>NC_073635.1:31927500-32527500 GCF_029407905.1 Bubalus kerabau | reverse complement strand
ATGGCTTCTTTGCACTCCTGATTCTCCCTGGAAATTGTTGGAGAAAAATAATTCTAGAAAGAGCAAATTTTATACACTGAAAATCTTGGAGTATGAGGTATAGTCTAACATTTTAAATTTAAAAAATTTTTAATATATTTTTTAAAATTTATTTTACTGACGTGTAGTTGATTTGCAGTGTTGTTTTAATTTCTGCTGTACAGCAGAGTGATTCAGGTATACATACATATGGTGGTGGTGGTTTAGTCACTAAATCGTGTCTGACTCTTGTGACCCCATGGACTGTAGCCTGCCAGTCTCCTCTGTCCATGGGATTCTCCAGGCAAGAATACTAGAGTGGGTTGCCATTTCCTTCTCCAGGGGATCTTCCCAACCCAGGTCTCCTGCATTGCAGGCAGATTCTTTACCAACTGAGCTACGATGGAAGCCCCTATACACACATATATATGTATACATTCTTCTTTTATTCTTTTCCATTATGACTTATCACAGGATGTGGAATATAGTTCCCTGGGCTATACAATAGGATAGCCCAGGGAACTATATTGTTGTTTATCTCTTCTGCATATAGTGGTTTGCACCCGGTAATCCCAACCTCCCAATCCTCCCCTCCCCCTTCTCCCTTCCCCTAGGCTAACGTGTAGAAGGTGAGGTGATGCCAGTCGATCATTTCCGGAAGTGTGCCCAGAGCTCTGTCTAATATGATTCCTAATTTATTTGTCACAGTGACACTCAAGGAAGCTAGTCCAATATTATCTGGAGTCCTGCTGCTGCTGCTGCTAAGTCACTTCAGTCATGTCCGACTCTGTGCGACCCCATAGACGGCAGCCCACCAGGCTCCCCCGTCCCTGGGATTCTCCAGGCAAGAACACTGGAGTGGGTTGCCATTTCCTTCTCCAATGAGTGAAAGTGAAGTCGCTCAGTCGTATCTGACCCTTAGAGACCCCATGGACTGCAGCCTACCAGGCTCCTCCATCCATGGGATTTTCCAGGCAAGAGTACTGGAGTGGGGTGCCATCGGAGTCCTAGATTGCACAATTAGTCATGCACACTGTTGTATAAAATTTTGGTTCCAGAGCCTTTGACCTGAAGCAACCAGGAGGAATGAGATGAAGGGAGAAACGGGAGAAGAGTGAGCTTGTTTCTGGGCTGAATGGAGGGTGTTGCATTGGCCCTTTGTTGTTGTTTAGTTACGAAGTCGTGTCTGACTCTTCTCGACCCGGTGGACTGTAGCCCACCAGGCTCCTCTGTCCATGGGATTTCCCAAGCAAGAATGCTGGAGTGGATTACTGTTTCCTTCTCCAAGGGATCTTCCAGAGCCAGGGATCAAACTCACGTCTTCTGCTTGGCAGGTGGATTCTTTACCACTGAGCCACCAGAGAAGCCCACACTGGCCCTACAAAGGATCTATTTTATCAGGATTCTTACCACTGTAATGCTTAGCTACGCAGAGCTATGCTGCATAGTAGTCCTTCATCTCATGAGTGTCTTTCCAGCTCTTACATTACACAAATCTCTCTCCCTCCTCAAAAACTGTGACATATTTTCAATGACTGTAGGTGAAATGCCTTAATGACACTTAAAAAATACGAAGTGCTGTGGTTTCCTGAAAATAAAGGACAAGCAGAAGGAATGTTGGAATAGGATTCCTGTGAATTCTGTTGAAATATTGACTACATATCGTACAGTTTTACTCGTCTTTTATCAATAGAGAACACCAATTGATAAAATCTGCCAATACCAAACATTAGCAAGAATTCGAATCAATGGGTAACTCTTGTCCACTGCTAGTGGGAGTCTAAATTGGTATAAACACTTTGGACAGTAATTAGCCATCGATTGCTGATGTTGAGCATCTGCACATCTTACGCTGAAGTTTCACCCCTGGACATACATACACTTTAGAGAAAGTTTGTACACACGCACTGGGAGGTATGACAGGAATGTTCATAGCATTATCATTTCTAATGTCAAGAAGTTGGAGACAATCCAAATGTCCGCTAACGAAAAGATAAAGTGGAGTTTATTCATCTAACATACTAACCATATACCAGTGAAAATGAATAAACTATGGTTACAAGAAATGGCATGTATGAATCTCAAAAGCAGCATGTTGAGAGGGAGAGAAAGCAGGTCATAGAGTAATAAAGGCAAACCAAGCAATATTCTCTTTAGGAATATACTCATAAGGGGTATAAAGAAAGTGAAGGAATAACTGTCAGGATTGGACTTCCCTGGTGGTACAGTGAATAAGAATCTGCCTGTCAATGCAGGGAACACAGGTTTGATTACTGGTCCGGGAAAATCCCACATGTTTCTGGGCAACAAAGGGCCACAACCGATGAAGCTGGAGCTCCTAGAACCTGTGCTCACCAACAAGGGAAGCCACCGCAATGAGAAATCCTCGCATCTCAACAAAGAGTAGCCCTGCTCACCGTAACTAGAGAAAAGTCCACTTACCATCGAAGACCCAGTGTGGCCAAAAATAAAAAAAGTCAAAATAATGCTTACCCCTAGAATGGGGTGAAAAGAGATTTCATTAGTTACTGGCAATACTCTATTGCTTTTTACCTTTTGTGATGGATGCTAGATATTCATTTTCTTCTTTAAAATATAATTTTTTATTCACTATAGCAGTGAATAATATATTTCATAGTAAGAGAAAACTCATCAAAGGTGGCAGTTTGACACATTTCCACCTATGAAAAAATCTTATCTCAACAAACAAAAATCATTTTAAGGATTTAAAACCCCATTAAAATTCAACTACCACTTTATAGGAAACACTTGGGACAATGGAACATGGTAAACAAAGATATAGTCAGAAAATTCTAGACCTTAGTAAACTTCATAAAACAAATAACCTGGTTTCATCAACAAAAATTTGTAAGAAAAAAGAGAAAGAGAGAGTTGGAGGCATGACCTACAGTTTAAAAGAGAACAAACAGAATATCAAGCAACTGAAGTGTGCAATGTGAAGATTTTATTTGGCTTCTGAGTTAAGCAAAGTGAAAAACATGTAGAGAATAATCAAATAAATGTGACAATAGATTTTAGCTTTGATATTAAATAATCATTATTTAAAATTTTACTGTGTGCTAAATGATATTGTATGTATTTTTAAAATAGTTCTTATCTTTGTATAAGTGTCTATGAAATATTTATGGATAAAATGACATAAAATGGAGATATTGAGGGAAGAATAGAAAATGACAGCCAATGAATGCAGGGTTTCTTTTTGGGATGATGAAAATGTTCTAAAATCAGATTATGGCAATGGTTGCACAATGCTGTAAATGTACTAAAAACCATCGACTTATGCGCTAAGTAGGCAAACTATAGGACATGTCAATTAGTTCTCAAAAAAGCTGCTTTAAAATGATACAAAGTCTGAGATTTTCTTCAAAGTAATTTGACGTGGGGAATTTGAGTGGAGGAATCAAACTGACCATGTGAGACTAACATCAAGCCTGATAGTTAAGTAAACTCGTTATACTCCTTTTAGAAATTTTCTATAAAGGTTTGGGAGAGCGGGGAAGACTTTGAAACCATGGATCAGTGAAGCCATCCTGAATGTGCAGAAGAGAACTATTCTTCCTTAGATGTCATCAGCTACTCTTTACTGTCATGTTACTGACCCACCTGAATGAGATGACCTAGAACATAACCCTTGGAACTGTTTCTGAGATGCAAACAGGGGAACTGCAAAACCCTGATGGCAGAATTTTGTGATAGCTGTTTAGGTCTAAGATTATATAAATAATCATCTTCTTATAGTTGTTGACAACAGATAATATATTAGCTTGTTAAGGCTGCTGTAACAAAGTACCACAAACTGAATGGCTTAAACAACAGATATTTATTGTCTCATGGTTCTGGAGGCAAGAGACTTGAGATGAAGATGGGGTAAGTTGCCTTCCAAGAGCTGTATGGGGGAATCTGTTCCATGCCTCATGCTCCTAGCTTCTGAGGCTTTAGCGGCAATCTTTGGCATTTCTTGGCTTTTCCTGCACCACCTTGCTCTCTGTCTTCATCTTCCCATCTTCACTTCTTCCTGTGTGTGTCAGTCTCTGTGTTCAAATTTCCCCTTTTTATGAGGACACCAGTCATCCTGGATTAGAATCCACCCGAATGACCTCATTGTAACTTGATTACCTCTGTAAAGAACTTACTTTCAAATAAGGTCACACTCTGAGATATAGGGGGTTAGAACTCCAAAATATTTTGGGGTCAGGGAAGGGAGGATGCAATTTAATGCACAAGAGATATATTTTGAAATCAATTGTTGTTGTTCAGTCACTCAGTCATGTCCGATTCTGTGACCCCATGGACTGCAGCACACCAGGCTTTCCTGTCCTTCACCATCTTCTGGAACTTGCCCAAACTCATGCCTGTTGAGTTAGTGATGCCATCCAATCATCCCATCCTCTGTCATCCCCTTCTCCTCTCGCCCTCAATCTTTCCCAGCATCAGGGTCTTTTCAAATGAGTCTTCTCTTCGCATCAGGTGGCCAAAGAACTGAAGCTTCAGCTTCAGCATCAGTCCTTCCAATGAATATTCAGGGTTGATTTCCTTCAGGATTGATTGGTTTGGTCTCCTTTGAAATCAATGCCTAGAAATTAATGCATATGATTCCTTTACAGATTAGTTGTTAACTGCTGTGTTAAACAGATTTCAAATTGATATTTTGTTTTGCAAGGAGATATAATCTGGATAACTTGGAAGTTAACACAAAAATGGGAGCAATTAAAAATTATGCTTGCATAAAAACCATATCCTAGTGTAAAGCACAGGGAACTAGACTCTATATCCTATAATAGACCGTATGAAAAAGAATGTATATACAAGATGTATGTATATATAAAATGTACATATATTAAATGTGCGTATATATATAAAATGGAATCACTTTATAGTACAGCAGAAATTAACACATTCCACCTCATGCGAAGAGTTGACTCATTGGAAAAGACTGATGCTGGGAGGGATTGGGGGCAGGAGGAGAAGGGGACGACAGAGGATGAGATGGCTGGATGGCATCATGGACTCGATGGACGTGAGTCTCAGTGAACGCCGGGAGTTGGTGATGGACAGGGAGGACTGGCGTGCTGCGATTCGTGGGGTCGCAAAGAGTCGGACAGGACTGAGCGACTGAACTGATCTGAAATCAACTATGTGTGCATGCGTCCTCAGTTGCTTCCGACATATCCGACTCTTTGCAACTCTATGACTAGCCCGCCAGGCTCCTCTGTCCATGGGATTCTCCAAGCAAGAATACTAGAGCAGTTTGCCATTTCCTTCTCCAGGGGATCTTCCTGACCCAGGGCTCAAACCTGCATTTCCTGTGGTTCCTGTATTTCAAGCAGATTCTTTTTACCACTGAGTCACAGGGGAAGCCCAAATAAACTATACTTCAATTTTTAAAAATTATGCTTTCAAAGAGTTTAAGGTAAGAAGGATACAAAACTATATAGTATGACCCGTTTTAGGCTAAAATAAATATATAATGAAAATAAAAACAAAATTGAAGGAAAGGGGTAGTTTTAGCAAACCAAGAAAGTCTTAACACCCAACTAATTAACATACATCAGACAAATGGAATAGACAGGAGTGGACCTATGGGAAGCAGATTATGAGAGAGGGAACTTAGATCCATTTATATATCAGGGGAGACTAAAAGTGGCTCTATTGTCACAGCCAAGAGGAGAGGACTTGGAGGAGCCACAACCCTGCAGGGGCAAGGAAAATAAGGGGACTAATTGGTCAGGGAGGACAGGATAGCACCCTAGCCCCTCCCCCTAGGGAGCCAGAGAAAGAGGACCTCAGGGAGGGTGAAGACAGGGAGGCCCGGTCAGTGTGCCTGTATGCTAAGTTGCTTCAGTCGTGTCCGACTCTGTGACTCTGCAACACCAGGGGCTGTAGCCCGCTAGGCTCCTCTGTCCGTGGGATTCTCCAGGCAAGAATACTGGAGTGGGTTGCCATGCCCTCCTCCAGGCTGGTCAGTGTAGGCTGGCCCAAAGCCTAGCAGTGGAATTTTCAGATATTAAAAAAGGACTTGTTTTTCTTTCGTTTTAAAAATTAATTAATTTAATTAATTAATTTTGTTTTGGCTGCCCCACATGGCTTGCAGGGTTTGTCATGGTCTTAGTGAGGGTTGGGAAAGAATTTCCAGATATGAGGCAGAAAGAGAGAACAGTTTATTAGAGTGGGAGATGCTGTTAGAACAGCGAGCCGGCTTGAGGGAGAGCTGACACCTTTTGCAGGCTAGTAGCCAATTTTTCCTGGAGAAGGAAATGGCAGCCCACTGCAGTATTCTTGCCTGGAGAATCTCGTGGACAGAGGAGCCTGACGGGCTACACAGTCCATGGGGTCGCAAAGAGTTGGACACAACTGAGCGACTCACACACACACACAGAGCTGATTTTTATAGCCTGAAGACAGAGAAAATTCCTATTGGAAGGGTGGCATTAGGCAATTGGTTAGTATGGTATATGTTAGGTGGTAGAGTGGGTATTTTACCTAATATGACATCAGGTGACTGGCTGGTTTAGATCAGGAGGCTCATGGCAACTGTTGCTATGGAGCTTGGTTAATTCTGGAAATTTTTGTCCTCTGACCTTGGTATAAGGCTCCAAACTTGTGACCTTGGTATAGGGCTCTATGTGGTTCTTGGCTCCCCAACCAGGGACTGAACCCTGGCTGTGGCAGTGAACGTGCTGAGTCCTAACTACTGGACCACCAGGGAATTCCCCAAAAGGACTTGCTTTTCTTGTCCACAAGGCTCAGGAGTAACAGAGTTGGCAGTTTTGCTGGGTCCTACACTCCCATCTAGACAGAAAAGCAGAAGGTTCTGATAAGAAGAAACTGAGAATCAAAAAGACAATTAACAAGTGCTGGTGAGGATATACAGAAATCAGGACCCTCCTACACTGCTGGTGGGTTGGAAAATGGTGCAGCTGCTTTGGGAAGCAGGCTGGAAGTTTCTCATAAGGTTAAACACAGAGTTAATGCTAGTGGTAAAGAACCCACCTCCCAACGTAGGAGACTTAAGAGACACAGGTTCGATCCCTGGGTCAGGAAATATCCCCTGGAGAAAGAATGGCAACCCACTCCAGTATTCTTGCCTGAAGAATCCCATGGACAGTGAGGCCTGGTGAGCTACAGTGCATAGGATCTTAAAGAGTTGGATACGACTAAGAAACTTAGCATGGCAGTTCCATTCCTAAGTATACACCCAAGAGAAATGAACATGTGCATCCTTACAAACACTTGTGCATGAATGTTCTTGGCAACGAGAACATAGTGAAAAAGTGGAAACAACCCAAATGCCCATCACCTGATGAGTGGGAAAACAGAATTTTGGTGTATTGATGCAATGAAATATTATTTGGCCAGATAAAAGGAAAGATAGATGCTACAACATGGTGAGCCTTAGAAATAGTAAGCTGAGTGAAAGAAAATAGTCATGAAAGACCGCAAATGATGTGATTCCGTTAATATGAGTTGTCCAGAATAGGCAAATCAGTAGAGACTGAAAGTAGATTAGTGGTTTCCTAGCACTGGTGAGGTGGGGGTGTCATTATAGATGAACAATGACTGCTAACAGAATCTGAGGTTTCTTTTTGGGGGTGATAACATTTCTTAACTTAGGTGATGGCGATGACTGAACAGCTCTGGGAATATACTGTAACCACTGAATCGTCCATTTTAAGTGAGTGGCTTGGAAGGTATGGGAATTTTATCTCAGGAAATACATTTTTTTTTTAACAACAACAAAAAAAAAGGAAGAAAGAAACTGAGAATTGCATGCAAGAGTCAACAGCAGAAGTAACCTTGGGTTTAAAAAAGGAATCATTTGATTCAGGACCCAACCCAAGTAAGGAAACTTCCCCAGGCATCTCATAGATCCTCAGAGGAGGGGGCTGAGCGAGAGCTGTCCTGGACAGATTTATATCTCAAGGAGGACAGTCACTAACACACTGCTCTACTGCTGTTTTTGCAGAGTTCTGTCCCTCTATTCCACTCACTTTTTGCTTTGTTTTTATTTCTCTAGTAGTTTCTCAAGGTAAAATATTTAAAGCTATTAAAATGTGTTTAGTAGCAAGTCTAGTAACAGTAAAGCTCGTGGTGTTTTCTCTTCCTCTGTGGGTCTGGGTGGTGAGAGGGGAGGTCAGATAGGTAACGCTGGAAGAAAGGAAACACTGTTTTGTGGAGGAATAAAGAGTGGCCCCTGCTCAGCACCAAGAAGTTGACGGAGGAGAGGGGGACGCTAATTAGTTCTGCGTTTCTCACTCTTCCTACACAAACCTGTTCACCTGGGGTCTTTGCGCTGCTCCCTGCCTACCTGGGGCTCTTCGGGATTTCTCTTTCTCCACTCTTCTCAACTCCCAGGTGAAATCTGTTAGTTTCTATTCCTTCAGACTTCTCTTAGGGGGTAGCCAGTTAATCTACTAATGTCTGATTAACTACAGCCACTTTCTTTGAATTGTCTTACCTCTCAGATAAAACCTTCTTAACCCTCTTTGCCAGCTCCTCCTCCCTTACCTTCTTCCTCTCCTGAAATGCTGGTGTTCCACTGTGTTAAATCCTTCTGTCTCCATTCTGCCTTCCTGGTCATCTCATCTATTTCCAGCACCGTCTTGACGCCAAAGATTCAGGTTATCTGTAGTTAGGTAATATGCGAGACAGCGTAATAAAAAGCAGAGACAGTACTTTGCCAACAAAGGTCCATCTAGTCAAAGCTTTGGTTTTTCCAGTGGTCATGTATGGATGTGAGAGTTGGACCATAAAGAAAGCTGAGCACCCAAGAATTGATGCTTTTGAACTATGGTGTTGGAGAAGACTCCTGAGAGTGCCTTGGATTGCAAGGAGATCCAACCAGTCAATCCTAAAGGAAATCAACTCTGATTATTCACTGGAAGGACTGATGCTGAAACTGAAACTCCAATACTTTGGCCACCTCATTGGAAAAGACTCTGATACTGGGAAAGATTGAAGTAGGAGGAGAAGGGGAAGACAGAGGATGAGGTGGTTGGATTGCTCAATGGACATGAGCTTGAGCAAACTCTGGGAGTTGGTGAAGGTCAGGGAAGCTTGGTGTGCTGCATTCCCTGGGGCCGCAGAGTCTGACATGACTGAGCAACTGAACAGCAACAATCTGTAGTTTATACCTGCCTCACCCATTTTCAGAATAACCAAAATGTGCTATTCCTGAGACGCGCTGCCCGAGTCACCTGTCACTCTCATAGTAACTTCTCTTAAATCTTCACATTCAGTTCGTCATCATATCTATTGATAGATTAGGAGCTGGGTCCTAAACATGTTTTCACTATGTTCCCTCCCTCCATTCTACCCTGAGTTGCTGATCGTTTTTACAACTGTCTTACCCAGATTGTTATAGTCACCCCACTACCATCAACCCTGTCTCCTTCCTACTAGGATCACAATGACCTCTCTAAAACTTGGTTTCCATAAAGCCAAGGATTATGGTGCCACATTTTGTGTTACAATGTATTACTGCTTGGCAGCCTTCATAGATGGTGGATTCAGACAGAAGTCATCAGTGGATGCCAAAGCAGGAGGTAGGTATCTGATGAGGAATAGAAGGATGTTACAGACAGAATACCTCCCTACAAAATACCAATCAATTACAGAGTGGTGACTCCATAGCAGAGAAAACTAGCAGACACCAACTTGACCAGGTGATCAAGGTTAATATCACTGACAGCAATGGATCAACATGGAATGAGTGTCTTTTGATGCCTGCACTGAGAAGAACACAGTCATTTCTGTGGTGTTCCTTCCAAGAATGAATCATATAGACACATATAGAGACTAGTCCCTAAACACCCTGTTTTGTATTTCCCCCAAAGCAGACATCTTCCTATATAAACAAGGATACAAAACCTCCAAATCAGGAAACCAGCATTAGTACAAACACTGCCGAGCTTTCACAGATATCTTTCAGATTTTATCTACCACAATGTCTCTTTTCCTTTCTGGTCCAGGGTCCTATTCAGGAATACATGTTGCATTTGACTGTTATATTTCTTTAGGCTCTTTAGTTGTTTGAACAATTCCTTGGTGTGCTTTGGGGGAAATACAAACCAGGGTGTTCAGGGACTAGTCTCTCTGGGTCTATAAAGAGAGCATGAATACAACAGGATAAATGCAAAAAAAAAAAAATTAACTGGAGAATCTTGGTGAAGAAGATATAGGAATTGTTTTTACTATTCCGAAAAATGTTCTGTAAATTGGGAATTATTTCAAAATAAACTTTTTTGAAGGAAATTTCTTGCATTCTCTACATGCTTTTTCTTGCCTCTGACCTGCAACATGGATGGACAGGACACTAATTGCATCTTGGTGGTGCAGATAAAGATGGCATTGGGACATCAGTGGTGGGTAAGTGGATAAGAATCTACCTGCCAATGCAGGGGACACAGGTTCGAACCCTGTTCCAGGAAAATTCCACATGCTGCAGGGTGGCTGAACCGGAGGACCACAGCTACAGCAGTTCTCTGGAGCCCACGAGCCACAACTACCAACGCCCCCGCACCCTGGAGCCTGTGCTCTGCAACAAGAGAAGCCACCACAATGAGAAGTCCACGCGCGGCAACAAGGCAGCGGCCCCTGCTCACCCCAACTAGAGAAAAGCCTGCACAGCAACAGAGACCGCCCCACAGTCAAACTAAATAAATCTTTTTTTTAAAAAAATGGCATCCTAGGATGTGGAGCCACATATGGAAGGTATTTAGAATTCAGAAGGGAACCCAGAAAACCTGGGTGACATATATCACTCTACAATGCTGAGGAGAGAAATGAACTTTGATGTATTTAATCCACTGTATCTGGGAGTCTCTTGGTAACAACAGCCTTGCCTGTACCCTGTTTTTATTCCCACCACTCTTCCATATAAGCCAGAGAAACAGTCATAGTAAACTAGACCATTATGTTCTACCTGGAGTCCACAACCAACGCTTGAAGCTGTTTCTGTCCAGAGTGAACTGTCTCCCCTTCTCACCATTTCCCTTGTCACTTCCAGTCTGCCAAACCCTTTCTCTCCATCTAGATTTGCCCTGGACTGCCCACTCTGGCAGCCCCGCCTCACTCCAGCTGAGTTCTGTAAGTATGCATGTGCACGCTCAGTCGTATCTGAATCTTTGCTACTCCATGGACCGTAGCCCGCAAGGCTCCTCTGTCCATGGGATTCTCCAGGCAAGAATATTGGAATGGGTTGCCATGTCCTCCTCTAGGGGATCTTCTCGACCCAGGGATTGAACCCACATCTATCGTATCTCCTGCATTGGCAGGCAGGTTCTTTACCACTAGCACCACCTGGGAAGCCCACCTGTATTAGGATTATAAGTAATCTGGAGGTGATTTAAAGTGCACAGTAGGGGAATGCATGTAGGTTATATGCAAATGCCAAGCCATTTTATGTAAGAAACTTGAGCATCCTTGAAATTTGGTATCTTGGAGGGTCTTGAAACCAATCCCCAAGGATGTGGAGGGATGATGGTGTAATGGAGCCTGGACTACCACATTCTTCTAGTTCTTCGTTGCTACTTCCACACTATTACCTCCATTTTTTCCTCTTTTAAAAAGAACACTCTTTTTCTAGCAAAAGTATATATGTTTAATACCAAAAAAATTGGAATGGGCACACATATACACAAATATCTGTAAGTGTCAACTAGTAACTACTAACAATTTGATGTTTGTCCATCCAAATTTTTCTCTGTGCATGTATGTTGCTGTTGTTTGGTCACTAAGTTGTGTCTGACTCTTTTGTGATCCCCGTGGACTGTAGCCGCCAGGCTCCTCTTGCCTGGATTTCCCAGGCAAGAATACAGGAGTGGGTTACCATTTCCATCTCCAGCATGTATGTATACATAGACTTTAAAAATTAATATTTTTTGAAAATAGGATCATCTTATGATACTCTTTTATAGCTTGTTTTTTTTTTAAATCAAATGCTATCCATGTTGATTTTTTCTACAAAATTTTTTTAATAGAAATTCCATCACATGGATGAATCATAGTTCTTGTAATCAATCAATGTTTTGGGATATTTTACAGCTATTTTTATTTTAACTAATATTTAGTTATGTTTGCAAATTTTGGGACTTGAGTTTTTTTTTTAGCTTTCTTAATTTTATTTTATTTTTAAACTTTACAATATTGTATTGGTTCTGCCATATATCGAAATGAATCTGCCACAGGCATACATGTGTTCCCCATCCTGAACCCTCTTGGGACTTAAGTTTTTGAGGCTTTTGAGCTCAACTTACAAATCTTATTTTATTTATAAATCTAATATAGTTTGTTTTAAAATTTAAAAGTTTTTACTTTTTATTGGTTAATAATTATCTTATAAATTGAAATTATTAACTATAATTCATTATTAAATCTCTCTAAATATTTAACAGTTTTATCAAATTATCTTAGACATTTCAAACCATAAGTCACACATTTAGTGAATTTATTTCTTTTTAACACCTCAAATGCCTAATAAAATCCAATCAAACTTCCTCAGCATTTAAGGAGTATTTACATGAAAAATAAGGCAAAACTTGTAGATTTTAACAATCAGGTTCCCTTAAATACTTAAACTGTGATTATAAATTTAATTAGTTAAATATTTCTAAATATGTCACTTAAAGACATAAATCTGTCAGATTCTCTAAAACATCCAATATCTCAAATCATGAACAAAACATAGAAACTATAACAATGATTACAAAATTTATGACAATACCTATTCAAAAATATGAATACTCTAATTTGCCATCGTGTTTTTTTTTTTAACCATCTAAAAGCTTATCTGTGTACTTTCCCAGAGTTGCAAGTTTACTTATCAGGCTAAGAGAAGCTCAGGCTAGCTGTCATAGGTACTTAGGATCACAGGTCACTGGCTTGGTGTCAGGAGATGTGAACCTGGGGGTACCTTCCAGAATAATTCACCCAGGCCAGTCTTTATTTGGCTGATCACTTCTCCAAATCATGTTTTTGGTTTGGGGGTTTAAATTAAACTCTAGTACATTATGTATTCCTCTTGATTACTGCTACCCTTTTCTAACTGTAACTTCTTACACAACTTTGCATTTCCTAAACCCAGCTGTACCCTCATCTAGTGATTCTCTTCATCCGTTTTCTTTTCTTTTCTTTTATCTTTTGGCTGTGCCTCACCTCCTGCCTCGGCGTTTTAGTTCCCCAACCAGGGATCAGATCCGCGTTTCCGGAACTGGAAGAGTCCTAACCACTGGACCGTCAGGGAAGTCCCCTCTTCATTTCTTTGCACCTCTCCATGCAACTGCAATCATGGTGATGTATCCCCATCCAACCGTCTACCTTCAAAGAACATTGACACCATGGCTGCCAACAACTTTGAAATTGACCAGTACTTTTTCATGGTCGTACCTTGACAGCCCTCTACCTTTGAAGTCTTACATTTCATTACATCAGTCTAATAGCAGCTTCTAATCCTTTCCTGGGCTGCACCTTAATTCACATCTGATTAGATTTGTGTGATTTGGGGTTAGTCTGGAAAGTGAGCTTCAGCCGACTTTTAAAGGAAAGAGTGGGGTGGCGCAGTGGTAAAGAATCCACCTGCCAAGGCAGGGAATGAAAATTTGATCCTAGAGTCAGGAAGGGTCCCCTGGAGGAAGAAATGGCTACCCACTCCAGTTTTCTTGCCTGGGAAATCCCATGGACAGAGGTGCCTGCTGGGCTTCAGTCTATAGGGTCACAAAGAGTCAAACACAATGGAGCACACGCAACACACACACACACACACACACACACACACACTCTCACACACAAATTAGCCAGGAGGGAATTCCCTGGCAGTCCAGTGATGGACTCAGTGCTTTCACTGCTTGGGCCCAGGTTCATCCCTGGTCAGGGAACTAAGTCCCCGAAAGCCCTGCAGCCAAAAAAAAAACATTAGCTGTGAGATAAACCAAAAAACTGCCTGAAATTTCTTCCAGAAAACACAATTGTTAGTCATAGTTATCAGTTTGTAACAATCAGAATATTTTCAGTTTCATGTGTTTTACTTATATTAATAACCTAAAGACTGACAGCATTCTCTGCACAGTGGAATTTGAACTCTGAGTCATCAGAGAGTCCCTCTGAAATGTTAAAATTCCTTGATGACATTCATGTACTTGTATTTTTGTCTCTTGTAAAAATTGGGGGATTTAAAATTCTCCACTAGGAATGAAAACCAATGTGACTAATGAATTATGAAGTCATTTGAAGAGTTAAAATGGCAAGTGACTTTTAACAACACTTAAACCAATATTACCTTTCTATCAAAAAAAATTATTACATTGATTATACATATTTCTGAGCCATATAGATCCCACCCCTTTCCCCCTGCCCATACATTCCACCTTTTGTGGTGTCAGTGACATAAATCAGAAGTTTACATTTTATTAATAGATTGGACTAATAGTACACACAGGCTATTTCTGGATACTTAACAGAGAGGTGCAGGCTTCCTGGGTGGCACAGTGGTAAAAATCCACCTGCCAATGCAAGAAAGGCAAGAGTCACAGGTTTGATCCCTAGGTTGGAGGATGCCCTGGAGTAGGAAATGGCAACTCACTCCAGTATTCTTGCTTGGAGAATTCCATGGACAGAAGAACCTGGAGGGCTACAGTCCATGGTGTTGTAAAGAGTTGGACACGACTGAGCACACATGCATATACACAGCAGAGGGGTACAGCAAGGGTGTACTAAATGGTCATCTTAATAGTTAAGTTACTTTCCTAAAGCTAAAGCTATTTGTGTGCTTCTGGTTATAGGCGAAGGAGACTGCACAAGTATTAAGAGAACTTTAACCAGCCTAGGCTGACTTTCCGAATCAAAGCAGAGGCTTAAAAGGCTTAGAAGATAGAGTGAGTCTTTGCTCTCTCTGCCCACCCCTTCCCTTCCCTCCTCTTTTCTCTTTTCTCCGTTCCTCTTCTTTTATTTTTCTTCTGTTTGTTTGTTTTCTCCTTTCTGAAATTAAAAAACCAACCATCTAGAGCTGAGCTGGCCATGAAAGTTGAGGGTAGATACACACACACACACACACACACACATAAAACACACACATATATGCCATCATATCATTACTAGCTCCAAACTTTCCCTCTCAATGACAAAAAATCCCATCCACTCCCCTAGTCATAAATATGCGTGCATTTTTCATCTTTGGCATTTTGATTATGTTTAGCCAGATAGATAAATTTTCTCGGCTTTCAAGTAAATTTTTTACTTTCTGAGAAAAATGTTTGTATATTTATGGGTTAGGGGTTCAAATTAAATAAGCAGAGAGAATATTTTTCTTTAAAAAAAATATAAATCTAAATTCCCAGAGTTTTTTTTTTAATAAACATGGCCAATTTAAAAAATTATTAATAGTTTGGAATTTCTGCATTACAACTCATGATTGTTTTGCCATGTGAATTTTTAGAACCATTGTCAAATTTGGGAAAATGTTAATGAAATTCTTTTCGTATGTAAGCAGTAAGATTTCAGCATCATTTCACTGCATTGGTGCCAGTGTCGCATGTTGTCTAGTTTAGAACCACCAGAGTTTGTATGGAAAAGATGTGTTAGATATATTAAGACTCAGTCCAATAATAGAAGCGGAAAACGTGTTACTTCACACAAGCCATGCTTGTGTTTGTAACTGCTCTAGGTTTTGTCCCACAAATATGGGAATTTCGACAAATTCTATTTTATGCCAACTCGCACTTTTTAAAATAGTGAATGGTTTGTTTATGCTTGTACCTGTTGCGTTGGTGATGGTGGTCTTGTCGCTAAGTCGTGTCCAATTCTTGGGACCCCCATGGGCTGTAGCCCTCCAGGCTTCTCTGTCCATGGGATTTCCCCAAGAATCTTGGAGTGGATGGCCATTTCCTTCTTCAAGGATCTTCCCTACCCAGGGATCAAACCCAGGTCTCCTGCACTGCAGGCATTCTTTATCACTGAGCCACTTGGGAAACCCTACACTGAACACATTCCTGACAGGAGAGGACTTCCATTCTGACCAGGTGCTGATGCGAAACAAAGCCTCCAGGTTACAATGTCACATGTTCAATGGCTGGAAGAATTTTCTACAGACTAGGCTCTAGCTTTGCATGTTTTCAACCTTGTCTCTCCTCTGTTCTCTAGATACTGCATGCTTTATATTGTAATATGAACTCTGATCCTAGATCCTGGTGTCATGGTTCATGGTGAGTTGGCATGGGTAGGTAGGAATCCTCTTAGAAGCCATTCCTATACTCTGGATGATTATCAATGACTTAATTATACATGGAAGTGACTGTGAGTCCCATAAACATATTCCACTAAACCCAAACCACACAAGTATCTGCCCAACCCATAATCAACAGGTCTTACTGTATAGCACAGTATTCAATACCCTGTGAAAGTCAAAGTGTTATTCTCTCAGTCACGTTCAACTCTTTGCTACCCCATGGACCGTAGTCTGCCAGGCTCCTGTCCATGGAAATCTCCAGGCAAGAATACTGGAATGGGTTATCATTCCCTTCTCCAGGGGATCATCTTGACCCAGGGATCAGGTCTCCTGCATTGCGGGCGGAATCTTTACTGTCTGAGCCACCAGGAAAGCCACAGGATATTGGTACTGACGTAAATATCAATATCCTGTGATAAACCATAATGGAAAATAATATGAAAAAGAATATATATATATATATGTATTTGTATAACTGAGTCACTTTGCTGTACTTAAATGTAATTAAAACAACATTCTAATTCAACTATACTTCAACAAAAATTTAAGAAATTTTGGTTGGTGCCAACATAGCGATAGATAAATCAATCTCTCTGTCTCCAACTGAACATCTCCAACATGCTTTGACATAAGGGGAAGTCTGAGTGGAAAGAGATGATAATTCTAACCAGTGATGAAAGCACTGGAGAAGGCAATGGCACCCCACTCCAGTACTCTTGCCTGGAAAATCCCATGGATGGAGGAGCCTGGTAGGCTGCAGTCCATGGGGTTGCTAAAAGTCAGACACGACTGAGCGGCTTCACTTTCACTTTTCACTTTCATCCATTGGAGAAGGATATGGCAACCCACTCCAGTGTTCTTGCCTGGAGAATCCCAGGGACGGGGGAGCCTGGTGGGCTGGTGTCTATGGGGTCGCACAGAGTCGGACATGACTGAAGCAACTTAGCAGCAGCATGAAAGCATTATTTTTTGGAATTCTCTGGCAGTCCAGTGGTTAAGACTCCACATTTTTACTGCTGAGGACCTGGATTCAATCCCTGGTTGGGGAACTAAGATGGTGCAAACCAGGAAAGGAGGTTGGGATGGCTATAGTAAACAAAGAATCCGTAGCTTTTCATTGGTGAGTCTTAGCCAAGAAAGAAAAGCAGTCTTTCTTCTTCCTGTTGGTCTCTGCTATTGTTGCAGGGTGTGAAAGCTCCCCCTTCTGGTCTCCTGACTCTATTTAATTAAAGCTTCTGTTAATTAACTTTTTACAATATTTTATCTGTTTATGTCTGTAGTAAAATACTCTCTTTCATACCCAATATCAGTGCCTTCACATTTTCTTGATCAGTATAGGTAAAGGGTTTATTAATTTAATTAGTCTTTCCAAAGTATCGATTCTTGACAATTGAGTCTATTATGTATATGTTTCTACTTATTTTTTTCTACTTTCTTTGGGCTAAATTTGAAAAGAATTTTTCCCTAACTTTTTGAAATGGTTGTTTAAATCATTATTTTCAGCCTCTTTTCTAATATATGCATTTAAGGTTATATTTTCCCCTTTAATTATGTGTTTAACTGTATTTTGATGTTGTCATTACTTTCTAGTTTAGTTCCACTGTCCTTAGAGACTATAATGATTTTAGTACTTTGAAATTCAGTAAGACTTGCTTTATATCTCAGCATATGGTCAGTTTTATAAATGTTCTGTAAGTACCTAACAGGTCAAATTTGCTCATAATATTTGCATTTTCCCTATTGATTTTGTCTGCTTTATCTGTCATTGAGATACATGTTTAAATTTTCCCATTTTGATTGAGGATATGTCTATTTTCTCCCTTTAGTTCTGACAATTTTCATTGCACATTTTGAGTATATATTGTATACATACAAATTTGGAATTGTTAACTTTTTTTTTTTGGCCATGCCTGCAGCTTGTAGTTATCTTAGTTCCTTGACCAGGGATTGAACCTGGGCCCTCCATAGTAAAAGTGCAGAAATCTAACCACTGAACTGCCAGGGAATTCCCTGGAATTGTTAAATCTTATTGATGACTTTAAATTTGAAATATGAAATGTCCTTCTTTATATCTGGAAGTTTTTCTTGACTGTGTTTGTGTTATATACATTTTACCATCCTTTTACTTTCATTTTTTGGATTCCTGATTATGGCAAAATATATGCTTGATTTTTGTAAATCTTCCATGGTTTCATGAAAAGAATACATACTTCAGTGCTAGTGTGCAAGGTTCTGTGTTTGGCTAAAGACCAAGCCAGTTGATTACATTATTAATATATTAATATCTTTGATTTTTTTTTGTCCACATATCTATTAAATTCTGAAAGGGGTTTATGAAACTCTATTATAATTGTGTGTGCATGTGCATGTGTTTCTAACCAAGTTCTTGCATTGTTAAGTGCTTTTGGACTTTGGTATTCAATATTTATTTGGTGCATAAAAGTTTGTCATGATTATCATTACTAGTTCGTGGAGTTTACCACCTTTATCTTTACATAATATTCTTTTTCACAGTGTTTTGGCTTTAATTTTTCTATGGTTGATATTAATATTCTCATTCTTATTTTTCATTTGTTTGTTTGCATTTAGGCAAACGTCAGAAATCCTAAATAAACAGTTGTCTCCAGATCCCCGCTGTGTGCTAGGTAATGTGAGGTGAGGAGGTTAGCAGTCTGTGCAAAAGACAAAGTTTCTTGCTTTCAGGAGTTTCATTTTAATTTTACTAATGGCATATCTCATTAAGAGTCTGGCTTGCATACATATACTTTTCCAGCAAGTCTCCTAATTTGAAGTTTTTCATCAAAGAGTATAAACAAACAAAAATCTACACTGAAACAAATATCTAATCTCTGAAACAGTAAAATCAATTATTAATACAGAACTATCAGCTCTAAAATGACAATAATGGACTTATTATAAATTGTAGAAATATTAAAGTGGTTTTCTAGAGTAGGGTGCTTACTTAACCAACAGAAATGGCGCAGTGGGCTTAGCTAAGTCGAAGGAACTTTGGCAAGGCTGGTGGGAGCTGTATGAGATGTTAACAAAGGTACACTTGATTATTGGGGTTATTTCCAAGGTACAATTAATGTTAAAGTTGTATTTGCTTTTAATGTATTGCACAGGAATACAATAAGAATTAATGTCTGTAAGTCCCTTGAAAACTTGTAAAAGTGGCAAATTGCTTTTACTACCACAAAGACTCAAAAATCTATGTGACACAGACAAGTATATAAGTATGATGACAATTGAGAAATGGAATATTTCCTGCCATATCAATAAACAAAGATGTCATAGCCATCAGTGATTCCAGCTCTCCCAGTGTGAATTTTTGAACCTGGAGTGAGCCTAGAAAGGAGAACAATACCTGCTGTCTGGCAGCCATTAGGCTGCAGCCACTCCCAATGATGAGCACTGAGGAGATGGAGGAGGAGGATGTGAAAAACACAGGATACCAGCCCCAGAGAGCTGAGATGCATATGAAAGGAGTGATTTCAGAGAGCCCAGCCTCTTGCATCTTTCCACACATACAAAAGTGCTAAATTCCTTAATTTGAGATATCTTTTTGTTGTTGTTGTTCAGTGGCTCAGTCTTGTCCAACTCTTTGCGACCCAATGGACTGCAGCACGCTAGGCTTCCCTGTCCTTCATACCTGAGATATCGGGTTTTCCTTAATTAACGATACTCTTTGGGCTTCCTAGGTGGTGTTAGTGGTAAAGAACCTGACTGCCAATGCAGAAGACATAAGAGATACAAGTTCCATCCTCTGGAAGGCCCCCTGGAAAAGGAAATGGCAACCTGCTTCAGTATTCTTGCCTGGAAGATCCCATAGACAGAGGAGCCTGGTGAGCTAAAAACCAGGGGGTCACAAAGAGTTAGACACAATGGCACCCCACTCCAGTACTCTTGCCTGGCAAATCCCATGGACGGAGGAGCCTGGTGGGCTGCAATCCATGGGGTTGCTAGGAGTCGGACACAACTGAGCGACTTCACTTTCACTTTTCACTTTCATGCGTTGGAGAAGGAAATGGCAACCCACTCCAGTGTTCTTGCCTGGAGAATCCCAGGGACGGGGGAACCTGGTGGGCTGCAGTCTGTGGGGTCGCACAGAGTTGGACACGACTGAAGCGACTTAGCAGCAGCAGCAGAAGTAACTTTACATGTTTGTTGTTCAAACTTAACACGTCCTTTGTTGCAAACTTCTGTATAACCCAACTCCTCCCCCCACCTCCTTGGAGCAATTCTCTCAGGGTCACTTGAGATGCTGCCTCCGGGGCTTGGAGTCCTAAAAATTCCCACTGAATAAAACATAACTCTCAACTTTTAGGTTGTGACTATTTATTTAAGTCCATACAGCAATGAAAGGCTCTCTCTTCTAGTTGAGGATCATGGACATGCTAAAAAAAATCTTACAACATAGCAGTTACTGGTAATTGCCACAAAGGGGAAGGCTTTTGTTTTTAGTGCACCAAAAATTTGTTAAGACAAGATTAGTACTAGGAAGTTGCTAATAACCTTGTATAGAATTATGGAGCAAAAGTTACAGCATAAGATGATATACAATTTACAGATAGATATAAAGGCAGTACATTTCATTCTGGGATTCAAAAATAGCTCTAATTTACCCACATGTAAAGACGCTTGCTCCTAGGAAGAAAAGTTATGACCAACCTAGACAGCATATTAAAAAGCAGAGACATTACTTTACCAACAAAGGTCCAACTAGTCAAAGCTATGGTTTTTCCAGTAGTTACGTATGGATACGAGAGTTGGACTATAAAGAAAGCTGAGCACTGAAGAATTGATGCTTTTGAACTGTGGTGTTGGAGAAGACTCTTGAGAGTCCCTTGGACTGCAAGGAGATCCAGCCAGTCCATCCTAAATGAGATCAGTCCTGGGTGTTCATTGGAAGGACTGATGCTGAAGCTGAAACTCTAAAACTTTGGCCACCGATGCGAAGAAGTGGCTTATTTGAAAGGACCCTGATGCTGGGAAAGATTGAAGGCAGGAGAAGAGGACGACACAGAATGAGATGGTTGGATGGCATCATTGACTCAATGGACATGAGATTGAGTAAACTCTGGTATTAGCGATGGACAGGGAGCCTGTTGTGCTGCAGTCCATGGGGTCGCAAAGAGTTGGACACAACTGAGCGACTGAACTGAACTGAACCCTCATGTAGTTCCCAGTCCAGAATGTCTTGAGGGAGAATTTTTAAACTTGGGCTGCTGTCACTAATACAATCCCTAACTATTCACAAAGTATGACATTTCACCCCCACCCGTGCATTATTGGTATTTAAGGGAGAGAAGCGGGCAACAGAGGATGAGATGGTTGGATGGCACCACCAACTCAATGGACATGAGTTTGAGCAATCCCTGGGAGATAGTGAAGGAGAGGGAAGCCTGGCATGCTGCAGTTCATGGGTCGTGCAGTTCAGACACGACTTAGCAACTGAACAACAACAACAACAACAAATTAACACAAGCTTCTAGAAGTCTGCTGCTGGGGGAATGTCCCTGGAGGCCATCTGCACAAAATGTAATTTTCACAGTATATCCCAGAGCAAATATAATTGATGGATTGTATATCATTTTGGATGTAGTCTTTATTAGCGTTGACCAAAGACTTTTTACTAGTAATTGATGCTCAAGAATGAACCCTTCCTAAAAAAGGGTTCTTTAGCCTTACTATGGAGAAGGCAATGGCATCCCACTCCAGTACTCTTGCCTGGAAAATCCCATGGATGGAGGAGCCTGGTAGGCTGCAGTCCATGGGGTCGCTAGGAGTCGGACAAGATTGAATGACTTCACTTTCACTTTTCACTTTCATGCATTGGAGAAGGAAATGGCAACCCACTCCAGTGTTCTTGCCTGGAGAATCCCAGGGATGGGGGAGCCTGGTGGGCTGCCGTCTATGGGGTCACACAGAGTCGGACACGACTGAAATGACTTAGCAGCAGCAGCAGCAGCCTTACTATGTGAGTAGGTAGTTATCTACAAAATGTATTTTTAGGGGATATGAAATGTGTGAAAAATAAGACTCATAAAATTTTTAAAAAGCAATCATGATTATATAATCAAATCCTTTCCTTTTAGAACACTTATAGCTATATGGGAAGATTATATATTCTAATAATGCTCCCATTGTTTTTTATGAAATTATTCTCAGCATCAGCTCTTGATCCACACAAGAATATTGGCTTTATTTCTATTGACATCATTATCTTTAATCACAAATAACATGGCTTGGCTCAGTAATTTTTATTTCCCATAACTGGCTCTGATAACTTTGAGTCATTTCCAAAAATCAAATCTTCCCTTAAGATCGAAGATTTGCTACTATGAAGATATTTTTAGAAATGTGATTAGAGTACTTAAGCAAATCTCAAAAACACATTATAATTTAGAGTTGTCTAGCTTTTGCCAAGCTGACTACTTGGAAAGAAATATTCATTTAGAGTATCAGTTGAAAGAGAGAAAAAAATCTCATTATTACATACTTCCATTTCTTCCATCCAAAGATAGGAATAGTGCTGCATTTGTGTACATTAGTGCCAGAGAACACAAAATTTTGCAAGTTATTCTCTTTCCCTATTAGTGTGCAATTATGGGTTTCAAAATCCTGGACTTGCGTGAGGGATACCAAAAAGAATCTAAGGGAACGAAATATGGATTTGATGCATTTCAATAAAGGATGAGGAAGAAATATATTTAATCCTGAGGTGAGATGAAGATAACAGTAAGAAAATCCAGAATGGGAGGACACAAGGTCTAAAGAGATGGCTGCAGTTCAGGAGAAAGATTGTAGAACATGGGACCCTCAAGAGTCTCAGCTGATTTATTTTGGGGCAAATGACAAAATTTTACAGATCTTTGCAACGCCTCAGAATCCCAATATTAACACAACATCTTCATTTTAACTGTTTCACAGGATTGTTGGGAGAAGGGATGAGCAAGCCTGGATGCTTTTGCAGGCTGTGAAACACTACGGAATTTGAGGCATCATTACAGTAATTGCCAACATAATCATCATATAAGAGATGCGTGAGAGTGCTAAAAGAAGTAATATTGAAGGTATTAAAAATTGTCAGAAGTGGGATCTATTTTATACAGAAAGGTGGTTAAAATTACTTTGCAAATAAAATTTTTTACTTACTGGCAGAGAGATTATTTTTGCCATGAAGTTCTCATTTTATCATTCAGTCCTCTTAGGACAGCTCCATAAAGCAGGGACTAGTTCTATTTTAAAAATTAAGAAACAAGCTGAACGATGTTAAGGGATTTCTTAAAAGCTGCACAGGTATAGGTAGTAAAAACCAGGTTTCAAACCAGTTATTTTAATTCCAAATCTGGTGTATCTTTTTGTTTCATTAACATTACATTTTGTGCTTACAAAAGTGAGCTTAAAGCTCAGAGGATATCCTCCTATCTGTTGTCTTGAATTGTAATAAATGAATTACTTGAAATGTATTTCACAAATACTTCAGCAACGCCTACCATGCAGGCTTCACTGAATGGCAGAGGTGGAAGAAACACTGGTGACTGGACCCCAAGAAAGAGGAGTGCTGAGAAAATGGTTAACACTGCTCAATATTCTAGAGGAAATATAAAACAGCTGTAGAAAAGCACTAATAAATCTGCTAATACCAGTGGTGGCTCTGGGGGAAAAAAAATGAACACAGCAAGGACAAACATCAGATTAATCTTGATTAAGAGATGAACAGGAGATGAAGATAATCGTTATGTATGGATGATTCAAATAAATTGCCTGTGAAGAGAAGTTAGGGCAAAAAAAGGAGTGGCCATGTATGGATGTGAGAGTTGGACTGTGAAGACAGCTGAGCGCCGAAGAATGGATGTTTTTGAACCGTGGTGTTGAAGAAGACTTGTGAGTCCCTTGGACTGCAAGGAGATACAACCTGTCCATCCTAAAGAAGATCAGTCCTGGGTGTTCATTGGAAGGAATGATGCTGAAGCTGAAACTCCAATACTTTGGCCACCTCATGTGAAGAGTTGACTCATTGGAAAAGACCCTGATTCTGGGAGGGATTGGGGGCAGGAGGAGAAGGGGATGACAGAGGATGAGATGGCTGGATGGCATCACTGACTCGATGGACGTGAGTTTGAGTGAACTCCGGGAGTTGGTGATGGACAGGGAGGCCTGGCGTGCTGTGATTCATGGGGTCGCAGAGTCGGACACAACTGAGTGACTGAACTGAACTGAATGAGAATTTTAAAAATAAATTATTCATTACATAAGCAGGCATATATTCTTCTTGTAAACTGAAGTGATACAAATAAAGCTAAAGGCCTCTTTCATCACTCCTCCCAATCCCTTCCTGTTGGCAATTTAATGTTTATCCTTCCAGCCTTTTCTGCATAGAATTATATATAGCCTTATAAGGAATATGTTTTAATGATCTTATATAAAAGGTGCTGTATTCCACATATGTATCTGTATTATGCCTTTTTCAGTGATAGGTCTTAGACAAAAATGGTACACACAATCCATTTATGAAGACTTAGGTTACTTCCAATTCTACTATTATCAACAATGCCTCAAGGGAGCATCGTATGTATGTCTCCTTGAACACAACAGTACTTTTCTAGGGGAGATACCATGAGTGGCACTGTTAAGCCATAGGGTATGAATATTTAAAAATTTCATAGATACTGCCAAATTGTCCCCCTACATAGCCGTGTCAGCTAGCCCTCTTAGCAGGAGTGACTGTTTACGGGCCTTGTAAAAAAAGAGAAAAATGTTTTTTTTCTAATCACAAGATGTTCACATTGGGAAGGAATAAATGACTTAAAAATTATTTCAGTTTACATATTTGCATACTAAGAAGGTCAGAAAAAAGAAGACACTGATGGAGAATGACTATATACCAGAGGAAATGCTAGGGGAGGTTCAGAGCACGAGTGCAAGGTCCTGGATGGAAGGAGGGCCCCTGTTCTGTGAGATGAGGTGGAGTCTCCTTTTCATGGCTGAACAGAATAGAAAGCAAGCTAGCAGGGCTGGGAAAGGGGGAACTGAAGAATGTGGACAAATGTTAAAATATAGGAAAAATGAGAAAGCAGATGACAAGGATAATGTTTCTCAAAGGAAAAGTTGTAAAAATATTGGTAAATTCTGCATATTAATAATATATCAACATATTAAAGGCTCTGAAAAAGACTTAGAAGTTGTTTAACTCAGTTTCCCAAATTTTGTCAATAACATAACCTTTTGCTTTGTATCAGTTAACATACTGTTAAACCAATCTTCTGTGAAATATGCTTTGAAAGTGTTAGTTGCTCAGTGGAAACCAACTCTCTGTGGCCCCATGAACTGTAGCTCGTCAGGCTCCTCTGTCCATGGGATTCTCCAGGCAAGTATACTGGAGTGGGCAGCCACTCCCTTCTCCAGGGGATCTTCCTGACCCTGGGATCGAATCTGGGTCTCCTGCCTCGCAGGCAGATTCTTTACCATCTGAGCCACCAAGGGAAGTCCTGAGAAATACCAGACTAGTGAAAATTTCGAAGGAACTGCCAAGTGTCCAGTATGTTTTCACAAAATTAATTTATTTGAAAACAAAATGAAATAAGAAATACAGAGAACAATTTAACAAAAGCCCATATACTCACTCCTTAGAATTAAAAGGTTAAGATTAAACTACAATAAAGTTTTAACACTTATTTTTCTATTATAGAAACAATGTCTGTTCATGACACAGATTTGGGAAGTGGAGGAAAAATAGGAAGAACCTTCTCTGTTGTCTTAACACCTCAGTAAAACCACCATTAATATTTTTAGGTAGTTACTTTAATCTTTATTTCTATTGTTTACATCATTACAATAAAATAACAAATGCAGTTTTGCATCATGTTAAATACTTACACTATCATAAGCACTGTTGCACAGTTCATGGTTTTTTAATGGCTGCATAATATTCTTTGTGAATAGTCCACTGTTTAACATTCCCCTTGGTTCTAGAATTTAGATTGTTTACATCTTTTCTTTTTTGGCTTTCATATGCTATATTTCAATGAGCACACTGTAGCATAAAACTTGTTATTTAGAGTTACCTTCTTAGGATTTATTTGCAAAGTAGAATAAGAATGTACATTTTAAAGGCTTCTAAAAAAACACTGCTAACTTGCTTTGAGGATGCAGGGTGGGGGGAAGTGGGTGATGCTGTATTATCAATGCTTTATTAAAGAGTGTTTGCTCTGTTTTCCTCAATTTATTTGAGGTTTCATCTTGTTAGCACTACTGAACTTTTTAAGCTGATGGAGATTTACAAATCCTAATCTGTCATTGATCGCATTGTGTATTGGCAAGAATACACAGAAGAACTATACAAAAAAGATCCTCACAATCCAGATAATCACAATGGTATGATCACTCACCTAGAGCCAGACATCCTGGAATGTGAAGTCAAGTGGGCCTTAGGGAGCATCACTACGAACAAAGCTAGTGGAGGTGATGAAATTCCAGTTGAGCTATTTCAAATTCTAAAAGATGATGCTGTCAAAGTGCTGCAGTCAATATGCTAGCAAATTTGGAAAACTCAGCAGTGGCCACAGGACTGGAAAAGGTCTGTTTTCATTCCAATCCCAAAGAAAGGCAATGCCAAAGAATGCTCAAACTACCGCACAATTGCACTCATCTCACATGCTAGTAAAATAATGCTCAAAATTCTCCAAGCCAGGCTTCAGCAATATGTGAACCATGAACTTCCAGATGTTCAAGCTGGTTTTAGAAAAGGCAGAGGAACCAGAGATCAAATTGCCAACGTCTACTGGATCATTGAAAATGCAAAAGAGTTCCAGAAAAACATCTATTTCTGCTTTACTGACTATGCCAAAGCCTTTGACTGTGTGGATCATTACAAACTGTGGAAAATTCTGAAAGAGATGGGAATACCAGACCACCTGACCTGCCTCCTGAGAAATCTGTATGCAGGTCAGGAAGCAACAGTTAGAACTGGACATGGAACAACAGACTGTTTCCAAATTGGGAAACGAGTACGTCAAGGCTGTATATTGTCACCCTGCTTATTTAACTTATATGCAGAGTACATCATGAGAAACTCTGGGCTGGAGGAAGCACAAACTGGAATCAAGATTGCTGGGAGAAATATCAATAACCTCAGATATGCAGATGACACCACCCTTGTGGCAGAAAGCGAAGAAGAACTAAAGAAACTCTTGAAGAAAGTGAAAGAGAATGAAAAAGTTGGCTTAAAGCTCAACATTCAGAAAACGAAGATCATGGCATCTGGTCTCATCACTTCATGGCAAATAGATGCGGAAACAGTGGAAACAGTGACAGACTTTATATTTTCTTGGGCTTCAAAATCACTGCAGATGGTGACTGCAGCCATGAAATTAGAAGACGTTTACTCCTTGGAAGGAAAGTTATGAGCAACATAGACAGCATATTAAAAAGCAGAGACGTTACTTTGCCAACAAAGGTCCATCTAGTCAAGGCTATGGTTTTTCCAGTAATCATGTATGGATGTGAGAGTTGGACTATAAAGAAAGCTGAGAGCCAAAGAATTGATGCTTTTGAACTGTGGTGTCGGAGAAGACTCTTGAGTCTCTTCGACTGCAAGGAGATCCAACCAGTCCATCCTAAAGGAAATCAGTCCTGAATATTCATTGGAACGACTTATGTTGAAGCTGAAACTCCAATCCTTTGGCCACCTGATGTGAAGAGCTGACTCATTTGAAAAGCCCCTGATGCTGGGAAAGATTGAAGGCAGGAGAAAGGGACGACAGAGGATGAGATGGTTGGATGGCATCACCGACTTGATGGACGTGAGTTTGAGTGAACTCTGGGAGTTGGTGATGGACAGGGAGGCCTGGTGTGCTGCAGTCCATGGAGTTGCAAAGAGTCGGATATGACTGAATGACTGAACGGATCTCATTGCCACTGGTCTCCCAATACATTGCAGATCTCCTAAATTTGCCATGTATTTCTTCATCTAGGCGGTTGATTACGTTTTTTTCATAAAAATAGGTTAAAAACAGAGTTCAAAGGAGGTCAGTAAAGACCATGTTGATACGTGGTCAACTTATTAATACTTTCTGGATATTGCTCAATGAACTCCAAAGCCAGCTTTTTCAACATTTTGACTAATCAAAGAGCACTGAAGTCTCCTAACCATAGCATTGCAGCCTACTTTCCTCCATCTTGTTCACAGGGATTTGATATAGGAAACTGTCAAACATGGTATTGAGGGGTGACTTGCTCTACCTTTGGCATTTCTCTCACAGCCCCAGTAACTTTTGAGGACGAAGGATGTATCCTATACACCTCTGTGTGTCAGCGCCTAGCACAGAGCCTGCGTGGTACATTGTATACAGTAGATTCTCAACAAAGGCTTGTCTGAAAGATATGCTTGATATGGTATGAATTTAATGAATCTCTGTTGTCTCTCCATTGACACTTCTCTTTCCTAGCCATCCACAGACACACACACTCACTTAGAAATGGTCAAATATGTAGTGGAAAGAGCACATCTTTTGTAATTAGAAGGCATGAACACAAGTCCTGGCTTTGCAATTTACTAGCTGTTTGTGGCTGTTGTTTAGCTGCTGCTGCTGCTGCTGCTAAGTCGCTTCAGTCGGGTCCGACTCTGTGTGACCCCATAGACGGCAGCCCACCAGGCTCCCCCATCCCCGGGATTCTCCAGGCAAGAACACTGGAGTGGGTTGCCATTTCTTTCTCCAATGCATGAAAGTGAAAAGTGAAAGTGAAGTTGCTCAGTCGTGTCCGACTCTAGCGACCCCATGGACTGCACCCTACTAGGCTCCTCCGTCCATGGGATTTTCCAGGCAAAAGTACTGGAGTGGGGTACCATTGCCTTCTCCGTGTTTAGCTGCTACTCGTGTTCAACTCTTGTAGCCTGCTAGGCTCCTCTGTCCACAGGATTCTCCAGGCAAAAATACTGGAGTGGGTTGCCACTTCCTTCTCTAGGGGATCTTCCCAAGCCAGGGATTGAACCCCTATATCCTGTATTGGCAGGCGGGTTCTCTACCACTTAGCCACCAGGGAAGCACCTTACAAGCTGGTAACTTCATGTAACTCTAGACCTTCAGTTTGTTCATCAATAAAATGGTGGTAACTCATCTTCTTTGGGCTTCTCTGGTGGCTCAGATGGTAGTATCTGCCCCCAATGTGGGAGACTCAGGTTCAATTCCTGGGTAGGGAAGATCCCCTGGAGACGGAAATGGCAACCCACTCCAGTATTCCTGCCTGGAAAATCCCATGGACTGAGAAGCCTGGTGGGCTACAGTCCATGGGGTCACAAAGAGTTGGACACGACTGAGCGACTTCACTTTCATCTTCTTTACTTTCATCATATAGTTCTTACGAGTCAATTTTTTTTCTAAAGGAAATCTGATTATGCCATTACTTGACTTTTTAAAACACTGTAAGACTCTGATGCTGGGAGGGATTGGGGGCAGGAGGAGAAGGGGACGACAGAGGATGAGATGGCTGGATGGCATCACCGACTCGATGGATGTGAGTTTGCATGAACTCAGGGAGTTGGTGATGGACAGGGAGGCCTGGCGTGCTGCAATTCATGGGGTCGCAAAGAGTCGGATACGACTGAACAACTGAACTGAACTGAACTGAATAACTTTCTACTGTCCTCAAGAAAAATGTCTAGTCCTTTACTGTGCCTTCGAAGGATTCTATGATCCCACCCCCACTCAATTCTCCACTATCACCATTCTAACAACCTAAGCTCTTTTTTACCTCAAGGCCTTTATCTCAAGCTGTTTCCTTAGCCTGCAAAGCTCCTTTCTGCACTCTTACACAATGGCTACTAGTAGCAGTGATACTATTGTACCAAGAGAAATAGCTACAATCTACTCAATCCTTACTAAGCACTGGATACTTTATATACACTATTAGTTTATCCCTTACCAAGTGACCAACTAACCATTCTTAACTGGTTTATAGATAAGGCACAGAGAAGTGAAGCAACTTACCTCAAGTAACACAGCTGTTAAGTGTAGGCACTGGATTACAAACCCAGATATGTCCCAATTCAAAGCATATGTTCCCCTCTCCTGCTAATAAGGTATCAGCTTTTTTCCAGAAAGCCCACACTCTAATAGCTAATGTGATAAGGTTAGTACTTAACACACAGGTTTGTAATCGCCTGTGTACCATGTGTCTCTCCAACCAGAGGATAAACAAGCCATCTGAAACTCAGAAAAGAATGCCTCTTGTTTACTTCTGCTTCCCCAGCTCTGAGCTCAGTTCCTGGTACACGTAACAGGCATTAATAAGCATTTGTTGAACAGACATACATGTGAAAATGTTTTTAAACAGGGAGACGTAATACAATGTTATTTCTAGTTTAGTTAAGGAACATCACCAGGTTTACCCGTTTGTGGGTTATGAAATACACTCCCCCACCCCCGCTCCTTCTGCAGTGTGGTACACTGGCTTCTCTTCGTTCTTCTGTGACCTCTTCTGTTTGCCGCAAATACCGCCAACAAACGTCTCCCCTCCCTTCCAACTGCCTTTTGAGAAAATCGACTGCAGAGGAGAAAAACTAAAATACTACTTTCCCTTCATAGCAACTCTTTAAAAACTCTTGCAAACTTTTTTTTTTAAATACAGCGGAGCATAACATTAGCAATGGATGCGCGAAAAACCCTATCCTTTGAAAATGAATTTCGAATCAAGACTAGACTGGAGAAAAGAACCCCGGGCAGGTAGAACTGAAACGTTCAGGGGCTGCCTCTGCAGCGCTGTCCCCAGGTGGCATCTTATTTTTTTTTCATAATATTTTACTGGAGGCTTTCAGTAATATAAATAGAGAAAACAGGTGCTGTACTCAGCTGGGGGTTTGCCTGAGTCAACCTCCTTTGCTTCCAGTTTTTTTTTTTTTAATAAAAGGCCCAGGAGTTTTAGGCAATCATTTCTGCAGCTCTCCTCACCCTCAGCGGGAAGGGGGGGGGGGGTGGAGAGGAGGGGGGAGGTGGAGAGGAGGGTGGGGAAAAAGTGAAGGCGCGGAAGTGCGACGAACGGACGGAGCTCCTCTCCCAGCAGAGGCAGGGCTTGGGCTCCGGCCACAGGTGCGCCCCCCCCACCTAAGAAATGACCATCATATTCCGTAAATTTCGTCGTTTCAATTAAGAAATGACGCTCTGGCTTTACAAGTAAGAGGACAAACGAAAGCGGGAAGGCCTGTCGCCTCGTGAGAACGCTCCCCCAGGCAGCCAGCTCGGCGTCGGAGAAGCGCCGCCGCCGACCGCCCACCGCCCGCCGCCCGCCCGTCCGTCCAACCGACGCCCGGCCAGGATTCCCCCTCCCCCGCTGGCGCTCCCGCTACCCACAAGCCCCCGCGCCCCGGCGCGCAGGCGCAGCGGTGACGGCCGTCTCAGGAAGAGGAAAAGGGAATAAACAACTCGGAGGAACCAGAGCGCGAGAGAGCGAGTGGAGGCAGAATTTAAAAATAAACCGGCCCCTCCGTCCTCCCCGCCCGTTCGCTGCAGCCGCCGCGCCCCTCCCCTCCCCCTACTACCCGAGCCCGCGCCCTCGAAGTCCCTGTCAGAGGGCCCGCGCGCCCACCCCGTCGTCCCGCGCGCGGCCCCTTTAAGAAAAGAGAAGGCGAGAGTGAGTGAGACTCCCGACTCTCCCCCTCCCCGCCCCTCCCTCCTGCCCCCTCCTCCCTCCCCTCTCCCCTCCCCTCCCCCCCCTCCCCGGGCGGCTCCGGCTCCCGCAGCGGGACAGACCCGCCCGCCCGGGCTTTTCTCCGGCCCCCCGGCAGCGCCGTCCCTCCCTCCCCAGTCTATGGTGGCGGCGGCGGAAGACGAGGCTGCGGCGTTGCCATGAACAGTGGCGGCGGCCTCCCGCCCCCCTCGGCCGCCGCCTCCTCCGCGTCTTCCTCGCTGGCGGCGGCCGCGGCGGTAGTGGCGGTGGCCCCGCCGGGGGTCGGGGGTGTCCCCGGTGGGGCGGCGGCGGCGGCAGCGGCGGGGGTGAAGCTGAAGTACTGCCGCTACTACGCCAAGGATAAGACGTGCTTCTACGGGGAGGAGTGTCAGTTCCTGCATGAGGACCCGGCCGCCGGGGCCGCGCCGGGCCTCGGCCTCCATAGCAACAGCGTCCCCCTGGCTCTGGCGGGCGCGCCCGGGGCCGGCTTCCCGCCCGGAGCGGTCCCGGCTGGAGGAGCCGGGCCGCCCGCGGGGCCCAAGAAGCCGGACCTGGGGGGCCCCGGGCCCGGAGCCGGCGGAGGCGGAGGTGGCAACAGTGGCGTCCTCGACGGGCCGCGGCTGGCAAGTGAGTGTGGCCCGGGGGCGGGGGGGCTTCGGGGCAGCGGGGGCAGGGGGCGCCGGAGCCTGGCCCGCGGGGTCCCCCCCTCCCTTCAGCTTTCGCCTCCCTAAGCGCTCCGAGAGGCCTACGCCCGGGGCCTGGGGCCTCCTTCCGTCTTCCTGCCTCCCCTCCCCACAGCTCTTGGCCCGCCCGGGCGGCGAGGGCCGGTCGGCTCCCCGGGAACGGGGGGCGGTGGAGTTTTGGGGGGGGCGGGGGTGTGGGTGGGGGCGGGGAGGACGGGGGATGGTCCGCGGCGTGCGGGAGATGGGGGTGTCGCTTCCGGGGGGTGTGGAAAGGGGCCGGGTTTGCCGGCACCTGTGAGTGTGTGTGCGCGCGTGCCCCGGGCCGAGCGGAGTGGTCCCCCGGTGGGTGTGTGCCGGTCCGGGCGGGCTCCGCGGCTTCCAGGAGTGGATTGGAAGAGCGGAAAAAGTTTTTTTTTCGTCTTTTTTCTGTGTGTGTGTGCAAGGCTTCTGGGAGAGAGGTTTTCCAGGCAGGAAATGCTTTCTAAGGAATCGGGAGCGAACCGACAAACAGCCGTCTCTCGCGTGCTTGGTCTGAGTCGGGATTTCACCCAAACTTGCATTTCCGCAGTTTTCTTGAAAGCTGGCGGGAGTCTGCAGGGTGTCCGGAGGTGTCTTCTACTTCGCTTGTCTTCTACTACTTTGTATCCAGCGAACCCTCAGCTCGGAGCCTCGGAAACGTGCCACGCCATGAGCCGCGCACATTTGTGTGCGACTGAGCCCTCGAATTCGGCTCTCTTAGGGCAGCGGGCCTTTTTTCACTTGTCATCTGTTACCTTGTAACTTGTTCGTCGATAGTGAGTGGAGTTTGCAGTTCTAATAATAAGCCTAAAAGTGTAATTTGGTTTACAAAAGGTTGCCCTTGAAAAGTAGAGGTGTGTCGAGTTTTTCCTTGTTTGTTTCTGAGTGTATTGAGCATTTCTAAACCAAGTGGGAAAATCCTACTTCCTTGGGAATTCTAAAAAGTTACTAGATTTGAAACTCATTTGATAGGCTGCTTAACTTGAATGTCAGAACTTTTTTTTTGAACTGTAAATGGTCTTAAGTATTTGGCTTGATGCTTTAGCAGTTATTTGCTCTGGGAGGATTATTAAGTGTCTTCCTAGAGATGGGTGTATGTGTTAGTGTGTGTTTTAAAGATTGTTTCTTTTGCTCTGATGGGTCTGACTTAAGTGCAGATGTTATTTGGTGACGGTGATATGCTAAGAAGAATTAATTTGTAACTTACAATGTTTTGTCAGAATGGTTACTTTATTGGTGGAATTTTATCACGTTGGAGCAGCAACTTTGCATTTTCTAGGTAAGTTTGCTGGATGTATTGAGTTGTGGCTCAGATTAATTCGTTATGTTTGATGAGTAAGCAGAGAAACTGAACAGTGGTTTTGTTACTTACAGAAAGAGGCATGTTAAAAAAATGGAGGTATTCAATTTAATATGTGGTATTTCTAGGATTTTGTAATACACAGATGTGATACATTTGGGACATGAAAGTTAGGACAGGCTGTAAACAAGTGAGGTTGGAAATGGAGGAGAAATACTAGCAATGACTCAAAGGTGGGACCATTTCATATCTCAGGAACCAAACGTGTTTGTTAGGTAGGTTCTTGAGAGGACAGGCAGGCAGTGCTGTGAAGGCATTTTGAAGTCAACGTTTAGTCATTTAACAGTTACTTGATTAAGCTGCATTATGTAGTTGGATTTTGTGGGACTTGCTTGGCTCCTCTTGTCTGCTGTAGGCTTCTTGGTAACTCGCGGGTGGTCTAGGTTGTGACTCCTTTGGGTGAGATAAAATTGTCTCTTATCAGTGAGTGGCCAGTCAAGTTAGGTTGTTCAGGAATCAGGAAACAGGATTGTGTTGGTGATTTAATGCTTGCGTTGAATTTTTTACACTTCATTATTTAATTTTTGATCTAGTTTCTACGTTTCACTGTATTATACTCTATTTTATGAGACACTTGATTTGGAAATGTATGAGGCATTTAAAAGGGAGGACACATTCTGAGAGGTGTTGTTATTAGGAGAAATTTAAATTTTGTTAGTTGTTGATCAGGTAGAGTCACTGATACAGTTTTATATTGCTTTTATTTGTTTCCTTTGCTCTTCTTTAGGTGTAAGAATGTGGACTATTTCTTGAGCTGGGATGTCAGACATATCTGCTCTGATAAGCTGGGTCCACATGTAGAAATATTTTGGGCTCCTTGGGTATCTAGGAGCTGTGTGTGTGTGTTTTAAAGTTTTTGTTGAGGTGTACACACCTATGGAACAGTATATAGACCATAAAACTTGGAATTTTCACAAGATGAAAACAGCTCATAACAGTACTCAGATCAGGAAATAGAACTCAATCAGGACCTGCAGAAGTTCTGCTCTTCCTACCCTTTGCAGTCACTCCTTTCCCAGAGGTCACCACTGACTTCATGAACTACGTTGTCGATTCATTTTTCACTTTTTCATTCTTTTTTTTGAGCTCTATAAGAACATTGTGGGCCTCTTTTCTTTAAGCATATTTGTAAGATCAGTTATGTGGGAGCAACCTCTTAGTCTCATTCCTTTTCTTTAAGCATATTTGTAAGATCAGTTATGTGGGAGCAACCTCTTAGTCTCATTCTTGCCTGGTGTTACACATCATATGAATGTACCTTATTTTATATTCTCATTTTGCTGTTAGTGGCCGATGGTACGTTTCCAATTTTTGTTTATTAAGAAGAGCACTCTTTTGAACATTCTTGAACATGTGTTTTGGTTCAAGTCTATGAATTTATGTTAGGAGTGGAATTAAGTAGATGATTTCAGACAGTTTTCTGAAAAGATTGTATCACATTTACATTCAGTCTAGCAGAGTATGAGAGTTCAAGTTGTTTCAAGTTGCTTCACATTCTGCCCAGCACTTGATATTAGCCATCTTATAATTTTAGCCTTTTTGGTGCCTAAAATTTATGATATAATTTGATGTTTTTAATTTGCATGTGTTGGATTGTAACTGAATTAGTTGACAACATTTAAAAAATCAGGTTTAACAGTAAACTACAGATTTCTGACTTTGAAGGGCAACTCTTTTCTATATTAGAATTAGGTGTGTTGGCTGGGCAAGACTCCATTTTTGCCTTATTACTGACTAGGTAACTTACAAGCCTGGCCCTTCTTGGCCTTTGAGTTTTTGACTCTTGCTTTCAGTACTTGAATTGTTTTAGTAGTGTTTCAGATTGTGTGAAAACTTGAGAGGTAAATGCAAGAAGAGATTTTATCCTTACTTTGCAAGCTTTGGAAAACTGAAGCAGAAAGGCTTTATTTTTAGTATGCTTGGTTACAGTGGTGTTTCAGTCTTGTAAAGGAACTGTACGTTCCTTTGTTGCCTACTTTTTATCTGTACAGAAGTACTACACTTCCAGCTCTTTGGTTGACCAGGCAGTATGGTAGTGAACGTATTCTGGCATTCAGGATTGTTGCGAAAATAGCAGTTTGTTTATTATTCTTTTTTAAAGTGTTAGAAATTTCGTATTTCTTTTGGAATTCGAATCTTCTAAAGGTTCACTGTGGTTTGATTTGGTGGTTTAATTGAGTTGCTGATTCTTGACCTTTTAATGATGTGATTCTAATATTCTCAGCCAGCTAGACTTTTCATCTTCAAGATGCTCAGTTTTTAGCAGCTCAGTATTTGTATTTTATATATGTTACTTTATTTGAAACCCAATAGATTTATTTTACCGAAACAGACTTATTTTCAGTTCTGCTAATTTAATTAGTAGTGAAGGCTCTGGAATAAGGCACATCTAAGATGGACCTGGCTCTCCTGTCTACTTTGTGATCTTGAGTTTTTAACTTTTAAGCCTCTATTTTTCTCATTTTTAAACATGGAGGTAATATTAGTACCTAGTTCAGAGTTGTGACAGGCTTGACTATAACCCTATCAGAGCATTATTTGGCACATAGTGAGGGGTCAGGGTTAGTTGCTGTTGTTAGTTGAATATTAGTAATAAGTCTACAGTTAGCCTGTATATTTCTTTACCTTCTAGTTTTTGAGAGTATATTTTCAAGACCAGTAAAATAGCTACAGATGATTGAACCGTGGCTGTCTGTCCAAATGGCAAAAAGCAGGGACTAACTTGAAGTTCATATGCAAACTTTGGAGTGTATGGCAAGACTATTTTTGTTTAAGCCAGAATTACACTTTTCACCCCACAAACCTGAATCAGCTCACAGAGGAGTGAGTACTGGGAATTTGCCATTAGGAGAGCTCGTATAGGTTAACACATTTTTATTCGACTATACACAAAGTAGATAACAAGAGACTTTGTAACACCATTGATTTCACTCCTTTAATATGGTGCTTGCAAAGTGGCAAGTTTTGATCAGGGTGATAGGAATACAACATTGAATGAAACAGAAGTCTGTCTTGTGGAGGTTACATTCTGGTGAGGAATACAGGTAAGTGTATAAGATAAAATTAGATCTTGAGAAGTTTTACGAGGAAAGCTTAAAGCTTTATGAGGAGTACTCAGAGAGGGTTGTACTAATGTCTCAGTAAGATTCAGTTAGTGAGTAAACACTTCTTTCCATCAAAGTGCATTTGAAATGACTCTAAGAAGCTAAATGATGGCCAAAACATCTATTTTTGTCCTTTTATAGGATTTTCCTCTTTTTAAATTAACTTTCTATTTTGAGATAATTGTAGAGTCACACGCAGTTGTAAGAAATAACACAGAAAGAGTCTGCTGTCCCATCCCCATTTCCCCGGCGGCAGCACCTTGTGGAACTGCGGTTCAGGGTCACAGCCACACTGATTGGCACAATCCACTTAACCTTTTTCAAGATTTTCTGAGTCTTATTTGTGCGTGTGTGTACACATGTGTATAATTTAGTTCTGTGGAGTTTTATTGTGTGTATGTTTTTACACCTGCCAGCACAGTCAGGACATGGAGCAGCTCTGTCAACCCTCAAGAGGCCTTTTTGTCACCTTCCTTCAAATCCCTGGCAACCACTAATTTGCCCTCCATTTCTATAATTTTGTCATTTCAGGAATGTTCTGTAGGGAATTCCCTGGTTGCCCAGTGGTTAGGATTCCATGCTTCCACTGCCACGTCTTTTTGTTGTTGTTTGCTCTTCTGTAGGCTTATCTGCTTTTGTATACAAAGGTATGAATGTTTATGGTACCTAGAAATATTTTAGAAATTTATTTATTTTAGGGTTGAATTTATTTAGTTTTTAATAAACTTGGTAAAAATTTTCACTGAACAGCAGTGTATAAAGTTAAACTGATCTCATTGCCCAGGGTTAATATTAGTTTTGTGTGTAACCTTAACTACTCCTAAGGGCCCTATCTCCACATGCACTCACATTGAGGGTTAAGGTTTCAGTATGAGAATTTAGGGGGAAACAGTTAAGTATATAGCATGGGCATACATATATACACTCAAGTTTTGTAGCAGTATTTCTTATATTTGTTTTTTTTGTTTTGTTTTTACATTTGTTTTTCCATATTAACTTTATATTCTGTTTTTAAAAAGTAGTTTATGACCTGAAGTTATACAAAGGAATGTGATAAAATTCTTTTTTTATGCCCTGTTGTCATTTGCGATCAGTGTGTGCTCAATTGCTCAGTCCTGTCTGACTCTTCATGACCCATGGACTGTAGCCCGCCAGGGTCGTCTGTCCCTGGGATTTTCCAGGCAAGAATACTGGAGTGGATTGCCATTTCCTCCTCCGGGGGATCTTTTTGACCCAGGGATCGAATGCATGTCTCCTGCATTTTCAGGAGGATTCTTTACCATTGAGCCACGTGGGAAGCTTGTTGTCATATAGTTGTCAACAAATTCATACATACAGTATTTGCTCTTCCTTTCATTGTATAGGAATTACTGTTGGACTGGGGGTCCTGAGAATTAGTTTTTTTTCTTTTTTTAGTACTCTGTCTTAAAGTAACTTTGATCTTAGGCTAGTAATTTAGTCCATGTGGGAATGTATTTCTTTGTAGAATATGAGAAAGGGGTATGGAGTACATGATGTTTAAAATTCCTTCAGGTATAAAATGTTTGTGTTTTTCTAAATGTTTATGTTCTAGGAAACAAATTATATTATGATCAATTTTTAGAATTCATCCTCTTTCCTTCCCAATAGCTTTAAAAATCTTTGACCTCTCAGCAGCTTCAGTGTAGGGAAGGACATGTTCTCTTATCTTGGCTGAGTAAATTGGCTTGTGGATAATGGCCCTCTCTGGTAAAACTTCTTCCTTTTTTGATGTCCTTTGGTATCTTTTTCTTTAAAAAATTAAAGATACTGTATCCGTTTTTCTAAAACTAGCTTTTAATTGTATTTTTAACATAAAAAATTGCAGCTTTTAAAATCTAGGAATGATATCTTGCTTTGGAAATTAAAAATGTGCTGCATGAGTGGGGAAGCCTGGTGGGCTTCAGCCCATTTGGTCATGAAGAATCACAGGCGCGCACACAGGTTAAAAGTTTAAATAGTGCAAGAGGATACACAGTGAAAAATAGTCTCCCTTCTTCCTTAGCTCCCTGATCCCTCTCCAAAAGACACTCTTTTCAACTTATTATGTATCTTTTCAGAGATGTTCTTTGTAGATCACTCCTGTTTGTATTTCCCTATCTCTAGTACATACTGCTCACACATGGAAGGCTAGTGCACTTTGAATTTTTTCACCAAACTGCTTATCTTCTAGTTTATTTCACTTCTGCACATAGAAATATACTTTACTCTTTATAGTGACTGTGTAATAATTCTCTTCTGTGATTGTACTGTTCTTTTCAGTGGCTATTTAGATTGTTTGTGGTCTTTTACAAGTGATGGTACTAAGCTGTTATATCTTAATGTACTATGTATCAGTTCAATTCAGTTCAGTCTCTCATTTGTGTCCGACTCTTTGCGACCCCATGAATCGCAGCACGCCAGGCCTCCCTGTCCATCACCAACTCCTGGAGTTCACTGAGACTCATGTCCATCGAGTCAGTGATGCCATGCAGCCATCTCATCCTCTGTCGTCCCCTTCTCCTCCTTCCCCCAATCCCTCCCAGCATCAGAGTCTTTTCCAGTGAGTCAACTCTTCGCATGAGGTGGCCAACTTACACATAAATTAACACAAAGTATAACATATGCATATTTAAGGAACGTACAGAGTCTTCAGTAAGCTGGTTCAAACTTGTTACATTAAAAAAAATAAGTAGGCAAATGTAGTAGGATCTCACTTCCGTGTGGAATCTTAAAACAACAATAAAACAACCCAAACGCATAGATAACAATGAAGAAGAGATTGGTGGTTGCCAGAGGCAGGGGTCCCTGGGGGTAGGGGAAGGTAGTCAAGAGAGACAAATTTCCAGATCTTTTATTCTCTTAAAACCCTGGAAAGTAGATATTAACCATTTCTGTTTTACAGAGGAAAAAACTAAGACTTAGGTTAAATAAACTTTCAAGGATGAGTAATTGGCAGCTGGCTGCAACAGAGCTCACGGGCAGCTGCGTTTGCTTAGTCTGTGCTCATTCCACGGTGCGGTAGGGCAAAGGATGGTGTGACTGTTTGCTGAGTGGCCGGAGGAGCCCCTGTTTACTGGGCCTGCATCCACTGTGCTGTCATCTGGTGTCTCTGGGTCGCACTGCCCCATCAGAAAAATGGAGGCAGTAATACCATTTGCATGGGGTGTTTAATAGAAGTTGGATGTGAAAATCTGTTGTATTGTTTATCAGCTTTTAGGAATACCTAGTTTTAAGAAGGGCTTACTTGTATATGAATGTTTATGTAAATGTGCTAATAGAGTAGGGAATGCCAGAAAAATATCAGGAATAGTTCCTAGTCTCAGTTTACAGAATAATTAAATGTTTTAGTGGTTGAAGACAGCAATGAAGGATCAAAGGATTTCTTGTTTTTGGTCACATGAGTGATATAAACAGTATCTTAAAAGGTGGAGTTTTTAAGAAAACAGTTTGGAATAATAAGGGAATGCATTCTAGAGATGAGGAAGGAGGAAAATAACATTTATGATTACCTTTGAGGTAGGGTGCTAGGCACTCTGCTTCACTTGAGGGCCTTTCACAGCCCTGTGAGTGAGATGTGATTGCTTTTCTTTCAGATGAAGAAATGAATTTTAGTGGGTTTTGCTTAAGGTCATTCAGCTAGTGAGTGGTAAAACTTGGATTAGAACACAGTGACTAACTTCAAGTATTTTGTTTTTTCCACTGTACCTGGGTCTTGAGGATTCTACGGCTTGGGCTTTGTGTGTGCTGGAATTGATGGTACTCCTTGTTGTGGACTGTGCGTGCCAAGTCACTTCAGTTGTCTCTGACTCTTTGTAGTCCTGTGGGCTGTAGCCCACCAGGCTCCTCTGTCCATGGGACTTCCCAGGCAAGAATACTGGAGTGAGTTGCCTTGCCTTCCTCCAGGGGATCTTCCCAACCCAGGGGTTGAACCCATGTCTCTTACATCTCCTACAGTGCAAGTGGATTCTTTACCACTAGTGCCACATGGGAAGCCCAGTTGCGAACTATCAGTTCAGTTCAGTCACTCAGTCGTGTCCAACTCCTTGCGACCTCGTGAATTGCAGCACGCCAGCCCTCCCTGTCCATCACCAACTCCCGGAGTTCACTCAGACTCACGTCCATTGAGTCCGTGATGCCATCCAGCCATCTCATCCTCTGTCATCCCCTTCTCCTCCTGCCCCCAATCCCTCCCAGCATCAGAGTCTTTTCCAATGAGTCAACTCTTCACATGAGGTGGCCAAAGTACTGGAGTTTCAGCTTTAGCATCATTCCTTCCAAAGAACACCCAGGACTGATCTCCTTCAGAATGGACTGGTTGGATCTCCTTGCAGTCCAAGGGACTCTCAAGAGTCTTCTCCAACACCACAGTTCAAAAGCATCAGTTCTCAGGTGCTCAGCTTTCTTCACAGTCCAACTCTCACATCCATACATGACCACAGGAAAACCATTGCCTTGACTAGACGGACCTTTGTTGGCAAAGTAACAACCTTTGTTGTCTTTGCTTTTTAATATGCTGTCTAAGTTGGTCATAACTATAGACCTTCAAAATATAATGAGTTTATTGGTTTGACTGGAGGAGAGAGTTCAGTAGTGTTAGAGTTATTGTAAGACCTTTTTATAGTAGAATGTATACTTTTGCATTATAATCTTTGATATTTTGGAAATATTTGTTTTTTCCCTGATGGATACACAGTTGTCTTAAATCCATTGATTGAATAATCCCAGTTTTCTCCATGGGTTTTAAAAAGGAGGTTTATCAAAATATAATTTACCTACTATAAATTCACCCATTGTAAATGTACAATTCATTTTTTCTTAGTAAATTTATAGAGTTGCAGCCATCAGGAGTTTTACAAGAACTTTTAAGATACTTTCGTGTTTTTAAATATACATTTCATTTTTTTCTGTAACGTTTCATTAAAGTTTGCCAGGTAGATGGTATGTGTCTCATTTTACAAGTCATGGTATAATCTCCACTTTATAAGCATTTTGCCTGAGACATTGTGGCTAGTAAGTGGCAGAACTGAAATTCAGACCCAGAACTTTTAGGAAATACTATAATGATAGGTTGAGAACAGAATGTTGAGGGCTTTTTAATGTCGACTAAGAAGTTTGGATTTCATCCCTTGGGATAAGGATTGCCAGCACCTGTCTGTGATGTCCTTGTTGGCAGAGGAGAACCACTCAGTATTTTCAGCTGGACTCTTTTTTTGTCTTTAAAACTTGTTCTATGGAAAGCCAGACTTGTTCTGTGGGCTCCAAAATCACTGCAGATGGTGACTGCAACTATGAAATTCAAAGACACTTGCTCCTTGGAAGGAAAGTTATGACCAACCTAGACAGCATGTTAAAAAGCAGAGACATTACTCTTCCAACAAAGCTCAGTCTAGTCAAGGCTGTGGTTTTTCCAATAGTCATGTATGGACATGAGATTTGGACTATTAAGAAAGCTGAGCGCCAAAGAATTGATGCTTTTGAACTGTGTTGTTGGAGAAGACTCTTCAGAGTCTCTTGGACTGCAAGGAGATCCGACCAGTCCATCCTAAAGGAAATCAGTCCTGCATATTCATCGGAAGGACTGATGTTGAAGCTGAAACTCCAGTACTTTGGCCACCTGATGCGAAGAGCTGACTCATTAGAAAAGACTCTGATGCTGGGAAAGATTGAGGGTGGGAGGAGAAGGAGATGACAGAGGATAGATGTTTGGATGGCATCACCAACTCAATGGACATGAGTTTGAGTAAACTCCAGAAGTTGGTGATGGACAGGGAGGCCTGGCGTGCTGCAGTCCATGGGGTCGCAAAGAGTCGGACATGACTGAACGACTGAACTGACTGACTGACTGATGTTGGTCATAGCTTTTCTTCCAAGGACCAAGTGTCTTTTAATTTCATGGCTGCAGTCACCATCTGCAGTGATTTTGGAGCCCCCCAAAATAGTCCCTCACTGTTTCCACTGTTGCCCCATCTATTTCCCATGAAGTGATGGGACCACATGCCATGATCTTAGTTTTCTGAATGTTGAGCGTTAAGCCAACTTTTTCACTCTCCTCTTTCACTTTCATCAAGAGGCTTTTGAGTTCCTCTTCACTTTCTGCCATAAGAGTGGTGTCATCTGCATATCTGAGGTTATTGATATTTCTCCCAGCAATCTTGATTCCAGCTTGTGCCTCATCCAGCCTGGCATTTCGCATGATGTACTCTGCATATAAATTAAATAAGCAGGGTGACAGTACACAGCCTTGACGTACTCCTTCTGTTGTTCCATGTCCAGTTCTAACTGTTGCTTCTTTACCTGCGTACAGATTTCTCAGGAGGCGGGTCAGGTGGTCATATTCCCATCTTTTTAAGAATTGTCCACAGCCTGGCCTCTCAAAGAACAAAGGATTGAGTTGCATACCAAAGGAGAGCTGCATACCGGCCCCTCCCCGCCCAGAGGCAGAGAGGCAGGCTTGCAACATCTAGAGCGGGAAGGCAAGGGGCTGCTACAATTTCAGCCCCAGAGACAGCATCTTCCACCAACAGTGAGCAGGCTTCCAGCTGCTAACCATGTCCTCCTGAGATCCTGGGTGGATAACATCTGCCAGATGGGTTGCAGGTTGAGAGTAGCTCTCCAGAGGAGACACACGGCACACCTAAGACAGTGCTCTTACGGCACACCCAGGAAACTGAGTAGTCTGGACCCGGGAGGTGATTAAGATGCACAGCCCACCTGGGACAGTGCGCTCAGCAAGCACCTGGTTGCCTGAGCTGCTCAGACCTGGGAACAGCACAAAACGCATGCCCAACCTACAGACACTGAGCCAGAAACATGTCTGAGTGTCTCCTGTGGAGGTGCGGGTGAGCAGTGGCCTGCCGCAGGGGCTCTGGGTGTAGCAAACCTGGGTATGGCATAAGCCCTTGGCAGGTCGCCATTATCCCCACCATAGAACCACCAGAATTTACACAGGACTGAGGAATCAGACTCTTGGAGGCCACAGACAAAACCCTGTGTGCACCAGGACCCAGGAGAAAGGAGCAGTGACCCCCCCAAGGGACTGACCCAGACTTGCCGGTGAGTGTCCACGAGTCTCCGGTGGAGGCGTGGGTCAGCAGTGGCTTGCTGCAGGTTTGGGGGCATGAGGGCAGCAGTGCATGCAGGGACCTTTTGAAGGAGGTCGCCATTATCTTCATTGCCTCCACCATAGTTTGGCCCCAGGTCAAGCAACAGAGAGGGAACACAGCCCTGCCCATTAACAGAAAATTGGATTAAGGATTTATTGAACATGTCCCCGCCCATCAGAACAAGGCCCAGTTTCCCCTTCAGTCAGTCTCTCCCTTCAGAAAGCTTCCATAAGCCTCTTAGCCTTCTCTCTCAGAGGGCAGACAGAATGACAACCTCAATCACAGAAAAGTAACCAATTTGATCACATGACTGCATTGAGCTTGTCTAGCTCAATGAAACTATGAACCATACTGTGTAGGGCCTCCCAAGACAGAAAGGTCATGGCGGAGAGTTCTGACAAAACGTCCACTGGAGAAGGGAATCGCAAACCACTTCAGTATTCTTGCCTTGAGAACCCTGTGAACAGTATGGAAAGGCAAAAAGGTATGACACTGGAAGATGAACTCCCCAGGTCAGTAAAGCGTCTGCCTACAATGCTGGAGACCCAGGTTCAGTCCCTGGGTTGGGAAGATTTCCTGGAGAAGGAAATGGCAACCCACTCCAGTATTCTTGCCTGGAAAATCCCACGGACAGAGGAGCCTTGTAGGCTACAGTCCTTGAGGTTGCAAAGAGTCGGACACGACTGAGTGACTTCAGTGAGTGAGTGATGCTACTGGAGAAGAATGCAGAAATAGCTCCAGAAAGAATGAAGGGATGGAGCCAAAGCAAAAACAACAGCCAGTTGTGGATGTGACGGGTGGTGGAAGTAAATTCCTATGTTGTATAGAGCAATATTGCGTAGGAACCTGGAATGTTAGGTCCATGAATCAAGGCAAATTGGGAGTGGTCACACAGGAGATGGCAAGTGGGAATGTTGACATTTCAGGAATCAGTGAACTAAAATGGACTGGAATGGGTGAATTTAACTCAGAGTATATCTACTACTATGGGCAAGAATCACTTAGAAGAAATGGAGTAGCCATCATAGTCAATAAGAGTTCAAAATGCAGTACTTGGATGCAGTCTCAAAAACAACAGGATGATCTCTGTTCGTTTCCAAGGCAAACCATTCAGTAGCACAGTAATACAACTCTATGTCCCGACCAGTAATGCTGAAAAAGCTGAAGTTGAATGGTTCTATGAAGACCTACAAGACCTTCTAGAACTAACACCCCAAAAAGATGTCCTCTTCATTATAGGGGACTGGAATGCAAAAGTAGGAAGTCAAGAGATACCTGGATTAACAGGCAAATTTGGCCTTGGAGTACAAAATGAAGCAGGGCAAAGGCTAACAGAGTTTTGCCAAGAGAACACACTGGTCATAGTAAACACCCTCTTCCAACAACGCAAGAAAAGACTACACACGGACATCACCAGATGGTCAACACTGAAATCAGATCAAGTATTCTTTGCAGCCAAAGATGGAGAAGTTCTATACAGTCAGCAAAAACAAGACCAGGAGCTGACTGTGGCTCAGATCATGAATTCCTTTTTGCCAAATTCGGACTTCATTGAAGAAAGTAGGGAAAACCCCTAGACCATTCAGGTATGACTTAAATCTCTTATGATTATATAGTGGAAGTGAGAAATAGATTCAGGGGGCTAGATCTGATAATCTGAAGAACTATGGATGGAGGTTCGTGACATTGTACAGGAGACAGTGATCAAGACCATCTCCAAGAAAAATAAATGCAAAAAGGCAAAATGGTTGTCTGATGAGGCCTTAGAAGTAGCTGAGAAAAGAAGAGCTGAGGAAAGAAGCTAAAGGCAAAGGAGAAAAGGCAAGATATACCCATTTGAATGCAGAGTTCCAGAGAATAGCAAGAAGAGATAAGAAAGCGTTCCTCAGTGATCAATGCAAAGAAATAGAGGAAAACAGAGTGGGAAAGACTAGAGATCTTTTCAAGAAAATTAGAGATACCAAGGGAACATTTCCTGTAAAGGTGGGCTCAATAACCAACAGAAAATGAATAATAGAAGAAGAAGAAATTAAGAAGAGGTGGCAAGAATACACAGAAGAGCTATGCAAAAAAGATCTTCATGACCCAGATAACCACGATGGTGTGCTCACTCACCTAGAGCCATCCTGGAATGCAAAGACAAGTGGACCTTAGGAAGCATCACTATGAACAAAGCTAGTGGAGGTGATGGAGTTCCAGTTGAGCTATTTCAAATCCTAAAAGATGATGCTGTGAAAGTGCTGCACTCAATATGCCAGCAAATTTGGAAAACTCAGCAGCCACAGGACTGGGAAAGATCTGTTTTCATTCCAATCTCAAAGAAAGGCAATGCCAAAGAATGTTCAAACTACTGCACGATTGCACTCATCTCATATGCTAGCAAAGAAATGCTCAAAATTCTCCAAGGCAGGCTTCAATGGTATGTAAGCTGTGAACTTCCAGATGTTCAAGCTGGTTTTAGAAAAGGCAGAGGAACCAGAGATCAAATGGCCAACATCGCTGGATCATTGAAAAAGCAAGAGAGTTCCAGAAAAACATTTGCTTTATTTTTTTACCCCTTAATTGCAGCACGCTAGGCCTCCCTGTCCATCACCAACTCCTGGAGTTCACTCAAACTCATGTCCATCGAGTCGGTGATGTCATCCAGCCATCTTATCCTCCATCATCCCCTTTTCCTCCTGCCCCTGATCCCTCCCAGCATCAGAGTCTTTTCCAATGAGTCAACTCTTCGCATGAGGTGGCCAAAGTACTGGAGTTTCAGCTTTAGCATCATTCCTTCCAAAGAACACCCAGGGCTGATCTCCTTCAGAATGGACTGGTTGGATCTCCTTGCAGTCCAAGGGACTCTCAAGAGTCTTCTCCAACACCACAGTTCAAAAGCATCAATTCTTCGGTGCTCAGCTTTCTTCACAGTCCAACTCTTAACATCCATACATGACTGCTGGAAAAACCGTAGCCTTGACTAGACAGACCTTTGTTGGCAAAGTAATGTCTTTGCTTTTGAATATGCTATCTAGGTTGGTTATAACTTTCCTTCCAAGGAGTACGTGTCTTTTAATTTCATGGCTGCAGTCACCATCTGCAGTGATTTTGGAGCCCCCCAAAATAAAATCTGACACTGTTTCCACTGTTTCCCCCTCTATTTCCCATGAAGTGATGTGACCAGATGCCATGATCTTAGTTTTCTGAATGTTGAGCTTTAGGCCAACTTTTCCACTCTCCTCTTTCACTTTTTTCAAGAGGCTTTTTAGTTCCTCTTCACTAAAAAGTAAGCTAAGAGAAGATAAAACACTGTTAAGAGAATCATAAAGAAGAGCAAATAACATCTTCAGTTGTGTACTGTACTGATGGACACAGGAAGTTTGCATTGTATGTTTACAAGATGAGTCATTTTCTGTCGTACCTTTATCACTGCTGTCTTAATAGGATACAAAATCTGTAGGTATCATGTGTTTTGCTAACCCTGGACATCAAAATGAAAAGATAATGTGCAAAAGGAATTCATAGTTATTTACAGGTGTGAAGTGGCAGCAATGGGATTGCTTTCCGGTGGCTTAGTGTCAGGGATATGATTGCTTCATAGTAGCCTAGCCTGTGCACTAATTAATGAGTTGTTGTAAAGTTTGTGCAGCATTTCAAATTTTGTATAGTCATGTTCACTGTAGTGTTAGAAATGTTACATTTAAAGAAAAACGTCAGATGATAGTTTGATGTGTCACCTATAATAACTTCTCCAATTAGGAGAGAGGCATACTGTATGGTACTGTAATTCTTTGAAAGTAAAGTTATAAAAGTGAGAAAACAAAACATTGTTAATTTTATATTAAGTATCACTTACTTTATGTAAGGATAGACTAATATCTATATCTGCATATAGTCTGTGCATTCATGACATGCCTTATTTTTATTTTCTTTTGTATCTTTAGTCTGTGTGGTTCACCTGCAGATTTTCCAAATTGTCATAAATCTCCAAACATTTTTCCAATATATTTATCGAAAAAAAGTCTGTGTATTCTCTGATGGCTCAGTTGGTAAAGAATCCGCCTTCAATGCCAGAGACCCCGGTTTGATTGCTGGGTCGGAAAGATTCTCTGGAGAAGGGATAAGCATTCCAGTATTCTTGGACTTCCCTTGTGGCTCAGCTGGTAAAGAATCCGCCTGTAATGCAGGAGACTTGAGTTTGGTCCCTGGGTTGAGAATATCCCCTGGAGAAGGGAACAGCTATCTACTCCAGTATTCTGGCCTAGAGAATTGCATGTACTGTATAGTCCATGGGGTCGCAAAGAGTTGGACGCAACTGAGTGACTTTCACTTTCATAATTGGGCCCAGGCAGTTCAAACCTGTGTGATTCAGTGGTCAACTGTACTTACCAAGAAATAGGATCTAAAATGTATTGTTCATCACTTTGTTGATATGTGATGGATTATTTTAGTAGTTACAGTGATTCCATATTATTCCACCTTAGAATTGACAGGCAGCTTGTCTGTTGTCTTCAGCTCTGTCCCATTGCAACCACTGTTGAGTTGGTTTCCTGAATAAGTTAATGTGAAACTGCTGGTCTGTTTCATAAGATGTGTTATGAGAAACAGTCCTGGGAAACTTGTCCTGTTGAGTATATGAAGATTCACAGAAGAAATTGCAGTAGTTTCCATTCTCCTGTTCTTGCAAGTTAAAGAAAGAAAACTTGATGAGAAAAGTAGGAATAAATGCAAGTGTGGTTTGTTTTCTTCATGTTGTGCTTAGTGGCTGTCAGGTAGCAATATAAAAATAACTATCTCTGTGGAAAAAGTTATTCAACTTGAGCATTGTTTAACAAGTTTTTAGAGTTGAGCCAGTTTTGTTTGATTCAAGTTATGAACAAGTAAATAAAAACAAGTGTGACAGAGATTTGAGACTTTATTGTAAGTTCCCAAAACTTATTTGTGAACAGAGAAACTACATCAACCTTTTATGCTTTTAAATAATTTAAATACTTGAATTTTCCTTCTCTTTCAGTTCCTGGAATGGATGGAGGTGCTTTAACTGATACGAGTCTCACAGATTCCTATTTCAGCACCAGCTTTATTGGAGTCAATGGATTTGGAAGCCCTGTGGAGACGAAGTATCCTGTGATGCAGGTATTGTTGGTGTGAATTCTCATGGCCCTGGACACTGAGGTGTGTTTTGGGGATGGAGACCTCTAGAGTCTTCCTTTGTCCTCACGTTTGGTGAGTGGGAGGCGGACTTTTAGGAGGTGATGAGGTCAGAGAGGATACAGATAAGCCACCTCCTGTAAGTTGGAAGTCAGGTGAGCTTTCAAGGGTGGAGTTGAAGTGTGTAGAGGATGGTTAGAAACAGGCTAGTTTCCCTCCTGTGTGTGTTGTGATTATGGGATGAAGTCCTTTCAGGATTGTGAGACCATAGAGGCTGTGGAGTGTGTTAAGGAAGGGTGGGACATGGTCAGAGAACAGAGACAAGCCTAATTTCATAGCATCTATCAGGTGTATGAAGGATAATACGTATTGAGAGATAGTAGTTAACGACTCTGTCATTCACATCCCCCAGATGGATACTTACGAAGAAGGGAACTGAGTAGTTATGTGTCTTGCTCAGGCTAGTAAGTTATGGAAGTGCAGTTCAAAATGGTTCTGTGACGTTAGTTTTAAATACCTGGCTAATGAGTAAAATAAGTTTCTGCCTAGGTGATTGTAATCCATGCAGCAGCATTATAGGAAGGTGAGAGTGTCACTGACGTGAACAGTGGGTTGGAGGGGTAGACGCAAAGAGGGTCAGTCTAAACCTAATCGGTTGACTATTCTTAATTCTGCATTCTTCAGTGATATTATGTATATATATTTTAATTTTCAGAGAATGACCAATAGTAGCAGCTCCCCAAGCCTTCTAAATGACAGTGCCAAGCCATACGCAGGCCACGGTAAGACTCCATCCCTTTTTCTCTCATAGGTATGTGTATTTCTGACTCTAAAAACAATATGTCCACAGTAGAGATTTTGAAAATTATAGATATAAGGAAGAAAATAGAAATGATCTATTATCTTCACACTCAGAGGTAACAAAATTTGGAGATATATATATAAACACACATAAAATAGACTCAAGTATATACATAATAATACTTAAGATCACATTAAATATACTTTTAAATTATAGCGTGAATGTTTCTCGATCATTGTAAATTGAATCCTATTGTTTATTCTCATAATTTACTTTGCTTCTGTTTTTTTAAAGATTACACTCCAATATTGGACTATGTGTATGAATCTGTGTTCATATTTTGAGTTATTTCTTTTGGAAACATTGTTATACATGAAATTACTGTTTTAAGGTTATGGACATTTTTAAGACTTTTGATACGAAATTTCCTTTTTGTATCCTAATTCAAAAATAAATGTTTCTTCTTTATCTTTCTGTATCCTATTTTAAAAATAAATTCAGGAATGTTTTTTTAAAAAGTATGTTACAATTGAGTATTGGTGCAAGCAGTTACTTATAATAATGAGAAGAAGAATTTGCATGTTGATTGTTTCTTGAGATAGATATTTTATGTATGTGTATCAAGCCTCTCACTACTTGGAAATTTCAACTTTATTTCACTGTAGGAAAAAGTAGCAACATTTTAATATTGAATTATTAGAAACAGATGTGTAGCATTGTAGTATTTTTGGTGTTCCCATAGAGTTTATATGCTGACTTGGTCCTTTATACTATCAAAGGTAGCATAAAAGACAAATAATACCTATTTTTTAAGAGTTTAAATGTATAATTACATAAAAATCTAGTATCTTAGTATTTTATTAACTTCTTTCTCTTTGCATTATTAATTATATTAAATTAGTGTTAATTCTAATGAAGGACTAAACCATGAAAATCCAGACACAAGAAGCTGGAGAAATATAGCAGCAGTTTTATGTATTGCGTTATAAAGAGATTTAAGTCTCCTTTAAATGAGAAAATTTACTGTACTTGTAAGGATTTCACAGATAGTTTAATGAGAAACAGAAAGAATAACGAAAGCTCAGAAATGAAGATAAAAATGTTTGGGTGCATATCATAAATTCCTTTTCAGAAACTCATTTTGATTTGTTAAGTGAGAAACAATTTAGAGATACACTTTTGTTTATAACTTCTGGCTACAGAGTAATGGAACTTTGAACCTTTAAAGTCTTTGAATTTCGTGTTAGTATTTTGAAACATTTAATAGCCCCATCTTTAAAAACTTAATTTGCCTTATCCTTTTAGTATGACTGTCAAAAATGTGGTGATATACTTAACTGTATGGAATACTCTGCAGGGTAGATGGTTTTTAAGGCCTTGATTGTTAAAGTCCAAGCCCTATCTCTGTTATGTTTGACTGTTTGACTACCTTCCCCTCCCTCCTCCCCCTTTTATATTTCTTATGACTTGGTCTCAGGAACACAGACTACAGGTAGACTGCCTTAATAAACACATTTCTAATAACATGGTTAAGATTACTTTTTTTTTTTCTATTTTATTTTTCTTTTGGTTCTGAGCAAATAGATACATCCTTATCTGTATAGTTGCTGAATAAAATGTGCACTGAATATTGGCTGAATGAAGTATCCTCCAGTTTGTGTTTCCTTCCCTCAGAAAATATTTGAACATCCTCTGTGTCTGAGCATTGAGTTTGATATTGTGGAATATGATTTTTATTATTATTTATAAGCATTTGGGTTAAATGTCTATTAGATTTGTAGGTGTCCTGAGTTGCCTGTGTGGAAACTTATGTAACTTACCTTCCAGATCCTCTAACTTCACCTGCTTCATCCTTGTTTAATGACTTTGGTGCCCTCAACATCTCTCAGAGAAGAAAGGTAGGTGCAATGGACACTTACATGAAACTAAATGGAACATAGGGGTGACACTGGGGTGTTGCCGACATAAGTGGGGGAGGACTGGAATGTTCTTCTTGCCTCCTGTTAACCTTTTCCCTTGTTGTATATCTCTTAAAGTAGAATTTTGTTTGCTCTCTGTGTATGATACAGAGACTTTCTATGTGAAGGAATGAAATTCTTCTACTTATTTTTGCTCATTTAAAAAAAATCTTAATGCATTCTCTTTGTAAGATAAACATTTAATGTTGTAGTTGCTGTTCTGTGACCCATTGTAGACATGTTAGTCATCTTTTTATTTTATTTTCTGACTGCTTTGTCTAAATTTCAAAGATTTCTCCCCTAATCTAAATTTCTCATTAAAAGGCACACTTAATCTTTAGCTTTTCATAATTGGCCCAACTGTTTAAAAACAGTTGAAAATCTCTTCATATTATAAATTTAATTTTATTTGAAATTGAGGTTGAATAGATTTTGAAGTACCTCTATTAGTTTATTATAGTTTGATGCCTTTGAGTCTTAATGACAATCATTATGTTAACAGTAATATAATCTAGAGGAGGTGGTACTTTTGGTTAGGAATAGCAGCTAAATATTCAGGAGATTGTAAATTTTGGTGGAAATTACTATGAAATTACAACTAATTCAGTTTCCTAAGTAATGGGAGAAAGATTAAAAAGAAAAGAATGTTAATTTTAGAAAACTGGTATAAGCTTAAGGTGCTTTTTAGGAAGTATCTGTTCAGAAGGTAGAATTAAATGAATTTCAAGAAGACTAGATAAATTCAATAAATTTCAAGAAAATGTTCTCTAGACCAAAAAAATATGGGGTCAGGTATAAATTACATCAGTATCCTCATGTACCTATTATTATCTCCATTTTGAAACAGATGAGAATAAGTATGTAATTACAACATGCTTTTAAGAAACATTGAACACAAGCAGACTCATTGGTGATGGTGAGAAGTGACAGTAGATAAAGCCTGTCACTGTAGCAGGAGATAGGAACGGGCTAGGTAGCAGGTACAACCTCGACGTCAAGTTACCTGGAGCTTCTTAGTGTTGGGAAAATTAAAAAGCCCCTAAGTAGTTTTAAGGGTCCCCCCAGTGGCCTTTTTACGTTTTTAAAAATAATAATCAGTTAACTGTGGTGAGTAGCATTTCCGATGAATGAGTAAAAAGTAAAAGTAGAATGGCAAATAAATCCTTAAGTGTTCCTAATATGAGGGTTTGGTGGACTGCATCTTAAAGTTAAAATATGTGATTTAGAGCTGCTGACATTAATTTGTGAGAAAAGCAGTAAAAATCCCTGGAGATTGAAAAAAAGGAGGTTATAATACCCATTCTTCTAAAATTTATTTTAGTAAAGGGAAATAATGGAAGGAAATGTTACTAGAGAGGTGAACTCTGTATGTGGAGAGATGTTAAAATGTATCCAGATGGAAGCAGATTAGTCTAGTGAAGGGAGTGTTGGTTGTAATTTTTGAGATCCTGAATCTCTAGCTTTGTGACCTTGGGCCAGCTTCCTAGGCTGTAATATTCACATCTGTGAAATGATGAGCATGGCCTGAATAATTGCTGTGGTGTCTTCCATGTCTAAAGTTCAGTGACTGGGTGAACTGAAAGGACCTACGTGTCAACATCTACTTAGAAACTCAGTATTCATATGTTATACCTTTGAAGGACCATATTTTCTTGTCATTTATATTTGAAATAATATGTAGAGACATAGAGGTTTGTTTATTTTTTTTCCCCAGTAGTGGACTATATACTTAGCAGTCTGTGGGTACAGGTTGCATATGTTTTTAAATCGTTAATAGTTGAGAAGGCTTAAAATTCCTTTGTATTAGAAAAACTATTGGTATGAGACTATTGCGTGCTGTGAAGTAAACACATGGAGACTGACTGTTCTTTTGTTGTAGTAATTTATAATGTCTGTTTAATGACGTAGTTTAGGGGAAGTAACTCACATTTATGTAAATATTTAACCATAATTCAGGTGATCTAAACAGGCTATCATGATTACTCAGTAACATTTTATTTCATAATGAGATTGGAAAACAGATGTTTGGGCCATACTTACTACTATTTCATAGTTATATAAATACTTTTCTGAAAATCTCAGTTGGGCCAATCCCTGGGCTGCAAATGCTGCTTTTTGCGCCTCTGGAATATGTGAATTCTTTGGATCAGGTCAGTCAGATATTTTTATTGTGAGCAGTCTTACTGTGGGCTATGTGGAACATAGAAGAAGAATCAACTGATGTTTTTTTCTGCTTTCCTCAAATCTAATTCAAGAGGCAGTGCATGAATCTACTAGAAAAAATTTACAAAGCAATGTATTAATCATTGCAAATTTAAATGTGTGGTGATTGCTACATAGCAGAGATTTCTCTAGATCCAGAAGAGTTTGTGGAGAAAAGATGTTTGAGTTGTGGTTTTTGAAGATGAGGAATATGGAGAAGCAAAGATGCTAAGCAGAAGGTATCGTTTGATTGCAAGTAGAGAGTTGGTATCTTCAGGAAGTTTAAAAATTTCTCTTCTGTCACAGGTGAACTAAGAGACTATGGCTGAGGGCCTTGTATCTGTAAGGACTTGTTGAAGTAAAATGTGTGCTGTGAAAAAACAGTACAGAGATTGATAGCTGGGTGAACCTTTGTTTGGGTGGTTTATTGTTGTTAGATACATGAAGAAGAGCTGTATGCTAAGAATATATGCCTTAGGGCACTGCTGCTCATGGTGTGTCAAGTGACCGCAGCTAGGAAGATAAGTTAAAACATTGAAAGTAAATGTTTAGAAACTTCTGTAACAGTTTGATAATACCACAACATCCAAATATGTCATCATTTTCTAGTAGTTCACTTGTATTTTATGAATAATGTATAGGACCATAATGCATAGGAAATTTTAAAAACATGATCCTTCACAACTGATATTTGAGAAGCACTGATTTTTTTTTTTTTAATTTTCTACATTATGAACATATAAATAGGAAAAGTACCATTACTTGAAAATGTATACAGTTATTATTGGCCAGGAGTGATGGCAGAAGAAATTGAATTATGGGTGTATGCTCAGTGGGAGAGATAAGCCCCCCAAAACACTGGAGCTGGAATTTTGTTGAAAATGGGAGGTAATATATTAGACATCAGTGCATGAGGAAACTGTAACAACAAGGTAGATGGATCAAGCTGAGAATTGGTATGATAGAAAAGGACCTGAGAGCCACTGTGAATCACAAATGTGATCTGGACAGCAGTAAAATTTTCTGTCAGAAATCCTCAGGGACAGTCTTTTTAAAATAAAGTTTGATGTGAAGAATACAGATATTTGTAAATGACATGATGACATCTGCTAACTATTGCTAAGCCGTGTGACCACCGATGATGGGCATAAAAGTTCCCGCAGAATTTGTGTCTGGCGATTTTGGCTTCCCGCTGTATAACACTCATGGTACTTTGCCCTCTTTTTTAGTCATCTAGTCATTTTTGTATTTAGCTTTCTTCCCTTCCCAAATTAAAGCAAAAAGGCTTTGGTGCTTGTCATTTACATTTCTTTTGTTTTAATTGTACTTTAGTACGACATTTCAGTCAATGTGCGGCTTTTACCTGGGCATTTGTATTTTATTGACGTTTCTAGTAGTGGGATAACAGTTTCACTTTTGTAAGTTTTTTAGGTTTTAACACCAAGTTAAATTCTGTGGGATTAGAGGACAGAGACTTGTGAATATCATGTTTATTTCTTCTGTTCCTGATTGTAAAGCTCTTTGTTAGGATGAGGGAGGCAGGATCGGAGGAGGCCTGGGTATCTGCTCCTGGCTTATTTGTGAGGAGACGAGGCTGGGTTGGGCCTAGGCTGGGGTTGGCCTAGCTCCGGGTGATTCCCCCGATCTCAGTGTGGAGCCTCCTCCCCACCGTTCTCAATTTCAAGAGCATCTTTCCCTCTGTTCATCGTCTCTGTTACAAAGTTTTCTGAGATGTATATTTTATGATTTCTCATTACTTTGATGTTTAAAAGTTTTTGTGTACATTTCTGTTCTAATGTTCTTCAAAAGGTGACTTTTATGTTGCATACTTTTACATAGGGAACCGAACAGGACTGACTAACCGGCAAGAGCTAAAATGAATTTGGAGAAATCTATAGGATTGTGGCACAGACAATCTGGGATGTAAATCCTTCCTTAATCCTTCAGATGGTTAGACTCATTGAACACAAAACCAAGTATTGATTTTGGGCGGGGCGGGGTAGTGGGGAAGATGAGGAGAAAATGGAGAAGACATCAAAAAATAAATCTTAATGGGTATCACAATACAAAGCATCACCTGTGAAACCATTTTTAAACATTTAATATATTCTCAGATGTTGTTTTACTTAGTATTTAGATTTCCAGGTGAGCCATATCGGGATCTTTTCCCCATGAGTATTGTACAGGAATGTTCCTACGGAAAATTGTGTTCAGAATTCCAAATTAACACTCTCTGAGCTATTCTGTTATGTAGTCAACTGAAAATCTGTTCACCTCCTCTTGCTATCCTGTGGAAATGTGCTCAAGTTTTACACTTAGAGATATGTATGGTATACTTGTTGGAGTTCAGAGGAGCATCCTGGTTCCTGTTTGTAGCTTGCTCAGAGCTCATGGTGAGTTTTTATTTCTCTCTAAGAGCAAACTGTTAGAAATAGTAATAATTCAGTAGCGTTGAACAGTGGTCAAGGCTTAATGGAAGTTGTATGCCAGGCAGTTTGAATTGAATCCCCTGATCTAAAGACCCTGATTGGGTCTTTAAGCTTACTTAAACCTTTTTGTGTCTTCATTTGCAAAATGAGAAAAATATTATACTTAATACCTGGTTTGTTGAGTTGTTATGGGGACTAAATGAGAAATGCCCCATAAACGGTAGCTATTATTGGTAAAACATGATGTTAGCCAAACCTTTCTAGTCTTGTTTGGGAATTGTTTACTGTTATTAAATGAGTCGCTGCTCATGCTAGATCAGACTGTGTTAGTTACCCTTTGGAAAGGCCTTCTCTAATAGTTGCTCTGAGAACGTTCATCTTTTCTTTAAAATATTCAGATCCCTCCTCCTCCAACATTTGAATTTTTGACTCCTCCTCACATAACTGTTAGCTTCTCAAACTTATCTGTCAAATTTGGTGAAAGTACATCTGGGATTTTCTCAGTGATGCCTTGGCAGACAGAAACTTGATTTTATTTATGTTGACAGTGGTTTTCTATATCTGTTTCAGGTAATATGGTAATTCTTTTATAAAATTAAATGTTTTATAATTTCATTATCTCATTTAGTCACCCCAGCAGTTCTTTGAGAGACATTGTTTTTTCCATTTCACAGATTGGAAAATGGGAGATTTAGAGAAATCAAGTAATTTACTTGGACTACTATAGATAATATTTAGTTACATTCAGAGAAAAACAAAAATCTCTTTAGGGCAGAATAAGCACTGAGTCGTCTATAAGGTGAAAAATGAAGTAGTGGAGAGAGAGACCACTGGTAACATGCAGAGGAGGAGATTATAACATTGATTGACCTATGCCTGTCTGTTTTTTGATTTATGTGATTATCTCAGTGTCAGTTTTTTACAGTTTTTTGTATTTCTAGGGAATAATACAAAATCAAGCTTTTAATAATTGATAGATAACTTTTCAGAAATGCTGCACAAATTTGTGTTTCTGCTCATGGGTGCTGATTTTTCAGTAGCCTTGAAAACAGATAAGAAATCTTTCATTGTCATTTTATAGTCAAAAGCCCCTCACTGTTAACATTTGATTACTGGTCCTGTTGAGCTTCTCCTTTATGCTTTTTGACCTTGGATTTTTTTGTGTGTGTCCTTTGCTTATTTTGGACTCCCCTGGTGGCTCAGACGGTAAAGTGTCTGCCTACAATGTGGTAGATCTGGGTTCAGTCCCTGGGTCGGGAAGATCTCCTGGAGAAGGAAATGGCAACTGACTCCAGTATTCTCACATGGAAAATCCCATTGATGGAAGAGCCTGGTAGGCTACAGTCCATGGGGTTGCAAAGAGTTGGACAGGACTGAGCGACTTCACTTTCACTTTTCATTTTCAACTTGCTTTTCTGTTGGGCTGTCCTTAAATTTGTTGTAAACTCTTTGTTTATTAGATCCTTAAGCATTTATGCTCTTAGTTCTGAAATGTCATACTTAATGTTATTAAGTACATTAAAAAAGAATGAAACATTAAGCTCATTTTTGTTAAAATAACATGGTAATTCCCTGCCTGATGAATATTGAAAGGATTGTCATTGTTTTTATGGAATGTGAATCCACTAACATTTTTATTGCTAAAGACCTATAGTATTCAGCTTCCCTTAGCAAACAGTTACGTTTTCTCTCTTATCTGCATGTGAATCCTCAGACTTATATGTGCCATTCATCCTATTGTTTAACCCCAGTCAAATTCTTTCTTAAAATGATGGATTGGATTAGAAACTTGTTTATAAAAATGATAGTTCCTGTCAAAAATGACTCAACTTTGAGTTAACTTTCTTTCCCTCATAAATCAAGAGTCATCCAGGATAAACTTCTAGAATTGTGTTTAGATAGAGGTGTGCCTTGGATAGAGCAGAATAAATTGGTTGTAGCAAGCTAGGAGTTCAGCCACATATTTTCTGAACTTTATTTTAATTAATGCTTCTGTACAGTGACAGCTTGCTTTTGTTAAGAGTTTTCAAAATTGATGATTTCAAGGGAATTTTCTATTGATTAAAAAAAAATCTTATATGAGTTTTTGTTTTGGAGGCTTTTTTTTTTAAAGATGTGTCTGTTTGGTTGGTGTTTATCTCACTACTGTATTTAAACACTGAAGCAGCATGGCTTTTGTATGCAGTATTTAATGCTGTTGTTGCTGCTGCTCAGGTTCTAAGTTGTGTCCAACTCTTTGCGACCCCATGGATTGCAGGCTTCCCTGTCCTTCACCATCTCCTGGAGTTTGCTCAAACTCATGTCCAATGCGTTTGATGATAATCATTATTTAGCTTTAGCTTTTGGGATTTTGAGTTGATTCTTACCTAATAGTGACAGTTTAGTAAAACCATGCTGCATTTGGAAACTAGTGGATCATTCTGAGATATTCTAGTTGGCTTCTTGACAGTCTACTCTGGGCATTGTATTTACGAAGCATTGTAGCTGATGCTAAGAGCTTGGCACTACTTACGGTTCATCCCTGTTTTCTTAGGAAGTAGGGGTCAGGAATAAATGAGTAAAGATCAGTTTAGAATTCTCATGCACAAACATGCTAGCCTAATTTTAAAGCTGAATTTAACCAAAACTATGTAAGTTTTCCCAACTCTACTTAATTCTCAAGATTTGTTTTCCTTGCGTTTTGAAAGTGGGGAGGTTAGAGTGGCTTAATAAAGTCTCTGCAGCTATTGTTTCTCATTGATCCCATCCATGCCAATTAGATTCAAAGAAAGATTAATTTAGGAATTTGGTCATTTTAGGAGTAGCTAGAATAATGTTAATATTGTAATGTTTACATTATGTTATAATGTTAAGGAATATTATAGAATGTAGAGTAAGTTTTTTTGGATTGAGGCAGAATACCATAGTTGTACAAGCTCTGCAGCTTGACCTTAGGACCTTATGTTAGTTTTGAGATTATAGGCAAATTATTTTAGCCTCTTCTAAGCCCTCCTTCTCATCTCTAAAGTTGGTATTACAATAGTGCCTATCTCACAGAATTTTGAATATTACATAATATTAATGCTGTGAAGTGCTTACCACAGTGCATTGTGCTTGTCAGATGGTAGTTGTTTTAGTCTTATGCTGCTTATAGTCTTGCAGTTTAGAAACATCTGTTTATCTGTTTCTCACTGTTAGATTACTTTTGATTAACCACTACTTAAAGTTCAGTCATGGTAAAGGGCCTTGCTAAAGATGTTCTGCTTCATTTCAAGATTGAATATAAGTAAGGGGACACATAAATCAAAAGGAAACCTTTTGCTCATAAGCAAATAGGCATTTTAGGATGATGATTGCTTTTGATAAGAGACTAAAGTTGTTATAAAAATTTTTACGGTCATTACAGGTGATAGTTTATTGTAGAAATAACTTTAAAACAACATTACTCACACTTAAACATTTTAACAACATTGGCATGGTATTTTATTTCTCTACATCTTGTTTTCTGGCTCTATTCTAAAGCAAAAGAATAAAAGAAGTTGTAGTTTGGTGTTCCAGATCTTTAGAAATTGAATGTGGTCTTAACAACTGATCTCATTTTTGGTGGCATAAAACTGCATTTTAACATTGAATTTTAAAAACAAAAGTAATGACTGCTTTTAAGCTTTCTTGCTGCTGCTGCTGCTAAGTCGCTTCAGTCGTGTCTGACTCTGTGCAACTCTAGAGACGGCAGCCCGTCAGGCTCCCTGGTCCCTGGGATTCTCTAGGCAAGAACACTGGAGTGGGTTGCCATTTCCTTCTCCAGTGCATGAAAGTGAAAAGTGAAAGTGAAGTCTCTCAGCCGTGTCTGATTCCTAGTGACCCCATGGACTGCAGCCTACCAGGCTCCTCTGTCCATGGGATTTTCCAGGCAAGAGTACTGGAGTGGGGTGCCATTGCCTTCTCCATTAGGCTTTCTTAAATTTAGGTAAATAATATTTCAGACTACTCCTAAGATCTTACTCAGTAGAGCTTAAAAATATGTTTCCGTGTGTCTGTGTAACTCCTGCTGTGCTACATTTGTTATGATTTGGATTACTTTTTACCCAGCAGTGTCCTCTGTTTTCATCTTCTCAACCTGTGTATGATTTCTGTATTGACTGCACAAGTTAAAAGGTCTTTTTCATTTACAGATGTTTACCTGCCCATGAGTCTTTAATAATGACTGACTGTTTTTCCATAGACCCACTTTCTATAGACCTAGTCACCATCCCATCCTGTATATAACTGGCATTATTAACAATGAAAATGGAAGGGACCTAATATATTACTGTGAAAAGCCTACAGTTACTGATAATGAATGGCAGGATAAAATGCAACATAATCTTTGAGGTTGACTTGGTTTTGCTTTTGCTTTTTAAATCTTTTACTCATGGAGAAAATTGATTGGAGTCCAATTTATAATCATTTGTAGTTTTAGATATACTGTTCTAAATTAATTAGGTGTAGAAGCCTTTGAAGTCCAGGTGTGTTAACACACCTGATTAATAAGTTAAGTAGAAGTAGTTCCCTTTGTCTATACAGAAATTAGCTAATTTTAAATATTTGATTTTAAATATTCAAATGGTTTTAATCAGTTAGTCTATTTTTTCCCAGTGGGTTTAGATTAACTACTGATGGTTAATGTAAATGTAATCATATATTTAGTTCTCATAATAACAAATATGCTAAGCCACCAGGATATTTAATTAATTGAGGGAAGACCTTTGTGAGTCAGAGAGGTTTTTTTTTTCCCTTCAGTAACTTTATTCTTTATAAAGCATGTAAATAAATAAAACTGTTCAACTTCTAAAGAATTACCACATTTAAGAAGAAGGTCTATTGCTATCACCATTCTAGATTATGGGAATTCGTTCCATTCCTTCATCTTCCAGTTGTAGTGGCAGAGTGGAAACTGAACTGAAATTAAGTTGGTTTGTGACATGACTGCAAGGGATAGACACATAAAGATATAAACACAGACACTTCCAAACATGGAATGCTGGGCCACCAGAAAAGTGGCAGAGTCTACTGAGTCCTGCACTCAGGCACATCTTTTCCTGACGACATGTGCCAAGGACCTGGCTGGGTATCCATGGTCTCCGCTTCAGAAATTTGTTCTTCTGTACAAAGGCCTAAACCTGAGTTATCAAAATAGCGAACTGGAGGAGGTACTGGCAAAGACTTTGCCATGTTGCTTAGTCACGTCCGACTCTTTGTGACCCCAAGGACTGTAGCCCACCAGGCTCCTTTGTCCATGGGATTCTCCAGGCAAGAATACTGGAGTGTGTTGCCATTTCCTTCTCCAGGCAAAGACTTTGATCGGTAATCAAAAAACCAAGATTTCGGTGACTCCTTTGGTACAGGATCTTGGACATTCGGTTCCTTGCATTGAGAAATATACAGTGTCTCTTTTTAGAGAGTGTCCCAGTCACTTTAGGAGACTTTGGATCAAGTAACTTCTTTGTGAACCTCTCTCTTAACTGCTCTCCTTCCATGTCTTAACCTCACTTAACAGTTCATTCTTTTGCTTTACTAGCTGTTCATTTTGCTGCTTTAACTTAGAAATTTCCTTTTCTAGCTGTATGTATTCACTTTTCAGAATAAGAGCTTTAGTGCTTTGTACAATGCCACTGCCACCTCCACAGGTTAAGGGTTTATTTGAAGGCTGAGTATCAATATGTTCTGATACCATTGAGGTATCTTGGGCCTGTTGATGTCTTCTAAGATTTTCTCTCCATAGCCTTTTAAGTTCTCTTTGATATATTACAGTGGCTTTTGTTGAAGCAATTTCCTTTTCAAACTCCTTGACATTTTTCATCTTCTCCAGGTCTGTTTTCACCAGCTTCATTTTGAGATCTTCAGTTTCTTCTTTATAAGGCTTAGCTCTTAAAGCAGCTTTGTCCTGAAGTACTTGGATCTTTTGTTTTTTCCAAGGCATTCATTTGATTCATTAACTTGCTGTTGAAGTTTTGCTATTATGTCATCAGTCATCTCAAGTTCTTTCTGCATCATCGTAATCTTGCCCTCCGTATGCAGAGTACTTTCTTTAGCTTCCTGGAGTGATGTTTCCAGCTCTTGAATCTTCCTTGTGGCTTGCTGTGTAGCTCTTGATGTGACTTGAGGTTGCCTGTCTTGTGTAGTAGGATTAACAAGGGCACCAGAGGTCAGGGAGAGCTTCAAAGTTTGGTAGCTTTTAAATAGTTTTTCATTGTTCTCTTTCATTGATTTCAGATCATGCTCCCATTCTTGGCTATGGTAGCATTTCTTTCTTGAGACTTTGTTAATTCATTCATTATAGCAATTATTTTGTTATGATAGACGTTATTCTTTGGCAAATACTATAATTTTCTTTCTGGATGACATTTTTAAACTCGATGGACGTGAGTCTCAGTGAACTCCGGGAGTTGGTGATGGACAGGGAGGCCTGGCATGCTGCGATTCATGGGGTCGCAAAGAGTCGGACACGACTGAACGACTGATCTGATCTGAGATCAAAATGAGCATTTCAATGACTCTTCCAAAAACTGAGTCATTTCTTTTCTGTTACTTAGTACTTGCTGAAATTCAGTCTTTATGCTATGGAAATCACTTTCTGAGAAATCCTTGAGAATTTCTTCGATATGTAGATCCATGCTCTGGCTCAATTTGAGGTCCCTTGATTCTCTGGGTGATAATGCCATAATCTTGTTGAAGGTGCTATATTTCCATTAGCAGTTCATTTTACTTTTCCACTTCATCCGTAAAAGCCATTTCAAATTTATTGATGGATTCATGTTTTTCTTCCTTTGTCCTTGCAACATAGCTTAGCACATACTGAAGCTTCATCACGACTGTATGAAATTCCATGGAACACCTCTGGTTTGCAGTAAGAAGTTTCTGGATTTGTTGGGTTTGTGGATATGGAAGTGAGAAGTTTGCTTTTACTCTAATTGAAAGCTCTTTTTGGGTTTCAATTTCATTCTTTTAAGTCAAGAGACAATCTATTTAAACATTCATAGTGATTATCCATCTCTGAGTATCTCTTCAGAAGCTCTTTTATCCTAAAGCACTTTTCTCTCAGGTTTCCTGTAAGGTGTTGGTTTCCATCACATATTTTTTTCATATTTTACCTCTTTGTGGTTCTGTTGATCCTTTTTCTGTAATTCATCTGTAATACCTCTTCGTGGTTCTGTTGATCCTTTTTCTGTAATTCATCTATTGGTTTATTTAAATCCTTTTGAATATTTGAAATCTGAGATATTTTTCTGAAACTCTCTCTGAATTTATCAATAATTTCTTGGTGTTCTTTCAAATGCATATGAACAATTTTCAGTTGTTCATGTTTCCAATTCTCTAACTATGGTTCCTTGCAAGTCTGCCTTGAGTAGGTCTCTCCAGTTTGAGAGTCTCTTCCACTCTCCTTCAGTTCAGTTCAGTCGCTCAGTCTTTGCAACCCCATGAATCGCAGCATACCAGGCCTCCCTGTCCATCACCAACTCCCGGAGTTCACTCAAACTCACGTCCATCGAGTTCGTGATGCCATCCAGCCATCTCATCCTCTGTCGTCCCCTTCTCCTCCTGCCCTGAATCCGTCCCAGCATCAGGGTCTTTTCCAATGAGTCAACTCTTCGCATGAGGTGGCCAAAGTACTGGAGTTTCAGCTTTAGCATCATTCCTTCCAAAGAACACCCAGGACTGATCTCCTTTAGAATGGACTGGTTGGATCTCCTTGCAGTCCAAGAGACTCTAAAGAGTCTTCTCCAACACCACAGTTCAAAAGCATCAATTCTTTGGTGCTCAGCTTTCTTCACAGTCCAACTCTCACATCCATACATGACCACTGGAAAAACCATAACCTGGACTAGACGGACCTTTTTTGGCAAAGTAATAATCTCTGCTTTTTAATATGCTGTCTAGGTTGGTCATAACTTTCCTTCCAAGGAGTAAGTGTCTTTTAATTTCATGGCTGCATCACCATCTGCAGTGATTTTGGAGCCCCCCCAAAATAAAGTCAGCCACTGTTTCCACTGTTTCCCCATCTATTTCCCATGAAGTGATGGTACCAGATGCCATGATCTTCGTCTTCTAAATGTTGAGCTTTAAGCCAACTTTTTCACTCTCCTCTTTCACTTTCATCAAGAGGCTTTTGAGTTCCTCTTCACTTTCTGCCATAAGGGTGGTGTCATCTGCATATCTGAGGTTACTGATATTTCTTTCGGCAATCTTGATTCCAGCTTGTGCTTCTTCCAGCCCAGCGTTTCTCATGATGTACTCTGCATAGAAGTTAAATAAGCAGGGTGACCGTATACAGCCTTGAGAAACTCCTTTTCCTATTTGGAACCAGTCTGTTGTTCCATGTCCAGTTCTAACTGTTGCTTCCTGACCTGCATATAGAGGTTATCTCTTTCTTTCATTACAGATTTCATTTCTTCAAGGTTTTCATGAAGCTTCTGAGCCAAATTTAAGTTCTCCATTTCTGTTTTATTCATGGTTAAGCTCTGGACCTTAAATTATTTCTTCAGTTGCTCAGTGTCACACATTTTTTTCTGTTTCACTAATTTCTTCTTTTAACTTAAAAAGTCGCTGTTCATTTGCTTTCAGTTCTTGGACCTTTTCTTGTAATTTAGCATTTGAGTTTTCTAAATCCACTTGTATATTTGATATTTCTTCGTCTTCTCAGAGACTATCCCTCTGAGTTTATCAATAATTTCCTGGTGCTCCTTCAGATGCACCTGAGCTATTCTTAGTTTCTCTTGTTTTTCTGGGTCTTTAGCTTTTGTTTCTCTGAGGCTTTCCCTGGGTTGATCTCACTCCATTTTGAGGGTTCCCTCCATTTTTAGGTCATCTCTTTCCTTAGTAACAGATTTTATTTCTCCAACATTTTCATGAAGTTTCCGAGTCAACCTTAAGTTCTCTATTTCTGTGCTTTCCAGGACTGAATTCTGGGTCTCTAATTGCTTCTTCAGTTGCTCTGTTTGATACATATTTTCCCTGAGATCATTTTTTACCTTAAGAAGTTGATGTTCTTTCTCCTGAAGTTCTTGGATCTGTGCTTTTAAGGTAGTATTTGTGTTTTCTAAATTCATTTGGATATTTGATATATCATCTGTCTTCTCTGAAACAATTCCTCTGAGTTTATCTATAGTTTCTTGGTGCTCGTTCATATTCATTTGGGCAATTCTTAGCTCCTCTCATCCTTCCAGGTCTCTACTTGTTTCTCTTAGGTTTTCCTTGAGCTGGTCTATCTCTACTTTGAGAGTCTCCTCCGTATTCCTAAGGTCATCTCTTTCTTTTGTAACAGATCTTATTTCTGTAAGATTTTCATGGAGTCTCTGAGTTAACTTTATCTTTTCCCATTCTGTATTTTCTAGAGTTGACTTTTGGGCCTCAAGTTGCTTCAGGTTTTCCATTTCACATATTTTCCCTCAAATCTCACTGACATCTTTCATCTCAAGACATTGATGTTCTTCTTCCTGAAATTCTTGAATCTTGGCCTGTAAGTCAGCATCTGAATTCCCTAAGACTCTCTGGATATTTGTTCCTTGATCTGTCTTCTCTGAACTATTCCTTGCATTAATGGTTTCTTGGTACTCCTTCAGAAGCATGTAAGTAGCTTTCTGCTTTGATTTTCAGTTCTTCGGCTACAATTTCTTTAGTGTTTTCTTTGAGTTGGTGTCTTTACTTTTGAAGGGCCTCCTGTACCCTTTCCTGTCCATCTCTTTCTTAATTATGGTTTTTAATTCTTCTTGACTTGCCTGAAGTTTTTCAGTCAACTTGAGCCTCTCACTTTCTGTTCTTTGTAGTGATGAATCTTTGGCTTTGAGCTGTTCCTTTAACTGTTCCAGTTCACTCCTTTTTTCCAGAATCTCACTGATTGCTTTGATGGTAATAAACTGTTTCTCATAAAGCTCTTGCATCTTTTTCTGTAATTCATCATTTGCTGTTTCTAATTGCTGTTGAATGCGTGATATTTTAGTTTCTCTTTCTGATAGATCCACTCTGAGTTTACCAATAATTTCCTCTTGTTCTTTCAGGTGACAGTGAGCAACTCTGAGTTTCTCTTCAGTTTCTAATTATTAGCTGCAATTTCTCTTGGAGTTGGTTCTTTTCAGATTGAAGAAACTCTTGTAGCCTCTGCAGGTCAGCTCTCTCCTTAGCCACAGTTTTCACTTGATCATGACTTTCTTGAAGTCTTTCAGACAGTTTGAGCTTTTCCATTTCTAGCTTTAGTAGTGTTGAGTCTTTGACTTTGAATTATTCCTTCAGTTGCTCCATCTCATTCATTATTTTCTTAGTCTCACTGTCTTTTTCTTTCATATTGAAGGACTGTTCTTGTTTGTCTTGAGATGCTTGGATCTTTTCCTTTAGCTTTTCTTGAACTTCTGCTAGTTTTTCACAGGTCCTAGAAAGCTCTTCTTTCTTAATGGTATGGTTCTTTTCTTGTGCAACAATATCCTGTTGTTTTTTAAGTTCGTTTCCAAGAATTCTTAATTCTTCCTTGTTTTCAATGGTCATTTCAACATTTTCTCTTAGGTCAAGTCTTCAGTTTTTCCTTTTCTGCTGTAATACTCTAACATTTGTTGCAGTTCATCTTTCTCTGTTGCTCAGTTAGCTCATTATCCTCAGCATCTACAATCAGAGCTTGGGTTTTTTTTTCCCCCAAATTTTGGCTTTATCTATGCCAACCATCTTTTCCTGAAATTCATTCCTAGTTTCTCCTAAGTTTTCCTCTATATGCAAATTCTTGCAAGTTTCCTCAGAAATTTTCATTTTTAGCATGTTAATTGTTTCTTGGTGTTGTTTCTAAGACTCAGGAGCATTTCGTAGTTGTTCCTGGGTGTCTGTATTCATGTTTATAGTATCCTGAATGTCATTTTTGAGTTGGTCCCTCTCAATTTGTAGGCTCTCTTGGAGTTATTTTCGATCATCTTTTTCGTGGGTTAAGGTTTTTACTTCTAAGGTTTGTTGAAGTTTCTCAGTAATCAGTGTTTTTTCCTTTTCTACAGTGTGCAGCCTAGAATCTCTACTTTCTAATTGTTCCTTCAGCTCTTCCACTTCCTTTATCTTTCTTGATTCTCAGTTGTTTTTTGCTGAAGTTCTTGGGTTTTGTGAGAGAGCTCTGTCTTCAAAGCCTCCAAATCTAAACCAAGTTCTTGAGCTTCTTTAGAGAGATTTCCTATTTCTTGATTCAGTTTTGTATTCTCTTCAAGGACCTTCTTATTAAACTTTTGCTCAGATTCAATATGATGATTTTTAACATCTTGAAATTCCTGAACAGTGCTTTAGCAACTCAACTGGGAAGTTAGTAGAGCTGCTTAGAATCAGTTTCATTTTTAGTGTTCCCAATTTCTTCAAGTAAACCTTGAATTCTACTTTCCTTATCAACTACTTCAGAAGACAATTTGTCTTTTTCTAATGTTACTGTATAGAGCTCTTCAGATTTATCATGTATCTTTTTCCTTAGCATTTCTATTTCTGAAGGTCAGGATTTCAGTTCTGACAGCAAATTAACTTCATTATGCAAAGCTCCATTTTCTTCGACTGCTTTATTCAGTTCTTTCTGCAGATAGGTTATTTTTCTTTCCAATTCCATATTAGAAAGCAAATCTTTTGAACTTTGCCATCTATAAGGGAGGTGAGTTTTGTTATTTCACTGAAACTATCTATAAGGGAGGTGAGTTTTATTATTTCACTAAGAGAAGATTGTAATTCTTTCTCCAAATCAACTTGCATTTTCTTTTTCACCTCCAGCTGACTTTGATATAACTGCATATGATTTTCCATCTGCTTGCATGTACTTGCAAATTCTTGTATTTTCTCTTTCAGCTTTAGATTTTCACTTCTAAGGAATGCTGATTGTCTTGGCATCAAGAGTTTTGACATCAAGCAGAGTGTGTTTCATTTGTTTGATTTGTTTTAGATCTTCAGTGTTTTCCAATGAGTATGACAAGTCCATTTTCATACGTTCTGACTTCTGAGAGTCTGTATATTCCTGTAGCATCTTAATCTGGTCTTCCTTTCTAAGCAGCTCTACTTTTGAACTTAGTTCGTTCTCTTGATCTTTCTCTGCTTTTCTTTCTAGAGCTTCAAATTCATCCAAATCATTCTTTTCTCTTAATTTCAATTCCATTTCTTCATTTTCTCTTCTTAATTGTTCATAGTCTAATACCAGGTCATCATAGTTAGCACAAAGTGAATTTACTTCCAAGTTTTCTTGACTTAGTAGCTTTGTTGCTGGATTCCATTCTATCTCAGTTAATGTATCAAGAGTGTTACTGAAAGTATCAGACTGAACAGAGAGATTCATTAGTTTCTTCTAAACTTACAGCAGGCTTTTGTGTTTTTGTTGTTATGTTCATTGGCATATTAAATTTATTTATGTAGTTTGAGTCCTTCATTTTGTTAACTTTCCCAACGCACCAGGGGACTCTTTGGGTTTTTTTAGCCTTTAATTCTTGTGATACTAGGGAAGAAGAGGTCACCAGCATCCGTGTTAGGTTTTGAATTTTCTCAATCTGGACTTTTTGAAGTAGGTCGTCTTCTTCCAGGAGTTGGGCCAGTTGGTCTTTTTCCTTTGGCTGGGCTCAAGTCTCTAAAGAAACTTCCTCTTATTTGCTTTTTAAGATACATTATTTCTTTTCTATATCTTTTCAAGAGAGCTTCATCACTTGATACCTTGTTAACATAAGGAGTATTCTTTATATATTTGGCAGTGCTGGCAAACTGGAGAGTAATAAGGGTTTCATCAAAAGACACAAGAGTAATCATGCAGATAATATGTGTTTTTGCATTTCCTCCCAAGGAATTCTGGAGAATTTGTGTTAATTTTTGCTATCTCGATAATTTATGAAACCATCAACTTGTCCATTGCTAAGTTTCTTGATCACTTGTCCCAAATAAATAAGCTTTGATTTATATTATAGCCTTCCTTGAGTTGCAGACCTTCAGCACTGTTTGAGCAGCCCTTTCACTGCCTGCAAGATCAATCAAATTCAAATGGGACACTTTGACAGATCCTTCAAAATTAAAAGGTTCACCTTTCTCTCTGCTTTCCAAAATCATCCTAAAAATGGTATGAGAACAGACCATTTCTTTGATTCAGTTTTGTAATTGCATAATGCCTGTTCTTTTCTCCTTTTGTGATCCACTTCAAAGCCATTTCTAATGTATAAACAACTTCTCTGAGGTCAGCCACATACACATTCCTGTTGAAGTCTTCCCGAATTATTAAAGGCTTCATTTTTTGAGTATCACAACGTAAGTCTGTAATGATTTCATTGTATATCTCCATGTGAGACACACGTAAGAGAAATTCCCTACAGGAAACTTCTTAATTTTCTGGAAAGTGTCATGAGTTGCCCTGAGTCTTACTCCCAAATACTCTTGTGAACCCATCGTAGTATATGTTTTTCCTGCAACAGTCTGCCCATAGGCAAATATAGTACCATTTTAGCCTTGGATGGCAGAATCTATGATTAACAGCACAATTTTCTTCATACACATTTTTAGTAGTTTCATTACTATGAAAGACACAATCAAAATTAAAGGATTTACTCCCATCAACTTGATACATTGTATTATTGTCAGTTTTCCAGTAAACTTGAGTATCTTTTCCAAGCGCTTCTTCTCTGCTATTGAGCAGTCGAACCTGTATGCAGACAGCTACGGCTCCTTCCTTAGCCATCCTGCCTGGTTGGATCTCAGGGAATAGAGAAGAGGTTTTAAAAGAGAAATAAAAGTTGATTTTCAAGTAAAGGCACAGTAAATTCTAGACCAGAGGTTTTTGTTAGTGGACCTCAGACTCTTAGGAGTGGCACGAGATAGGTTGCTGAGTTGTTACTGCATGCAAAAGTCAATGAGCTAATAGTTCATTAAATATTGTCTGAAGAGAGATAATATTTCATACATGTGTACTACTGTTTTCCAAGTATGTAAACATGTTCTGAGTAATAAAATGTAAATTGTCATTCATCATAACTTTAGGTAAATCATCCTTCATTGTTTCCGAGTATAAATAGTGAAAGCACAGTTATTCTGTTTTTGGGATTCTTAAAATTCAGGGTGTTGGAAACTTTGTCCTAGGATAGCATTGATTTCTCTTGTTTATTATTATTTAATTTGTTTCTCTAGCAATTAGATGGTGATATATAATATAGATTATGATATATAATAACAAGACCTGTAAAGTGTCATAGAGATGATGCTGTTTTGCAGTTTTACCTAAAGAATTGTGCTCTGAAAATTGGTCTGTAAACACATTTTCTATACAAGCAGTGGTATTTATAGATTTTTCTTTTGCTAGACTGTAAAATTTTTAGGGGGGAGAATAGATCTTATCATTGTGTTTCTAGGGAGGGCAAAAATATTTATGCTGCAATGTTAAGTGAATGAATTAAAAAAAGGTGCGTGTGCATTTAAGTTTTTGAAATAAAACAGTTCTAAAAATTAGCTTTTATTGTTGTTTCTTTTGATGTAGTCTGGAGACTTTTTTATTAAGAATGAGAGTGGACTTCCCTTAGTCCTAAATCACTGGACCAGGACCAGAAGTTTTGAAGGGCCAGGGCTTTGTGGGTTATCAGTAATGGCCTTGAAGGCTCTGAGTATTTAGGGCAAGGTAGGAGTTGGGATGTTAATTAACTACTTGAACTACTATCGTTTTTTTGGGGGGTGGGACCCGGATTTCTTTTTTACTATGAGCTGTTACTTATCCAAATCTTTCCCTGACATTCTCCAGAACTTTATTATTGGAAGGGTGGTCATCACATTAGTAGCAGCACTAGGAGTCCCAGGAGCTTTTTAGAAATGCAGAGTCTCATGCTTCACTCCAGGCCTTCTGGGTTAGAGTCTTCATTCTAACAAGATCCCCAGAATATTCCTTCCCTGGTGGCTCAGCTGGTAAAGAATCCACCTGCAATGCAGGAGTCCTGGGTTCCACCCCTGGGTTGGGAAGATCCCCTGGAGAAAGGAATGGCTACCCAGTCCATTCTGGCCTGGAGAATTCCATGAAACGTATAGTCCAAGGGATCACAAAAAGTAGGACATGACTGAACGACTTTCACTTTCAGAACGTTCTGTGTGTTCATGACAATTGAGGAGTGCTAGTTTCCAACTTTTTCTTCTTGAAACATTCTTCAACTTTTTCTTCTTGAAAACTTTTGTTCAAGCCCTAAGTTATTTTTTAAGTGCCCAATAAAAAAGGGTAAAACTATTTTCAACTATCTTATTGTGCTGTTTATTCAGATTTTGTGAAGAATGATAAAAATCAGTCACTTGTAGTGAATCTTGAGACTTAAAAATTGTATGTATTAGAGAAAGAGACAAGGTGTATGTTCTACAGGATATTTTATCGTAGGAACAAAAAGATATTGGGAATTTTGATGTTTAAATGTTGACCTGTGCTTAGTGGCTCAGTCATGTCCGACTCTTTGCTACCCCGTGACTGAAGTCCGCCAAGCCCTTCTGTCCCTGGGGATTCTCCAGGCAAGAATACTGGAGTGGGTAGCCTTTCCCTTCTCCAAATGTTGACCTACTAGGAGGTAAAGCAGCAAAGCTACTTACTTAACAATAGCACATGACATTTCAGAGTGCTTCCCTTTCATAGTAACTAGCAGACTGGACTGGCAGGAGGCTGTCAAGAGTGGAGATCAACCAGGAGGCATACCTTTTTATTTGACCATCACGTTCTCAAGATTGGTTTTGGAAAGGATTGCTGGAACCTAAGGGAAAGAGATGGAGAAGGCAGTGGCACCCCACTCCAGTACTCTTGCCTGGAAAATCCCATGGACGGAGGAGCCTGGTAGGCTGCAGACCATGGGGTTGTGAAGAGTCGGACACGACTGAGCGACTTCACTTTCACTTTTCCCTTTCATGCATTGGAGAAGGAAATGGCAACCCACTCCAGTGTTCTTGCCTGGAGAATCCCAGGGACGGGGGAGCCTGGTGGGCCGCCGTCTATGGGGTCGCACAGTCGGACACGACTGAAGCGACTTAGCAGCAGCAGCAGCAAGGGAAAGAGAAGGGGAGTTGTGCTTCTATTTGCTCTGGGGGAGGGGTTTGGATCTTGTAGGACACTTAAGGGGCAAAATAATGTTTCCCATAAAATTGTGTTTGCCCTTTATTTCCTCATCTTCCATTAGTCTTCTCTATTTCCCGTAGCCCCTTAACTTTCATTTAATCCCGATAGTTGCTTTTAAGCTAGCAGCCCTCTCCCCAGCCAGCCCTTCACCTCTGTGTCCATTGCAGTTTCCTTTAGCTCCTGTGGTCCTACATCAGTGGTCCTCAGATGTGGACAGTTTTGTCCCCCTGCTCCTATGGAACATCTGAGATATTTTTGGTCACGACTGGGGTAGATGCTGGCAAAAGGCCTACAGTGGTCCAAGACAGCCCTCCCCAGCAGAGAATTACCCAGTTTGTATTGCTGAGTTTGGGAAACCCTAACCTGGATTATAGCCGGAATCCATGAATTTGTCTATGCCTTTTTAATTCTCATTCACAAGCTTTCAAGAGTTCCCCCATGGAATGAAGTCCAAACTCCTTGGCAAGTGATACAAAACAATTCATGATTGTTCTGAAAATTGCTTTCAAGCCTCATCTTTTGCTCTCATGGTTGGCCCTCTATTAATGATAGATTGAAAACTTGTAGTTTTCTCTTAATTAACAACACAGTTCCTATATGCTTCCTCAAGTGCATTTTTCCTAGCCTATAATACATTTTTTCCCTAGCTCACTCTGGTTTTTTTTTTGTTTTTTGTTTTTCCTGTCTAGACACACTCCTCCAACACTGCTCAGGCATTCATCCTCTCTGTGAAGGCTTCTTTGTCTCTCTTCTTTTGGTACCTTGATTACATGTGCATTTTTAATATCACAGTGAGTGTTCAGTTTGCACAACTTTGTTACCTACTAGGTTATGTCCTCTTTTGGAGGGAAAGGTGTGTGTTTTAGTCATCCTTGTATTCCAAGTACTTGGAATAGTTCTTGATACAAAGTAGGCTCTCACATGCTTTGTTGAAAATACGTTTTCCTTCAAGGGATAAGTAATAGTTCAGATACTTTGGAAATAGATGGGACTTTACCATAATTTATGTTATCTGTGATGGGACTTCTATGTGTAATCTTACTGCTTTTGTATTGTGTTTCTTGACTTTGTGCTTTGTATTGCTGCCATCTCTTTCAGGTGTCTTTTGTCTTTTGTTTTTTATAATGGTATTTAAATGGTATCAGTACCCTAGATCTTTTCATTCAGTATCACATGGAAAGTTGCCATTTCCTTCTCCAGGGGATCTTCCGGACCCAGGGATTGAACCCTGGTCTCCTGCATTGCTGGCAGACTGCTTTAACCTCTGAGCCACCAGGGAAGCCCTTTAATCCCTGGCTATTTATGGAAGAACTTAAATCTGTAATGACACAAGTTTGGTGATCTCTTCTACCTAAGAGAAAAGGCCTTGGGCTAATTAAAAGTTTTGGGTGTGATGGGATGGAGGGAGAGGAATAATGAATTCCTCTTTGGAAAAATAAACATATGAGAGCCGTTGGGGAGGGAGAATCATACATCGGATTCATTTAAACCTTTTTTCTATATTGCTTAATGAACTACCATAAGAATAAATTTCACTAAAGTAGTAACTGGGTCAAAAACAAGTCTGGATTTATGAAGGATCTAAATAACGAAAGAACATATAAAGCATTAATTCTCTTGCTTTCAAATGTGTGACTGGAATTTGGGTGTCCTTATATAGATCCTGCTTGACAGGTTGTGATTTTGTTTAAATAAATATTCTTTGATATGTTGAACTTTTTTGATCAGGTAATTTTTAGCCCAATTTCTAAAATACAAATTTTAAATTAGTGGCTTAATTTAGAAGGCTTAATTAAGGCTGTATGATTTTTGCTGTATGTCAAAGCCTTATTTGTTGTGAGCGATGTTATTAGAAGTAACTTGCTTTAAAATTCTTTCATTTGTAATTTGGTTCTGAAGAGTATATTTCTATTCTCATTCACAAAAGTTGTCTGTGATGTGAACACAGAGAGTAATTGAATTGGCTCAAGATTGCACAGAGGTGGAAATATTGTGGCTTCATGAAACTTTACCCACTGCTGTAATTATTGGGTAGATGGGTAGTCTAGTTGCTTTTCTAAGTTTAATTTTTGAAGAAAATTAATTTTAACTATTTACTTCTGCAGTCTTGAGACAGAACAATGAGTAAAAGACAGATTTTAAGTTTTAAATTAGATACCTTCCCAAGAATATATATCAGTATTCCTTAAAGGAAAAAAAATGGCAATTTCTCTTTAAGATGCAATTTAGTATAGATTTGCTATAATTAAGAGAAGGAAGATGGTGGAAACTGTCATTAACTATATAAAAAACCCTGCCAACCACTATTAAAGTTATTTACTACCTTTATTATAATATTATCCAATGACTCTTGCCCTTATTAGATGGTTTATTTAGTATCAATCTGTTCAAATTACTAAGATTTATAAGACCAATGAAATTTGTGTATTTTTTCAAAGTCTGAGATTATTTCTTTTCATTGAGTACAAGTTGAAGAACGCCTTATAACAGATCAATTGGTACTCTGCCCTAGTTTTACTTTTAAAAATTAAAAAAAAACCCAAAAAGTCCATTCCTTAGAAATTGGCTGCTGCTTTTAAGTGAGTGATTCTCAGTAGGAAATAAAGTAGTGAGATGGGGAGCAGAAAAAGATACAGCATGAAGAATTTTTTTAACTGTATTTTGTGCCCTTGAAGCCATTTCTTCATATTGCATTGAGCATAGGTAAGTGCCAGTGGAAAAAATTTGGAAAGCATTTACTTTGCTGATAAGTTAATTTCTGTTCATTAAAGTCTTAATAAACTCAAATTATAATGGATTTCACTAAAACGTCTGTTGTTTTCTGTAATATTGTTGTTAGGACTGTGGGTTCTTTTGGAGATGTGTGTGTTCTGGGGTGGGGATGGGGAATGGTGGGTGGGGATAAGAACGTTAGAGGGAGTGTCTCAGTAATTGTACTTGTTTCCTAGTCCACCATTCCTGATACCTTCTGTGTGTTAGTTACTAGCTTAGATTAGTGTGGGGGTTGTTAGGAGTGGCCTGGTTTCTTTCCTTCTTTTTCCTAGCCAAGGAAGTATCGCCTGGGGATGCTGGAGGAGAGGCTAGTTCCGATGGGATCAAAGGCACGAAAAGCAAAGAACCCTATTGGCTGCCTTGCTGACAGGTGTAAATCAGGAGTACCCATCAATATGGTTTGGTGGAACAGAGTCACAGAAAACAATTTACAGGTAAAAATACTTTTTTTAGACATTTTTGAAAGTGAATATTTTGGCTGCTTTCTGTGTCTGTGTGGGGTGGTGGGTATGAGATTGGATGGCTTAGCTGATATACTTAGGTTTTTTTTTTTGGTTGAAGTAAAATTAGTGGCCCATTATGATTTTGTTTTGTGGCTTTTTTGCACTTTCTCTGCTTTTATGTTCCTATTCATTCATTAAATTTAGTTTTTCCTGTTGGATTTTGTTAACAATGCAGTTTATTTTTAATACACAAAGTTGTTCAGGGTACTACATTAAAAAGTCATATTATAAAACTGATTACAGAAAACCTCATTTATTTGGAATCCGAATAACAGAAAGCTCTGTGTTGTCTTTTTGTACATTTTTAACTAGATTAAAAATTGTGTCTACACAAGCTTGTCAAGTGTTGGCTCTGAAACCAGCTTCAACAGTATGTTGTCATAGATGCATTTCAGTCTTTGCATTTTCTGTGCTAATGAAAATGAATTTTTATAACTCACAGGCTAGTTCTCATATGAGTGAATCTGAAGTACCCACTGAATAGCTTGGATCATATTCCATTTTAATTTGGATTATAATGATTATAGTCTCATTTAAAGACATTGGTAATTGTATAAAATGGATAGCTCTACTAATCAAAATTTCAGTTTGGCTGGAAGTAGAATATCTTTGATCCCAAACTCCCTGAATAAATGTATTGTTTTTAATATATTGCTAGCCAAAAGTCTATAACTCCACATATACACATCGCACTCAGAAAGGATATTACAAAGTTAACAACTTGGTTTTATTTCTGTCACCAGCTTTGTATTATGAAGAGGTTTCATAGTACTTTGGTCTGTTTAATGTTAATACCATATCAGTGTCTGTACTGCCTTGGCACAGAAATAAAAGTTATCCTGAAAATACTGCACATGTCACTGATACTTTGGTAGTGTTTTTTCTAAATATAAGGAAAAATAGGGAAGTGGCGGGGGGGTCCACATAATCAAATACTTAAAATCTTAAGTGGAAAGTTTGGGATATGTCAATTGTGAATAAGAATATAGTTTACTGAATTTTTGTTTTTGAGATAAGGAGAGAGATTTGATGTGATTAGTGTCAGAATTATTCTTCAGTTTTAAAAAGAAAGCCTGAAAATAAATTGGGTCCCAATTTATGTTGGTTTCAGGGGACACATGGATAATGCAGAGGCACGGCCACTTGACTGCGCCACCTGCCCACGGCTGTCCTTCCCCCTTATCTCAGTGGTAGTTTTGAGGTACCTCTTTTTAGCATAGCTTGAAAAATCATTAGGTTAGTATAAGAATATGTGCTAGAGTTATGCTTTATTTTTAATTTAAAAAGCTAGTGATAGATTTTGGAGAAGGAAATGGCAACCCACTCCAGTGTTCTTGCTTGGAGAATCATATGGACGGAGAAGCCTGGCGGGCAACACCCGATGGGGTTGCAAAGAGTCAGACATGACTGAGCAACTAATACACAGTTATAGATTTGCATTCAGTGTGTTAAAGACTGAATTGATGTTATCTGAATCTAATACTTCAAATACTAATAGTACTTTGTGCTTCAAATAGTTAAAATAGTTCTTTTTCTTTTTTTTCCACTTTTAAGGGACATGAGGAATGCCTTATTAGCTTAGTCTGATGTTGGAGGGACAGTGGTACCTTACAGTATTAGTCATGTGGTGTCCATTACTGTCTTTGTGGATTCCTAGATTGGGTACCTGGTACTGTTTATTCAGAGAGCAAAGAGTATGTCAGTGAAGTTTTCTTTTCCATTGGAGTCTTTATCTTTTTTTGTTCTATAAGAGAAGTAGCTTACGTAAATCAGTTCTATATGGATTCTTTTTAATTTTGTATGTTTGTTTACTTTTAGGTAGTTTAGATTTTTCACATATAAAAATCTTTAAAGTATAGATATATTCATCTTTCCTGTTTCATTTGTTTCCTTTCTTTCAAAGCTTAAGTCTTCCAATCCTAAGGTCAGAAAAATATTTATTTGTATTTTATTTTAGAATTATAGTTGTGTTTCTTAAATGGTTACCTTGTGCCAGACACTGCACTAAGCTCTTTACGTATTTTGTCTCTTTTGGTCTCTTATTGGACAGTTAATTGTTAAGAAACATTTTTAGAGAAGCTAAGTAATGTTAAGGTTAAACAATGGTCAGTGGAGAAGCAGAAATTTGAAGCCATGTGTGTCAGGCTTCAGAATCTCTTCACATATGTGTAACATAGTTCTAGCTCTACTGCGTGTAGGCACGGCATGTAGCTTATGTGTGACTCTACCGTATTTGTAAGGTTCGTCTTTTTTCCCTTATGATTCATCTTTTTTTTTCTCGGTGACAGTTCACTTCACTGCCTTTCTTTCTGGAACTTTAGATATTTCTTTACATTTTCTTAATCTTGACCAAACATCTTTTTGGAAGACAAATTTTGGAAAAAGAAGTTGTTTTTTTACTTCTGAAAACAAAACAAACAACCAAACCAAACCCCAAACCAAACAAAAACCTAAAGTGACAACGAAAACTTCCTCTGAAAGTTTCTACCTGGATCATTCATAATTGCATTTGTTCTCCAATGCGAGTCCTGTGATTTTCCAGCCTTTTGCTACTTATATCTTTTATTTTCTACCCAGAATCTTGTGATATGAAAGACTCTACTGAACACACGACATTTGTGAAACAGTGATTCTTCTAAAATACAGATTATACTAACTAGAGGATCAAAGAAACTGAAAATTTCTTATACTGTGGAGGTAGCTAATAGGGAGCTATGGTGGAGGCTGTATTTATTTTTCACTTGGCTGTTTGAAATATTGATAATATCTATCTGATCTCCACTACTGCTTCTGTGGAGTTGAAATAGTCTAGTCTTTTCTCTGATTTCTTTAAAACCCATTTATTCCTTCCGTGCTTGTAGTTTGGTGGATCAAAATTTTGCCAGAAATTTTTATATGTGGAGAAGAGAAAAACACTTGGTTGTAGGCAGGCCAAATCTTCAGTGACAGAGGGATACACATCTACATGCAAAGATACCAGAAGGCATCAAGACACCCTCAGAGGTCTTAGTCACCACCCCCAGCGGTCTCACCCAGTACTTTGTACTGCAGGCCACCTTTTCATTTCAATCTCTTTCCCTTGTGCATGCTTGACTCTCTTTCATCCTTGCTGCTTATGAGCTCCTGTTCTTGGCTCACTTGTTCTCTGCTCTGCCTTGTATGTCTAAGATTCTTAAATTTTTATTTGTATTATAACTGGACTTCTCAGTTCAAGACCCACATCTTGGTGCCTTCTGGTATCTTTGCATGTAGAGGTGTACCCCTTTGTCACTGAAGATTCAGCCTGCCTAAAACCAAGTGTGTATTTTTCTTCTTCACATATACTGCTGCTTTATATTCTTTTTATATTCCTTCTTGAGTCAGTGACTTTATCATCATCCCAGTCATTGAGAGTACATAGCTTCATTTCTACCCTGTCATTTCCCATTTCTACCCTTTATAATGAGGAGACTCTTGAGGTTTGACTACCCATTAATTGAAAGATGATACAATGGACAATTTATATTTGCCATCATATTAAGGCTTTACCACAATAATGACATATTATCCCCCATTTTAAAAATATGTAAATTGCAATTTAGAAAAGGCTTATTGTTCTTATTGTAAGTGATAACACTGGGATTCTTGCCCAGATCTATTAAATTTTAGCTCCTGATATTTTCCTGCTATGTTGTCTGCCTGTAATCCCCATTCCTTAAAATTCCACAGTATCTTTTTCTTCCTTGCCTTTTTTTTTTTTTTAACTTTTACTTTAACACAGCTAACATAGTTTAATACCCTCAGTGTATTTTCTGGATAATTTTTTTAAATCCCTTCAGGATCTATTCTGTCTTTGTAGGGCTATCTCTCTTTACTGTCCACATATACTAAAATTCTAATCATATAAAATCTTTCATACATCATATAATACAAAATACACAGCCAGTTCTCAGTTCCTTTTTATCTCTGTATTGCCGTTAGTTGAACCTAAAAAAACTTTCCTCCCTTTTCCTTTTAAAGTATCTCAAATGCTACCTTTTCTGTAAATACTTGCTCAAACACGTTAAAAAAAAAAAAAAAGTTTTTGTTTTGTTTTGTTTTACTGTTTTCACAGTACTTGATGTTATTTAACTGCTATTTCGTTCTGTTTTAAACTTCTTCATCTGTTTGTCTTTTCCAACTGAATTATAAGTATGTGTGATTAGGCATATGTTTATTTTTGTACCCTTAAGGTATTCGGCTTGATTCTAAGTGTCACGTTTAATTTTCCTTTCTTAGGCAATATGTGAAATTTGTAGTAGTTTGAGAATTTTATGTATTTTGAAAAATTGATCATAGGTTGTCTGGGATTTATAGCCACCGTATGTTACTATTATTTAATTATCATAATTGATTTAGAACATAGGGTGGTGATTTCTTTTACTATCTTAGAGGATCTTTTATTTTTTTTAATTAAAAATTTAACATTATTGCTATATTCTTGATAGTTTTCAGTCTTCCAACCTGGTAGTGGTCTTATTTCTGACAATGTTGTTGACAAAACTCTGTTTTGTGTTTTTCTTATGGCCTCAGCTTGAACACCAAACAGGTGTTGTAGATGGAGGGTCAGCCAAGACTCGGCATCAGCAGTTGTTTATTTCACTGAAGTGCAAGTTCACTTTCATCTTTCCTTAGTCTCTGTCCAGGGTGATTGCCCATTCCTCTGCCTGACCAACCTGTATGTGAAATGGAGATTTTTCTCATTTGCACTATGATTACACAGTTCAAAGGCCATTGTTCAGAATTGAAATATTTTATCACCTACCTTATAGAATTGTTGTGAGGATTCAAATTTCTATTTGAATCTATTGTTTGTATAGTAGATATTAAATAAGTGTTCATTCCTCCAATTTGACCTCATCATTTCTAAATTTGGTGTTTGTTTCTATTTATTTATGGTGGTATTTGTCATTTATATTCAGATGTGCATGGCCTTATGGTATATATGGAAAGAGGCTGTGATATTGTGTCTTTTAGGAGTTATTTTGATGCTGATACACTTGAATAGTTAAAGTAATTCCCTTAAAAATGCTTTTTTGAAGGGTAACAGTGTGTTCCCAGCCTTCATATTATTAGATGTCAACTTGAACGAAAGGATGGGAAAGGTGTGATTTTATAATTTCTCAGGGTATTGCATGCTAAGATTTACCTAAAAGTAATGATGTGTTACATAAAGTCATACTCATTTTGTCTTTGACTTTTGGAAATAGTGGGGTTATGAATCAAAAATTATTAATATTATTGTTATTTTAGCCTTACCCCTGACGTGATGGAAATGAATGAAAACTATGGGACTGTTGGGTATATTAGTAGATTCATACTTGTCAATGTCTCTTTTGATGGTGTTTTTTCCCTTGTGGTCGGATTGAATGGTATTTATTTCTTGTGTTTAGTTTGTAAGAATGCTCAGATTAAAATCTCTTGGCCCTCAAGTTCTGCTGTGAACTCTAGTTGCTTGTTACTGATGCTTTTACAACCCAGGGAGGTTTGGTAACTCACTGCATGTGCTTCAATCTTTAGTTACTGAGTTTGATGTTATTTCAGGAGATTTCTAGTCTCATGCCCAGGAAATGGGATTCTTTGGGCTTTAGATGGAGTGGATTGAGATTTATGAGTGAGGCTTCAGTCTATCTAATCAGGATTCCTCAGGACTTTGAAAAGTTATAGAACTGTGGGACAGCTGAAATGACATGACAGTATATGTTCTGCTTTCTGACCCACAGCCCATCCCAGATCCTCTTCTTTTTTCCTCTTCTTCTTCTCTTCAGCTGCTATACTAAACCTTTATCATTCACCTCACACCCATTCATCCTCTCTATCACTTTTAAATAAATGACTTGTGTTCTTCAGAGAAGGGAAAAAAGAGGTCATTGAGAGTGAATTGCTTCGTATGTTGGCTTTCTACCTATGGAAAACACTTTCACTTATACCCTTTCTTACAATTTTTCCTTCTGTTGTAGAGCAACAAGTCTTCCTTGACTGTATCCTTCAGAACCTGTCTTTAGCCCCCTTAGCAATTTATTTCATTATTTATCCCTCTTCAGTTTTAGACAGTGATTTCTTGACATTGATTTCTTCCCAGCTTGGTCTTCCAGGACCAAGGAATGCTACATGAGGAAATATTCTGTTGTCAGTACGTTTGGGAAACTGTGTGATAGGGTTTGAGAGCTGCTTCCTACTTATTGCTGTTACTTTTTCACCTGGCATTCATCCCTTAATTTTCAGTGTTTTATCTTTCCCTTTTATCACTATTGAGACTTTTTTGGTAAGTGTATATAGTGACCAAAACTCACAGCACTTACTTGACCTCTGCCACATCTGACATTGTCATTCATTCTCTTTCCTTGCAACTGTCGTTGTCTCCACTCTGAAACTGTCCTTTATTAGTGTCTTCCAGGGACCTCATGTGCTTTGCCATGCCCTCAGGAGCTCTCCTGGGCTCTGTCTTTCTTTTCTTGACCCTCTTTCTTTCTCTGCACATGGTGATCTCCAGTGCCTCCATCACACCTGACTTGTGTGTGTGTGTGTGTATCCTCTCAGTCCTCCGCACTTACTGTGAAAATATTAGCTGCTTCTGAACATCCTCATCTCTATGGCATAACACTGAACAGTCACTGAGTCTAAATTGAATACTTTTTCATCTTTTCCTTCGCACCTGTTCTTGCACTCACACACATGTGTACACACTGTCTGCTCTGTCTTGATTGTTGATATCACCCAGTTGTCTATTTTGTGAGCTCTCCTTGATTCTTCTGTCTTCATAGCTCCCACTCTTTGGCCACTAAGGTCTGTTGATTGTGCTGCCTTGACATTCTCTTCCCTGTTAGTGTTGGCACGGTACAGTTTAGGCTCACTTTCACCTCTTACCTGGACTGTTACTGTTGTAATCTCTTACCTGGTTTCCTGATTCCTGATTCCCTATTTCTTTTCTTTCAAAGCACTACCTGGGTGACTATCTGGTCTTGTTTCTTTTCCGATCAGAATCTCTCAGAAAGGTAGGTCACCCCTGCAGACCTCCTGAACTGGTTGCAGTGCCATGGAGAGAAGCATGCGCTTCCCACCTCTGCCTTCGAACATACTCTCTGCTTGCTGTGAGTGCCCTCTATCTGTCTTGACTCAGCAAACTTGTCTTTTAGGATTCGATTCAAACGTATGGTCTTAGGACCTAATTAGACAGCATGAAGCATTTGTGCTCTTTTCCATAGCACTTCACATCATGGTCATTAGTGTATGTATAACTTACAGGCTAGCAGTGAATGGCATTGTGTAGGTACTTACTATCTTTTTAGATAAATGGATGTTCTGACCTCTTGTGAATGTTGGGTTCTGGTACATTCTATACCTGTGGAATGCCAGCCTGTGAACTTCTAGAACATAGTGCCTGTGTTTCAGGTCTTTTGTTCTCTACAGTGCCTCGTACAGTGCCCAGCACAGTGTCGAGTGTCTTTTATTATTCAGCTAACTGAATAAATTAACCTGGATTAAAGATTATCTGGCGAGATAAGTATATAGTTTCATGACATGAAATACTATTTTGGAAAAATCTTTGAAAAGCCTTAATATATGTTAAATTTTGTTATTAAATATGACACGATTCTTGGTTAGAGAGAATGCCTCTAAGTAAATCTTACTATGAAATGTGACAGATTTCATTTTTACCTAGTCCTGGATAGAAGATGTACGTAAGTGCACAAGATGGTTATAGCTGTGTAGAGTAATTACTGCCTCCATGGAATGTGGCGATGATCTCACTCTCTTCTGGACTATTCATTAACTGACCTAAGTGGACATTTTTGGCTCTTTTAGGGAGAATGCTATTTTTTCCAACTTTATTAAGATAATTGACAAACAGGAAAAGTAGTATTAAGAATTAACTAGGTATAGAATATTGAGAATGCCTCTGTGGTGGTTAATGATTACTGTCATTGGAGAACTTTGACGAGTAAATGACTTAATGGAAGAGAAACGTTTCATTCATTTTTGTCTTTAAATGCCTTCTGTCCTCCAGATGAAGATTTTGCTTTTTTATATCCGTTGGTTCTCCTGGTCTCAATTTGAATATTGCATATTCTCTGTGAATTCTGAAGATTCAGAGATGATGATACATAAAGAAAAGGAAATGGTATATGTGGCTTCATAATTTATAACTCTTAAACTTTCTTAAAACGTTTTTGTAAAAATTATATATGCTTATTGAAAAAACTTCAGATACTACAGAGAAGTACAAAGGAGGAAGCAAAAATGTCCCAAGTTTCCTCACCACCTAGAGATACAATTTCTTTTGTCATTTTAGTGAGCATGTATCGTTAGAATCCTTTTACACACCTGTGCCCATGCACATAGAAACATCCTCCCTTCCTGCTCCCTCCCCCGCCCTTTCTTTTAGGCTATGCATACCATTTTACAAACAGCAACTTAGCATAATTGCTGTATTGTAGCCTAATTTTATTTTATCTTTTCTCAATAGTGGTATGGGCTTCTTTTCATGGTAAATAAAAATGTATCATTTCCCATGACTTCTAATGGCTGCACACATGGGTACCATAATCTATATGTATCATAATGTACATAATTAGATCCTTTTTGAGAGATATTTTAGTTATACCTCCCCCCACCCCTTTTTAAAAATCATTTTTAAAAATGTGCTAACTGGAATCTTTTCTGCTTGTGTGATTTTTTTTTTTCCTTTGCCTAAATTCCTAGGTCAGAGTATGTTTGTGTTTTATTTTGATTCATAGTATCAAACTATTCTCAAGAACAGTGTTAACCATTTCTGACAGACATTGTGAAAGATGAACTAGTGAGCCCCTTTGGAAATCTATGTGCCTGTAGTTTCACACTCTTATATAGGGAGAATGACTGTAAGCTGATTCATGGAAAGTTTTAAATTTAACTCCCTCATACATAAGGCTTATTAGTAGTTGAGGTTCTGACATACACCTTCTACTTTCCCCTTGGTGGTGGTGGTGGTGGTTTAGTCGCTAAGTCATGTCTTACTCTTTGCAACCCCATGGACTGTAGTCTGCCAGGCTTCTCTGTCTATGGAATTCTCCAGTCAGGAATACTGGAGTGGGTTGCCGTTTCTTTCTCCAGAGGATCTTCCTGACCCAGGAATCTAACCCAGGTCTCCTGAATTGCAGGCAGATTCTTTACCAACTTTCCCCTTAAGATAGTCAAATTATTAGTAGGAGAACTTACACTTAAAAGAAGAATGGCATGAATCTCTTGGAGGCACTAGTAACCAACTGTCCTTCACTGTCCCCACCAATTTGAATCTGACTTATTTAGAAGATCATAAGTCCTCTATTGAGGTCTTTTATCAGAAGGCCCAGTTTGCTTCAGGAAATTTGTAAATTGTGACTCTAGACTATTTTTCACAATAGTAGTAGTGTTATATGTTAACTTCTAACTTTAAAGATGCAACTTGACTCTTAAATAGATCAGTTTCTGAATCACCCAGAAGTTGAGTTTATTTTGATAAATTTTAAATTGACCATATTTGGATATGCTTGAAATATGGAGAAATAACCCATTAAGGCAAAAAAAAAAAAAAAAAGAAAGAAAAAACTTGTAGAAATGTGAACATGGAGGTTCTGGTTAGCCATTGACTTCTCCTTTCTGTCTCACCCTGTTCCTCTTTCTCCTGTGTTATTTATGAACACTGAAGACAGGTAAAAATAGCTCTGAATAGTGCTACTCTTTATGTCTATAGGTCTCATCTTTTTATACCTTTTAGATAGTTTTATCAAGGCAAAATTCTTGCCTATTTTTGCCTTTTGCTCTCTTTATCAGTATCCCCTCTTCTACCTTTCCACCTAATTCATTGTTCTGTGTCCTGCAACACACACATACACTGTCTTCTACCTTAGGCTTTAATCTTTTTAATTAGTTCCACCTGGGCCCCTTTGTCACGCTAAGGAGGGAAGAATAGTAAAGATGGGCGATTGGAATCATGACAGTGATGTTCAGTTGCCAAGTTGTGTCCGACTCTTTCTGACCCTATGGACTGCAGTATGCCAGGCTTCCCTGTCCTTCACTATCTCCTGGAGTTTCATAGGTTTTTGAGAAAAGTAGATATGGCTGAGGTTAATAGCAACATTTTAGCTCAGTTTCTCTTTGAATGATTTAATTCAGCCAAAGATTGGGGAGACTTTACCTGATCAGCCTGATTGGATTTCAGCAGTTATTAATAAAACGTTCCTTCTCTTTCTTTCTTCCCATTTTTCCTTCCTTTTCCCCCTCTTCTTCTTCTTTTCTTTTTCTGCTTTTCTATACTTCTTTTATCCTGGCTGAAAGTAGAAAATGAATTGGAATTGAGTAAGACTGGAGTCAAGTTGGTTCATTGGAATGATGGTGGCCTAGACTGGGGTACTGACAGTGACATGGGTGGATGTAGTTGAATTTGAGAAATATTTAGGATGTAGAATAGACTCTATGACTTGATGCTTCAAAGATACCTGCCATTATCAAAAGGATGGTTATGAAATAATTTATCTGTTTAGTAGAAAGCACAACAAAATTTGAGAAATCAAAATCATAATACATAAATAGTTTATAACTATATTCCATGTGTTCAGGAAACTGGGGAAAAGGTTAAACATGTTAGTACAGACATGAAAAACATTTTAAAAAATTAAAATCATACTTATAAAATTTAAAACTACAGTGTCTGAAATGAAAAATGTATTTGATGTAATTAGTGACACATTCGGAGAAGGCAATGGCACCCCACTCCAGTACTCCTGCCTAGAAAATCCCATGGATGGAGGAGCCTGGTAGGCTGCAGTCCATGGGGTCGCTACGAGTCGGACATGACTGGGCGACTTCACTTTCACTTTCATGCCTTGGAGAAGGCAATGGCAAGCCACTCCAGTGTTCTTGCCTGGAGAATCCCAGGGACGGGGATGTCTGGTGGGCTGCTGTCTATGGGGTCGCACAGAGTCGGACATGACTGAAGTTGACTTAGCAGCAGCAGCAGTGACAGATTGGATATTGTATAAGAAAAGATTAGTGAACCGAAAGACATAGTGCTAGAAACTGTCCAAAAAAACAGAGAAAAAATGAGCCATGGGAGAACATGAAGCTGACACATTGTTTTACTCCCTGAAGCAGCATAGGGCACACAGAAAGGATACTTTGAGAAATAGTGGGCCAAAAAAAAAGGACAGATATCATCCAAATTGGATGAAAATGGTAAGCCTACGGATACATGAGCTCAGTGAACACAAGCACAAAACAAACATGGGAGACAGGGGAAACTGCACCCTGCACTAAGGCACACCATATAAGCAGCCAGCAGGGAAAAGATACTCACTTTTTAGGAATAAAGATATAAATAACAGCATACTTCCTGTTGGAAACAATGTGAGCCATAAGACAGTGGAGCAATTAAAATACAGGAAGATAAAAAAATGTCAACTTAGAATTCTATTCCTGGGAAAAATATAAGAATGCAATCCCATGAGTGCATTTAAAGACGTGAAATTTTGAATAAAATGTGCAGTTTAGTTACACTTTCCACAGTTACATGTTGTTAATTTTATGATTTTGAAAATATACTCTGGTTATGTAGGATGATATCTTCAGGGAAAGATGGAATTACTTCAAAATTACAATTTCTTAAAAAGCAAAATAAGTACCTTTTTAAACATGCAAGACTTGAAAAGATTCACCAGCAATAGATGTGTACTTTAACAGATGTTAAAGTATTGGGTTGGCCAAAAAGTTCATTCAGTTTTTCCTTTTATGGAACATCTCAAATGACTTTATTCTCCAACCCAGTACTTCAGATAGAAGGAAGAAAATACTCTGAGCAATCTGGATCTGTACAAAGAAATGAAGAAAACTGGAATAGTAACTACATAAGTAAACGTAAGGAACTTCCCCCTTATTCTGTTATTCTGTAAGTCTCTTTGAAAGATAATTGACCATTGAAAGCAAAAATGGTAATAGTGTACTGTAGGGTTTATGGCATATGTAGAAGTAAAACATATGATGATTATAGCAGAGTCTGGGAGGGGAGAAATGGAAGTTTAATATTGCTGCCATGTTATACTATATCTGAAGTAGTTTAAAACTCAGAAGTATTAAGTAGTTGTTATGTACCGAATCATGTCTTCCCCAAATTCTCATGTTTAAGCCCTCACTGTTTTTTTTTTTAAGTTCCCTTAATGTGACAGTATTTGGAAATGGGCTTTTAAAGATTTAAGTAAGGTTAAATGTGGTTGTAGGGATGGGCCGCAATCTAGTATGATTGGTGTTCTTGTAAGTAGATGCAGAAATACCAGGCTTTCACACACAGACGAAACACTTGTCTCAGTGAGGACACCGTGAAAGGATGGCTTTCTGAAAGCCAAGGAGAGTGACCTCAGGAGAAACTGACCCTCTTGGCTCCTTCATCTTGGACTCTTCGTTTTCTAGAACTGTGAGAAGATAAGTTTCTGTTGTTCAGGCCGCTCAGGGTGTGCTGTTCTGTTGTGGGCCTAGCGGACTAAGATAGGCAGTGGTAGGTTACGTATTTGTACTGTCAAATCTGTTATAGATAATGGTAGAGGCTTCAGTTCTCTGTCAATAATGGAAGAGAAAGGAAATCAGTAAGAAGATGGGAGACCTTAACAACTCTATCAGTTTATTTGTAGGATGCTCTGTCCAGCAACAGCATAATGAATATTCTTTTCAAGTGACCACAGAATATTGACCAAGATAGAACAACCAATTGGAACAAATCTCAGTAAATTTAAAAGGGTTCAGGTCATGCTTATGTCTGACCACAGTAGAATTAAATTAGAAGCCAGTTACAGATGTTTGGGGGCTTTCCTTATAGCTCAGTTGGGAAAGAATCTGCCTACATAATGCAGGAGACCTGGGTTCATTTCCTGGGTCGGGAAGATCCCCTGAAGAAGGAAATGGCAACCCACTCCAGTATTCTTGCCTGGAGAATCTCATGGACAGAGGAGCCTGGTGGGCTACCATCCATGGGGTCCCAAGAGTTGGACAGTATTTAGTGACTAAACTACCATGACCACCAACAGATCTTTGGAGAATCTTCAAATATCCAGAGACTGAATAACACACTTCTTTGACATGTGTCAAAGAAGAATTAGGAAGGGAAATTTTAATGTGTTTTGAATTGAATGAAAACAAAAACATGCCAACTGGTGTGGGTGTCACTGAAGCGGTAATGGGAGGGAAATTTATAGCACTAAATGCCTGTGTTGGAAAGGTTCTCGAAAGAGTGATCTCAGCTTAAGAAACTAGAAAGAGAAGAACAAATTAAATCCAAAGAAAGCATAAAAAGGATGAATCTTAATGATGTGAAGTGAAAGAAGGTAGTAAAAACTGAGTACATATGTACATATGTAAGATTCATTCATACTGAATTCTAGAACATACAGACTAGTCTTTAGTGACAAAAAGCTTATCGGAGGTTGCCTGGAGTCCAGAGCAGCGGAGCAGAGAGGAACAGGAGGGATGGGTTTCATACAGACTTATGGGAACTTTTTTGGGCATGATGGATGTAGTCCTCCTTGATTTGGGTAATGGTGGTCCACCTATGTCAAGAGTTAACAGAGTTTACCCTGAAATAATGTGTGATTTATTCTATGTCGATTATATCTAAATAAAGCTGTTGACATGGTGGTCCACCTATGTCAAGAGAAGAGTTTACCCTGAAATATGTGTGATTTATTCTATGTCGATTATATCTAAATAAAGCTGTGAAGAAACTTTTACCAGTTCATTTATATTTCATTCGGAGAGTAGAAAGATTACTGAGAGGAGCTTATGAAGCCAATAAGTGGTAAAGCAAATGGAGCTCATTACAAGGAGCAGCACTGTGGAAGGCGTTTCACAGTTTTATGAGTTTATTGTGTTTTTAAAAAGCCTGACCAGTATTCAGAAATAGTGGTGATTTCTCAATCATTCATCACATTACCTTAAGACAGCTTTCTTTTTTCAACAGATCTTTTGGCAGCTTTGCAGTGAAATATTAAGTAATATTTTATGTTATGTTTTTATTTAGTATAAACCTCTTCCTGTCATTCTAATAAAAAAAATTAATGGCTGAACTTTTTATTGTTGCACTGTTTATTAAATTAGTCTCTTAGTTCATGGGACTAATTTATTGTGTTCTTGGTAAGTACTCTTGTTTGTAGTGGAGTGCAACAGACTATTAAATACTGAATTATACTTTAAAAGGAACAGTTTCCATGAAATAATATGATAGTAGGAAAGCATAAAGTTATAAACTAGAAACATCATCAAAAAATTACTTCATTTGTGGGACTTCCCTGGTGGTCCAGTGGTTAAGATTCTGAGCTCCCAATGCAGGGGGCCTGGGTTAATCCCTGGCCAGGGAACTAGATCCCACATGCTGCAACCAAGAGTTTGTATGCCGCACCCTAGGGTTCGCATGCTGCAACCCCGAGTTCACATTCCACCAACTAGGACCTGGTCCAGCCAAATTAAAAAAAGAATTGCTTCGTTTGTTAAAAAACAAAAATAACTTTATCCATCATTTGTAAAATAGGACATATTCTGTCATTTTGGTTGGGATCTGTGAATTGAAGCATTATTATTTCATTTAAAATATATATAATGCTAATAACTACAACATTGCTTTTCAAGCTAAAGGTCAGGCCTCTTCGTATACTTCTGTCTGAAGAGTATAGGCAGGGGTCATATCCAGATGTTGGAGGTGGTCCCAGTTTGAAGAACTCACTAAATGCAGTTGGTTGTTTTGGGTGTGAAAGTTGCAGTGTAAATTTAAGTGTGTGAGAACCCAAAACTCCACTGATAAATTCTTACTGCATGAATGTTTGCTATTTGACTTATATAAACATTGATTCCCCCCCCCTCAAATGTACACTTACTTAGAGCTGTGTAAGATATGAATGAAAATTAGGATTTAAAATATGAATAGAAATTATAAATTATGAATGGAAATATATGTATGTTAGAAAACCCACAAGTTTAATATAATAGGAGCACATTTGGAGAGTTATGACAGGCTTGTCTAAATCATCAGGCAGGAATAATAAACCCTTGATTTTCCCCCCACTATTACGCTTCTCATTTATTCCATTCTCTTTAGTGTTGTTGAAGTTAGACAAATTTATATAACCCAAGTCCTTGAGTCTTCTTTTACATATAACCTTCACTTCCTAAAGCTGAAATAAATTGCTTATTTTCTGGTTAACAGAGATTACATTTTAACAAGATACTAGTTTTAGTTACCAGTTTTGCTTTAGCTCTAAAAAAGTATTCTTTTTAATATGTTAAAGGTGTGTGCCTATGCTATTTTGTTATTTTATAAAACTTATTTCTGTTATAAACCAGTTATATTAAAGTGGTTTTAAGAATACATCTTATTATTGCACTTATTATTTTAACTAATTTTATCATGAAAAAGTATTCTCCTTTCCACAGTAATTTCTCATTAAGTATTTTTGATAGTTCTCTCATCTGGCTAGAGGACTTTGTATTATCTGTTAATAATAGTAGCTCTGCTCTCTTATTCCTAGATTTTGTTTTGTGTGTGTGTGTTATATACTGTGTAATTCTTTTTTCTGCCATTTAAATCCTTTAGCCTTTTCTCACATCTCAAATAAACTCATCTGAAATAAACTTGCAAACTACCTACCCAAGAGAAATAAAGGCCTCGCCATCTTAAATCAGGGAAAAAAGGAGGGAGGTCTTTAGGTCCTTCTTTTTACTTTTTAAGTAAAATTCACTGCAGGTGAGTTTTTTGGATCTTTGGTTGTTGAATCCCTGAAAGTTATTGTTTAGTATAAATTTTCATAGTTAATTTTAATAATCTCTATTGTAATACATTTGAAGGCCCTCTATAATTTGTTACAATGACATTTTATATATAATTTATTTGGAGAAAGTAAAACAGACTCCCCTCCTTTTTCTCCTTTATAGGATCCCTTAAAAATACTCTTTAAGATGAATTTAAAATAGATTTGATTTAGAGAAACTCAGCTTTGTAATTAGTCTCCTGTTCATGGTAAATGTAAGGTATAAATGAAATGGAAACTAGATAATCTCTGTGTGTCAGGATTAGATTAGCTTTAAATTTCTTTGTCTAAATTTACTGTTTCCTAGTAGTCTTGTAATCCTGAAGTCCCCATCTCTCCTAGGCGTTTTGAGCTCTTGTAACCAAGTGACCTGATTGATTTTTTTTGACTTTCTTTTTCTAAAATAGTTCTAGCACTCACTGGTGCACCCTGGTTTAGCTCTGAAGTGATCCTGTTGATAACCGTTTATATCTAGGGACTACTACGTCAATAAAATGCATGGGCTCATTGGCCACACTTTTAAAGAAGATGGCAGTGTTTTTGAAAACTTGAGCATTTGGAAGATTTTAAAATAGACATAACTGACAGGAGAGAACTTTTTTTTCCTTTGGAAAATATATTTTGATTTAGTTCGGATTCTTTTTTTTCTTCAGAATTTCACATTATAGATATGGCAGTAAAGGAAGTTCTCTCTTTATCTGCTGCTGCTGCTAAGTTGCTTCAGTCGTGTCCGGTTCTATCTAGTATATTTTAATAAAAAATTAGCATTTTTTCTGTACTTTGTCACTTTGTATTTAATTTTTGCTGGAACATAACTAGTAAAATATCATTTGCTTTAGAGTTTACAATGGAGTTATTAGCCTGTAGGCTTGCTGTTTTCCAAATCTGGTATTTTGAACTTTAACTTGGCAATTTTAAATGCCATTCATTTCAAATAAGGAAGTTGTTCTTGGGTTGTACAGTGATGAGTCCATCTTTTTATTTTATGCCTTCTGTGGAAATGTGTTTTTCCATTCTAATGATCAGTTCTGAAATACTTTAAGTGATTACTTTTTTTCATTGTGGTTCAGTGTATTTTAAATTTAGTTTGCATATGTGTGTGTGTGTATTTATATATGTGTGTGGGTACACACACATACTGAAAATGCGGGCTGAAGTATGAACATATTAAATTATCTCTTTGGTTAACCCTTTTGGAAGTTGAATTCAAATATTAATATGTCCATGGTCATTGAATCTTCATTATACTTAAACATGTGGATCACTTTCTGAAAAATATTTAGGCTATTCATTTATTTCAGATGGATGAAATATAGTCCATTTATGGATTTGAGTTACAGTTTCATAATGTGCTAGTAGTTCTTAATGCCAAAGGCACCATGCCACTTAACTAGATAAAATGTGCCTTCGTACAACTGGGAGGAAGGTTTTCTCATATAATCTTATTGTAAAATATTTTTAATATAGCAGAAGTTACATGCCATACCTTGCAGACCTTGGGGCCTCTATTATATTTTTCTTATATCTTGATTCCTCTCACGTTTGCCTTATATTTAAGTGTTTTTCTCATCTTTATTGTTATTTAAATAGTGGCACCATATTATTGGGGAGATGTCTTAAGTGCTTATAAAGGAGGAGGTGATTAATTTTGGAATAAAGGCAGTTTTGACCTTTATCCTGGTAGAAGTGGTTTAAAGATACTAAATTTGAAACTTTTTGCTCAATTTTGAGGTAGTTTTAACTTCCCAGTTCTCTAAAATATAGTATTAGGATGGTTGGATAATGATGTATATTTGACAGTAAAGGCAGATTTTCTTGTTTCAAAGTTAAATTCCCCAAGTGAAATGATTAAAGCCTTCAAATTTGATGGAAAATTTTTCTTCCAGAAATTTAATTATCCCACTCCAAAATGTGGAAACTAAAAAGCACTGTAAATCCTTTCAGTAAAATATTTTACTTGGTAAATAGAGTACTGTGGAATAATACCTAGTAAATTCAGTGTCTTTTTTGGGCTTAAAATGTGTTGACTTACTATATTTGATTTTCAAATAGACACCAAATCCTACTGCAAGTGAGTTTATTCCCAAAGGAGGATCAACCTCCAGGCTGAGTAACACGTCCCAGTCACATGCGTCTGCCTTCTCTCAAGTGTTCTCTCACCCATCCATGGGGACTCCTGCTGCTGCTGGATTAGCACCAGGTAAGTTGAGTAACTGTTTCCAGTGAGTTCCAGGTAGCAAATCTCTAAGCACCATTTGCTATTAGTTTGCCAGACCTGAAATTGTATTCTTCAGCAGTCCATAACTGAACACATTATAAGTTTTATGTTCTAGGTTTTGGTACCATAGACCAAGTGTGTAGTTAAAAATTTTAAAGCAGAATTTAAATTTAATGAATAAAAGTTAAATATAACTTTGTGTTTAAAAGGACAAAATTTAAAGGAGAAAATGGTTATTGAGGAAAAAATATCCAGATCATAATATTTCCTTATTTTTTATTAGCGTGCTAATGCTATTTCACTCAGAAACTTGAATAAGAGCATCAAAACTTGAATATTGATGTGCTTCAAGATCCTCCTTTTGAAATAAATTTCTAGAAGAATAATTTATATCATTCTAAATTAAAGTTTAGATGTATTGCCTTTTGGGTGTTTGATTATAAATCTGTAGTAGTAGTAAAGTATTATAAACAGTGGCAGGAAAGCAGTGTGAAGGGTTATGGGTCATCTCAACACTTTCTTCCAAGTTTACCCCAGATGGCAGCGGAGGAATTTGAAGAAGTACAGTTGTACATCAGGGGTCCTGAGGCATAGTTCAGAGTAGTCCTGTTTTCTTAGAAAGTCCTCTCTTTTATCTAAAAATTCATACAGATTTTGCATTCTGCTTCCTAGCATAAACAGTCCTATAAAAATATGGAAATTTTCTTAGGTAATTAGCGTTACCCATTCCTATTGCTGTGAACCTTAATTAGAAAAGTAAGGTATGAGAATTATATTGAATTCATAGTAAGTGCTGAGTGGGTTATCTTAAGTCTGTTCAATGGTTGAGCTGCCCACCCAGATGATGTCTCTAGAACCTTTAACGGATAATCATCCGTTGATGACTTAGTCTTGAATGTTAAAAAGCAAAACCAGAAACAAAGTGAAATACTACACGCTAAATGAAGCCAAAAGATCCATCTGGATTAGCTTGGAACTAGTCCTGTCTCCAGGTCTTAATCTAATCAGTAGTGGTGCTAAATGATTGGCTTTGATACTGATACTGAAATCAAGGACCGTTTTTGGAATAAGAATGAAAGAAAATAACGATAACTTTATGGAACAGGTTTAGTGTGTTACACATCAAGTGTACTCAGAGGCTTAGTAACCTTGTGTTGCCAAGGATTTTGTCAATACCTCCTTCCCCTCACCTCCCCCTCTTTCCCTCTGTTTCTCCCTCCCTCCCTTCCCACGCATTTCCTACTCATCTTTTTTTCCCCCAATGAGCATTTGATCATTTTATTAACTAAATGTAAGCTAAGAATTGTATCCCTCTCTGGTGAGACTTTAAAGGTAGTTTTGTGTGCAGGGCTTTGAGATACACCTTGCAACTCCTTCCTCCTTGTTTATTCCTTTTTACCTTTTCTTCTACTTTGGCTCTTTTCAGATTCAGGTAAAATTGTAAACCTTTTCCCTTTTTCCTTAGAGAGCACTGTCAGAATTGAATATCCCTGGTAGCCTTAAAGTTTTACTTGTAAGTAATATGCTACTGTGATTTGTCTCCCATTGAGGTGTGTTTGCATTGTTTACATGAGCATAGGCTGCATGTCAGCTAAAATTTCTTAGAGATTCTCCAGACATCTGAGCAGTGTTTATAAAACACCCACAGTAATGGAATCCATATGCCACTCAGAAAACTTTGGCTTTCTTAATTAAGTTCCAATTTATTTTGACCTAACAGCACCTCTTCCCTTGTTTAATAAGTAAACATTTTGTTCACATCTTTGATCAGGCTAATTTAAGCTAAAAGTTAGGCTTTTAAAGTTTTGGATGAATGTAAAATGTCAAAGGGAATTTTAGATATTGAAAACATTTAATTACAGTGCTGTGATACTTGTTTAAGCTTTCCAGTTGGTATTAATTTGTGTGTAGGTAGGTGTTTCATTGGTCCCAAATGGGTTTCACAGTTTAGGATGAAATGAATTTAAAACTCTTCTGCATAGCTCTAACATTAAAATAGTCATTGTGCTTCTTTTAAGAAAGGATTGATAATTACTGTCTGAAACCACTGGGAATAGGTCAGTATGTTTTATTAAAGGTATTCCTGAATTCTTTATACTGACTATATAAAAATTGTCCTTTATTCAGATGACATTCAACTAGGCTAAAATATTTCCCCGAAATACTGGAGTGATGATGGTTTTACATTACTATTTCTTCATATTTTCTCTTTTTAGTTAATGGCGTAACACTGTGAAGATGAACAAAGGAAAAAAAAAATGTGTACTTTCTGCAAAACATTTTATCCCTTCAGTGTTTTCCGTTACTTCTTACTCATAAATACTATTTTTTTTTTCAAGGTCTAAGAAAGGTTCTTGGAATTTTCACTTTTAGGTTGTACATAAGAAAGGTCATAGGAATTCATTTACCTGTGTTAGTGGTGATTTAATTGATCTTTAATCCTCCTCGTCTTAGTGATAATTTTCAGTTACAAAGTTTCATTTTCTCTTTTCTTCAATTTCTATTCCAGAAATTATCCTTGAAAATATGTCAAATTACTGTTTTACTAAAAAATATGAAACCTTAAATATTTTGGCACTCAGACATAAGCTAGAGCAATATCATTTTCATTGTATGAAAAAATACATATATAAATATATTTTTTGACCAAAAAATGTAAAAATATTTGAGCAAAGTTGAGTACATGTTAAGATTTTGTATTTCCTCATATTGTAAGGAGCAAAAAACATAATTCCTGGAACAAAGTAAAAGATCCTGAGTGAATTGAGTTCTTTTAAAGCTTGTTTTGATAACTTTAAAAACATAATTTGTATTTTTAAAAAGTTTTAATGCAAGAAGTAAAACTTTATACAAAAGTTATTTGAATTAAAATAGATTTAAGTTAATTTACAATAAATTAATTTTAATTTAAAATTTAAAATAGGTTTAAATTAAAATTGAATTAAATTTAAATGTATTTAAAAGTGTTCAAAATATGCAGCACATGTTAAGTTTCCATTGACTTGTATATACATTTTATTTTAAGAAATGAAGGAGCTATAGGTTTAGTTGTTTTCTGTACATATAACCTGAGAACAGTAGCTACATTTCTAAGTATCTTCTACAAAGGTAATCATAAGAATATTTGGGATATGGCACTTGACTTATTGTCTTCGAGAACTTCTTCAAGTTATATTGGCACTGAAGCTCCAATACTTTGGCCACCTGATGGGAAAAGCCAACTCATTGGAAAACACCCTGATGCTGGGAAAGATTGAGGGCAAGAGGAGAAGGGGTTGACAGGGGATGAGATAGTTGGATGGCATCATTGACACAATGAACATGAGTTTGAGCAAACTCCAGGAGATAGTGAGGGACAAGAAAGCTTGGTATGCTGCAAAGAGTCGGACACAACTTAGTGACTGAACAACAATTATATACATATTTTTTATTTGTAAATATGTGATTTTCTCAGTTCACAGCTTTTATTGTCCTCCTGGAGGTTCACAGCCTTCTAAAGTTAAGAATCGCTGGTTTAACACACCCTTGGCAAAATTTTATTTCACAAGTACAATACAGTAAGAATACTTCTAAAGTAATATTTAAAGATAAATTTTTCTAATAGGTTTAGCTTTAGGCTTCCCCGATGGCTCAGTGGTAAAGAATCTGCCTGCAGTGCAGGAGATGCAGGAGACACCGGTTCCATCCCTGGGTCTGGAAGATCCCTTGGAGGAGGAAATGGCAACCCACTCCAGTATTCTTGCCTGGAAAATCCATAGACGGAAGAACCTGACAGGCTGTGGTCCATAGGGTCACAAAGAGTCAGACAGGTCTGAGCCACTGAGCACTAGCTTTAGGCAATCCATTTTTAGAATAGCCTTTAGAAATGAAAATATGACTGTACTGAAGACAGTTTATACTTTAATTTTTTGTGCCATGAAAAAGAATTTTTATTATGTGAACTAATTGCTAAATGATTTTCTGTCAGATTTTTTCCTTTGAGTATTTTGAGTTGATAGTAGACTTTAAACTTAGTTACCTCAGTCTTGGTCACAGTTTGTTTGAAGGTGATTTTAATAGAGGTATTGACAGGAATGTATATATATTTCTGGGTAGTGTTCTGTAATATATCCTGGGGTGGTTTAATGCACAATTGAGCATCTCTTGTTCTGCTTAATTGTGTGTGGACACTTGGGAGAGGTAGAGGAAATTCTTGAATTTGAAAATGCCATTATTGATTTAGAAATGAGAAAGAGAAATATAAGTGACTTTTTAGCATTTTAAAATATTCATCCCTTCAAGATGAGAATGGTACAGGTTTTTGGACTGTGAATGTATTTTATTGTAAATTATGGTGAATCGTGGGTATTCACCATGATTGACTTTAGGAGAAGCATTTAATTATTATACTAGAGCTATCATTATTAAATAATTGTATTCCTTTATTAAAATTCAATTGTATTATTTTAGAAAAATTTTAAAGTATATTTTTAGATCCAGTGTTTTGAAATACTTAATCGTATATTCCTAAGAGCACCAAATTGATAGATAAAATTCGCTAATATTCCTTATTACTTGGTTTGGGCAAGGTATCGGGAAAAGAGGAATGGAAAAGACAAGAGGAAATAAATACCCATCATTCTTGTTCAAAAATATTAAAATATTAAACTTTTAATATATATAATGTATAAGTATAATGTATAATTATAATGTCAAAAGGTGATCTTTTTTTCCATTTTTTAAAGTTCTGTGCTACAATAAAGTTCTGTGATTCATTAACTTTATAATGTTTTATATCATAAATGGAGTCTTAATTCATTTCAGTTACATAGTATTAATAGTTGACTTATGCCATAATATGACTTTGATCATTGGTTTAGGTGGAACTTCTGGGGTTTACATGTTTCAGCCTTGTGCCAGTTTAGAGGTGGCATTCATGAGAGATTATCATCTAGCTTCTGCTTTTTTGCTTAGAATAATAAGGAATTAATTAGCTAACCAAGGCAGCCCAGTATACCTTTTAATAGTTTGATTAACAAAGACAATTAGATCTTTTGCTGAGCTAAACTCTGTCTTATTTTATCCGCTAGTCCTAGGTCTTTCCCTTTTGTTGAATGGAATAACTTAAAATCTTTCCTCCATTATAGCCCTTTCTGTTATTTTTTTAGACTAGTTGTATGTGTGTATCCATACACTGATCTGTTCATATGACTCAACAAGAGAGAAACTGGGGAAACCCTGTTAAAATTAATAAATTGTGTAGGTCAAAAGTCATGAACTTCTTATAAGTCATAATGCTGTAACATAGTGTGAGTAAAATTAAATCTGTAGATATGTCTACCTACCTGTTGTACTGTCTGATATTCACCTAGGGGGAGGATATGTACCATTGGGAAAATAGGTTGCTAATAGATTGAAGCTATGGTTTTGCAGATGGTAAATATCTTAAGTTCATTATTTCAAATTTCACTGTGGATTTTAAGCTCTACATTAAAATCACATAATGCATAAAATCTATTATTGTGTTAGATTATGTTTTACTAAGTAGTATAACTTGACAATACAAATTGTACAAAATACTTAAGTAATTCTAAAACATTGCCATATATTGTATGATGTAACTAAACAGATTTTCCTTGTAATTATTTTTCATTAATGAATTTTTGTGGGACAGTCAAGTAATCCTACCATGAGTTTGTTTTGATATATCCATCTGAATTGATTTTTTTAAAATTATTTTTATACTTAATAGCATTAGAGGTAGTTTACCATTAAAATATTCTTCTAACCAGTTTTAAATATCAATCTTGATTTTCTAAGCATATTACAAATTCCTTAAGAAGACTCTGCCATTTCTTATCTGGCACAAATTTCAGCCTAAAGATGGTGCCTAATAAATGCTTATTTAACTAAGCTTCATTTTTATCTCAGAAAAAATTTTTTTAATCAGTGGGTATCTCTTAATGACAGTGAATTTTAATGATTCCATAAACGTCTTTGAAGAACTCCTGAATCCTGCGTATGTTCAAGAGAGTGTAGGTGAACAGTCTCATGAGCAACAGAGTATGTTTGTTGAACGTTTAACTTCATTAGAGCTAGAGTCTCCGTGTGTTTTGAGGTGCTAAAACATTTTAAAAACCAGTTAAAATATTTGTATTATTTTTAAATTGCATGTTTCCATTTTTTTGTAACTACTTTGTTTTTCAGGTCTATTCAGCAGAATCACTCAAACCTGTCCAGGTTTTCTAATGGGGATTGTGTTCTACATTAAAAAAATAAAAGCTTACCATTAAAAGTCAGGGGTCCCTAAGGTTTTTGTGGAAAAGGCCTGTCCATTGCCCTGTACTGTTGAGCCCGTCCTGAGTGGGGGCTGCCCTTCGTGTGCATGTGTGTGGGTACAGATGGTGATGTCCCAAGGACGATGACTAACAGTAGAACTGTAGAACCGTAACTGGGTGGGGAGTGCCTGCTGGCTCTATTTCCTTCCCAGTTGGGAATTTCAGGAAACTGAGGCAAGACGTTAATGGCGCAGAGGGGGATGTGGCTGCTGCAGCTGGCTTGGAGACCTGTCAGGTAAGGCTGAAAATAGCTCCCAGTAGATACTGCTCTACTGCTTGGAGAATCCCTGGTTCACGTGCCCCGTTAGCTTTGAGAGTTTCTTATTGTGGACCTCCTATTTTCCTCTTATGTATTGACTAATGTGTTCCTTAACTCGGAGAGGTAAGGCTGGAATGGGAGTGGGTAGGGCTTCCCGTCAGCTGTAGGCTCAGTGATCTACAACTGCAGCATCGTCTCCTGCTGTTTTTTTATTTTGGGGGGAGGGGTGGGGAGGGTGCTTTCGTTGGACTGGGACGCGATTGTCTTTGGAACATAGTACCAAATCTTCTACCCAAGTAGCTGTGTAGCTTTCAGCATATTGTTTGATCCTTAGCATCTTCCTTTCTATAAGAAGATAATATTATATAATTTAAAAAGTCTTTCTAATCTAAAATTCTGTTATTGTTTTGTGACATGTTGATCACTGGGAGATAGACAGGTACACTAAAGAGAGACAGAAATGAAGACAGTGATGAGAGGTAGCAAAAGGGAGAGAAGCGTTTGATTTTTGTGCTAGACTTCAAAGGACTCTTGGAGGCATGTGGATTTCCTTGATGTAGGTGTAAATAGAAAATCCTGTGTCTCACAAATGGAGCAAGGTGGAGGGAAGGGTTTGTTTCAGCAGTGAAAGGTTAGGGTCTGGGGTGAATCAAGTGTTGTAGAGGTTTGAAATGAACTGAGAGGTGGGGAGAGAGGGTGTGTCACTAGCTGCCCAGAAACATTGCTGGTTCTCAGCTGGAGGTGGGGAGTTGGAAGCCAGTCTTTTGATTTCCTTTGAGTCAAATAGATTGGGAGCTTCAGGGATCATTTTTTCTATTTCCGCAGTCTTGAGGAAGTCTAACCGTTTGGCTTAATGGTGCACTATAAAAACTCAGTGAAGAGAGAGTGCGAGTGTGGACAGAAGTAATGTGCTGTGTGTAACATGTACAGATAGGAGCAGTCCTCCGTTCTTTAGGAAGGAGTGGAATGGTGGCAGCCACTTTGATTGAATCTTCCCCGATTCTTCTCGGCCTGACTGATCATATTCACGAGTAAAGTCATCTTTTTTCTTAACTGTTTTTGCCTTTTGGATGTGCAGTTACCCTAGAGTAGGGCACGTGGGCAGAATCTAAGTAAAAGGAGAGGAATCAGTGGTGTATCCCTTTAAACCCCCGTGCACACAGGCGTGTAAAATCTAGCTGTGAGTACTAGCAGAAACTCAAGTATGGAGTATGTGTTGATGGTGGTCATGTTTACTCCTGGATTTTTCAGCCATGAATCTTGTACACTTGGATATGTCTAAAATGAGGCGTTTTCTTACGATTTCATAAACATCTTCCCATATTTGAGATGTAATTGTCCAGATTTTAGACTGATAATTCTATAAATGATAACTAGTAACTAACAGTCCCTTGGTGGGGTGTACCTTTTAGAAAACAGTTCCCGATGGCTCAGTGGGTAAAGAATCTGCCTGCAATACAGAAGACACAGGAAACGGGTTCAATCCGTGGATCAGGAAGATCCCCTAGAGAAGGAAATAGCAACCCACTCCCAAGTGTTCTTGCCTGAAAAATCCCATGGACAGAGGAGTTTGGCGGGCTATAGTCCAAAGGGTTGGACACAATTCAGTGACTAAGCACAGCACAAATGAGTAGGATATTAATAAAAATGTCACCAGAATGCTCCCTCAGCCATAGTTACTCTGGGCCATAATCTTATTGCCTACTGTTGTGATGTGGTAGGTAAACTGCTGAAACACGGTGATCCAAAATGTAATGACTTCACATGACAAAAATTTATTTCTTGATTTTATAACAGTCTGGAACAGATGGTTCAGGTTTTGTGGGGTGCCCTCCTCCATGTAGATAAGGACCCAGGTCAAGTGGCTTCTAGGCATCTGGTCTTCAGTCAGCTGAAAGTGGGAAAGCATGGAGAAGCCTGAGTGGGAAGTTGTTACAGACAAACCTGGAAATTATCCAAAAACTATCTCCACTGTGACTGTCCACCAAAATCCAGACTTTTCTTTTTTGTTCTTTTTAAAGTAGCCGGCCTTCCTTCTTTTCTGGAGAAGACTCATTGACCAGTCTTCTTTGGATGCAGAATTTTAAGTTGATTCTGGTTATCTCATATAAACACATTTTGGGGGATTATCTTATTTGCATCATTTGTATCTACTTTAGAGAAATCACCAAAACAGCTGCAGTAACTGGCTTATCTTGCATCATGGGAAATAAAGCTTTCCATCATACTTGAATTTTTGAATTTAAGAAGCTTTATGGCTCTTGCGGTCAAAACACTATATTCTCAGGAATTTTTCAAAGAAAGATTTCCAAAACTTGTAGTTTCTGTTGCTTCAAACACAGCTACCTTTTCTGTTGTGACAGATACTCAACTTGATGGGCCTCAACTGGTTGTACTGAACCTGAATACATTTGCTACCCTTTAGGTATATTAGAGTGTGAAGAGCAGTTTGTTGCAGTGGTACATAGTACTTGGGTTTTTCACCCATTCCATTGTCCTCCTGCCTAGTTAGCCTCTGACTCCTTGGAGGTAATTTCTCCTGCTCTCCAAATCTTTTAGAGTGCCTGGACAGACTCAGACACAAGTTTATTTGAGCCATGTTAGTACGGTCTTACTGGCTTTTTACTGAAGCCTCTGCTGTGCTGTTGGTATTCTTCTCTTTAGGACAGTGGTCCTTGAGTCACACCAGAATCACCTGGAAAGAGAAGAAAGTGAAAGTGAAGTCACTCAGTCGTGTCCGACTCTTTGCGAACCCATGGACACCAGGCTCCTCTGTCCATGGGATTTTCCAGGCAAGAGTACTGGAGTGGGTTGCCATTTCCTTCTCCAGGGAACTTCCCGACCCAGGGATAGAACCCAGGTCTCCCACATTGTAGACAGACGCTTTACTGTCTGAGCCACCAGGGAGGTCACATCAGAATCACCTGGAGTACCCGTTAAAACCCAGTGCTCCCTGGGTCCAGCCCCCAGAGCTGCTGAGTCCGTCGGTTGGTCTCAGTGAGCCAGGGAGTTGTTTGCAGGTGATGCTGATTACTTTTCCGGGAACTCCACTTGGAGAACCACTGCTCCACTTTACAGAGAAGGCAGTGGCAACCCACTCCAGTACTCTTGCCTGGAAAATCCCATGGACGGAGGAGCCTGGTAGGCTGCAGTCCATGGGGTCGCAAAGAGTCGGACACGACTGAGCAACTTCACTTTCACATTTCACTTTCATGCATTGGAGAAGGAAATGGCAACCCACTCCAGTATTGTTGCCTGGAGAATCCCAGGGATGGGGGAGCCTGTTGGGCTGCCGTCTATGGGGTCGCACAGAGTTGGACACGACTGAAGCGAGTTAACAGCTCTACTTTACGCTCTGAGCTACTTTCCATCCGCTTTCTTCTTACAACCCTTTTCTTCTCCTGACCTTCTGCTTTCTTTAAATAAGAAAAAGACTTTGAGTCCAGGACTTGAATTGTTGCCTATGAATAAGGTACATGGGGCTTTAAGTTATTCTTTAGCTGAGGTTAACTTTACTTTTCTGGATCAAGTCTTGTGTTGGGAGTAACTGAAGTTACCAGATAAGTAACTGCTGAATTAATTGTTACAGGGGTTCCTGAAGCTCAGCCAAGATCACAGATACCATCTAAGTAAAAGCAGGCAACAGGGAGTTCTTCTACCTTAGTAATGCTAATGGGCACAACTAATGTAAATTAATTATTCAGAATACCTGAAAAATGAATAGCACAAGTACTGTGGCTGTTTAAAATTTTAAACCCCTTGGATCTAGAACTAGTAATCAAATATCTTCTGTTTGCATGTTATATTTTAATATGTAAAGATCAACTAAATTATTAATGTTAAAGAAATAAGTGTTTATTGATTCAATAGCAGCAGTCTTGAAGTCAGACTTTAATTTTTCTTTTTAATTTGGTACTAGTTTTTATTCACTGGAAAGAAATTTAAAGTTAAAATTACATTGTTAACTAATATTAATCTTATTTTTTGTGAATATAATTTTTTATAATCAGACATGGTCATCTTGGAGTAAGTTTATTGTTCATAAACAGTACAAGATAATTTATCATTATGAATAAAGCATGCCATTTAGTCATAAACAGTCACGGTCACTTGAAAAGGAAAAACGGTTCTCTTGATCCAGATGAGTTATGTTTAGTTGCTAATTTCGTCACTAACCTCCCATTTTCTTCTGACTCTGTTTAAATAATATAAGTATTTGGATTTAAAAGCTCGCCACCATTGCAGAGGCTAATTTATCTGAATTAAATTATCTGTTAATTTTATCAAGTAATTTTATCAAGTTTGGGAGCAAGCAAGTCACTTTTCTGTGTTTTCAGATATTTCAGTGATCCAAGTAAATTACCCAATGTGCAGGCCAGAGGGTATAATTCTTAAAATTGTAATTCAGTTGTTTTCAAGGCAGGAATCTGGATAAGTTATTCACATTTTTAGAATTTAGGCACTGTAGTTTACACATCTAATATTTATTGAATTAATTATTGAAAACTCATATGCAAATGAGGCCCTTGAAGGTAAGGTTGATGTTGGCCAAATGAAAGATTACTGTGTGTAGACATGGAAAGCCAAATAGTTGTGCAGGCTGTAGTCTCCATCAAATATTATGTAAGAGTATGTGATTGATTGGACAAGGCAATGGCAACCCACTCCAGTACTCTTGCCTGGAAAATCTGAGGAGCCTGGTAGGCTGCAGTCGTGGGGTCCCGAAGAGTCGGACACGACTGAACGACTTCACTTTCACTTTTCACTTTCATGCATTGGAGAAGGCAATGGCAACCCTCTCCAGTGTTCTTGCCTGGAGAATCCCAGGAACGGGGGAGCCTGGTGGGCTGCCGTCTATGGGGTTGCACAGAGTGGGACATGACTGAAGCGACTTAGCAGCGGCAGCAGCAGCAGCAGCATGTGATCGATAAAACTCAGGTTAAATTCATGAACTCAGAATATTTGCTTAAATTTGGCCAACGAGATTAAATAAACTTTGTGAGGAAGCTTTAGGGCACTTGATAGTTTTATTAATGCCTACAGTGTTTCTAATATCCAGGTAGTCTAAATACCTTTCTATCACAGATAGGTATTCAACTAAAATGAAGTATGATTACATTGTCAGTTGCTGAAATTCTTTAGATATTGACGGGAAATCAGAGATGGAAACTGAGTTGCATTTATATAGGTTAGGTCCACATAGCTTTTTTTTAAAAAGAGTATGTTTTTAAAAAAATATTTTGGAGTATATTGAAACTTGCCGTTTTTGTTATGTAATAGAGAATATTTGTACTCTAATCAAATACAGTTTTTAATAATTGAAATGTTACTGTAAATCAATGAACATTTTTTACTTTATATTTTCCTAAAATTAAAAATATGCTGATTCTTTATGCTTCTTAGAAGAATGAGAAAGAATATTTGTGATATCTTCATGGTCCTATTCAAGTAATTTTTAGTTCAATTTTTTCTTTTGATAGGGGCTTTAAAAACAAGAATCAAGTTTCTTCTACTCGCTAATACACTAACAGGGTTTAAGGTACACATTGAAGGGTGGCAAAGGGTCTGTACCAACATTTCCCTGAATACTTTTAAAATATATGTGTTTCTGACCAGGACCTATCCTAAACCTGCCATTCCAATTTCTCACTCAGATCCTTCCTTTTCCCTCTAGTTCTGCACATATCTGTTTTATTGAGGGGTTTTGTTTCTGGTACTTAACTCCTGGAAATAATTTTTTGTACATTTTATATTTGCGGGCAATAACATTAGTGCCTCATGTGGGAAATGTTCAGAGAAACTTTTAAACAGATACTTAGACTTAGTTTTATCATTTAAGTAATACTGTATTTAAATGAAAATCAGTGGAGAACATGACCCACCCCCTAAAAAAAAAGAAATGTTGTAAGAAACATAATTGTGTAATCTTTTTTTTTTGCTTTCATAATTTTGACTTTAAAGACTAATGTATAATAAGACAATGTACTATTGCTTACATTCATGAAATGTTTCTAACCATAACAGATTTATCTCATGGCTTGAAATATTAGTGCTTAAAAAAGCTACTAATTAAAATTATTTGCAAATTATCTTGGTTCAGAGTTAACCTTTTAAAGATGAACGAAAGATATGTACCAACATTTCTCAGGGTGCTCTTAAAATATATGTCTTTCTCACCAGGGCCCATCCTAAACCTGCCATTCCAATTTCTCACTCAGATCCTTCTTTCCTTTTCCCTCAAAAGGGAAGAGTTCTGCAGAGAGCTGTTTTAGAAAGCCTTTCTGGTAATTCTGATGTCCATTTCTGGTTAAGAACCAGTGTTTTAGAATGTTTGGGGCAGTGGAGAAGCACTGGTCTTGTTACAGTGAAGTGAAACAGGAGTCCCCTCCCCTCCAGTAACTTTCCATTCTATATGTTTATAATTAAAAGAAAATGTCCACATGTTGTCTTAAAAGGTTTCTTTTTTTTTTGAGTTTTGGTATGATTATTATGGAGCTATTGTCTGTGTGCACAAAAATGTATAGTTTCTACATTAGTAAAAAATTATAGATAGCAAGGATCCTAAACTGCTGCTGCTGCTGCTGCTAAGTTGCTTCAGTCGTGTCCGACTCTGTGCGACCCCATAGATGGCAGCCCACCAGGCTCCCCTGTCCCCGGGATTCTCCAGGCAAGAACATTGGAGTGGGTTGCCATTTCCTTCTCCAATGCATGAAAGTGAAAAGTTCAAGTCAAGTCGCTCAGTTGTGTCCGACTCTTCGCGACCCCATGGACTGCAGCCTACCAGGCTCCTCCATCCATGGGATTTTCCAGGCAAGAGTACTGGAGTGGGGTGCCATTGCCTTCTCCAGGATCCTAAACTACGTAATTCATTTTCCCAGCTTCAGTTCCCTCTAAGCTGGCTAAGCCATATGAAAATTTCCTAATTACTTTAGAAGAATATGTCCTAACTTCAGTTGGTACGTCAGTTCATTTCAGAATTTGTTAATTATTCTTCTGCATTTCATTTGCTGGGTTAAGGTTTTTTCCTTGTCTGAGCTTTTACGAAGTTGAGTAAACCTCCTGTAATGCTTACAGAGATGCTTGAGCAAGAAATTTAAGACTCATTTTTGCTCATTTTCCTTCATCTTTACAGCTAGTCTGTTAGTAATCCTGTCAATTCAACTTTCATATTATTTATATATCTCAAATATATGTTGCCTCCATCTTAGACCAACCCATCATTGCTTCTTTTATATACTTGTTTTGTCTGATCCTACCCTGCATTTCTTTTTCCATGTTAAAAGCAGAAGTCATCAGTTTATGGCTTAATAACTGTCATTGGAATAAAATCCAAGCATCTTCCTGTGGTGTATAATTTGTGTCTTATATCTCATCTTTTCTCTTTCCATTGTGTGCTCAGGTCCAGCCATACTGGTCTTCCTCACATATGTCCAGCTTCTTTTTGGCTCATGTTCTTTGCGTACATTGTTTCACTTTGTTCTTTCCATGGATGGTTCCTTGCCTTCTCTTAGGCGTCACTTACATAGTGACTTAAAGTGTCACAGAGAAAAAGACCTTTGACTAATGAGAAGGAAATTTTCCCATCGTTATCTTTCATTGTGTTCTCCTGTTTGTTTCTTTTTTAGAATTTAGCACAGTTTGAACTTGTGTTCTTCTTTATATTAGAATGAATGATCTTCTTCATGCCCATTGGGATATAAGCTGCCTTGTGGAAGGAACTGTGTCTAGAAGCTTATTAAATATTTTTAGAATGGAAATAATTGAAAATGACTATTAAATGGCCACCAGCTTTCTTTTCTAAGTGGAGGACCTCCTCTGATATAAAATATGTATCCTGTTGAGATTATGTATTTGAAAATGGCCAGCTTTCCCCCCATCGCTAAGCTTTCTTCTACTTAGATGGCCCTTCCGTTTCTTGAGATTTTTCCTAGTTTATATTGATTAGATCAAATGCCTCTTTTTTTTTTTTTTTCTTTTTCCCCTGCCCCCATCAAAGCCATTTCTGTTTTGCTAGTTGTCATTACTGTCTTCTATCTCTGTGCTTCTATGTTTTCAGTATCTCTTAATGTTTTTAAATTTCTGTCTGTATGTTTTATACGTATTTATTTCCTTCACCAAAGATAAATGCTTCTGGAGGCATTTCTATCACTTTATTCACTATTGTGATCGCACATGGAGAGCTAGAGTAAACACTGAAACTGAAGAGTTTTCGGCACTGTAGTGGCTTTACGTGTATAGTACGAACTTCACTCGATCAGAACTGCATCTTATTTCCTGAATTCCTGGAACCTTGCTCAGTGCCTGACCTCATGCAGTGGTTCCAGTAAGCTTTCGTATGTATCAGTAGTTACAGATTAGCCCGTGGAGCTTTAAATGTATAGCTTCCTGTGTCCCCATTGAAGACCTGCAGGGTCAGAAACACTGCCATTGCCTGCATGTTTACAAATTTCACAGGAGATTCTGACATCTACCCTTTACTTTGAGAGGAAAATAAAAGTTCACAATTCCAGAAAATTTGAAGGAAGGTGAGATTTTATCTGATTTGAATGAGGGTATCCAGAATGAAGGTTCATGGAACACCCAGAAGGTGGGTTTTAAAGGATAGATAGGATTTCTTTAAACATTTATAACACAGGCAGTTGAGAACCTGTGAAGTTTATTTTTTGTTTCCTATTTGTTTTAACCAGTTTATTACCATAATAGAGAATTTTTTCACTCAATGAACTTTCAAAAAGTAATTCCACCTGAGTTAGGTAAAAACTGAACAAATGTAAAAAAATGTAAAATGTAAAAAAAAAATGTAAAAAAACCTCAGGTGTGGTGCTGAGCTGTAGGCTTGGAGCAGGCTCCTGCTGGAAGAGGGGTCACCCTCAAGTGCTGACTGTGGGGGAGCACTCCAAGACTCTTGGAGGGACTAGGATGGGGTAGATCTTTTGCAGCCTGGCACTTTTTTTTTTTTTTAAACAAACTCTGTTGGTGTTCATGTGCAGTGATTCCTCGTGAGAGTTGAAACTACTGTCATTAATTAGCTCACGTGGATAGTTCCATTTCTGTACCTTTGGCTCTCAGTTACTGCTTTTGTTATGGGGAGTTTCTTTTTCATTTATCATTTCAAAGAAGTATTTTTGAAGTTTGCCATTTGTGTGATGTGGAGAGCCAGCTATCTCTAAAATATCAGAGGAGTGGAATTTTGTTTTAAAGTTAAAATTACTGGGCAAGGTTCGAAAAAGGTTAGATTGAGCAGGAACTTGGGAAAATGAATGAAAAATGGCACTGAGATAACACGTCATGCCTTTGAAGTACCTGGTACTTCTCTCTTAAAATCGTTACCAATTTTATTTTCCATTAGCACCCCCAAGGTTGGCACATTGTTTCTTGAGGGCTGTCAGGATGTGGGGAGAGGAGACAGGACTGGACAGGTGGTTCGGAGCATGTCGATAGCAGGCACCTGGAGCTTAGCAGGCGTCAGAAACCTAAGACTTAATTACCATTTCTGCCCCTAGAGGACCCATGAGCCAAGAATACCAGAACTTAATTAGAGCTTAGAACAGTGGTTTTCAAACTTTTTTTGTTTTAAAGCAGCAGAACTCGTGAAGTCTGTATATAGCCCCCAAACCTAAAATTCTGTAAAGCAGATAAAACTGGCATTTACAAGATCAAACTTCTCTGGTGGTTCAGTGGTTGGGACTGCACTTTCAGTGCAGGGGATGCAGGTTTGATCCCTGGTCAGGGAACTAAGATCCCTCTTGCAATGTAGTCCCCCCCCAAAAAAAGTTAAAATAAAAAAAAAAAAAAGAGATCAGGTTTATTAAACTTACTTGTGAACTTACTCAGTGTACTCAGTGAGAAGAGAAAGTCTATGGTATTTTGGTGAACATAGTAACTTGAAACTAGTGGGGGAAGGACAGTAATTAGTCTTAAACATTTCTCAGTCTCCTTTTGTGTGTTTTCTATTATATAGTAACAAAGAAAAATCATGACTTGCATGAATAAGTTGTGCACCCATTTTTTCAATTTTTTTCTGAGTGCATGTGCATTCAAATAAAGTTTATTGCAATTACTACCTTCCTAATCAAAGATCCATATATATACACAGGAGTGACAGGAGAGAGGGTCTCTATTTTGTAGAGTCTCCATGAAAATACTTGAACGCAGCACAAGTATGTCAGTGATGATCTCTAGTGTGTTGAAAAATGAATGTATGCTAATTTGGACCTGCTTTTGTGATTTTATTGTTGATTTACTAAAAGTAAAAAAAAAAAAAAAAGATGAAATTCAAATCAAGAATTCACAGAGCCCTGAGCATTTTTGGAAGCTTAGGGTTCTGCTCAATGCAGTTTGAAAACCACTGGCACAAAGGTCTGCTTCTTGACGGGAAGCAGTCTGCTGGTACTCAAGATAGGAAAGCCGAAAGCGTTGCCCTTCTCACCTGAACCACAGAACAGAGGAATGATTTGAGTTGCTATCTGGTGAATTCTCCCAAGGATACTATGTGACAAGTAGCATTACATCCAGTGGGTGTCTTAGGACTTAGCTCTCCTTTCTCTGAGAAAGGCTGGGGAATTGAGGAATGAGGCAGGCTTAAGACAAAACCAAAACCCCCCCCACCACCTGTCAAATGCCTGTATTCAAGAAGGAATACAGTTTTCAAGACAGTGTGCAGTGTTGTATTGGCCATCTTCATGCCTCCTCTGGAGTCAGTCTTGAGTGATGTGTTTGTTTTATGAAAAGCTTTTAACCTAATTCATGAGAAAGGACAAAATAATGTTTCTGAAGGTAGCTTGAGTTCTTTGGTTGTCTTTCTTACAGAGGGTTTTTCCCTCTCTGCATTACAACATAATTATTGTAAACAGAACCCCCTAACTCATGAAGTGGAAAAGCCCCCTAGCTTTGTTGTGGTATATTTTGAGGTTCACAGGTTGTACATATTGAGTTTTGATTTTAGAAATAATAGGGAAGGCAGTTCACCTTTGCAGGTCTTGACAGAACATGTTACTCTTTTTCTTTTAATTCAGAATATTTTCTCTGACCTGTGAATATGAGGACCTTGTGTTTAGGGAATTAAGTAACATTTCACTAGCTTTTTATGTATGGCTGTAAACAAAGCTGCCCTAGATACATAGACGACTTCTGGGTAGATGTATTTAATCCCCCCACTCACACATACACACATGCACACAAACACACGTGCACACATGCATACGGAAGGCAGCTTTTCAAAGTTTAAACAAAACACAGTAATAGCTTTGGCCCTTGAAATACTTTCTACCTACAGTCCCTGCAAATTTCTTGTTGGATGAGAAACCCTCTGATATGAGTGGTAGCTCTTCTGGTAAGCTTTCTAGTTTTAACATTTCTTATTGTAACCAAGTTAATGCTTTAACCAAGAACTGCCTATGGCATATAGATGCCTTCAGTTTATCAGCTACTCTTGTAGCTGAAAGGAAGTTGAACTGTTTTTTTGGACCCATTAAGTTGTCCTTTCCACTTGGTTGTTGAAAGACCTTATGAGCAGTAGCTGTTCTGATTGTTGTTGGTTGTTTTCTCTAGGGAACAAGCTACCCTCTGAGTCAGCACTGGACTTGAAGATAAATCCTACAATTCATGAAACTGACTGATTCGACTAAAGGATGGATAGTTTGGGCAGCGTTGGACAGCTCTGAGGGGTCTGTTTGTTTAACTGAAGGGATTGTTGAGTTCAGCAACTTTTAATTCCCCTAATCATAAGGGGTTGCTGTTGTGAAAACAGGGTTTCTGAAGGAATCAGTTCTGGCAGTTAACGTCAGTATTCTTTTTGACTTTGTTTTCGTTTTATCACCACACTTAATGAAACAATTCTTTAAAAGCGTAGAAATTTTACTGCTATTTGTTGCCATCAAGAATTAGTATGCCCCTGAGAGGTCCACAGAGGGCCTTTGCAATCTGTTTATGAATTCAAGTTATCCTTATTGTGGGGTTCATACACATTTCTCACCTTTAAACCTTTTGGCATTTGGGTTGTTTCATCTTTGCAAAGGTAGTTTGCATTTGTGGCTTGAAACTCTGAGGATTAAATTAATTTGATTAGCATCTGTTTTATTAGATTAGTTAATAATTTTTATTGTGGATCATGGCTAATATTGTAATGTGATCTTGATAATTAGCAATGTTTAACCTTAAAAGGTTATTGTTATTTTTTAGTCTCAATCTTCAATTAAATGGTTTTTTTTTTTAATGAAAGTTTTAATGTTTTAATGAAACATTACAGAGAGGAAATTTCTCATATCCTAATATTCTGGGCCCTTATGAATTACACAGGAATACTGCAAATTGTCTTTTGGGAGGCTTTTAAAAACAGGGTGTGGCGTGATAAAGGAAATACTTCAACCAGAGGTGTATGATCCATGTGGTAACAAATAACTTCTGTGGTTTGAGAGTTAAAGGATTATAAATGTTAATTTTATTTTAATCGTTTGATAGTTTGATTTAAAATGTAGAGAAATAAGAGGCATATTACTTAGTATTTAAATTGATTGTAAAATTATCTTTCATTTTTTAGGGTAGAAATGCAAGTGATCATTGATCATGTCTGAGTGAAAAATTGGGCTTTAGCTAAGTGAGCTTTCACACATTTTAGCTTTAGGTTCATTAGTTGCATGAGTATTAATACCTTAAGTCTGGTACTTTGGATTAATAAAATTTTAATCAGTTTTGATAATTATCTGCAAAGCTGAATTTGACTGAATGATGGAGTTTTTATGGGGAAAGAAGTAAAGACTGTACAGACTAGTATTATCTTGGCTTTCACGTCCTAATCCTGTTGCTTTTTGGATAGTGGGGTTTGTTGTATTTTGTACAGTCTGTTGGAGGATTAGATCCATATTTAACATACAGACATGCCTAGGTGATGGTTGTCTCGGTTAAATATTTACTTAGGTCCACTTTTAAAGTTTTCTTACCTGAGTTTGTAACTTAAAATTGATGGTAAAATGTTCCCAAAACAGAATTTAGCAATATTTACTTTTTAAGAACTTACTGGCAACATCTTGAAGGATTATTTATTGCCAGGTAGTCCCTGGATTCTTAGATGCCATGTCTCATAAAATGCACCCTGTCAGTGTAATAATAGCCTTTTGAGGGAAGGGAAGAGAAATTAGTATCATTAGAAATTTTAAAAAACTTTAATCAAGAAAAAAAATTTAAACTTCTGTATTGCTAGGATTCTTCCAAAACACTAATCAGGTCTTTAATTCTAATTGTCTTTAAACTCAGAGGTTTTCTGAGTCACCCTTGTCCTCAGCAGTTCTGCACAGCTTCGTATGACTTGTTTCTTCTTACAGTACCTAACTCTTTAGGGTTGATGGTAGAATTTAGAGGCTTACCCTAGGAATCCAGAAGCTTTGCACAGATGAATGCTTTAAACCTGGTGTACCATCCTCCTCTTCTTTAACATTTTATGTGTTCTGATATTTGGCAATTCTTCTGCCTTAAATCACATTTCCTCCTCATAACTTTTTCTTCTAGGTGTATTATTTTTTAATGACTTTTAGGGATTTAAATTTCGGTTAAACTCAACAGTGTGGAGTGCTGCAGTGGGTTGTAATAGTGTTCAAGGGACCTAGAGTCGACCTTCATTTCTACCTTCTCTGAGCTTATGTGCCCAAGCTCTGTCAGGCACCAGTTATTTAGTTTGTAGAAAGAGGGGAAAAGCTTGGTCTACTTCTGGCTTAAAAATTGGAAATCGTAAAACATTCTCCTCAAACCACTGGCAGTTTATGAAGTAGATTCCTTTTTATCTTTAATTTAAATAGTTGTTTAAGTGAGACTTAATGGAGTGATTATCATTAAACAAAAATACTAAGGATTTTTGAGTTTAGGATTTTTAATGATGTATTTTTTATTTATAAGGCAATGAAAACAATAACTTTAATATTGATGTAAATAAACATGCTCAAGGTTATTCAAAACATAAAGTTAAAAGAAGCTTTTTAAGGTAAAGTTATTAAGTACTCAAACAGCTTTTGTTTCTTAATTAAATACTGTGTCATGGGGAAATTTTAGTGTATATCAGAGAACTTCACTTTTAAAGAGCTGTTTTCCCCTAAAATCACTCTTATCACCTTAATAAACTTCAATTGATTGATAGTGTTTTCTCTGACCTTCAAATTGCCATTCAATTTTTAAAAACTTATCTATTAAGATGTTGAATTACAGTGTTACCATTTAATGGTCAGTATATATGTATGTGCTCTGGGTATATATACATTTATTGTAGCTATAAATATCTTTCAGGATTTAAGACTATTTCTTGAGGCTGCTTTCCAGAACTAGAATTTTTGGGGCAAAAGCTGTGCGTAGTTTTTGTTGAAAGCAGCTGTTTTTTTAATGTGTGCACCAAACCATAGTCTGGGTGGGGCCCAGGGTTACTCTGGAAGTCCAGCAGTTATTTACTGAGAATAAAGTTTTGTTTCATATACCTCTAATTTTTAAATAAGTAAACTTATGAATCGCTTCTATAATTTTAGTGTACTAGACAAATGTGCCAACTAATGATATCATGCAACCTTTTCTATTTATTAGTAGCTGAAATCTCATTATAAGCCACAACATACATGTTTTCTTTTACTGTGTATGTTTAGATAGTTCAGGTACTGAAGAAGAGAGCTGATAAAACACATAGGTTCAACTCCTTTTTATATGAGCTAAATTTAAGTTTTCTTTGCTGTATTTCCTAGCCATGAGTGTACATCGCTAGTTACATAATTTCTGTCAGTATGTATGAGCCATACATAGTGGAATCAATATAAGTCCATTGCCCTAACTTAAAGCTTACTTGTTTTTCCTTGAGGCATATGTTCAGATGTGAGAAACACATTTTCCCTGATATTTCTCTATAACAGTGTTTACCACAGAAAAGTGGTGACTGTACTGTGGTAGACAGCTCAGGGTATCTGTGCAGAAGTGAGTTAAGATAGCAGGCTGAAGACTGCTGTCCTTAACACAGCCTGCCTGCAAGGTTGGCCCTAGGCTGACGTCTGGGACCTTGGAGTTGGCGTGTTCCCGCTGTTCCCTAACTGATGAGGGTGGTTTCCTGTGCCTAGACCCTTTGTGCAAACACTGTGGTTTGTGCTACACATGTGCTTTCCTTCCGGGCGTGTGGGATTCTGGTGGGTGCTAGGCAGAGGGTGTTTGGGTGACCAGTCACCTATGAGGACATTGGTTGCCTGGTGGACCTTGGAGTCTCTGGTGGCCCTCCCTGAGTAGATCATTGCATGTGTGTTCCTGGAGGAAGAGTGACGCCTCACGAAGAAGAACCTGTAAGGAAGCCCCCTGGTAACCCCCCTAGACCCTGTTCTCTTGTGATCTGGACACGCACCTGCTGCTATGGTCAGTCATGGTCGTGAGCGCAACTCTGTGCCGAGTCTTTCCAGTTTCAGTCTGTTTCTGAACATGGGTGTGGTCTTACTGATCCCCAGTCAAGAAACTTTGTTCTGAATTTACTTAGAAACTGTAGGGATTACATTTTAGACCAGTTTATTTATGCAATCGTCGTTGACATCACGTGGAGAATTTAGCGCATTTCTGACGTTATTCTGTAGCTTTTTAACATTTTATTTTAGAAGTTCTATTCAGTAGAATAGAAATATCCTACTGAAATATTCAGTAGAAATCTGTCCTGTATATAGTATAGCTACCTAGAGCATCTTGGAGGTTGACAGGGTGTATGAATTGCAGATAACTCCAGACTTTTTACTGTCAATAATTACAATTAAACACTTATTTTAAACTCACTTTCTCCTTCTACTAAGAGCAGCTAGTGATAGAAATGGACTAAGAAGTAAAGTTTGTTTCTAAATCACTGAAGAGCAAGTCGGGGCAGGAGGGGCAGAAGGCGCCCTGAGCTCAATTTTGGAGTTGACCTTTTATACCCATCTTTTAAGTCATCATAAGCAATGTCAAGGAAAAGGATTTATTAATTTGTTGCGTGTTTAAGGTCCTGTTAGAATTTAGGAGTATAAACTTAGTGTCTGTTATTTGAGCTGTCACTGTGCATTGTCTTATTTGGGAGGGGGTGTGATTGGGGACTTAGGTTTAAAAAAATCCATTAAGTAAGAATTATATTTTTAGTAGTTGCTTTGGTTTTTATATTCCTGGTTATGATCTTATAAATTCTTTATTCTGATTTTCTCTTAAATGAGGCCCTGTTTGGGGTTAGAGTTGGCCCTCTTGTTAAGAAGATGATGCTTCCTCTGTCTTTAATTCATTCATCTGTTCAATAGGAGATATAGTTTGGTGATTTCGAATCTAAACCATTCGCCTTTGTGTAGCCACACATGACAATTTATTGCTGAGCATTTAGTTTGGTTATTGGAACTTTGATAAAGTTAACAACTTGAGTTACAACGGCATCTACAATTTTAGTTAAAATGCTAGTGTAATCTGGATTTACCCAGGCTGCAGAGATCTGCAGAGAGTAGTGCAAAGATACTCAGCTGCGTCAGAAGAATGCCCTTCATCTCAAATTCTTTCAAATTCTTCTTTCTCTTTCGCATTTGCTTGTTTGATGTTTACTTGTAAATAGGGACGACTGGCATCTATGCCACTTGACAGCATGAACTCTTGCTTTCTCCTCCCAACTTCTTGTTACGCTCAGATAATTCTGGTGGTGGCACTCCTCGTTTCCTGATCATAGCTATCACTGTACCAAGAAGATGAAACTTTCACCTCTTTCTTTCTTTTTGACAAATGTATTATGTGCCAACACCGTGCCATTGAGGGTGTAGTTGGGAATGCAGAGAGGACTGAGGCACAGTTCTTCCTTACATAGAGACAGTTTGAATTGTGTGCTCCTGGCAGCGAAAGATAAAGTACAAAATGCTGGGAATAATTTTTAAATACGAGCATCCAGAGAATTTTTATAGAGTAAGAAAATTTTTCAGAAAGTTGACCTAGAATTTGCTGTGAGGATGGGGTCTAGAGAACTCATTGATGACAAGGAGTGATGTTGATGAGGGTGCCAGAGGAGAGGAAAGCCTTGAAGACTGTGGATCCGTGAAGCAGCCAGGCACCTTCAGGGAAGTTGTATTGAATCTTTAGGTGAATCGAAGAGGGTCGTTAAGATTTCAGTATAGTCTTTCTATCCATGACCATGGGCTCTCTCTCCAGTTCTTTTTTGCAGGCCTTTTAAAATACCCTCAGCTGGTAAGTAATCCACCTGCAGTGCGAGACACCTGGGTTCAGTCCCTGGGTTGGGAAGATCCCTGGAGAAGGGAATGGCTACCCACTCCAGTATTCGGGCCTAGAGAATTCCATGGACTGTATAGTCCTTGGGGTTGCAAAGAGTTGGGCACCACTGAGCAACTTTCACTTTTTTCCACAAAGTTTTATAATTTTTAGGGTTTTTTCCCTGTCTTTTGCATGCAACAGTTCCACCTGATTGGTTGCAAGAGGTTTGTCTTTACTTACTCTGTTCAGAACTCTTGTTGAGTACTTCTTGAGTGAGGATTTCTTAGTTCTTGAAAATCCCAAAGCTTTTCTTTGAATGTTGCTTCTCCAGTATTCTTGGTCTTTTTTGTCCTGGAAACTCACCTACTCATTCTACCTTTTGTGTATCTTAACCAGTCTTCTATATTTTCTAACCTTTATTTCTAGATTCTTGTCTGGTTTACTTTTCTTGTCTTTGATTATGTCTACTTTTCTATTTAACTCATCTGTTAAATTTTTTTTCTCCCTTTAATAGTTATGTTTTTTGCTCTTATCGAGTCTAGTTCTGTTTAAGAAGAACAAATAACAGGGATGTGTGTGTGTGTGTGTGTGTGTATGTCTGTGAGTGAGATGTTTATCACTTTTTTCATGACCTTAGTCATTTTAGCTGTAGATTTTAAAAAATCTCCTTTATAGGTTTCTGTTATCTGGGATTCATTGTTCTGTGTGTTCTGATTCTCAGGGTGTTGATCAAGTATTGTACACACGTCATTCTTGGAGTTCCTTCACGTGGAGTTATTTTCTAGAGAGAGATCGATCTCTGTGTGTTACGCACTGTAGATGTGTTTTTTGAAATAGTTGGTGTGTGCTTTATCCAGGTGTCCATTGCCAGTGCAATTTAAATTTTATACTCATCCCTCACCAGGATCCCCAACATGGAATCTCCTGGGAATTTTCTCTCCTGCCCCAGTGCAGGGTACAGGGATTGGGTTTTCATTTCTCTTGACACCACCCCAGCCTTCTCCTCAGACAAGACTACCTTTTGCCTCTGTGGGCGGGTGGGTAGACATTTTCTCCTCCAGCAGGACTGATGGTACAGCTTTTCCAGACTCCTAGCTTTACACTGGAATTTGAATTTCGTTCTCCACGTTTTATGTGCTAAAGGCCATGTTTCATATGCCATTGTGAACATTAAAGCCTCAACTTGTAGAGTCTGTATCTGGCCTAGGATGTGATTTTCCAGAGTTCCCATGATATAACCTCTAGTTCATAATTTTGCCTTAATTTCTTGCTCTTGGAGTTACTGTTTTTATTCTTTTTATTTCAGCTGTGTTTTAAAATGTGGATATTATATTTTATCTCACAATATTGTGTGTTCATAATTTTGGTTGGGGTTGAGGAAAGAGAATGCTTATTTTAGCATTATCTTAAATGGATGTTTGTATTTAAGACCAAATATTCATTTGGTATATATTAATATTGGAGCCATTTACTTAATGCATTCTGTCATTATTTACAAAAGTCTTTTTTTTGTTTTTTTTTGAATTTTCAGGTATAGAATAATGTCCTCCAGAAACACTGATACTTTTGCCTTCATAAGTTATGCTTGAACTTTTTATATCTCCCTTTGTTTTGTTAATTGCTCTAGTTAATCCATCCAGTGAGCATTTCTGTTTTGTTCCTTACTTTTATTTGAATTCGGTTGTTTTAAGAAGGATTTTTTTCAAATGTTCTAAAGCAGTTAGCTTATCATAGCATAATTTAAATATCTAAGTTTGTGTATTCACTTAATAAGAAATTATAGTGTAATTATTATATATAATGTCACCAAAATATCATTTTAGGAGTGAATTACAAAAGTAATGCAAAAAATAAATACACAAATGAAATATTTTTTAATTAGCTTATTGTTTTAAATCAAGATTTTCATTCTTCCGGATTGTCTCTCATGGTATCATCACTCTTTTGCTGTATTTGCCTAAGTGTTCCGGTGACTGAGAACTAATTATTAGCAGACTTGTAATAACCACAAGTAGCACCCTGCCTCCACCCCGCCGTATAAGGATAGATGGAACTTATAAAGGAACATTTACATGTGAGAGATGAAATCTGTTCGTTTCACCTCTGTTTTTAACTGCTCATTTCTGTAGTAATGTTCTGTTGCATTGTGCCATCTATAGTGTTGTATTGGAGAACGAAATGCAACCCACTCCAGTATTCTTGCCTGGAAAATCCTATAGATGGAGGAGCCTTGCATGCTGCAGTCCATGGGGATTTCAAAGAGTCAGACACAACTGAGCGACTTCACTTTCTTTCATAGTCCTGTATGTGGGTAGTTAGTATTGTGTTGTGGTTATTGTCTTCACAATACCAGACAGAAAAACTCTCATCAAGCAGATAATATGCATATTTTACTCAGTTCTGTAACATGTTGGTAAAACACTTTGGTGCCACAAAGCTTTGCCCTTTGCGACTAGATTTGATGTTTCTGTAGTTTAGAAGTTAAATTTCATTTCTCGCTTACCATACAATTTAGTTATCTTGTTCTGCTTATGGGTTGTGATACTTGTTACTATTTGTGCATGTTGTGTTTTGTGTGTGTTTAAATAATTCCAGTCAGCTTCTGGTCAGATACATGAACTCAAATTTCAGAGCTGAAACTTTGTAGTAGAAAGCCACAAAATTAAGAGAAAGCTTGTTGCTTACAACTGGTAAATTCTACTAGTTTGTTTTTCGTAATCTTTTTCCACGTATTTAGCCTTAAAGAGAGAGTCTACCTTTTGTTTCACTTGTACCCCTATATAAGACTTAGGTGCTGGGCACCTGTATTGGATATTGGCTAAGAGTTCAGGCTTTGGAATCAGATCGACCTGAGGTTGAATCTTAATTCTTTTGTTTAATAATCTATATTTGCCTTTACAATAAATTTTTAAAAGTTATTTTTAAGTTAGTTTCTTCCTCTGTGAGGTGACTATGATATACCTACCTCACAGGATCTTTGTGAGGATTAAATAGGCTGGTATTTGTGAAGCACTTTGTTTAGCGCCTGACACATGGAAAGTGCTTAAGAATTGGTAGCTGTATTTGTTGCTGTTTATTTAATTCGAAGGTAGTAAACAAATTTACTCTTTGGTGACTTGGCCAGCTTTATTATCTAGGAAAGGCTTAGAGATTAGCTTTAGGAAACCTATCTAGATGTGTTTCATACTCGATAATTGGGGAGTAGTTATCTTTTGAAAATAATCCTCCCAATTTTTACAGTATGGATTAACCTACAGTTAAATGTATAATATACAGAGTTAGAAGAAAACGCAAAACTCTGGAACAGTTTTTTTTTTTTTTTTTTTTTTTCCTCCTAAAATAAGCCTGTATCTTAATAGCTTGGTTTCCTTATAAATACGTTTTTAAGGGTTTTAGACGTTAAGACATATTTGCAAATTCTTGACCAGTTATAATGTCAGTACAGTAGACATTGTGTTAACAGCAGAAAGAGTTAAGTTGAAAGTGTGGAGACTTGGGTTTGAGGCCTGGCTTCGCTATTGGCTACGTACATTTGTCCTTGGTCAGATAAAAAGCCCCCAATGTCTAAATTCTAATCTCTACTGTGGTGCTTGTGACCTGACGTACCTCACTTAGTTGCTCAGAAAAGCAGGTGACATAATTATGTCAGGACTGTATAGGAAGTACAGAGGGCTATCTAGAATAAAGATAAATATTATCTCAGTTTTCACTTTATTTTTGTTTACCTACATCTTTTCAAAGAACAGTGTTGATGTTTTATGAATTCTTGGTATTTTAAATTCATACTCCTGCTTAATGAGTCATATTTTTGTGACCAGAGGCATTTTGGTAACTTTTTTCTTGAATTATGAGATGGCCTATTATCCCAAAGGTGAAGAAGGTTTTCAATCATTCCCCAAATAGCCAGAAAATCATTTCTGGATAAACTTTTTTTTTTCCTGCCAGAAAGTGTAACTGTAGCTCTAGAAACTATTTTCAGTCTGCTCAGAACTGATCACCTCCATTAAGCCTTTGATGAACTCTACCTGGTTTTACTTAATTTGCATTCCATCTGCATTTATTCATGTAGTTTGCGGTATATTGGTTTATATTTGAGTGTTTCTGTGAGTCATTTTGTGTCTTCCTCATGTGACCTGGTCTTGCTTCCTCAGCTAGCCTGGAGTCTCCTCAAGGGTGAAGACAGTTGTCCTTCCCCGTTCTTCACTGTAAATTCATGATAGAGGATACTGTGCATACATTGCTTTCTTACTAGTTGTGTTTAGGTAAAACTTTCAAGAACAGAGTAATACCAGTTGGCCTAAGTATGCATCTGCAGAAATTTTATTTGTCTACTATAGTGTATGCCTATTTAAAGACAAAAGGCATCAAAATAGTATACTTCTTGATTTAAAAAAATACGATATTTAAGCTGCCATGTATTTCAACTAGGACTAAGTTTTCTTTTGCTTTTGCAAACCATTCTGTTAAATGTATTTGGCCCAAAGAAATCTAATAAATCTCATTAAGTAGTTTGATTTTTTTCATAGTAAATCATGTTTTAGGAAATGTGGTAATTGTATTGTTAATAACCACAGTTTTAAATGATTCTTTACAAAAAAAGGAATTTTGCCTTTTATAAAAGAAAGACTTTCATAAAAGGCATAATTTTATAGTCACAGTTATTTGTCATTTTTCAATTAAATTCATTTATTAAGTTAATAATTTTTATTGTTTCTCATGTAAACCTTGATATGGAGGAGACTTATTCTTACAGTAAATTTCCTAATTTATTTGGAATTAACTGTTTTTGAAAAAAAGAAATTCTTTACATTTGCTTTAATCAGAGCTTTCTCTAGGACAAGATAAAATTGTCTTTTTCCTTGCACTTAGAGAATTTTGCTAAATATGTTTTCTTCCAAATGAGTATTTGCATTTTAGTTTTCAGATTTTTTTCTCTAAAACCAATTTTCACTCTTCCGTCTACTTTAGGAATGTCATTGTCTGCTGGATCCTCTCCTCTTCACTCCCCCAAGATCACTCCACATACTTCTCCTGCCCCCAGAAGAAGAAGCCACACTCCAAATCCAGCAAATTATATGGTGCCTTCTAGTGCCTCTACGCCCGGGAATAATCCTGTTTCTCAGACACCATCTTCTGGTCAAGTGATCCAAAAGGAAACCGTTGGTGGGACGACGTACTTTTATACAGACACGACTCCAGCACCTTTGAGTGGAATGGTGCGTGTGCTTTAAACAAGGGAGAAGAGAGGGCCCTTAGAGCAGCTGCTTATTAATGAGAGAGACAAGGAGGTTACCCCCTCTTGTATCTTTTTACTGTGATGTGGAAAGGTAACTCATTTCTAACTCAGATGATAATTCTAATCTCTTCTTATTTCTTCAAAGTAATCTGTTTCTACAGTAATAAAACCTCTTGGGTTGCCATTCCCTTCTCCAGGGGATCTTCCCGACCCAGGGATTAAACCCAGGTCTCCTGCACTGTAGGCAGATTCTTTACCATCTGAGCCCCCCAGGGAATCCCAATAATAACTCTAGGTTTGGACAGATCTGGTTGTATATTCACACTCGAGTTTAATACTTTACAGCACGTCTTGCTGTAGGGATCCCCTAGTACTTGTGCCAGCTGTGATTGCCATTTGCTGACACTTGTTTGTAAGTGTAGGTAGACTCACCTCTGGTGAGAAGTTAGAGAAGTTGATGGTTTCTTAACAGTAGTGACTGAAAGCAAACTGATGGTCAATACTTGGAAGGTGAGGCAGTGATTTAATAGCTGGAACTCAGGGTGATGGAGCACATGGCAATAGGAGGCCTCCAATGTGGGTCACTGGTCGAAGGAGGAGTTCAGGGAGCCCTGGTTAGAGGTAGGCAAAGGGCCACCAAGGACTGCAGTGAGAAGGGGGGAGCGGGCAGAGAGGGAAGGTCATGTTCCATAAGGTGTACCTTTGCAGTTTTGTAATTTTGTCCATGTTCAGAAATTATTTACCCATAGAAAAGTAAGTAGTAGATGAAGCTCTCATGAATAAGAATGCCAGATTCCATTAAAATATGAAAGATGGTCTACACCATAAACATTGGACAAAATCATAGCTAATAGGCTTATATGAAAAGTATATTTGGATTTTAGTAAGCAAGCAGATTTTGATCCTGTAAATTAAATTAATGATTTATTTTTGGTTGATTACATTTCATATTTTACTGAAAGACAGTTTGAGTGGAAAGAGAACAGCTTTTTATTTTTCCTCTTTTAAGAGTCCTAGTTCTGCCTTCGTGTTGTGACTCTTGAATCTTAGTGTCTCTGAGACTGATCCCCCAACTGTAAGTGACCACCGTCTGAGAAATAAATGTGAAAACATTTATGGAAATACTTGTGAATCATGTGAAATGCTTTCTAAAAAATAATTAAGCAGCTAATAGTTTTTTGTTCTGTTTTTGTTTTTGGTCAGAGATCTTTCAAAAATTATCACAGAACAGCTTGCCGAGCAGAAGGTCAAATAATTGAGGTAGAGTAGAGACTTTCCTTGGTTCTTTCAAGTAAGAATTCCATCAATGTTTTGCTTTTGGGGAGGGGGTTATTATATTTTGTAATTACGTACATTTTTATTTTATCACATTTGTAGAAAAAAGTTCAGTTTAACCTATAAAGAGATTCTTTTATCACAAAACTGTCTCAGCTGTTTCTGTGGATATTATACATGGCACATTTTCACAATGTTTTTACCCTTCACACAGCTCTTAAAAATACACTCCTGGTAAACCTGAGGTAGTTCAGCCCAACTGTACTGCCTGATGTAAGGAAACCACGGCCAGGGAAAGGAGGCGCTGTTCTCCTTGCAGGTGTAGTTAAAGGAAACCTTTCAAGTATTGCAAAACCACTTCCTGCTTGAGATCCAGAGCAGAACAATCATCTGAGGGCAGTGGAATCAGCTGAATTCATTTTTAAAAGAGAAAAAAAGGGTTTGTTTCAGCTTTAAATATGAAAGGATAAAATAGAAGATATTTTAGGGTGTACTTTGATTTTGTGCTGTGGACCAGTGGAGGGAAGGAGAGGCAGAGGAAGATGGGAAGAAAGCAGGGTGGTGGGAAGAGCCCAGTTGAAAGGATCCAAAGACATGAGGCTGGCAGTAGAGTTTAGTGGCTTTGTTGTAGTTCGATTGGAAGGTACATACTCTGTCGCATCCTTCTGTTCACCTCCACTGCTGACCCAGAGGATGCTGGTCCTCTTTCCTGTTCTAGTCTGAGGTGTTAACAAGCATCTAGATAACAACTTTGTTCAGTTTGGCTGCAGGAGACCCTTCCAGAGGGCAGTTCCTCTGGGCGGCCAGGGCAGAGTTACTCCATGCTCTGACTGTTCCCAAGCACCTTTAGTATCTATTTTCTTCCTCTCTTCCAATTACCGTTTAAAAATACTTGCAAAAAACTACTTGTGCCTCTCATTGGAGGTAAAATTTTACCATATCTGAAGAAATGTCTCCTTTCTTATTAGAGTTTAAAAAATAGATTATTCCAATAAAGATTTTAAAACTGAATTCATTTAGAAAGTGTGCTGATAACAGCTATTCTCTGAGTGAATTCTCTTTAATTCACTGTCATATAAAGATTAAAAGTATCAATTTATCACTGTCATTTAAAGATTAGAAGTTTATCACAGTAATGATAAAGCTTATCAGTTGAGAAAAATTGATCATTCTATTTTCCCCTTCCCTATCTTTTAGGTATTTCCTAACTACCACATCTATCCTCCAACTGCACCTCACGTTGCTTATATGCAGCCAAAAGCAAACGCACCTTCCTTCTTCATGGCTGATGAACTGCGACAGGTACGCTTTCAGAAGAACTGGAGAAACAACAGAGCTCCTTTCAAATTGTATTATTTAATTAGATATGCTGTACTGAAGCAGATAGAGTTTATGAGTTCTAATTGATGTATTTATTTAAGGAAACGTGTTTATCAAGACATTTGCAGGTAATACGAAACATAGAATAGCTATTTAAATGGACCACCATTTTGCACCTCATATCCTGTGCATTGAAAAGCCTCTGAAGTGTGTAAAATAATTTAAATGATTTCTGATCTCTAAACAGATTTTTGCTAATATCTGTAGTTGTTAGCTAATAAATAATTTGGCCTAGAAAAGAACATTTTAAGAAAGCTCAAAATTTTCTACAAAGTAGGTTTTATAAAATAATTTAATTTTGTTGTTGTTAAACACATATTACTTGATATGTAGGATTTTATTTTACTCTTAAATCCTCAGAAATGTTTTTATTTCACAGAAGTAAGTTGCACCCCCAGAATATTGTTTGTGGAGTGAACTCTTGACCACAGAGCTCGCTGTAGGCTCTGGGCTGTGACACTGCTACTTGAAACCAGCTCGAGTTACGGGCGGGTCTACCTGGGACTGGAATTTAGACATTTTTCCAGTATTGGAAATGTTATTTCACGATATTAGTATTGAAAAGTGCACATGCCAAAACTATTAATGGTTATGCTAGTCAGTTACAATAAAAAGTCCATATTTCAGAAGCTGTGTTTAGATGTAAATGAACTTATTTTCTTTTCTTAGGAGCTGATAAACAGACATTTAATAACAATGGCTCAAATCGATCAAGCTGATATGCCAGGTAAAATGCAAGTTGATTGATCCTTCCTTTTAAAGAAGAGTATAATCCTTACGTAGTCCCACAGTTTTTATGCTGTAAGCCAGCTAATTAATTACTCTTTAATGAATGTATTTGTTTGAAATCTAGTTAAGAATTCCAAGATGCCATTGGTCATCTAGAGTTTTTCAAATAAGTCTACATGTGACGAGATTCTAGTTTATCCAAAAAATAGGCAGTTTTAGAATTTCCACTGTGATTTATCTCACTGTGTACTAGAATGTTATCTTTTGAAACCTGACAAAGTATAGGTACTTAAGTAGGAGTGATTGTTGTAGTTATTATTGAGACTGTGGCATGCCCCTGTACTAAGGCTTTCTGTGTGTAAGTTTTTTCTTTGCTAAGCTCCTGTGGTGTACTTGCTAATATTATCACCTCTGTTTCGTTTGTGAGGAAACTGAAGGTAACAGCCGGGTTAAGTAGCTTGCCTCTAACGTCAGTGACTAGTAATTGTCTGACCAAATCAGGATTTAAACCTATATTCTTTTTGGCTGAATTGTAGTGTTTCTCAGAGAGCATTAAAAGCTCTTTCCCTAGCTTATTCTGTAAAGGCAAGATTAAATGTGGTTTATTTTAGCAAAACTTTATAAATAATACAGCAGGAATACATTTACTGTAGCAGTAATCTCAGTATGCTGCTGCTGCTGCTAAGTCGCTTCAGTCGTGTCCGACTCTGTACAACCCCATAGATGGCAACCTACCAGGCTCCCCCGTCCCTGGGATTCTCCAGGCAAGAACACTGGAGTGGGTTGCCATTTCCTTCTCTAATGCGTGAAAACTGAAAAGTGAAAGTGAAGTCGCTTAGTCATGTCCGACCCTCAGCGACCCCATGGACTGCAGCCTTCCAGGCTCCTCCGTCCATGGCATTTTCCAGGCAAGAGTACTGAAGTGGGGTGCCATTGCCTTCTCCGAATCTCAGTATACCTGGTTGTAATCAAGGACTCAGCACAGTCACCTGTGTATCTTCTTGACTGCTAAAGAATTCAAAGGAGTATGTCTGGCTATTATGTTTCAAGACTGATCTTTTCCACTTTAGATGGGCAGGAAACTTTTCTGTCATGGCCTTTGAAATGTTCATATTAGAATTTTCCTTATTATCAAGCATTGTCTTTGAGGCCCTAGTCAGGGTAAAAAATAAAAAATAAATAAAATGAAGATGCTATTTACAGTAGTTTCAGAGTATCAATACCTAGAAATAAATACAATAAAAGATATGTAACATCTCAGTGAGGGAGATTTACTGCTGCTGCTAAGTTGCTTCAGTCGTGTCCGACTCTGTGCAGCCCCATAGATGGCAGCCCACCAGGCTCCCCCGTTGCTGGGATTCTCCAGGCAAGACAATGCATGAAAGTGAGGGTAAATATATAGAGTGAAATACTATACTCATGAATAGGAAGACATAATGATTATCAATTTTTGTAATCTACAGATTCAGGACAATTTTAGTCAAAGCACATGAGTTATTTTTACTCACAGTACTAACACCTGCTTCATGTTCCAACAATTTAATTGTTAAGGAAAGGTTCAATCCCATAAGACCACACCTGCCTCATATGTCAGCTGAAATGGGGTACCTAAGCTACTCAAACTTCTGTCTGGGCAACTACAAATTTGGGGGTTTCTACTGGATGCCCTCAGGTTTGGTAATAAGCTGGGATGACTCACAGAACTCGGGAAGACACTGTATGAACTATTACTGGCTTATTATAAAGGGTACAACTCAGGGAACAGCCACATGCAAGAGACATGTGGGGGCTGGGTATGGGGGTGGGGACCTCCTTGCCCTCCCCAGTGTGCCACCCTCTCAGTGCCGCATCATGCCCACCAACTGTGAGCTCTCTGAATCCCACTGCTGAGGAGTCTTTATGGATGTTTTGTTGTCGGGGCATGTTGATTACATCTTTGGCTCTTGGCAGTTAATTCAGTCTTCAGCTTTTCTTCCCTCCCTGGAAGGTTGGGAGATTGGCTGAAAGTTCACTTCTAATCAAGGTTTGGTCTTTGTGTCTTTCTTTTTTTAAAATTATATTGCACATAACAGAGCTTTTCGTAGTATATGATAGAATTTATCAGAAAGTGAAGGTCGAAGACTCCCTGCAACACTCTGAAGATTGTGATTAGGGTTCTGGTGTGTGGGGAGGGCAGGCTTGGCTTGAGTCTGTAGTCCCTGCAGTGGTGTGGTAATGGCACTGGGCTAGACAGATTGACTACTGGAACAGGCTAGGGAGAAGTGACACAGGTGGCTGGAAAGCACTGGGGAAAATGGTTTTCTTTATGGTAGAAGATTGTATTATTACAGTTGTAGCATCTCAAACCACATGCAAAAACTGACTCCAGATAGATTAAGAATTTAGATGTCTAAAACAAAATGTGTAATATCTCTAAATGATAATACAAAGCTTTAAAACTCATGCTATGAAATATATATGAATAAATTTAATGTTTCAGTAGGGAAAGATTTCCTATACTGGAGGCAAAGTTTGTTGACTCTTGAAACACTGATAAATTTTATTGAATTAAAGTTAAAAACAACCCAAAGATATCTATAGTAGAGAAAGCTTAGAAGATGTTTACATGTTTGACAAAGAAAAGAAAATTAAAGCCACAAATTGGTAAGAGCCTTAAAAACAAAACTGAAAAGTGGCCAAAAATAGGAATAGGCATTTCAAGAAAGTGGACATTTATACAACCAAAAATTATGAAGAAATGTTGAACATCATTGACGATTAGGGAAAGACAAATAAGATACCATTGGAAAGTTTAATATTTATAAGTGATAATCCAAATTGTTTCTAAGAGCTGAGAAACAAGAGTTGTGCTGTTACCAAAGATAAATATTTTTGAGTTCATGAAATCTAGTTCTTTTGTTGTGTTATGTCTATTTTTATTGATTGTGAGACTGGTGTGCCCTATAGAATGGACACACTATGAATCTTGACACTCTTCTAGAATACAGAGTGTTTGATATCAGTCGTTTGTGAATTTGGTTTCTTCTTTATTTCTTTGAGATCTGAGAGATTTATGAGTGTCTGCAAGCTAAAGTCATCTTCTTATGAATTACTCTAGCAGTCCCAACAGAAGTTGACAGCTACCATAGCCTGTTTCCTCTAGAGCCACTGCCACCACCCAACCGGATACAGAAATCAAGTAATTTTGGATACATTACATCCTGCTACAAAGCTGTAAATAGCAAAGATGATCTGCCTTATTGCCTTCGGAGGATACATGGTAAGGAAGATAATTTATTCTCTTTTAGGAGCATATTATTGAGGCTGAGATTATTCAGATATTCCTGAATGAGTTTTTTTAATTAACATGAATTTAAAGGATAATAAATACATTTATTGTTTCATTTGGAAATTAGTATCTCATAAGGGATATATTCGGAGAAGGCAATGGCACCCCACTCCAGTACTCTTGCCTGGAAAATCCCATGGATGGAGGAGCCTGGTAGGCTGTAGTCCATGGGGTCGCTAAGAGTCGGACACGACTGAGAGACTTCACTTTCACTTTTCACTTTCCTGCATTGGAGAAGGAAATGGCAGCCCACTCCAGTGTTCTTGCCTGGAGAATCCCAGGGACGGGGAGCCTGGTGGGCTGCCGTCTATGGGGTTGCACAGAGTCGGACACGACTGAAGCGACTTAGCAGCAGCCGCAGCAGTAAGGGATATATTGGGCTTCCCAGGTGGCTCAGTGGTAAAGAATCTGCCTGTCAGTGCAGGAGGCTTGGGTTGGAAAGATCCTCTGGAGAAGGAAATGGCAACCCATTCCAGCACTCTTGCTGGGAGAATTCAATGGACAGAGGAGCTTGATTGGCTGTAGTCCATGGGGTCCCAAAAGAGTTGGACACGATTTAGCAACTAAACAGCAACAAGGGATGTATAAAATGGCTCTTTTGGCACGTTTTGGGGAAATAAGGGGGAGATGTCATTTCCTGTTAAGCAGAAAATGTTCTCTTTTTCAGGTTTTCGTCTTGTTAACACAAAGTGCATGGTATTAGTCGATATGTGGAAAAAAATTCAGCACTCAAATATTGTAACCTTGCGTGAAGTATTTACCACTAAAGCTTTCTCAGAGCCTTGTGAGTGACTTGTAATTGTCTCTCTGCTGGTGGGCTTCATTGTTGGAAGCTAGGTTACAGTAATGAGCGTTTGTGTTTTATTTCAAGCTCTTGTGTTTGCATATGATTTCCATGCTGGAGGAGAGACCATGATGAGCAGACACTTCAATGACCCCAACGCGGATGCCTATTTCACAAAGAGAAAGTGGGGTAAGGAGATGATGCAAGAAAGCTGGGTTTGACAAAGCCTTTGCTCTGTGAAAGAGTAGTTTTGTGTTTTAAAGTACTTGTAAGTTTAGCCCTATAATCATTCAGTTTAAAGACCATATTGCATTTTAAAAAGAAATACTTTAAAGAAATGGAGTCAGTGTGTAATAAGTTAGGAAATAATGTGTTATGTGTAGATGGAGATGAAGATGGGTTACGAAAAACTGATGTAAATATCTGAAATTTTAAAACGAGTTGCCAGTCCAGGTTCGATGCACGATACTGGATGCTTGGGGCTGGTGCACTGGGATGACCCAGAGGGATGGAATGGGGAGGGAGGAGGGAGGAGGGTTCAGGATGGAGAACACATGTATACCTGTGGTGGATTCATTTTGATATTTGGCAAAACTAATACAATTATGTAAAGTTTAAAAATAAAATAAAATAAAATTTAAAAAAAATCTGAAATTTAAGTAGCTGAGAATACGATAAAAGTTTTTTTCCTCTTGTTTTTTCTTTAAAAAATGTAATGCTTTCTGAGTAAAATGGTTTGGAAAATGCATTAAATTGAAAAATAATTCCTGTAACTTCAGCACCCAAAGCATCATCATTATGAGTCTCTTGACATTTCTTTCTTGTCTTGGTTTGTTTTGTCTCTCTTACATAGTCCCGTGTGATTCTCTGTTATTTATGTAATTATTTCCCTGAACAAATATTTTGCTTTAAGATAGGATTCTGTGTTACTAAAGGGACTTCAAAATAAATTTTCAGGTAACTTTTACTTAAATGGGGACTATTTTCTTTGTTTAGTATCTAAAGAATTGTTTTATTGTTCATATATTGCAAAGAACTAAAACATTGTAATTACATTCTAACAAATGCTTATTGAAGGGTAAATCATTTCAGAGTTAAAGTAAATTCATTTTGCGATGTCTCTTAATTAGTTTGTTTTGGGGGAAGGAAAATGTATGTATCATTTTCTTATTTGGGGGCAGGAAAGTGTTACCCTTTATGCTGAGGTTTTTGTTCAAGATTTTCCTCAATGTATCCTGAGAGAAAGCAAGGAGAGAGAAGACTGGAGTCTGCCTGGCATTATAGATAAAATATATTATTTCTGTTTGCTTGTAACTTTGCTTTCTGACAGTTGAAAGAAGCAAGCTGTGGTTACATGGCTGTTTTGCATTAAAAATCTGGTCTCAGAGTGTGGTCATTTTTTTCCTTTTGCCATGTCATCTGTAGCACACACATAATGTTGTTCAAAGGGATGTGGTATAACTTTTCCTATAGAGAAATATAGCTGTAGTTGTTCATTTATTTTAGTAACAACAGCTGTGAAATGACTGTTGGCTTTAATTTATAGCTGGGTTTCTCAGCCTCAGCACTGTTGACATTTGGGGCTGGATTAATTATTTTTGTAGGGCCATTCTCTGCCTTGCTGGGTGTTTAGCAGCATCCCTACCGTGTACCCGCTGGATACCAGTAGCAACTCCCTCCTCCCGTTGTGACACCAAAAATATCTTCAGACACTGCCAAATGTTTCTGAGGTGGCAAAGTTGACCCCTGTTGAGAACCACTGATTTATAGCACTCCTTTTTAGTTTTTTCTTTTTTTTTAAATCTTAATTCTGCTTTTGGTGTTTGATTATTTGGTATGTTTACATTTTCTTAGAAATCAGTTCATTTTCTAGTATTTGAAAGTATTGTTTGATGGTATTAACTCCTTTAAATGTACCATATATACTTTAATTTATAGCAATTTATACTCTCTGTTTTCCCAGTATGAATATTGAAAATGAAGGAAAAAAGAGCCAATGTTTGTATAAACTTGTAGAGACATAGATGGAAGTATAATGCTTTCTTATACTATATAATTTGTTAATTTAAAACAAAAGATAGCATGTTAAAAGAGATTAGTAATACTAATAAGAGAGTGGGAATAATAATAGCATACCTTATAGGGATTGTGGTAAAAGGTTTAAAATGACATAATGTGGGTAAAGTAACTAGATTGAATCTGGCATAAAGTATGCAGTGTATTTGCTACAAATATTTTTTTCCCCTATTCAGTTCAGTTGCTCAGTCGTATCCGACTCTTTGCGATTCCATGAACCACAGCACACCAGGCCTCCCTGTCCATCACCAACTCCCAGAGTCTACCCAAACCCATGTCAATTGAGTCAGTGATGCCATCCAACCATCTCATCCTCTGTTGTCCCCTTCTCCTCCTGCCCTCAATCTTTCCCAGCATCAGGGTCTTTTCCGCTGAGTCAGCTCTTCGCATCAGGTGGCCAAAGTAGTGGAGTTTCAGCTTCAACATCAGTCCTTCCAGTGAACACCCAGGACTGATCTCGTTTAGGATGGACTGGTTGGATCTCCTTGCAGTCCAAGGGACTCTCAAGAGTCTCTCCAACACCACAGTTCAAAAGCATCAATTCTTTGGTGCTCAGCCTTCTTTATAGTCCAACTCTTACATCCATACATGACTACTGGAAAAACCATAGCCGTGACTAGACGGACCTTTGTTGACAAAGTAATGTCTCTGCTTTTTAATATGCTATCTAGGTTGGTCATAACTTTTCCTTCCAAGGAGTAAGTGTCTTTTAATTTCATGGCTGCAATCACCATCTGCAGTGATTTTGGAACCCAAAAAACCACACTTAGTAAATAGCTTTATTTGACCGCTTCCTGGTTGTCTTTGACGTTGTCTTGACATATATTACTAGAGCTACTTTTTGAGTCATTTAACATGGTTTTCCAGATGGTATTATCTTCAATTCTGTCTAAATTTGAGGGCTAGCAGTTTTTGAATTTTGTATTGTGTTCTTCCCTGGAAATTTTGTCTCAAGACATAAGAGCTGTTTATTAGCATCACAGTTAACCATTTAACTTTGTTGTTTTTGTAACTGATTCAGAAAAGGTTTGTTTACAACCATTTGAATACTTGGATTTATAAGGTCATGTTCCCTGAAATAATTACAGAATCTAGATTACATTTATGAGGCCCCTTTTCTCTTGATTAACAGTGACCCAGAAAATTGTATCAAGAAGCCCTTACAAGGTTGATAGAATCAAAAGGATTACTTTTCATGGTAGACTGGATTATTTTTATGCTTCAGCATTACTACCCATAAGTGGCATAAGTGACATTCAGTATTTTACATTTATGTTTTCTGTTAATTGGATGTGGTTGTAATAGTAGAGGCTGGGCAGCGTAAGGACAATAAGAGAACACTCCACAGAGATGTTGGTGGCGACTTTTGTTTCCCTCAAGCCATGGAAAGAATAGTTCCCACACACCTGAGCAGTAATAGAGACAAGGTTTAACCACAGTTTAAGAAAAATAATCCCTTTGGTTCCTGTTTTTAATTAGAACTTGGTTCACAATTAATGAGAAGTTCTTACTTTAATAATTTTTGTCTGCTGTGCAATAATTATAGTGGTCACAGAAAAGAGAAGCTCAGTGAGAGCGCTTACTGCTGGCAGTAGAGGACTGAGGTGTGATATCATACATAAGAAAATCTGGGTTTGTTTCTTGAATTCTTTTTGATCTGCATGTTTTAGTCTTTTAGTTAATTACATGAAAGTGCCATTTTTTGTGTGTTTATAGGTCAACATGATGGCCCGTTGCCCAGACAGCATGCTGGATTGTTGCCAGAATCTCTTATTTGGGCATATATTGTCCAGCTGAGTTCTGCACTGCGTACCATTCATACAGCAGGTTTGGCATGTCGCGTTATGGACCCAACAAAGATTCTGATAACTGGCAAAACAAGGTACTGGCATTTTGAACTCTGGCTTCTTTATCAATCATCTAACCTATGACAGCTTAGTAAACATAGCATGACGATTTGTTTTAATTCTACCTTTTCATATATTCCATCCAGAAGAACTGCTGTGACTTTGAGTTCATTTGTAAGTTTTTTTTTTTTTTTTTTACATGCTGAGTTTGTAATAAAATGCGTTGTTATTAACCAAGATCTTGTAGGGGTTTGGGAGGTATGTATGGTTAGCTGCTGCTAAGTCACTTCAGTCGTGTCCAACTCTGTGTGAGCTCATAGAAGGCAGCCCACCAGGCTCCCCCATCCCTGGGATTCTCCAGGCAAGAACACTGGAGTGGGTTGCCATTTCCTTCTCCAATGCCTGAAAGTGAAAAGTGAAAATGAAGTCGCTCAGTTGTGTCCGACTCTTAGTGACCCTATGGACTGCAGCCTACCAGGCTCCTCCATCCATGGGATTTTCTAGGCAAGAGTACTGGAGTGGGGTGCCATTGCCTTCTCTGTGTATGGTTAGGGTTGGGGGTATATCAAGCAGTGTCAGTACAAGTTTCATATGTACAACTGTCAGTCTCAGATTTTGACATGAGTCCCCATAATCTCGAGAGGCATATTCAGCACAGCCTGTTGGGCTACACCCCCAGAGTTCCCATTCATGAAGTCTGGGGCGAGGCCTGGGAATTTGCATTTCTAACTAGCAGGCGATTGATGCTGTTGCTGCTGATTGGGTTTCATGCTTTGAGAATCGGTGGTTTTACAGAGACCTTAACTTTACCAGTGTTTGATTTGAGTTGTTGAAATTTTGAGACTTGTCTTGGGCAGCATAGCATCAGGAGCTCAAGGTCTTAGTACCAGGTTACCTGGTTTCATGTCCTGGCTCTGCTGATTACTTAACTAACAGCAAGTTACTTGTGTGTTCAGCAATCTATGAGACAGGTGCTATTGTTATCTCCATTTTACGTATTTGTAAGGTACCTGCCTCATAAGATTATTGAGAGGACCAAATTAATTAATACATGTAAAATGCTTTGAACATGCCTAGCACATCTTCATCACCTGTTAAGAAGCTAACTGGTTCTCTTTTCATGCGTAACTAGTAAAGCAGCAGCTAGGTTTTGGGAAAAGAAGCAGTGACCTGGTACTCAAAAAGCGCAAGTTGCAGTCCTGGCTTTATCCATTCCTGGCTTTCACAACCAAAGGCCTGTCACTTGAAGTCTGTGACATTATCTCTAACGTGGTGACTGGCAGGGGTTACATGGGGGTAGGGCAGGTGGAGGGACTGGCCAGGATGCTGAGATCCTTCCCAGTATCATAAGAAATGTTCAGTTTCCACTAGTATGTAAATTTTCAAAAGTCTCATTTTAATTATTCTCTCTAAATTTTCTGATCTTTAAAGGTTGCGAGTAAATTGTGTTGGAGTTTTTGATGTTTTAACATTTGATAACAGTCAGAATAATAATCCATTGGCATTAATGGCTCAATACCAGGTGAGTAAGAATTAACATATTTACTTAATAACTTATGGCTTGAATTTTTTTTAAGATAAATTTTTTTATTTTAAAAGCATTTCAGAGTTTTACATGTAGATTTCAGTTTATTCTGGGGGTGGTCTCTATGCAGCCTTGGAACGTGCATTTCTTAATCACTATGGTGTGTTCAGTGTAGCGCCCTTAGAAGTTGTAATGTACAGAATTAGTGACAGTGTCAGAGACTAGTTGTTCAAATGACAATACATTTATATGACTAGGAAATTTCTCCTCAGCATAGATTAGAGCCCTAACTAGCTGAATGAAATACAGTATATGACATTTTACTTAGTTTTCACTTTTAGTATGTTAAAATCACACCTGTTGCATTTACTTTTACAGTTGTCCCACTGTCAATCCAAAACTTTTATTTTCAAAGGAAAGGTGTTATATAGCTATTTTCTAAAGGATTCGTTTTCTTTTCCTTAATCAAAACCTATCACTCACTTCTTGTACATTAGTAGAATTCAGTTATAGTCTGACTTTATCGTAATATTGTGGACTGAGGTTCCATTGTGTTCTTAGCTATTTCATTCATACTTCTTGATTAATGAAAGGCATAGGTAAGAATCCACCTCTGCAAGGAGCTTACAGTGTGACTGCTTTTGCCTTTTTACTTTGTGCAAGTGATATAGCTATTTAAAGTCAGTATTTCATGTCATTCTGTTTGTATTCATATTTTTTGGAGGATGTGCAGTTGTCATTTTAAGACAGTATTTGTTTGTTTGTTTTCATGTAAGCAGTTTTTGGTGTTTCTGAACATTTATTAACTTAGGGAGATTTGATGTAAGGCAAAATCTCTTATTTACATGGAGAAACAAGGAAAATACCTTACCTTCCCACTGTCCTTCTCATTTCATTTTATTTTCTTTAAATCTTTGAAAGATTTTAGTTTGCTTTATTAAAATTGAGACAAATTTAGAACAAAAAGAAAAGTCCAGGATGAGAATTAAAGTGTAAGTAGTGTGTGATATTCCGGTTAGTTCATGCTTAAACCTCTTCCTTTGCTGCTGGACAGTGGACAGCATAGTACCCAGACTTAGAGCGACTCCTCTTGTCGTGTTCAGTTGTTTGCAGCCTCTATATAAGCTTCCTTCCCCTCTGCTCTGGCCCACCTACCCCAGCAGCTGCCAAGCTGTTCTGGTTGGTAGCGCCATCTAGTGGGCTCTATGTGGAAGAATCTGGCTACCCTCCAGTCCCTCCCATCCTCACCCAGCCCCCACCGCTAGCAGCTTTCTTCTGCAGAGGGGAATTTGCTCCCTCTTTCTTATCCTGGTTGGTTGTTTCTTAGCTACTTTCCTGCTTATCATCTGTCTTATACTTAGTGCCTAACTAATTGGCTCTGAAAATTTTCCTTCATATTCTTTGAGCTTCTGAAAGTGACTGATTATTGACTGTTAAAATACTAGTGATCTTTATATATTCAAGAAAATAATACTAAACTTTGGGAGAGAAATTAGACATTATTTAGAATCAGTGCCATCAGCCTCTATTGCAAGTATTAGGAAACCCTCTGTCCACAGAACTGGTGTTGTGTTGTTTATGTGCAGCCTCATGGTACCTCTTCATTCCTCTCTATTCTGAATAGTTCCTTTTTCTTTTTAATTTCTAGTGAAAGATAAGACTAGTTTGATTTTGTTTTTCTGTAAGTATCACAGCAGGGGTGTTTTCCATTTATTTTCGAATGTCCTTTATGTTTTGGATTATATCGTTAGTTACCTTGAAAAACCACACTTCATAAGAAAAAACAATTCCAGAGTTTCAAAACGAACAACTGTAAAGTAAGCATTTGGGCCAACTGATTGGTAGGTTAGGAGCTGCCCCCATTCATAAACTTGGGCTACTTTCAACCAATTGTCAGCCTCCCTTTATTTTTCAAAGGCAAAGATTGTATCAGGTTTCCTTTCTTTTTTTTGGAGTGGGTGTATATATGGATTTTCCATAGAGCTTATATAAGTAAGGTAAAGGAGAGAATTAATGGTAGTTCCTAGTGGGGGGGGTTATGATTTTACAGAGAAGAGGGTACATGAGAAAGGAGTGTATTGTTTCTTGTAGTCTATTTTTCATAGTCTGTTTCAGACACGTGAATAGAGACTGACTTTCAGTAAAATGGACATAAGTAGAGCCATAGATAGAATCAGAGAAAAATCAAGAAGTCAAGAATCAGGAAGAAACTGAAAATGAGTTGGGGGGAAAGCCTCCAGAATTCAACAAATGGGGGGAAAAGCCAGATGGAGGTAAGAAGCAAAAATAACAAATGGAACACTATTTAGCTGAGAATAAGGAAAGGAGAGTTACTGAGCGCTTAATGACATTACAATGTCTCTGTCGAGCAGGACTTCATTAACCTCTTTTATTTGAAAAAATCAGTTCTGATTTAGTCTGGATTATGTGATGTGTATACTTCATTTCTAGGTGGGTATTCCCACCTTGAGTCAGCTTCAGAAAGGTGGCAGATGTACTCAGAATCAGATGGACTGACTTCCTAAACCCATATAGTCCTTCAGCTATTTTGTGCTTTTGTTTTCCTGTTTTCCTGTCTTGTAATAGGGGATACTCTAGGGGGGAGATTTAGTTATAGCATTGATTCAGGGTGGAGCTAAACTGAAGATTTTGCTGTTTGAGGGTGGGGATGTTGTGTGTTGCTACATGCTGCTGAAATACTTAATAAACAAGAACAAGCTTAAGTTTGCTTTGCTGATGACACTGAATTGAAGCACTTGTGGACTTTTACAGTTTGCTTTTCCATGTACTGATTTCTCTCAATCAGCATGTTTCTGATTTCCTTTATCTAACTTGGAATGTTTTGTTGATTCGGAGAGAGACTGAGAGGAGTCCTGCCTGAGTTCAGTCATGGCTGTGGGTCCAGAGAGCAAGGACAATATGCCACAGCATTCATGCCCCTTCCTGTGGCACCTGCCTTCCCAGCCTGATCTCCGAACTCGGCCACTGACGGAGTTTTACAGTTTCTCTGACATGAATCCTTGGCTCTCTTCCTGATCGATTCAGAATTGTCTAATAATTAATTTTTCCACTGATTATATTATAGGATCTTAGGTTCAGAGTATCAGATTCACCAATGCTAGATTTGAACTTTTAAATGTTATTTTAGTCATCGAGTTTGATTTCTTTTTATTTTTTACTCTTTGGGAAGGATGTTGTTAAGGATAGCTATGTAGTCCTAAAGTTTCAGTAGCAATTGCCATGAAATACTCAACCTGATTTGCAAATAACACCATTTATAAACTTCTACAAAACCAGTGGCTCTCAACCCTGGCTGCATATCTGAATCTCTTATGAAGTTTTGAAAAATACCAATATGTAGATCTTATAGACTAACAACACCAAAATAGGATGGAAGGATAGCCACCGGGTGATTTTTTTTTTTTTTAGCTTCTCAGGTGAATTTTATTGTAAAGCTAAGTTTGAAAGCTCTATGGAATATTTATTTATTCCATAAATAAACATGTATCCAGTAATTCAGATGAGATCTCAGATTGTGAAGATTTATGTGAATTTTCTGTAGAAATTACTTAAAATGATTTCCTTGAACTCTAAACTGTTCCATTGTCTTGGAGGTACATGATTACTGATAGTTAACCTGCCAAGCAGGGCCACTTAGGTGACCATTCTGTTTCTAGGAGTTATTATTATTCAGTCAGCTGTCTTTTAAACATTCTTTGGAAGAAAGGCCTCAAAGGGGGAAATCTTTAAAACAAAGAAACAAAACAGGTAAGAAGTGAGGTGGTTACAGAGCTCAGAGATCGACTATAGTGTAAAAACCTGTCTGCTTGGAAACAAGGGCAGATGGACTGTCATGGAGGTTTGCAGCATTGTTGATGTCTAGAGAATGTGCTCTGAAATCAGGTATTGCGGACATTGTGTTTGGAATGAGGGAATTACTTCCTTTTCAAATACACTCACTTTTGTGCATCATGGAGAATGAAGAAAGTGCCTGTCGTCAATGTAATGATCACTGTGAAGCAGCTGTTTGGTAACCAGCCTCAAATGTCCTGCCATAGTAAGAATATGAGCTTTATTTAAGTATAAACATTTAGGGGAAAAAAAGGACAGTAAAGCAGCAGTTCTGTAGGTGGCATATGAATTGTTTTGAATGTTTCTTAAAGTAGCCCCTAGAACTACCTTCATTAGAATTACCTGGGTACTTTAAAAATGTTGGGCCTGTTCCCAGACCTACTGAGAATCTGGGGTGGAGCTGCTCAGAAAGAGTCTTTTTAATGAAGCTCCCAGGTAATTCTGATGAACACCAATATCTAGGAACCATGTACTTAGTTCTTCAGCTTCTTTGTAAAGATGCTTTTTCCATGCAGGCAATAGTGTCAGTGTATTAAATTTGTATCTATGAAAGAAAAATTAAAAGTTATATTTATTCTTTCATGTCAGCAAGCAGATCTGATATCATTAGGAAAAGTTGTGTTGGCTTTGGCTTGCAACTCTTTGGCAGGAATTCAGCGAGAGAATTTACAGAAAGCCATGGAACTGGTGACAATCAACTACTCCTCTGACCTGAAGAATCTGATTTTGTAAGTTTTAATATAATGATCTTATGAGATAAGACAGAGATTTTTCATGAGAGTCTTTTAACAGTGATTCTGTTGATTTTTAGTTTCCACTATTTAAAATCAGGCTAAACATAATTAAACAATTTTTAATTTATTTTTATTGCTAAGTATGTATTTCTTGAAATAAGTTCATAAACCAGTGTGTTTTAAATTAGTTATTGGTGTTGTAAACATTTGGCCAAAGGGTAGACCCCCTAGAGCTGCATTGGTATCTGCGAGCTACATATGACCTTTTACATTTAAATGAATTACAGTTAAATAAAATTGAAACGATTCAGTTCCTCAGTTGCACCATGTACATCTTAAGAGCTTAGAAGCTGCATGTACCTTCTGGCTCATATACTGGACAGTGTGGACATGGAACATTTGCATCATCTCAGAAAGTCCATTAGACAGTGCTACTCTCCAGAGTGGTCAGTATCTTTGTAAGAGCTGTCAGAAATAACCCCATCTGCAGCCCAGTTGTGTGGTGTGTGGCCCACACCCCTGTTTCAGAGAGTATGTGTGTCAGGGTCCCTATGCTTCTCCCCCAGTGTCTTTATACTCCAGGAAATCCTTGATTGTAAATCTGAAATGACTGGGGCTTAAGAGAAGCCCAGTCCACTGTGGACTGCTGTCACGATGGTCTATAAGATGCGTCTGACATCGGGGATTCTGGAGGGGGGACAACCAGAACTCTTACTTTAAATGATTTAGGAGAATAGATGCTAGGAAGTCTCCTTTGAAATTTTTTTTCTATGATGTTCTAGAAGCAATTAGAGCTTATTGATCCTTTTCAGTCTCTTTTAGCTTCCAGCTGTTCCTTCTGATCTTTCTGTGTAACCCTGGATGATCCAGTTTCTTTTTGGACTAGCCCTGTGGTATGGAACTGAGGGACGGAGGATGGGGCTGCCCACCTGTGCTTTGTTACACTGGCCTAAGTGTCCTGCTTGTGACAGAGCACTGGAGCCAGTGGTTACCTGGTTCCTTTGATGATCAACTAAGATGATTTCTCTTAAATAAAAATACTTGTTTCATATACTATCACAGAAGTGATTTCTAGCCATAGCTTGCAACACCTAGGATGTTTTAAGTAATCTCAAGTTATAATTTTCCCTTTTTATAAAAGTGAGAGTAAAGGATATAAGTGTAATAAATTGGCCATAAGTTAATAATTACTGAAACTGGGTAATGGGTACATGAAGATTCATCATACTCTTCTCTCGCCTTCTACAAATGTTTGAAATTTTCCTTAATAAAAAATGAATAAACAAAAAAGTCATACTTTCATACTAATCAGTAATCAAAATTTACAGAGCAGTAAAGTATGTATCATGTACTTTTGAGCTGATTGATGTGAATTATGAATTAATTCACCTAATTCTTCCAATAACCCTTTAAATTAGGTACCATAACTAGCTCCATTTTAAAGATGTCAAAACTGAGGCTGGGAGATATAAAATAACTTGCCAAAGTCACATAGCTTATACTAACTTAGTAGTTAGATATAAATATGTCAGTAATTACAGATGAATGGCTAAGACGTAGATCGTCCACATGAATTTATAACTGTTCATTTGTTCAACAAAAGAATGCCTAACTCTGTGTCAGATGCTGAAGCTGCTTTATATAAGGTGAGCAGAATCCCCCATCTTCTGGAGCTTCCCCCATTATAATGGGGAGGAGTTAATAAACTCGTCAACAAGTAACATATTTGCAGGACAGAGATAAGTCCTATGGAGAAAATAGGTATAATTATAAGCAGAGCACAGAAGAGTTAGAAGCTGCTTTGTTAGGAATGGTTAGGACACGGTTGACCTGTCAGAATACTAATACTAAATGATCAATAATCATTGTGTTCTGACAGGTAGCCGTTTGAGATGTGTAGTATTTTTCTGCCTTAGTTATGATGATAGAAGAAACTTCTTTTTCCTGATGTGTGTTAGTGCATGGAGATTTCTCAGAAATAAAAATACCATGACAGCTGGTAAATGAAGTCACAGAGCAGGAGACAGCTTCCTAAAACACTGAAGCTTGTTTCCCTTACCAAAATAAAAGTCTGAGTTTTAGTTTAAAAACTATTTTTGAAGACCAATGGAAAAATTTCCCCACCTACAACCACCCCTCCCAAAACCTTTGGATCTTTTCATCTCCCACTATTGTAAAGAAGAGTTTGAGAATGGAAATATGGTAAGTGTAACTCTATACCCAGCTTTCCTTTCTCATTTTCATAGTAGTTAAAGATTTAGAGAAAGAGACATTTTTACAGTTTTTTCCATTGGCTCTTAAAGTTTTCCAGAGAAAAGAAATACAATCATTAAGCTTTAAAAATGAACTCGACTTGCATGAAAAAAAATTTGAAATTGTGCACACTAACATGCTGGTGGCAGCAGTCCCTGTGTGCTTGTGGGTTGTGTTGTTCTGTAAACTGCGTGTTTGGCATTCAAGTGATCCTTCTCTATTTTGGTTAGATATTTGTTGACTGACCAAAACAGGATGCGAAGTGTAAATGACATCATGCCCATGATTGGTGCTCGATTTTATACTCAATTGGATGCTGCTCAAATGAGAAATGATGTCATAGAGGAAGACCTTGCAAAGGTAAAGTGTGTAGTTAAAGGAGTGTGTACGCACCTGCATCTGTGTGTATCAGTAGATGTAAAACAGAGTAATTACTGTGCTGGATATAGTACGCAGCTGGCTAAGACTGCAGATATTTTTGTCCAAACTTAGTGTTCAGTATTTTGATTTCTCAGGTCCTCTGGGCATTTGTCTTATTTTTTTTCGTTCATGGTTTTGCTACAGTCTTGAGATAGAATCTTGATTTTTTTTTTTTTTTTAATATGCAGTCTTAGTAGTAGACAGCTACAGTGGGGGAAGAATACATCACAGGCTTGTGATTACTACATCCACCCTACTGTATATAAGACAGATAACCAACAGGGTCCTACTGTATAGCACAGGAAACTCGTCTGTGATAACCTATATGAGGAAAATCTGAAAAAAGAATGAATACATGTATATGTGTAACTGAATCACTTTGCTATACACTGAAAGTAACACAAAAACTATAATCCAATAAAAGGGACAATTGCATAATCTTCTTGAGTGTTACAGTATGTAAAAAGAACATGTTATATTCAAAAGTACAACCAAAAGGTGGGGATATTAGGGTTTATGGTTTAAAGCAAATATTGGTACAGGATACCAGTTTTATAAACGTTTGCTTTTATATTCAGTTAGCTGGAACATTAATATTCTCTCTCTTTTTAAAATGTTTTATAGGAGGTTCAAAATGGAAGACTGTTTAGGCTTCTAGCAAAATTGGGAACAATCAATGAGAGGCCGGAGTAAGGATTTACAGTATTTTACATCATGTTTTCAATCAAGGGCACTGTTTTGCATAACCAAAATGAGTATACCTTATTGTTACTGATTTTATTTGGGAAAAGAGAAGAATTCGCATGTGAAGTGACCTTTTAAGCCTGTTGTTAGCCATTAGGGTGGTGTTTTTAACCACAGCCCTGGTTGTGGTTGTCCTTAAGGATTACACATGCACAGAGAGAGAGAGAGAGAGAGACACACACACACACACACACACTCACTCACTCACTCACTCACTCCTCTGTTGTGGTTTGCCTATAAGGGAACATTTTCTGCCTGTCAGTACTGCCTCTGCTTTTTGAAGCCTGTTCCTTTTACCATGGTCAGATTGGATCTTTTTGATATTTCTGATTGTTTCATGCCTCTTATCTTCTATTAAAGTGCATTGTTATAGCTGTCACATGAGTGACACTGGAAAGGAGGCATCACCATCTTACCTTTGTTTAGTTCTGCCTTGTTTGTGAGTTAAAGTTAATTGTATGTTCAAGAAAGAAGCGAGGTTGATGCTTATGCTTCGTACCTGTCCCCAAGACAAGGCGCAACAGCAGCTGTGGTGACTGGGAGAAGCTGCGCTTCAGGATTGTTAGCTGCTGTGCATAGAGACAGGTGGTAGGTAAATACCATTGCTTGAGGGAGTGTTTTTGATGACAAAATTTAAAATCACATACCTTTCTTCGAAGTTAAAAGATTCAGTTAGCATTTTCCCTAGCGATTTTTCTAAATAAAGAGAATGTGGTCATATGTTGAACCATTTTAAAAGTTTTTAATTGCTTCTTCTAGCATTTATCTCTTTATTTAAAAATATGTGCTTAAGTGCTGTTTCTTGATTTTTCTTCAGTGTTTCAATTTTTCTTCAGTGTATATAGCTCAGCTAATGACTTTGTCCTGTGGCAGGTGAGGCTGTATTTCTCATATACCCTTCCTTTAACTAAAGACACATACACACACTATACCACTTAACCCCTGAATTTTGAGATGAGTATTCAGTGTTGACATTATTAGAGCAAGGTAAATACTGTTTGTAGCTTCACCACACAGTAAATCATGACTACATTTCCTTTGTTTTGTATTTTGTTTTTTGTTTTCCTGGTGTGAATACTTGTCTTATGTAGAAAAATAAGCAAGTGAAAAATATTTACCACCAGTTCATTCTAAACTCTCCGCCGGATATAAAACATTCTTCCATATGGCCCCAAATGAGTAATAACCTCTCAGTTCCCTTTTTCCTCCGCATTAGAAAAATTACCCCCAGGGCCTCAGGCCTCTGCCCTCTGCCCCGCTTGTGGCTGGTTGCCTTCCAGCCTGCTCACGCCCTCAGCTGAGACCCCGGGCTTCCCTGCACTCTTGCCCTGGGAGCTCTCCCTCTTGTTGTCCCCCCTCTGTGTTGCACACCCTGTTTCTTGCTTTTTGCATTGGTTTACTCTTCTGCTTTAATAAATCACATCCTTCTGTAGCTTCCTGAGAAAGGGGAGTTTTTCCCAGGGTTTGGAAGTCTAAAAATATCTTTATTCTGCTTTCATACTTTATTGATAATACAATTGGGTATATGTCCTCATAAAATTGTTTTTATTAATGAAATCTTTTGAGTATAGTGCGTATGGACCAGTTTCTTTAAAAGTAGAAAAGGTTTGCAGTGAAAAACCTTTCATACGTGACACCCCCAGTCTCTCCACTCCTCCTACCAGCCTTTATTAGTCTCTTGTACATGTTCCCTGAGTTAACAACTGTATATTCTTATCACCCCTCTACTTTAAAATATGTACAAACTGTAAGTTATGTACAGGGGTCTGTATATTGCACATGACAGTATGTTTTCTCATAACAGTGTGTTTTGGAAATGTTTGTACAGATATATTTAGTGTACGGCCAGCAGTCTTCTCAATAGTTAACAAACATGACCTAACTGAATCCTAGTAACAGCCTGTAGTGCGGATACTTCAGTATTCCCTGTTAATAGAGAGATTGAAGCATAGGTTAAAAGCCTCTGGGGTCACGCATAAAGTCAGGACTCGAGTCCGGACAACATGTGGTTCCAGAGTCTGTGCTGTCTTAACCACAGTGCCGTGGTCAGTGGCCGTGTAATAGTCCGTCATGTGGGTGCGCTGTAATTTGTCTCTCCAGTTCCTTATCAATGGCCTTTTGAGTTGTTCTCAGCCTTTTTGCTAGTGTAAGCAGTTCTGCAGGGACTGACTTAAGCATACTTAATTTTGTGTGTGTACAAGTATAGGTCCAACTCTGATTATGAGGTCAGTACCTGCTGGAATTTGTGACTGTAATTTGGCAGCTGGTAGAAGGATTTGCCAGCGTACAGTGCATGAGAGTCTTTCACTAGCAATACTTTTTCCGAACTTCTGGGTTTTTGACCACCTGATAGATGAAAAATGGAATCTCAGTGCAGGTTTTTTGGTATTTACTCATAATGAGCACGTTGCCTATCTTTCTGATTCAATTCTGTTTCCTTTTCTGTCTGTCTCATCCTTTGCCCATCTTTATTTCCAGCTGTACTTTGTCTTTTTGCTGTGTAGGAGCCAGAGGGATCTGACATTTGTGATCCTTTCTTTTAAGTTTATCATCTTTCTTTTGACTGTGCTCAGTTTTTTTCCAATATAGACATTTTTATAGTAGTCGAATTGATCAAATTTACTTTTTGCTTCTGGATTTTGAGTCACGGTCAGAAAGTTAGCATTTCTACTCTTAAGATCTTATGAAGGGATCATCAAGAATTTTCTAGAATACTGAAGGTTTCATTTTTTTTCATATTAAAATTTTTTATATATTTGGAATTTAAATAGGATGTAAGGTATGAATTCACCACCCCCACCACCACCCACAGTGGTCCAAAAGCTATTTATTGCATAGTCTAGCTTTTCCCACTGGTTTATTAAGGCAGCAGCTCTTTCACACTATCTTAATGAGTGACATTTAAAATCTACTAGTGTTAGCTCTTATCTCTTTTATTAAATTTGTTAGTAAGCTTAAGGAGCATTTGTGTTTTTTAGATGTGGAGTTACCTTCACCAGGATAATGGCATGTCACTGTATTTGCTGATGTCTGCTTTAGTATCCTTCAGAGTTTATGATGTTCTTCATATAGTTACAATACACTAAGTTTATTCTTAGGTGTTTTTTCTTGTTGCTGTTATCAATGGGAATTTCCTCCATTCTGTCTTCTTAGATTCTTTGTTATCCAGTATATATGAAAACAGTTGATTTCTATAAATTTTGTAGCATGGGACTTCTAGTGTTTGGGTAGTTTTTCAGTAGATTCTTCTGGGTTTCTCAGTCGTGTCTTCATATAGTGATAGTCGTATTTCCTCCCTTCTCATTTCTGTGCTTTTGATGTCTCTTGAGTGCCTGTATTAGCACCTCTAATGCATAGTTGAGTAATAGTAATGGTGGTGTCTTTCAGAATTTGAAGCACTGCTCCGTTTATTGTCTTTTAACTTATAGACAGACTCAAAGCCATTTTCTTTCCAAGTTTTTCTTCACCCTGTGCTTTTAGGACAACCCCCCCGCTCTTTTTTTAAGTCATTGATGTGCAGAAATTCACAATGATGTGCTGTGGTGGTGAGTTTTTGATTCATTCTGATGAATCAACAGATGGACCTTTTAGCCTTGGGAATTTATATCTTTTAGTTCTTGGAAGTTGTCTTACTGTTTCTTTGCAAACCTCTTTCTGGAATTCACGCTGCTTAGATGTTAGACCTTTGCAATTGATTTTTTAATATTCTCTTCTGTTTTCCATATTGTGTCTTAGTGTTGTGCTGTAGCCAAAAATCTCAACTTATTTTGTCTGAAGTTAAAGCGTTTTTTCCTAATGCTTTAAATTTGTACTTTCTAGGCAATAATCTCAACTTACTTGGTCTAAAATTAAAGAGTTTTTCCCCTAATCCTTTAAATTTTTTGAATTTCTGCTATATTTTAAATTTCCAAAAACTTTCTGCTTTCTGAATATTTCTGTCTTACAGCATTTAATTCATTTTTCTCTGAGGCTGTCAATTATAGATTTTTACTGAGTGGGTTTTTTAATTTTTTATTTAACTTTTATTTTGTCCCCTGAAGTATCTCACGGGAAATCCCACTAATGACTTCACCTTCAAGCACCCCACAAAGCATTAGAGCTCAGTTGTTGTTTTTTTTTTTTAAGATCTGCTAAGTCATGCTGCTTACCTGTCTGCTTTTCACCTTTTTAATTTTTGTGACTATTTTTTGTCTCCTATTGTTTCTGATCCCTTTGTCCTTGTCTGTCTATACACTTTTTTTAGACACTGTCAGTTGGCTGGGATTTTGAAAAGGAACAGAGATAAATGGGTGTGTTTAATCAGCTTTTAATTGAAAGACCCTGGAGTGATCTTAATAAAGCAGACACATGACGGTGGGGGCTTCCCTCTTTGTTCTCAGAATGCAGACCTCATTTTTACATGTGATCTAAGGCTGCATGGCCTGACCTCTTCCTTTTCATCCTTGCTTCAGATCTGCCTTTTTTTCCTTTTAATTTCCTCCTTGCCTCTTGTGCTGTCTGCCTGTCTTTTCTTGTACCCCTCCTTGTCCTCACTCGGGTCCTGCACTCTGATCCTCTTTTCTCCCCCAGCGCCATCCAGCCTCACTTGTCTTTTCTTGTTTAGGTGCTCCTTTCTCTGTCCCTTGCACATACTGAGGCCTCTGACCAGGAGGCATGCTTCCTTGGGGAGAGCACCCATTCCCTCTCTGGAAAGCCTTCCTTGGCTTCCCAGGTGAATTCTTGTTTCTGGTCTATACTGTGTGCCTGTTTTTAAATAGCATTCTCTCCATATCCAATTGCAGCTTTCTGTAACCTGTATGTTTCATAGGTCACTGAAAATTAATAGTGACCATCTGGACGGTTTTCCAGCTCTTTGCCACTCACTTTCACATCATCACATGATGGTAGGAAACCAGTATCTACCCCATTTGGTTCAGCCCTAGACATTTCCCTGTTTTATGCCCCCAGAAAAGCAGAAGACATGTCTGACATCTCTCTCTACCCTATATAAAGAGGTCATTTGCTTTCTTCCCCATTTTATCTAAGGGTAGGGGCCTAAGTGAGGAAGGGATTGTGAAGTAGGAGTATGTAAGGGGGTGATTGCTTTGAGAAGTAGAAAATGGTAGTCATGTACTTCCATGTTCAGTGAGATTATTTTTTAAAATCTATGGGCACTCTGGACATAAAAATTTGATTTAAAACAGCTACACACAGACCCTACTCTCTGGTTGATTGTAGACAACAGTAAAACTGGTTTTGAGTCTGAAGTATAAACATACAGCTTTGTGGTGTAAGCATGAGTTATTGAGGTTAATATTCCCTTCCCTCAGGTTTCAGAAGGATCCTACCTGGTCGGAGACGGGCGACCGGTACCTGTTGAAGCTCTTTAGGGATCATCTTTTTCATCAGGTGACAGAAGCGGGTGCTCCTTGGATTGACCTCAGTCATATCATTTCTTGTCTTAACAAGGTAATCTGGGTCTGAACTTTGAAGATTATGATGCTATAATCTCCAGTTTATAGAGCTACATCTTGTACAAATACTGAGAGACGTAAGGAATTACATCTCTGTACTCTGCTGTAGTATACAGGGCATGTTATTCATAATTATTAGCTGCTCCCACTTAAGTAGCAGTTTATAGAATGGGAGTATTTTTTAAAACCTGCATGAATAATTTCAGAATTTTTCATGGTGGACCTTTTTGTTGTGATCAAATGTCACAAAATGACTGCCTCTTCTCCCCCAACCCAACCCCACTGTCTTTTATTTACCAGCTGTAGTTTGTTTCAACATATGAGGCCATGAGTGGGAAAGACAAAAATACTTTTGCCTTTAAATATCTTTAAAAGTTGAATTCCTTTCTTTGCAGCCATGAGTCACATTGAGTGCTTTCAGCTCAGGGTGTCATTCAAGTGTTAAAACTGAGAGCCCAGTGCGGGGCATGCCAGCAGAGCCCGCTGTGATAAATGGGGGGTAGGTGGTTAGATGAACCATGTTGGTAGAGGCATATCATAAGTTTATTTAAGAGGCGAGCTTTGTGTTTTAGAGAGGGCTAGGAGGGATGGGATTTACAGAGGAAGGGAGGAATGCATTTTCCTTGTCAGCTACTTGTAATCATGGAGAGAAATGGGTCTCCAGAGGTAAACCCTCGCCTTTGTTCAGGTTTGTATGTGAAACAGGGGTTGGCCACCTGTGGCCTGTGGACCAAATCCTTTGCCTGTTTTTAGACAACCTACAAGCTAAGAATTTTTTCTCACATTTTAAAAAGATTGTAAAAACTACAACGAACAATATGAAACAGAGGCTTGTATATGGCCCTGAAATTGAAAGCATTTACTGTCCAGCCCTTTTCTGCTGACCCCTGGTCTAAGCTGTCCCTAAGTTGCAATGATTAGAGCAGAAACTACCCACTGTGGCCCATGATTTAGATCTGTTGGCTACAGTGTGCTCATCCCCAGATAAAATGGGTTTTATTTTTAAGCATACTTTGCCATGTTTGAATTTCCTTAAAACTCTTTGGAGAGTATTGTCAGTAACCTACATTAAGACAGAACAAGACTGTATGTATAATTTAGCTAATCTGGTACGATTTATATATTCGTTTGTCCTTTTTCTTTCGGAGAAAACGTTTTTTCTTAAGCACCAAGTGGAGAATAAGGCCACCAGATTTTAGAAAACAAGAGTCTATAGTATCAAAGCACCAGTGGGTAAAAATACGTAAAATTGGAATAAATACTGACAGGGAGAGCCTGTGGAATAAGCCACGAACAGACATTGTAGATGAAGGTTACTTATTGAGTCTTAGGATAACTGAAGCTTTGGAGAAAATTCTGTTTCATTTCATAAAATAACTGGGAGTAAATAAATAACTCAGGGTAAATAAAAGAGGAGTAAATAAGTTTATCCTAAATCTGAAAATGTGACAATTTTTTGTTTAGAAAAAGTGTAATAAAAGGGATGGATGGTCATTTTGGTCATACAAAAATTAAATTTTTACATAGATTATTTTGGTGGAAATGACAGAAATTAGATGGTAAAATGATTTGAAAGGCTATTGTCTTCAGAATTAGTGTTAAACATTTTGATAAATTAATGAAAATGGAAGGAAAAATGTACATTGAAAACTAACAAAAGTAAAGTGAAAGTCCTAACAGGAGAAGTTATTTGGTGAACTCAGGATTCTTACTAACGTTTATAAAGGCCTCATTAAAATATTATTGCCAGATCCTGATAGATAGGGATTTGATAATGATCATATACTGGCATTCACACAAGTGGAAATAACACAAGTAAACGTATGAAAACATTTGGTAACATTAGTTAAAAAGGTAAAAAAAAAAAAACATTAAAAAAGGTAAATTAAAATAGCAAGGCACTCATTTGATGTGTTACTGGTAAGTTGGTACAGATCATAAATTCGTGCTGTTTGATGTCCTTTGGAAATCATTTTGGCTGTATGTATTAAGCTATAAAATTCCTCAGACTTCTTGATTCCATCTCTCCTAGGGAAGTAATTCTACAGAAGAAAAAAATTAAGTAGCCAAATATGTTCATTGCACTGTAATTCATGATGCCAAAAGACTGGAAGATATTGGGGGAAATATTGAAGTCTGCATTTTATGGAGTATCAGCTGGATGGAAAGTATTGCACCCAAGTGTTAAGCGTGACAGACAGACAGGCAGCAACACAGGGCAACATTTTTAAAAAACACACCTGAGTTGAAAAGTGTGTGCACACTGACTAGTGATGTAAAACATTTATGATTATCTAGAGGGGGATGTGACAATTTAAAACATTTTTCATATATTACTGTTGCACGTGTTGTCCTAAAATAGGCTTGCACTTCACATGTTGTGTGTCTGTCTGTTTCAGTTAGATGCTGGTGTGCCAGAAAAAATAAGCCTCATTTCCAGAGACGAGAAGAGTGTACTTGTGGTGACTTACAGTGACTTAAAGCGATGCTTTGAAAATACTTTTCAAGAACTGATTGCAGCTGCGAATGGTCAGTTGTAGTATTTGCTTAAAAAAAAAAAAAAAAAAAAAGGCGGGATATGGCCAAGGAGCTTAACCAATAGCAAATTGCACTACAGCTGAACTGTTGTCAGCGCCTCATCTCACGTCGGGGAAGCGCGCAGATGAGCAGAGCTGCTTGCACTTGGGTCAGGTGCGCTGTTACTTGAAAGAAAGAATGTCTCCCTCAGCCCCGAGCTGCGGCTGCCCGCGGGCCACACCTGTGAAGAATTCATTTTAGATCAAGGAGCACCATTAGGCGAATGATGTTCCAGCTTTTGTTTTTTTTCCCCACTTGTATATGCACTAATTTTAATTTTTTAAAGACTTTTTTCTGATCTTTGAACTTTCGCCATGTTGTATACTTATTAAGGGAAACTATTTGCAAGGACACTTTTGGGAAACCATGCTGGGCAACATTTTTGTTCACTGAGGGGTGCAGAATTTGCTCTTTTGGGGAGGGGTTGCCCTGAAGAACATAACGGACCAGGTCAGTGATTTCATGGAAGTACAGTATGGTGCATAGTTCTTGTAAGAGTATTGTATGCAAGCTCTGTATGCCATCCACTGTTTGTTCAGATTGAGAGTTTTTTTGTGTGTTTTGTTTTGTTTTTAAGAACACAGAAAAATATCAGTGAATTATTGGGCATGAATTCCCCTCTCAGCTGATTTAAATCCTTTCTGAATGAGGACAGACAGACACTGAAGGAGCATATAGAACTCTTCGCTCCAGATTAAACCAGAGCCTTTAAAAAAAAAAAAAAAGTGTTCCCCTGCTAATCAGATACATTTATGCCATTTTTTTTTAAATAGAAAAAGAACATTAAGAAATTGTGTTAAAGGCCTGAAGGTCAGGAGTCTGTTGCTTTAGGTTCTTTGCAGTTTGCTTTTTTTTGTATAAAGTTCTGTTCTTTGAACCACAGCTTTACTATGGTACTTTACACTGGACACAGATGCAGAGACACTGTTCAGAAGACAAACTGCACACAGCAGTGGTCTGGCGTCGAGAGCTTTCTGAAGTCTTACAGCCTGGATCTGGAAGGATCACAGTCTGCTGTGCCTTTGCAGTCACTGCTTAGCCCAAAGTCATAGTGCTTTTGATAATAATAACTCTGTGGGGTATTCCTGAGTCAGTCAATCTCAAAAGTTTGGAATTTTCCTCCTCTTAACTTTCTTAACATTTGGACGTGCAGTTGTCGCCAAACTTGGGTATTCATGGAATTTCTAGTCAATGAAATACCTGTACTTAGATACTGAAGACTGCCAAATACATAGGAATTTTCTTTCATAAAAACCAGTAATGAAGACTCTTATCTCCTTTCCCAGCACTGAATGTTTTACTAGCACTGGGTGCTCACCACACAACGATGAAGAAATGTGGAAACTCAGAAGGTCGGGAGGGACTTCAGGCACTTGCAACTGATGTGACAGTCTTCAATTTTAATAACTATTCCTATTTGTAGTTTTCAGAGAAGTTTTTAATATTTCTCTGTCCACTTTTTATAAGCTTTAAAATGATTTTCTCTGCCTTGAGATTTGCATCAAGAAAAAGCACCTCTTCACCCAAAAGCTTTGAAGACTAGAGACATGCTTTACATGTTTTAACAAGTGTGTTTGAGTCCACGTTTGGTAGCATCAGTTGTTGAGTTAAAAAGGAAATCAATTATTGCATTTGATCAGGATGGATTTTAAAAAGAACATAATGTTCACTTTTCAAAGGATAATTAACATTTGCCACCATAATGTTCTTTTTTTATGTAAAAGGAACAAGAACTTGGAGACATTAACATGCAAAGGTCTTTTATCATTATTAGCTCATGTATTTGAGGAAGAGCAGCTGTCTTTTTATATGTTTTTTGACAAATCATATTGTAATTCTTTTGTACAAAAAAGAACTACTTGTATTCTAGAAGAAATATGAAATGCTTAATTTATAAGCGGGCTGGAGATTTTTTCCAATATTGTTTTCTTTGAAAATGAAAGGGGATCATCTATTTTAGTTTCGGGGTCTGGGAACTTTCTGAAAATTTAATTTGTGGACCAATGTTATGTGAAAGCTAAGGAAGGGCAGGGGTAAAATAGGGCTTGATTTTCTCATTCTGTACAGACCAGCAAACTTCCCTCTGCAAGGCAGGCTCAAATCACAAACCCAAGAGTGTTGGCGTCATAAAATGCTAGTTTGCTTCAGCCCCTAGTAACCTCAGGACTTGGTTTGAATATAAAAGGTAGACAACTGATATGTTTTCACGAGTAAAATATTGTCAGCCAGAAAGCAGGTGGTGTCAGGTAAACGTCTTTTTTTTTTTTTTTAAGCTTTGTTTTATATTTATTTTTCATTTAGTTTTTATTGGGAATGGTTTTCAATAGCACTCTTATTAGTTCTGCTTAGGTGTTTTTTGGGGGAGCCCTCTTTTCCATAGTGTAATTCCACTTAAGAGGTTGTCTAAAAGTTAGTCTTTTTAATTCATAGGAAGATTTTAATATCTGAGAGTACTCAAATTAAGGATGTAAACTTCCCACACCTTCCTGTTATGACAGATATAAAAAAGCACAGAAAGGACAACCCTTGAAATCATGTAACATTGGTCATTTCAGCTTTTTGTACCTATTTTAAATTCTGTCAGTGCGTTTACTTCATTGTACATATTTTTGAGGGCACCTTTGTGTTTTTGCCTTCAACCTTGGTTCTGTGATTTGGATGTCAGCAACTTCCCTGAAAAGCACCAATGTGTTAAGTTCTAACGTCATGACCCCGGTCTGGGTTATTTCATCTTTAATCCTGTTTTCAGTCTCTACGTGTACAGCAGTATTTTTAATAAAGAATTACAGAGAGAAGATTGTCCTTTTTTTTTTTTTCCCCTTTTTGGTACCAGTGCATTTAACAAGATGATGTTTGTCTTATGATCAGGACTTATAAGGCTGAATATTTCATATGTGTTTTGGAGGAATTTTTGGTCTTTGGATAAAATGGTGGCAGATTTATTTACCAAGTATCTGTTAAATGCTTAACTTGGACCTGTTCTAGACACTAAAAATGCAGATATGAGTATTTGTTATTTACAGAATGTATAGTTACACCCAAATGTTTCTAAATAGTACATGGCACGTGGTGTAGTTCAAGGGAGAGGACCTGCTTCTGTGAAAGGAATGACACCTAGCTCATCGTTGATTCAGACTCAGTCTACTGTGTAGATGCAGGTGCCCTTCCCCCCACACCCTCCAGAAACATCATATAAGGGTAAAGAATGAAAATATGGCAAAATGTTAATATTCATCAAAACTAGATACTTGTTCACTAAATATAAGCATACTTCAGAGAGACTGTGGGTTCAGGCCCCTGCAATAATGCAATAAAGTGAGTTGCATGATTTTTTTGATTTCCCCTTGCATATAAAAGTTAGATTTACACTATCAATAGCATTATGTCTAAAAAAATGTATATACCTTGATTTAAAAATCTTGCTAGCCATCATCTGAGCCTTCAGCAAGTTGTAGTCTTTTTGCAGTAGTAACAGCAGAGATTCCTGATCACTATACCAAATAGAGAAAGAATGAAAAAGTTTGAAGTGCTAAGAGAATTACCAACACAAGCCATGAAGTGAGCAACTGCTGTTGAAAAACGGTGCCTTTAGACTTAATTTGATGCAAAGTTGCCACACAAACTTCAAGTTTGTAGAAAGCACAGTAACTGTGAGGCCTGTCTGTATTTTATTGAATGCCTGTTATCATATTATTAACTAAAGATGTATTAATATGTCTTTTGTTACTCAGACATTATTGACCAGAAACGTATCAATACTTTTTTTTTGAAGAGAGTGATGCAATTAACACTGTTACATAGTTGTACAACTAACTTGTACAACTTCAAGCAAAGTTTGATCCAGGATTCGTTGTACTACTTAGGATTGTTATCATTTACATGTTGCTGCATTAGGTTTTTATTCCAGTCTTGTGTATATCATAAACAGAAACTTCTTAAAAATGGTGCATCGAGAAATTTTGAGCGAAAAGCTTTTTGGTGAACTTTACACAGACACTTTCTCTGATAGGCTGAGCGATATATATATTAGTGTCTTCAGAACATAGTTCTGATTCAGATGATGTGAACATTAGAGCAATAAAAAAACAAAAAACCTTATTGATTCTGATATGGAAAGTGGACATGAGACTCACCGGTGCTGGGGGATGCATTCTCCTTTGCCTCTACTGAAGAGTAGTTTGAAGACAATGTTTCACGAAGATTAGAAGACTTTACAGGTGTGTCAGTGTTCATATATTGAATGCAATTACCTGCAAAGTGTTAATGAAATAACAGAATGAATTTGGGGCCCGGTCAGAATAAAAATTGTCTGCCACAGCTGTTAGTTTCTGCAAAAAGTCCCCAGTCAGTAAAGAGTTAATGCCAGGCATTGCTCTAGGAACCATTAGAATCCTGACCACAGCAAGTATTTGTGCTCTTGTTGCTCAGTTATGTCCAACTCTTTGTGACCCCATGGACTAGCCCGCCAGGCTCCTCTGTCCACGGGATTCTCCAGGCAAGAATACTGGAGTGGGTTGCCATTTCCTTCTCCAGGGGATCTGCCTGACACAGGGATTGAACCCTGGTCTCCTGCATTGCAGCCACCAGGGAAACAGCCATATAGTAGTTAAGAGGTAATAGTGATTATGTGATTAAATAACACAGAAGTGATTAAGTAACATAAAGGATGTGGATCGGGTTGCCAAGTTGAGCAAATTAAAACAAAGAACACCAAATTAGCCTCAGAGTCATGCAGTGTCACTTGTCCCATATCTGTTGCTTGAGGAGAATTGGCAGAGCCAGCCTGATTGAAGGGGAGGGGAACTGGGTGGGGGAGTGGCAGGAACACCGCTGAGGTTCACAGGGGATGGGAGAGGGTTGAGGCTATCTTTTGGATTGGTCACAGTGTCAAGAGCACATGTGAATTTAGCATTTGCATGAGAGTTTGGGGGGAGATCTGGTCAATACGTGTAATTTGCATGTCATTATCCCATAGATGTCATTGCAAGTCTTGAGGTTGGTTGGGATTATGAAGAGAATTCGTATGGGCTTAGAAGACCAAAGGTCTGGGGCAGTGCCCTGGGTTCCCTGGAACACTATCCACAGATCAGACAAAACCAATACATGACAGAAATGACCTGTGGTGGTGGAGGGGCGGGGGGCATCTGGCAAGTCCAGAAATCAAGGTGTTGATGGGAAAGATTGAGACTAAAAAGGGCCATTGAGTTTAGCAACATGGCATTGTGGATAATCTTGTCAAGAGCAGCTCCATTCAGTGAGAAGGAAAGCTTGGCTCAAGTGGGAGGAAAGGGACCAGAAACAAGAAGTATAAGCTCTCTTTCAAGGAATTTTGTTGTGAAGAGGAGTAGAGAGATGGAGTGGTAGCTGGAGGGGAAAGTAGGGATGGTTAGGGTTAGGGTGTTTGGTTTTGCAGGATGAGAGAGGTACTAGCGTGTTCATCATATCCAGTGGGGAGTGGGGAGTGGGCAGGGCTGGGGGTGGTGAGGTGCTGGCACAGTGCCCTTGGGTTGAGTTTGGTTGGGGGCTGAGTGCACCAGCGGGTGTTTTGAGTCAGTGTTTGCAGGCAGATGCTGGTAGGTAAGAAAATGTGACCAGGGGATTTTGAAGTTTTCATGATTCCTTCAGTTTTCCCATTAATGTGAAGGGTAAAACTGATGGTACCTATCATGTTGGGTTGTTCTGAAAATTAAATGGTTTTTCCTTGTTTTTTTACAGCACTTGGAATAGTTGCTGGCACAGAAAATTCACTTGCTGTGTTAGAGTCTGAGCCTAAGCCCTTACTCTTTTTAAAATGGGTTTTTCTTCTGTGAAAAGTTGTGGTACTTAATCTTTTTCTTCCTTTTGCATATCTTTTATCGAAGAATACAAACACAGGTTTGCAAGTAAGTGGACAGCTCAGTGAGTGATCACAAAATGAGTGCACCTACTACCCCACCCAGATCAAGAAATAGAACCTTCTTTATGGCATCTGATTGGTTTGTTTTTGTTTTGTTTTCTCTTAGATGTCTTGAGTTCAAAAAACAGAAGGCTAGTCATTCCTGTGTTGGAACCCAGGAGATTTTTGAAGTATTTTCTGGCCTTTGGAACCCAAAAGTCTGATAACATGTTTAACACTGAAGGGTTCAATAAACCTTACTGGGCCATCCTTCTGCTGGAGTAAAGAAAAAAAAAAAAAAAAAAAACTATTCCCAAATGTACTGTAAATTTCTAAAGTCATGAGAAAACTTCCAAACAATGACATGACACCAATTCCTTGAGCATTCTTCAAATTGTTTGCCTATATGAGTGACTTCTGAGTCAAGAAAACCAGTAATATTTTAAAAGGATTTCAGATTCTCATAATGCTTCTTGCCCTCTTGAGCTAATTGAGATTAGTCACATCCCCTTTTCTTGCTTTTATCCCAAAGAAAGTAGGCTTGTTTTCTCGAAAATGTTTCTCCAATCTGGTTTGCTCATGGTGTTATTAGGAATGTGATGGTGTGAGCGCTTTTTAAGACAACCTCGTGGTTGCTTATTCTATGTCCTTCTCTTTCTAGGATGTAACCCACAAAACAAAGTTGAGTACTTAGCTAGTGTCCTTTTCTTACGGAAATTCTTGTGTCTCTGGATTTTGCCTAATTATTTTGTATGCTTTCCTGCACACAGCCTCTAATACACACACACAGTTCTATTCAGTTCAGTTGCTCAGTCATGTCCGACTCTGCGACCCCATGACTGCAACACACTAGGCCTCCCTGTCCATCACCAACTCCTGGAGTTTACTCAAACTCATGTCCATTGAGTTGGTGATGCCATCCAACCATCTCTCCCTCTGTCGTCCCCTCCCACCTTCAATCTTTCCCAGATCAGGGTCTTTTCAAATGAGTCAGTTCTTCGCGTTAGGTGCCAAAGTATTGAAGTTTTAGCTTCAGCATCAGTCCTTCCAGTGAATATTTAGGATTGATCTCCTTTTGGATGGACTGGTTTGATCTCCTTGCAGTCCAAGGGACTCTCAAGAGTCTTCCAACACCACAGTTCAAAAGCATCAACTCTTTGGCACTCAGCTTTGTTTATTGTCCAGCTCTCACATCCGTACGCGACTACTGAAAAAACCATAGCTTTGACTAGACAGACCTTTGTTGGCAAAGTAATGTCTCTGCTTTTTAACATGTTGTCTAGGTTGGTCATAACTTTTCTTCCAAGGAGCAAGCATCTTTTACAAACACATACATTCTTCATTATGGTAATACTACTGTTTGGGAAAGCCTGCCTCATTTTTAATTGAGGGGACTTTGATCTGTAGCTAGCACTCACCCTTAGTCTGTACATTTTACTTGTGATCATGTTGATCTTAGATTTTTAAAAAAATTTTTTTATTGCAGTATAGTTGCTTTATAGTGTCCTGTTATTTTCTGCTGTACAACAAAGTGAATCAGCTATATATATATATATATATATATACACACACACACATATATCTCTTTTTCTTCTGGATAGGGCATGGCAACCCACTCCAGTAATTCTTGCCTGGAGAATCCCACAGACCGAGGAGCCTGGTGGGATACAGTCCATGGGGTCACAAAGAGTCAGACACGACTGAGTGACACAGCACACACATATCTGTCTTATGGATTTCCTTCCCATTTAGGTCATCACAGAGTGCTGAACAGAGTTCCCTGTGCTCTACACTGGGTTCTCATTAGTTCTCTTACACATTGTATCAATAGTGTGTATATGTCAATCCCAGTCACCCAGTTCATCCCCACCGCTCCTTCCCCCTCCCTTGGTGTCCATACATTTCTTCCCTATGTTTGTGTCTCTTATTTCTGTTTTGCAAAACACTTCCTCTGTACCATTTTTCTAGCTTTTGTTATACTGTTCGCGTGTCTTGATTGTTAATACAGCCACTCTGTGGGCTGATGGATGATCTCTGCCTGTCTTGAGCTGCATTTTCTGTCTCTTTCTTGTGCTGGTTTAGCAGTTAATATTTCACGAGCATTTTTATGCTTGTCCCCCCTCAACAGCCCCAAGAAAACCAAGACCCCTTTTTTCATTTTCACACAGAATTGAAAATATATGGATGTTTTTGTAAGTTAATTTTATTATATGAAGATAACATACAAAATACATTCATAGTGACTAGAGATGTAGGACAAAATTCTGTCTCACTTATAATCTGCAGCATATATTCTTGGTTTGTATAAAAGTAACTTTAAAATTCCAGTTTCCTTAAATAGTTCTGCACAACACACACACACAAATATACATATAGTTACCACCACTGTCAGTCAAAGGTGCGCTCCTTCTTTAATTAGTTAAAAGAGGCCAACAAGTGTGTTTTTCCCGTTTGACATCCAAAGGTAACCTTACCAGGATTTTGAACACACTTGCTCCTCGGGTCTGAGCGTCATTCTGAGAACAACTAGAGACAAGCTTGTGCGTGGTTTCAGTCCCCTCCCACCCACCATACTCGGGTTATGTGATCTCACAAGTCCTGGAAAGGGGGTCCTTGCCCCATAATTGTTCATGCCAAACATTTTTGTCAAAATTGACAAATGGGTCTAATAATACCATCGATTCATTAGTGATTTAATTTTCTGTGCTGCTTCAGGGCACCTACCTGTGACAAGCCCTTTCCCACTGGAGAGCGTCTTTTCCTCCCGGTTTCCAGTTTTTGTTCTATTTTGAGACCCCAGATGGAGCTGGACTGCTGGACAGAGTCTCTGATTCCATTGAGTCTCTGAGGAAGCCAGATTAACACAGTCTAAAGGGTTCTTTGTCTTTTGGAAAGATGGTATTACTAAGGCCTCTTAAAGAACGGATTACTGAAATCAAGACATACACGTATAGCTAAGGTTTTTCTTTGTTTTCCCTAATTGCTGGATCCTTAACTGACTTGAAAAAACCAGAGACTCAATTTCAAGCTTCTTATATTTTGCCTGTTTAACCTCCTCCCGGTTACCTGATTGCTACTCTTGCCAGTGGTCACAGGTGCTCTTGTGCCTGTAAAGAGGAAGAGCAAGGCTCTCCCCGCCTTTGGTCCCTGGTCCCGTGCTGTCTGCACTTGGCTCCTGGTGGAGACTGGCTGGAGGCTCCTCCAGCAGAGGTCCCCTCCCACCACCACCCCAGGAGCAGCTCTCTGGCTGGGGACAAGCCAACTCTCCCGTCTCTTCACACCAAGAACCTTGAAACGAGACTGTGACCACCCCCGCCTCCACCTGTCCCCTGCCTTCTGGCCAGGGCAGGATGTCCAGGCCTATCTATCACCTTTGTCTCAGGTTCTAGGGTTACATCACCTGCGTCAAGGTAAGCATCCTCCTCTCCACCAGGAGCAGTGATCCCTGTGGCCTGCCCGGCCCTGACTGGCCCCAGAAGGTGCACACACATCCTAAACACACAGCATCACACAGAGATGGTGGCGGACCCAGGGCCTCTCGGCCCCAAGAAGTGGGCGCCCTTTTGTACCCTGTCCCTATTTCGGTCACAACTCAGACCCGAGGCAGGGCCCAAAGTAGGTGAAAAGAGGCTTTTCTCTTACTGACGGCTCATTAACTAATATCCTGAGTCCCAGTTCTAGAAACATCTTGCATAAATCACACACCACCTTTTTCCTCAAGGAGCATAAAGTGCTTCATAGACATTGGTTACTGCTCTTCTGTCCAGGAGACAAGCGTGAGAGAGTTGGGGTCCCCACTGAATAAGAAGGACACATGGCTGCCTTCCTGTCCTCCAGTCCCCTCGGTCTCAGGCAGTTGGTCTGGTACAGAGAGGGGGTTTTCACTCTGCCTTCCCTTTTTCTCCATCTATCCTAGTTTGGGTCTAGAGAAAACCTCCACAAGACTGTTGCCCTTCTCCTCAGCTTCCTTTGATTACTAATTGAAACATGTTAGAACAAAGAAGTGAGTTAAATGGACTATATATGAATACTCAACATAGAAGCAGACGTTATCTGTGAAAACGTGGCTTTAAGCCTAAGAGGTGACATGACAGACCAGACTCACTGGGGTGAGCCCACCTAAGGTTTTACAATCTGCTTGATAGTTCCAAAAATTATGTTTGGCTTTTTTTTTTTTTAAACCTCCCATCACCCCTCCGTCCTGTATGCTCCCTGGATGGATTCTCCAAGATGGACCTGGTGGCACTGTCCTCTACCCACTCCCGCCCCACGAGGTGCAGCTCCAATACCCCTCCCTGCCCCTGCCCTGTGTGCTCTCCCTATCTTCTCCCTCCCCACACACACACACAGCCTGCTGGAGACCCCAGAACCATGCCTCTGACAGCACAGGCCTTGCTGGCCCAGAGTCCGACCCGCAGTGACAGGTGACAGCGTGTGTCCTGAGCCACCTGGAGCCCGGAGGCCGTGGGGGTCTCCAGGGTCAGGGGAGAGTCAAGTCCAGGGCGGGGTCAGGATTTCTGCTCCCCGCTGAGTCCTGCGAGGGTCGGCAGTGGCGCTCTTTGTCACTATTCCTCTATGTGGGGTTACATTCTTGTTAGTCAAGAGAGAAAAAAGCACTATTAAAAAAAAAAACACACAAAAAAGCAGCCGGCTCCTGTGGAAAGGAAAAGGTGTCGATTTCTATACGCATAATACTGGCAAAAGCTAGTTTTCTGGGGTTTATAAATACACACATGGTTCTAGAAAGAAGGCTGTGCAGAATCAGGCTTTAGACTGGTGGGGTGGAGTACAGGACCACAGAGTTGTAGTCGGGCGGAGGTGAGCAGCAGGAAATCTTCCTCTCCAGCTCCGAGTGGTCATAGGTGAACCTGCGGTGGCCTGTGCCCAAGTGCCCACAGCTGGCGTGGCAAAACGTGGGTCTGCTGAGGTCAGAAAGGCCCGACTCCTTACTCTTACTGGTTACTCTCAAGCTAAAGACAGAAAAGAAAGAAAAAAATCAATTCTACAAAATGGATTTATTGGAAACACTTAAGTCCACTCTACTGGGCGCTTTGTTCAAGCCCAGCGGCTTCCCTGGTTGGTAAAGAATCTGCCTGCAGATTCTGTGGGAGGCCCGAGTTCGATCCCTGAGGCATGAAGACCCCCTGGAGAAGGAAATGGCAACCCACTCCAGTATTCTTGCCTGGAAAATCCCATGGACACAGGAGCCTGGTGGGCTACAGCCCATGGGATCGCAAAGAGTTGGACTCGACTGGAGGATTAACACTTGTTCAAACCCATCCAGAGTGAGTCTGTTGAGTCCTACCTCAAACTAGGCTGGGGTGTCTGGAGCTGCCCACGGCCTCTCCTCCACTGGCCGGGGACGGAGGGTGGGATTAGTTAAAACAAATCCAGAATTCCTGGTGGAAAACAGCTCCCAGGCTTGGGTCCAGCGCTCCCCTCCGCGGGTCCGTTAGCACCTGGGATTGGCTGAAAGATGCTAAACCTGTGAACAACATCGTCTAAGGGGAGAGCTGCGATTAAAATAGAGGATCCTGAGAGGAGGCGCCGCCTGCATCACCCAGGTGGGCCCTGAATGCAATCCCATGTGTCCGTCCGGGCGGGGGCATCACAGCGCTCGCAGGAGGAGCGGGGCCACGGCCATAGAGGAGGAGTGCCGGGGCGTCAGGGCTGGAGGAGGCGCTGGCAGGGATGTCCTGTGGGGGAGGGGGCCTCATGTCGGGATGCAGCCCTGCCGACACCTCGTTCTGGGGCGTCCGGCCTCCGGAACTGCAAGAGGATCCATTTCTCCCGTTCTGAGCCACCGACTTCATGCAAAGTTCTTGCGGCCGCCTGGAGCGATGCCTGGGACGTGCTACAGAAACTTGTAAGTTTCTCCCTCTCAAGTTTGTGCTCCGGAGGAGAGAAGCATTCGGTTTGGTTCGGTTCCGGGCAGTGTGTCGCTGGCCAGGGCGAAAAGACTAGCTTTTGGGTTGGGTGCAGGTGGGGCGGGGAGCTGGTCTGGTCCTCCGTATTTGATAGTTTCAGCAACACCGGTGGGAGTGAGAACCCCGCGTGCCACTGGCCGTTTGGCTCGAGATTGGCGCACCCGGCCTTTGAACCATGTTCTGTATGTTGGTCTCGGAGTGGACCATTTTTTTCCCACAAAGGTCTGGAAGTGTTTCAAGGCAGGAAACAAGAACATGTGGGCCCCGTTTCTCCCCCTCACTCCGTGTCCTGTGACCTGCCCAGGACTGGGCTCGGGGTCCCTGGGTGCCCGTGGAGAGGACACAGGTGCGCAGGTGTCCGTCGGGGAGCGTTCACAGCCCTCCAGTCCTCTGTAGTTGATGAGCTGGGGCCCCACTGCTCCGAGGTGTCTGCGGACGCCCTTTGGTTTACATCAGGGTCTGCAAACTAGCCTGTGAGCTGGCCACCTGTTTGGTTTGTTGTTGTTTTTTAAAACAATAGTTTTATTGACATGTTTGCATATTGTACAATATACCTATTTAAAGTGTACTCTGGGCATTTCATATAAATGAAATCATACAACTGGCTCCTCTCACTTAATTCAAGGTTCATCTATGTTGTAGCCGCCTATCAGTACCTCGTACTTTTGATTGACAAATATTCTCTTGTACGGATATATGCATTTTGTTTATCGGTTCACCAACTGATAGACACTAGAGTTGTTTCTACTTTTGATTCTTATGAATATTTGCATATACGTTTCTGTGGGGTATATGTATACCTACAGAGTTGCATTGCTGGTTCAGAGTAACTCTGTTTAACCTTCTGAGGACTGCTTTCCTCTGTAAACTGCTAGATTGTTTTCCAAAGTGGCTGCAGTAATCTCATGTTCCCACCAGCAAGCATCCAGAGTTCTAATTCCTCCACGTCCTCATCAACACTGACTCTGGTTAGTGAGGACCAGAGTTCTAGAACCACGTCCCTGGTTCAAACCATCCTGGTGGGGGTGAAGAGGTGGCTCATGTGATTTGCATTTGCCCTGATAGCCGATGAGGTGAAGCTAATTTTCACGTGTTCCCTGGCCAGGGCCACCGGCTCTTGTGAGTATGGTTGACTGGACACAGCTGCGTTTTATTGCTCGTCTGTCAGCTGCTTTTATAACTGGCCTCTTACGAATGGGTCTGCATTCAGTAGAAAAACCATCTAAGTGAAGTTTCGTAAAATAGAAACTTCTCGGCAGTCAGAATTTAGACTGTAAAAAAACACATGCAGAACATACTTTTCTGAAAACACTTAACTCTGAACATAGCACCAAACTACACAAATGCAGAATGAAAACAGCATTTCAACTCCACCAAAAATATTGATCATGAAAGATGTAAAAAGTCACCTGACTTCCCTAGGCACGGTTCTCTTTTTAAACAGGTCCACCCCCAAAGTACTCTTGTTCTCCTAGCTCTTCAACTGTATGGAAAACATAGGGTGCTTGAGAGTTTGAGGAAAAGAGAAGGGAGCACTCCACCTGTGTTGTGGAGGAACTGAAGACTTTGTTCACTTTTTAAATCTTATTTTCGGGTCCTTTGCTTACCGAAGGAGGCCCAACTTCTCCCAAGTGTTTTGGGAACTCTGTTTAAGGGGTGGGGGAAGTTTGCAGATCCCTGATTGAGATAAAAGAGGGGCAGAACGGTTCCACATGGCGGGGAGGGTCAAGGGCAGATGTTTGAACCAGGAAAGGAAGGCAAGTCTGGTGGGCCTTGCCCTGCCCAGCGATGTCGCTGGGCGGAGAGGAGCCGGCCGTGCAGAGTGCAGCGAGAGCCCTGGTAGTTCTGACAGTGTTGTCACTGGCTGCCCGGTGGAGGCAGGAGAGCGGGCTCTAACAGGAAACGAGCCTTCATTTGGAAGAGCTGGGGTCTCAGGATGGCGCATCTTAGGACTAGACGACTGTCCCAGGGCCCTTCTTGTCCCCTCATTGCAGGCCCCCGGCGGGTAGCGGGTGTGTGTTCTCTCCCCGCCCCCTCGGACAGGTCTCTGGTCCCGACTGTACACTGTTCACGGTTGAGGACGTCCGGCTCCTTTCCGCCGAAAGACTGTGCTTCTCTTTGCTGGAGTGTTCTGTCTTCTCTCAAATCCCACTCTTCCTTTCCAGAGCATGGTGCTCAGGTGTCTGCTTTTTTTTGTTTTGTTTTTTTTTTAATGATTTTTTATAATTCATTTATTTTTAATGGAAGGATAATTGCTTTACAGGATTGTGTTGGTTTCCACCGAACATCAACATGAATCGCCATAGGTTTACTCATGTCCCCTCCCACTTGAACATCTCTCCCACCTCCCTCCCCATCCCACCTCTCTGGGTTGGCACAGGGCCCCGGTTGGAGTTCCCTGAGTCATACAGCAAATTCCCATTGGCTCTTTATTTTATATATGGTAATGTATGTTTCCACATTACTCTCTCCATGCCTCCCACTCTCTCCTTCCTCCCCCCGCCCCAGCCGTGTCCATATGTCTGGTTTTATGCCCTCTTTACTTTCCTTCCAGGGAAAAGAGCTTTCTGCACAGCCTGGACACTGCAGTTTAGTAGGGCAGGCAGTGCTCAAGTATGGCCATGAAACCCTCCTCCCGGGCATCGTCCCTCTTGCCCCTCCAGAAAGTGAGAAAAGCCCCCCGCCCCCAGCTTCCTAACTCACTTCAGTGAGGCCTTGGGTTTGCTCTCTGCCCAGGTGAAGCGCTTCAGCAAGGGGGAGGCCAGCAGGGTGCCACTATCCAGCTGGTAGTCCTGCAGGGAAGAAGGAAGAGTTACAGCTCCTGCTTGAACCAGAGGGGTTCGTGACGTTGGGATGCATGTCTGAGGTCACTCCAGCATCTGGCCTCCCTCCCTGTGTGGACAGAGCACTTTCTCCATACTGGCCAGTCTGCTGCTGCTGCTAAGTCGTTTCAGTCGAGTCTGACTCTGTGCGACCCCATAGATGGCAGCCCACCAGGCTCCCCCATTCCTGGGATACTCCAGGCAAGAACACTGGAACGGGTTGCCATTTCCTTCTCCAGTGCATGAAAGTGAAAAGTGAAAGCGAAGTTGCTCAGTCGTGTCTGACTCTTCACGACCCCATGGACTGCAGCCCACCAGACTCCTCCGTTCATGGGATTTTCCAGGCAAGAGAACTGGAGTGGGTTGCCATTGCCTTCTCCAACTGGACAGTCTAAACCTTGTCAATTACAAGAGGCCACTATGTCCAGTGACTCAGAGACCCTTCTTCCTGCAGGTGAAGAAAGCAAATATAATCAAAATGGGAAATTGCAGGTAACAGGTGAGCATTTTTCGTAGTCAACTTTTATGCTATTTTATGCAAACTATTGCGTAAATATGTTAAAGCTAATTGGGCAGCTGACTTGGCAGTGATATGTAAAGATTCCCTGGTGGCTCAAGTGATAAAATAAAGAATCTGCCCGCAATGCAGGAGACCCAGGTTTGATCCCCGGGTCGGGACGATCCCCTGGAAAACAGAATGCAGCCCACTCCAGTATTCTTGCCTGGAGCATCCCCATGGACAGAGGAGTCTGGCGGGCTACAGTCCATGGGGTCACAAAGAGTTGCACACAACTGAGTGAGAAATAATAGAGACACGGTTTAATTTTCTTTCTTGAAGATTGTATGGAGGTTTGAGACCCTCCTGAGTTACTGTGATATTGAATGGTTTGCCTTGGAGACAAACAGAGATCATTCTGTTGTTTTTGAGACTACATCCAAGTACTGCAATTTGGACTCTCTTGTTGACTATGCTGGCTACTCCATTTCTTCTAAGGGATTCTTGCCCACAGTAGTAGATATAATGGTCATCTGAGTTAAATTCATCCATTCCAGTCCACTTTAGTTTGCTGATTCCTAAAATGTCAATGTTCACTCTTGCCATCTCCTGTTTGATCACTTCCAATTTGCCTTGATTCATGGACCTAACATTGCAGGTTCCTATGCAATATTGCTCTTTACAGCATCAGACCTTGCTTCTATCACCAGTCACATCCACAGCTGGGTGGTGTTTTTGCTTTGGCTCCATCCCTTCATTCTTTGTGGAGTTATTTCTCCACTGATCTCCAGTAGCATATTGGGCACCTACTGACCTGGGGAGTTCATCTTTCAGTGTCCTATCCTTTTCCCTTTTCATACTGTTCATAGGGTTCTTGAGACAGGAATACTGAAGTGGTTTGCCATTCCCTTCTCCAGTGGACCACATTTTGTCAGAAATAAAAAGACACTCCTTGGAAGAAATGTTATGACCAACATAGAAAGGATATTAAAAAGCAGAGACATTACTTTGCCAACAAAGGTCCATCTAGTCAAGGCTATGGTTTTTCCAGTAGTCGTGTATGTATGTGAGAGTTGGACTATAAAGAAAGCTGAGCGCCGAAGAATTGATGCTTTTGAACTGTGGTGTTGGAGAAGACTCTTGAGAGTCCCTTGGACTGCAAGGAGATCCAACCAGTCCATCCTAAAGGAGATCAGTCCTGGGTGTTCATTGGAAAGACTGATGCTGAAGCTGAAACACCAATACTTTGGCCACCTGATGCGAAGTGCTGACTCATTTGAAAAGATCTGATGCTGGGAAAGATTGAAGGCAGGAGAAGGGAACGACAGAGGATGAGATGGTTGGATAGCATCACTGACCCAATGGACATGAGTTTGAATAAATTCTGGGAGTTGGTGATGGACAGGGAGGCCTGGTGTGCTGTAGTCCATGGGGTTGCAAAGAGTCAGACACGACTGAGCGATGGAACTGAACTGAGTTACAGTTTCCAGCAATTCCGTTTACTCACTGGGTCATATTTAGCACGGAGTTTTACGCAGGGCCCTCCTTATACTGTCAAAATGGTGTTTCCAGTGAGTGGACCCCACACGTAGTTCCTGCCACCCTTTGGGTCTCTTATGTGGCTCTGTGTGTGTCCTTGACCATCAGGGAGGAACCTAAGCAAGGATACTGCCCTAGCGCCCAGTGCATCAGGGTCGGGAGGGCTAAGGGTCAAAGAAATCTTGCATGTTGTATTCAGTGCCATTTCCTTGGACTTAAAACCAGCATTCTAAGCAGCAAAGCAACATTTCCAGCACTTTGTCTTTGTAGTCACAGCGTATTTGTAATTTTTTTTATTTTTTAATGTTCACGTCATCTTTTTCTCTCTATCTGGTGTATTTGAAGGGTTTGGGCATTTTCCAGCGGTGACCACAGCATTTGAGGTCACCACCTTCTCACCACAGTAGGCTTTCCAGGCCTTTTTTGGGTCATGGCTCTGTGAGCATGGGTGGTCCTGGATCCAGTGACTGTGTCCTTGGAGACCACGCTCTGGTCCAGCTCTCTGTCTCCTCCCCTTAATCTCTCAGCCCCTTGTCCAGACCTTTAAAGGGACAGGTGAGTTGAGGCCTCTTGTTCGCCAGGGCTGTGTGGATCGCTTCCCTCTGTGCGGCTGGGTGGGAGCCTGGCTGCTCAGCTCTGGAAACTTTGTGGGAAGGAGCAAGAGGTCTCAGAGATTGTGCCAGGATCTCAGAGGGGAGGCCCCGCCCCTCACACAGTTTTGAGTTGCTTTGATGCTGGGATAGCAGGCTTCCATCCCTGATAGCCAAGATGCTTAGAAACACCCAAGGACGCTTCCTAAGGTTATGCCCAGCCAAGGACTTGGGCCCTGGGGTGAGCTCTGGGTCATCTTCAGACTACAGAACTACTTTCAGATTAGCTCTGTATGTCCCATGTCTTGTTGCCATTCCTCTGGAATTGTCATTTCAGCCACCACTGATGACTGGCCCCTGGTGACCTAGAGCAACTGGACAGTTGGGGTTTGTGTTTGCATGGGGGGCTGCCCGGGGTGTGCTGAGTAAGTTAATTCTGTTACTTACATCAAGCAGGGAGGTGCCATTCGGTGAGAATTCTTCAAAGGTTTTGAGTTTTTCCAGGCTGATGAAATTGAAAGCATTGACATATCTAAAGAAGCAGAAAGGATAATCAGGTCAGTAATTAAACTTAAAAGCTTTTGCACAATGAAGGAAACTAAGCAAGGTGAAAAGACAGCCTTCAGAATGGGAGAAAATAATAGCAAACAAAGCAACTGACAAAGAATTAATCTCAAAAATATACAAGCAACTCCTGCAGCTCAATTCCAGAAAAATAAATGACCTAATCAAAAAATGGGCCAAAGAATTAAACAGACACTTCTCCAAAGAAGACATACAGATGGCTAACAAACACATGAAAAGATGCTCAACATCACTCATTATCAGAGAAATGCAAATCAAAACCACAATGAGGTACCATTTCACGCCGGTCAGAACGGCTGCTATCCAAAAGTCTACAAGCAATAAATGCTGAAGAGGGTGTGGAGAAAAGGGAACCCTCTTACACTTTTGGTGGGAATGCAAACTAGTACAGCCACTATGGAGAACCTTAAAAGACTGTGGAGATTCCTTAAAAAACTGGAAATAGAACTGCCATATGACCCAGCAATCCCACTGCTGAGCATACACACCGAGGAAACCAGAATTGAAAGAGACACATGTACCCCAATGTTCATCGCAGCACTATTTATAATAGCCAGGACATGGAAGCAACCTAGATGTCCATCAGCAGACGAATGGATAAGAAAGCTATGGTACATATACACAATGGAGTATTACTCAGCCATTAAAAAGAATACATTTGAATCGGTTCTAATGAGGTGGATGAAACTGGAGCCTATTATACAGAGTGAAGTAAGCCAGAAAGAAAAACACCAATACAGTATACTAACGCACATATATGAAATTTAGAAAGATGGTAACGATAACCCTATATGCGAGACAGCAAAAGAGACACAGATGTATAGAACAGTCTTTTGGACTCTGTGGGAGAAGGCCAGGGTGGGATGATTTGAGAGAAGAGCATTAAAACATGTATATTATCATATGTGAAACAGATCGCCAGTCCAGGTTCAATGCATGAGACAGGGTGCTCAGGGCTGGTGCACTGGGATGACCCGGAGAGATGGGATGGGGAGGGAGGTGGGAGCGAGGTTCAGGATGGGGAACACATGTACACCCGTGGATGATTCATGTCAATGTATGGCAAAAACCACTACAATATTGTAAAGTAATTAGCCGCCAATTAAATAAATTTTAAAAAATGAATAAAAAATTTAAAAATGCTGATTAAAAAAAAAGAATAATCAGGTCAGGATAACGCCTTTAGTTTTGATTAGTCAGGAGATCACAGGCACCCCATCCCAGCTAAGATGAACCCGAATGCCAGAGGAGTGACCTCACACCTTTTGAAGCTGCAGGTCCCTGGCTGTGTGCCCCGGGAATCCCGGCCAGTGGTTTCTAATCACTCATGGCCCTCACTGCACTGTTGTGAACAAAACCCCACAGGGACCCTTGAGGGACTCAGCAGTGGCCAGGCCTCTGGTCCCTCAGGGAACCAGATGACGTCAGGCCAAGAAGAGCCCTGAGTTGTCGTCCGGTCTGAATGTGACGGAGGGAGGAGACGATGCCCAGAGAGGTGATGCGGCTTCATCAGTGTACAGCGGCTGCTTCTGAAAGGCCATGACCCATCAGGGCCGCACGGCCGATTCAGTGGTGTATATCCAAGCACCCGGGCTGGTCTGGTGTATCCAGCCCTATGATTACAGATCGGGAGGAAGCGGTAGTAACTGGATGACGTCCTTGTGACTGCCTGCTGAGCTCGGTGGCCCACTATACACACACTCATCTGAGACCCTGTCACCACTGACAGGGCCCATCTCTTAGGCAAGCGCCCTGTCTGGCGAAGGCTAAGCAAGAGGCTGGAAGGGCCCGTGTCAGTTTGATACTTCCCTCCCCCGTGTCTGACCTGATCTGCCTCTGCTAATTTATTATTCTATCCAGGCTTACTTGTCTCCTCTTTAAAACAATGGATGACTCATCTGGGCTGGTCTGTGAAGTATGAATCGGTCGCTGACCTGTGACCCAACCCCACAAATCTGCGCTGGCCATTGGATTTCTTCCAGGCCTGTCCCAGACCATCAGTCCTCCCAGTTCTTCCCTGACCTGCCAAGCGTGGCTGGACTGAGGTTGGTGGTCTAGGAGGATACCTCTGTCCATCCATCCTAAGTTGCTTCACTAGCGCCACTTGGGAAGCCCACTGCAGATAAAATTGCTAGGAGGCCCATAGAATAGCCTGAAAGTCCTAATTCTGGTTCTGACTGATTGCAAGGGACAGCGACAGAGCATCAGAACACCTGGGTTAGAAACTCTGTTCTGCCGCTTTCCGACTGCATGGTTGTGGAAAGCTATCCTCTGTAGAGCTTGAATGTCTCCATCTGTGTCATAGGACTCCTTCCTAGGACTGTCTTGAGGAGGTGATGTATGCAAAGAGCCCAGTGCTGTACCAGACCACAAAGCATGTGTCTCACTGTACAGTAAGTTCCCTGCATGCGAAGTTATGAGTTTTCAAAGATAACGAACGTGTGTTCGCATGTCCAGTGGTGTAAGTTAGTTTACCTGTCTAGCGTACGTTGCTGTGTGCGTGCCTCCTCTACAAGTGGCTGTGCTTTTGTGTGCTTTAAACACTCCTGTTCGGTAGAGCGCTGCTGCTGCTGAGTCGCTTCGGTTATGTCTGACTCTGTGCGACCCCATAGACAGCAGCCCACCAGGCTCCGCCATCCCTGGGATTCTCCAGGCAAGAACACTGGAGTGGGTTGCCGTTTCCTTCTCCAATGCATGAAAGTGAAAAGTGAAACTGAAGTCGCTCAGTCGTGTCTGACTCTAGCGACCCCATGGACTGCAGCCTACCAGGCCCCTCCGTCCATGGGATTTTCCAGGCAAGAGTACTGGAGTGGGGTGCCATTGCCTTCTCCATTGGTAGAGCACAGTAGTACACTATCTTATATCAAGCCCAGGATGTCCAGAAGCAAAAGGGTAGATAGAATTGAATCCAGCAAGGAATCAGAAACTGCCATCAGTGTGACATTGCAGCTGGCCCTCCATCTCCTACTGCTGATGACCCTTCAGCTCTACCATCTCCCACCTCTTCTCCCTTCTCCATCCAGGAACTCTTCTTGCCTGTTCACTTGATGCCAGCCCCTATGTGCCAGCTCTTCTACTGCACTAGGTACCGTAAGATTGAAAATGTTTTCCTTTTTGTGTTTGTTATGTATTATTTGTGGGAAAAGTATTATAAACCTATTACAGTCAAGTATTACTGTAATAGGTTTCTAGTAATACAGTATGACTGTATTACACTACAGTACTACGTGGCCAATCGTGTCGGTTGGGTACCTAGGCTAACTTTGTTGGACTGACTAATAAATTGGACACTCTTGGAATGGAACTCGTCTGTATGTAGGGGACTTACTGTAGTGAGTGGAACATACACGTCACTACTGGCACCAAGGTGCTGACCTTATCCAGCGTGGCCACTTGGTGTATCTGCCTCCCCTCACCCCTTCTCCAGTTTCCTTCGCGCTAACAAGAGATACTGTAGTTTGTCAGGTAAGAAAACAAATCCAGTTTGTTTTCACTGTATTGAAGGTATCATGAAAAAAGTCAAGGTCATCGAGGAGGAAAAGATGGAAGAGTTCTTCGGGAGGAAGATAGACTAAAGAAATGGAAGGAAATGCAAGGTATTCTTGATCGGATGGTGTTTTTAAAAAAGGTGCAGAAGACATTTGGGGACAATAATGGGAACTTGAAAACTTAATAAGAGGAAGAGATTATCAGTTTCTTTGTGATAATTTTGGTGTGCTGGCACAGGAGAACACCCCTTACAAGATATATGTGCATGCTAAGTTGCTTCAGTCAAGTCTGACTCTCTTTGTCCCCATGGACTGTAGCCCAGCAGGCTCCTCTGTCCGTGCGATTCTCCAGGCCAGAATACTGGAGTGGGTTACCATTTCCTTCTCCATACAAGATGTATACCAAAGTGTTTAGAGGCAAAGCATTACAATGGTGTATGTCCTCTTTCATACACACACACACACACACACACACACAGAATATAGGCTCCTCTGTCCATGGGATTTTTCAGGCAAGAATACTGGTGTAGGTTGCCATTTCTTCCTCCAGAGGATCTTCTCGACCCAGGGACTGAACCTGTGACTTCTTGTCTCCTGCATAGGCAGGTGGATTCTTTACCCACTGAGCCATTGGCAAAGCCCACAGACAAACTAAGGGAACATGTTACGGTTGAGTTTAGGAGGTGAACTTTTTTTTTTTAAAGTTTGAAAATCTTATCAAATGAAGTTGGAGAAGAAAAGATCTTACCTGACATTATCAGAACTCCCTGAATTAAACTTTGGAGCAGAAATATCTTCCTGGAAGAAGTCCTCGGAGAAGGCAGGTGTCGAGTACGTAAACGCAGTGTTGCCTGTCAGGATGGCGTTGAGCGGAATGTAGTCTTTACCATCCTGAAACAGCAAAGGTGTAGCTCTGATCACACGCGTTCTACTCCAGCCTATTTCTGTGCAGCACTGTCTTACTTCAACTATGTCATTTCCATAATCTTGGTTGTGTTTTGAGATGATACTTCTGCATATATGCACTTTTTTGTTTGTGTTTTTGCTGGTGATCTCAGCTATTGTTGCTGTTGTTTAGTCACTAAGTTGTGTCTGACTCTGGCAACCCCATGGAGTGTAGCCTACCAGAGTCCTCTGTCCATGGAATTCTCTAGGAAAGAATACTGGAGTGGGTTGCCATTCCCTCCTCCAGGGGATCTTCCAGACTCAGGGGTAGAACCCTTGTCTTCTGCATTAGCAGCTGGATTCTTTACCACTGAGCCACCAGGGAATCCCGATCTCAGCTGTTAATAGCCACTAAATAACGACAGACAAGGAAGACACCCCTTGACTAACATCAAAGGCATCTGGCCTTCTGATAGTCTAGATAAATTTACCTGTTGTACATTGGCTTGAAGCAGGTCACCTAGTTTTTCCACAAGCTCCACAAATCTTGGCCTTTCTTTTGGGTCTTTGTGCCAGCAGTCCAACATGATCTGGTAGCTGTTGGGTGAGAGGAAAGTAGAGACGGCTGGAGGCGGTAGTGGGTACATGGGTTACCATACATGTCAGCAGAGGGGTGGGCGTTGTCATGTGTATAAAGATGATGCTTTTTGCAGTATGTAGTGTTCACTCTGTTTAAATTGTGGGTACACAGTGTGATACATAAAAGGCTGCTTGGGCCAGGTCTTGCTAGGAGTGGAACTTATAGACATGGAGGAAGCTGGGAGTGAGGAAGGGGACTATAACTCTGGGGTGTTTTCCCTGCTCCCTGGGCACACAGGATGGGGGCTGCCGTGCCCAAGGTTCCTTCACTCTCCCTGACCTGAGAGACCTCCCTGACCTCTCCATGCCTTAGAGTGGGGGCTCCAGGCACGTGCCCCATCCAGGGAACCTGGGCCAGCCTGCCAGTGGCCAATGGCCTAGAGGAACATAATACAGTCCCATGTGGATCTCACATTAAGGTGGTGGTTCAGTAGCTAAGTCATGTCTGACTCTCTGCGACCCCATGGACCACAGCACGTCAGGCTCCCCTGTCCTTCACCATCTCCTGGGGTTTGCTCAAACTCATATCCATTAAGTCGGTAATACCATCCAACTAATCTGTTGAGACAGGTGCAGAAATTCTGCAGAGGCAGGTGGTCACAGACTCGAGTCTTGGATCCTCAGCTCTGGTATAGGGGCTGAGGCAGAGGCTGGCCTGAATCTGCCTTATCTTGTCTAAGGCTCCCTGGTCTCTAGCAAGAAACAGACTCTCAGAGGCTACTGGGAGAGCAGTTATACACACAGACACACACAGACACACACACACACACACACACACACAGTTGTATATACATTTGTTGTTGTTTAGTTGCTCAGTCGTTTCCAACTCTTTGCAACTCCATGGACTGTAGCCCATCAGGCTCCTCTGTCCATGAGATTCTCCAGGCAAGAATATTCTCCAGGCAACTCCAGGAGTGGGTTGCCATTTCCTTATCCAGGGGATCTTCCTGACCCAGGGATTGAACCTGCATCTCCTGCATTGGCAGGTGGGTTCTCTACCACTGAGCCACCAGGGACACCCAGAAAAGATACATAGATGTTCTATTGAAAAGTAGCCAAAGCAAGAAAGGCTTGAACAGGGCAAAAAAAGGGAGGTAGGTCTGAGAGTTGGCAGCATTTGGTCAAGAAGAGGCTGCAGGCTTATCTCAACTAGCATCGCTTCACTGCTGAAAGGCGGAGGTGGAGGAAATGCAAGAGCTGTGAGCAGGGTGCTCCCAAGTTCCTCTCTGCTGAAACCAGCCAAAGGGACCACCTACAACTATTGCTGTTTTTTATTTTGATCCCTGGTTTCTGATTTCCAATCCTCTTGCCTAAAATTCAATGCGAATCATCTCTGCAAACACCAAAGGAAAAGAAAAAAATCAAAACATTCATTACTTCTCCTCCTCATTGAAAGACATCTGATCAAACAGGCTGTGGGCGAGGAACCAATGACTCAACATTAAACCGTTTTACATCACTAAGTAAATAGGTTTAATAAGAAAAAGAGATACCAGTTACACCCAACCCCACAGGCCTTCGCAAAGCAAGCTAGGGATGAGGGGGCCTGTGGAGGGAGCTTCCTGTCCAAGCTATCACCCAGGCTCCCAAGAGCACATCAATTTAGGTCAAGTTCAGGTCACAGGACCCAAGTTCTGAGAGTGCACGTTATCCTTACCCATGTCTTCCCGCTATTGGTACAAGCAACATGGAAATGGCTCCATCAGCTTTCAAATGCTAAAGGTTTGAATTTTGGACTTCTTTTTTTAATTAAAAGAAAATTTTAAACACTGAAAGCATTTTATATTGGGGTATAGCCAATGGCAACCCACTCCAGTATTCTTGCCTGGAGTATTCCATGGACCTGAGCCTGGCAGGCTACAGTTCACGGGGTCGCAAAGAGTCACACATGACTGAAACAACCTTGCATGCGTAGCCAAGTAACAATGCTGTGGCTGTTTCAGGTGAACAGTGAAGGAACTCAGCCATACGAATACTTGTGAACGTTCTTGAATTCTGGACTTCACAAATATTTCCCAAAGCCGCTGCTTTTTATAATTTCTATAAGAAACTCCCTAGAATTGAGGAACCACCCTTCTCTCTAGCTCTAAGCTGGGGTACAAGTGCTCTTCATATATAAAGATTTGAAGCTTTCATAAAGTCCAAGGCCATTTGGGGCCCAAAGTTGATGTGAGTTGTTTTGGACCAGAGTAAGTATAAGAACTGGAAACACACCCTGCAGGTGTGTAGTGTGGTGCTGGGGGTTCTGGACTCAGACTTGGTTTGCATAACTAATTAGCAAAGTGGCAAACCACTTCTGTGTTCTATGCCTTGGTTCTCTCATCTGTACAATGGGGATAATAATAGCACCCACTGCAAAGGTTGTTATGAGAATGAGGTGAACCGGTATACGTTAAAGTGTTTAAGATAGTGCCTGACTCTTCATAAGCACTAAGTAACTAATAAATAATAAACCTGTTAATGACTGCAATTGTCATTATTGTTGAAGGTGAAAAGAGAAGGGGGGCGGCAGGATGAGATGGTTGGATGGCATCACCAACTTAATGGACATGAGTTTGAGCAAGCTCTGGGAGATGGTGAAGGACAGGGAAGCCTGGCGTGCTGCAGTCCATGGGGTCGCAAAGAATTGGATATGACTTAGCAACTGCACACCAACAATTATTACTGTTAGTCACTAGGAATTTGCTCTTGTGACTTTCAGATTATATGGAAAGTGGGCAGAAATATTTAATTCAAAGCATGAGTGAACATGTCAGAGATATTTCTTCTAAGGAACATGGGGTATGTTCCTAACTTGACAGTCCTGTGGTCTAGGGAGTCTGGAGGACCACCTTTCTGTCTGTCTCCTCTGTACGTAGCTAACTAGTCATGACACTTCTTAGAGGCTAGCTCCATCGCTCATTCAGTTCAGATGGCGATTCCCGCCCACCTGCCCCCAACGCCGTCTGGGGTCTTCCAGTAAGATTGTAGCAGGGGAAATACTTAAATCGCGAAGTGCAGAGTCCTCTCATTTTAAATGAGAGAAAGCCCTCCTGCCTTTCTCTCTCTGCAGCCCGGCCAGGCCTGGGGCTCACCTGGCTGTCTCCCCAGGTCTCAGAAGGGCCTTGTGCTTTCCTGGCCAAAGCACCACACGCACCTGACGAGCCCGGGTCCCTTCTCCCTCTGCGCTTGGGCTGCTCCCAGCCCTGCCCTTGTGGCCTGAGTCCTTGGGCCACCTCGTCCCAGGTCTGACCTAGCTTGTCTCTGGACCGTGAAGGAAAGAGAGCGGCCTTGCACTCTGGCCAAGCCCCACTTCCTTCGTTCCCTCTAGCTCCTCCTGAAGGCCATCGCAGGGCTCCCAGCAGGCCCCCGCCGTGTGGGTGGGATGGGAGGGCCCTGCAGGAAAGGCGGTGCTGCTGTGGGGTGGGGGGACGTGGTGGTGGTGGGGCTCCCCTGAGTCCTTGAGGGCAGCTGGACACAAAACTGCTGGGGTCATCACATTCCTGCCCAGGCCTCAGAGTGCAAAACAGGCCCAGAGCTTCAGGGAAAAGTGTCTGCGGGGCGAGTGAGCACTTGTCCACCGGGGAGAGCTGTCAGGAAGGTCCTGGGCTCACAGGTCCCAGCCAGGTCCTAACAGGAGGCCCCTTTCCCTCTCATCTCCCCTGCATTCCAGAACAGCCCCCTACAGATCCCTGCTGTGGACAGGGGTCAGCACTGCTCCCCTGCTGGCCTCCACCCTGGCTGCCTGCAAGCCCACTGGTTCCCAGTCTGAGCCACCCCCAAGGTCTGGCCCCCAGCTCCTGGGTGGTCTGTTCAGGGTTTCCTAGGCTCACACCTGGATGCTGTGTCGGGGTGGAGGGAGGACCCGGGTAGGGATGGTTCAGGACCCAAAGTCCCACTTTTGGAAGATGCTGGGTCCCCATGGGGGTACTCAGGGGCATCCCTGGAGACAAGGGTTGGCCTGTATCTCCCAGGACAGGGGATTCTGAAACTCAACAGAGCGTCCCCTTCCTGAGGAGGCCTGGTGTTGGGGGGAACCATGGGGGATGGGGGTCCGGGTGGGAGTGGAGGGGCTGGGGGGGACGCTCACATTTCAGGTGTGGCGTACTCGGGTGCCCGCATCCTCATCCCGTCCTTCAGGCGGCTACAGAAGTCCTCGTCCATCTGCACCCCCGGGTAGGGGGACCCACCTGCAGCAGGGACGAGAGAGCACAGGGCGTGTTTACGGCCTTGGGCACGTGCGGGCCAGTTCGGTGTCTGTCTGCTCCTCCGAGGTGATGGTTGGTGGCAAATTCCCAGGGACGGGAAGGGCCCTTGGCACACAGCACGGCCACAGAGCAGCTGGGTCGGCCCCATGGTGCTGGGTGTCTGATGCCCCCTGCCTGGTTCCCAGGGCTGCTCCTGTCTGTCTGGTCAGGAGAAAGGCTGGTGTCTGAGGGCCCCCCACCCCCCCAACCCGGAGAAGGAACTCTAGACAAATCCCATCCTTTAGAGACTCATTCGTTGGGATTTTAAACTCCCTGCTGCTGCTAAGTCACTTCAGTCGTGTCTGACTCTGTGCGACCCCATAGACGGCAGCCCACCAGTCTCCCCCATCCCTGGGATTCTCCAGGCAAGAACACTGCAGTGGGTTGCCATTTCCTTCTCCAATGCATGAAAGTGAAAAGTGAAAGTGAAGTCGCTCAGTCGTGTCTGACCCTCAGCCACCCCATGGACTGCAGCCTACCAGGCTCCTCCATCCATGGGATCTTCCAGGCAAGAGTACTGGAGTGGGGTGCCATTGCCTTCTCCATTTAACTCCCTACTTTCCTGTAAACCTTATACATCATTGAGCAGGGGGAGGGGCAGTTGTGATGGGTCTGGGGAGGAGGGTTGGGAGCCGGGACTGGGCGGGCTGATGTGAAGGTTGGGGGGCTGCCCACGGGCCTGGAGGGCCAGAGGAACCGGGACTTTGCCTTTTGCCAAAATTTCTGGGCAGGATCACAGGGAACAACCCTTCTTGGAGGGATTTGTGGCTGGGGGTGAGCAGGCCTCCGTATCAGCCCCATCCCAGACCTGGAAGCTAGTCTCTCTCAGCGTTTGTTTGTCTGCACCTTGGAGTGACCGCAGCTGGGAGGAAGCAGCTGGGTGCGTGCGGCACTGGCGCTGTGTCCCCGCGGGGCCACTGCAGCCGCCAAGCCGCTTTCAAAGATTGCAGGCAACAGGTGCCTGTCATCGAAAGCAGGGGAATGGTTTTCCCACATTACAGGAAGCCAGGGATGTTACTGGGTGATTTTTATTTGCTCTGAGAGGCAAGTTTTTGGCAAAGTCTAGAAAGACTCTTGGCTAGACCTGGCCGTTCGAGGGAGGCCTCGGAGCATCAGCTGCGTGTCTGCAGCCAGATGTGGGCGCCGGACGCATCTGGAAGCGCGGGCCTGGGACCAGGTTTTTAGCCACCGCAGTGCATGTTGGTGGAAGCTGAGTGCACCCGCACACAACCAGCATTTCTGCCATTCATCCTGTGTGATCTGTCTTCTGGGGCCAGCCCTGCTGAACAGAGGCAGGGGGTGAGCTGAGCTTGTTGGGTCTTTCCTGGGAAATTCTGCAGGGTTTTGGATGGAAGGATGCAGGGAGCAGAGAGGTATGGGTATTAAAGAGTCTGGGTGTTTGAGGAATTAGGACAAGGGAAGGGAATTAGGAAGACAGGGAAGGGATAGCCAGATTGGCTGGAGGTAAGTGGGACTGGAGATTGTATTCTAGTCGGACCTCTCTTGCAGCCCCCTGCGTGTTTTTTTGCGGTCCAGGCACGTATGGGCACACCGCTCTGAGCCCCCGCATGGGTTTTAGCGGCTGCTGCAGCCCAGGTGATTACCTAGAGGAGGCGGACGCTCAGCTCTGGGCAGCTGTCCCCTCTCCTCCTGCCGCCAGACTCACCTAAGGAGAAGATCTCCCACAGCAGCACTCCGTAAGACCACACGTCGCTCTTGGTGCTATAGATCTTGTCAAAGATGGACTCGGGAGCCATCCACTTCAGAGGAAGTCGTGTCTGGAAAAGGGTGAAGGGAGGCCTTGAGCAGGAGGGCATGCAAGCAAAGCACATTTGCCCCGAGCACGCAGGGGTCACCTCCCAGATAACGCTTGGCCTTAAATCATTTCCCGGAGCAGCACGGTTTCCTAGGACGGAGACTGCGCGTCAGCCCGAAGTGTGGCCCTGAAAGTGTGCTGTGTTCATCCCTATGACGGGCAGTAACTGTTTAGTAAGCCCTTCCTCTGTGCCCAGAGCACCCGAGTCTGTAAGAAAGCCTCCTTCCCCAAACAGCCTGCACTCCACGTGGACCTGGGAAAGAGCCCTGCGAATTATGCAGTTGGCCAAAATGTTCCTTGGGGTTTTTCTGTAACATCTAATGGAAAAATCCAAACAGACTTTTTGACCAACCCGATAGAAGATATCTGGGAAATCGATCATTTCCAGGAATTTTTCTTAACGAGGAGTTTTGAAAGGCATTCCGATATAAAACACAGGATTTTAAGTCATTGACTGGGAGGTGTGGGCAAAGGCACAGAAAAGAAGGAAGGTGATAGACAGTGTTTAGGGCCCCGTGTGACTGGTTTTGAAATGGGAGTCCCAGTGGGTCCGGCCCTATGGCTTCATAGGGATGGAGATTGACAGGGACCCTGGGATGAGTTGGGGACAGAGAAAAATAGAGCGGGGAGGGCTGGGGAGAGGCTGAATGATGCATAGGAAAGAGCACAGACAGACACCCAGGTAGTTGCCAGCTTTGTAAGTCAGGGCTCTCGAGGAAAGCCTGTTGTTGTTTTCCTTTTAAAGAATCTGGGGGGGACTCCCCCAGCGGGGTCCAGTGGTTAAGACTCCAGGTTTCCGACACAGGGGATGTGTGTTCCATCCCTGGTCAGGGAACTAAGATCCTGCATGCCTGGAAGTGAGGTTAAAGAAAGAGAGAAAGGAGAGAGACAGGGGAGTGTGGTTCTCAGAGTAGAATCCTGGGACTGGCTGAGTCTGCCGCACCTGAAAAGTTGTTAGAGAGAGGCACGTTCTCAGGCCCCACTCAAGACTTTGGAATCAGTTTAACAAGCTCTCTGGATGACCTGCGTGCTCGCTCTGAGAGCCAGGAGTAGAGAGTAGTTGTCTGGGCCCAGACCCAGACATAATGAAGCCTTTAGGGTAAAGGCCAGAGGGGAGAGGACACAGGAGGTCAGCTCTGAAAGTGGAAATAACACTTATTGCCAGAGACGGGAGGGAGGAGAGGCCAGTGTGAGCCAGCAGAGATGCTGGGCAGGAGGGTGGACCCGAGGGGGACGTGATTTCCTCCCCAGTGAGGTCATGTGGACGGCCACCCCCACCCTTTCCTGAGACGTGTACACCTGCCGAAGCCATCACCCAGCTTTATCTGAGGGGAAGAGTCCAGGCTGTTCTCCCAGCTGCCTGGGGAACTCCCTCCGGGGGGGCAGAGGAGGGGTTGACATGGGCTCGGCAGGGCTACTGACCAGCAGTAAAGGGTCCAAGGGACAGGAGCTGGGCTGGGGCCAAGGGAAGGACCGGAGGAGGAGAGCAGGGCCTCTCTCAGCCCTGTGCGAGGACCCTTGGGTCCAGAGGCCGTGGGGCCAGCCTGTCTGCACAGGCTGTTGTTTGGGGACCTCTGCCAAGGAAATGTAAATATTTACCAAGGGCTTTGGTCTATGGTTTAGGAATGATAGGGCCCCAGTGAGTCAAACAAACATCAAACTTTGGACTTACATCTCCTTTTCTCACATAGTCGGGGTTCTTATAAATATCCCGGGCAAGGCCAAAGTCGCAAATCTTCACCACGTTGTTCTCGGACAAAAGTATGTTTCGTGCGGCCAGGTCCCGATGAATGCACTAGAGTAAAATCAGTGCCATTATCGATGCTGTCTTAATCTCATCCAGGAATTTCCTGCGCCTTCTTGCTGTTCTTAACTCGGGGACTCATGTCACATGCTTCCTTTACATGAAGGGACCAGCTCTCCGTGCACATGGCGTCGCCCCAAACATGAAGCACTTCTCTCTACAAATTCAGACCCCTTTGAGGCCCCCAAGTCAAGGAGTGCCCCGAATCCTCTCTGCCCTGGTGCTGCAGGATGGCATCAGGTAAACAGAGCTGGCCGTCCATTCTCCCAGGGAGTTCGACTTCCCCATAGCCTTTTATCCTGAGCTGCTGAGACCAGATCACCACCCAGCTGGAGTTTCCTAGGAGGACTCCCCTGGGATGAGCTAACAGATGTGGGGCCGTGTACTCTGAGATTCTGACCAGTTCTGGAGGCATGCTAGGGGAAAACATGGAGCATGGATGCTGGGATCATCTAGTCTGAAACCCAGCAAAGCAGCTCTTCTCCTGGAATTAAGATCTACCCACTGGTACCCTACCCACAAGGCTTCCCTGGTGGCTCAGACGGTAAAGAATCCACCTGCCATGCAGGAGTCCTGGGTCAGGAAGATCCCCTGGAGAAGGGAATGGCAACCCACTCCAGTGTTCTTGCCTGGAGAATCCCATGGACAGAGGAGTCTGGTGGGTTACAGTCCATAGAGGTTGCAAAGACTAGGACATGACTTAGCAACTAACACTTTCACTGGTACCCAAGAGTCATTTCTCAAACCTCCTCCCTCACATCAGGACAGACTAAGGAGTGTGTTGTGAAGTTCACTCTACGTTTAAGGACCTGTTGTTGTTTAGTTACTAAGTTGTATCTCACTCTTCTGTGACCCTACGGACTGTAGCCTGGCAGGCTCCTCTGTCCAGGATTTTCCAGGCATGGATGCTGGAGTGGCTTGCCATTTTTTCCTTCAGGGGATCTTCTGACCCAGGAATTGAACCCACGTCTTCTTGAGTGGCAGGCAGATTCTTTACCAATGAGCCACCAGGGAAGCCCATTTAAGGGCCTACATACTAGCAAATATGAGGAAAAGTGAACTTATAGCGAAGGTTTGTGCTTGCCCGTGTGTATATCCACACATCCAGGCCCAGCAAAGAAGCAAAACAGTGAAGAGTGAGAGCTGACCTTTCTGGAGGACAAAAACTCCATGCCTCTGGCCACTTGAAAACTGTAAGAAATCAGATCTTCCATAGTGATGGGCTGCTTGTAGAAGTCGTCAAAATCTGGAAAGTATTAAAACCGAAGCTGTTTGTAAAGGCTCTTGTCAGGCCACCAAATCCCAGTTTATTGGAACAGCATTAGCAAAACATAAAACAAACCAACAAACAGATCAGAGTTCATCTTTGAGAGCATTTCAGTCTCCACATGAATATCCAACATTTTTCCAGGCCTCTAGCCCGGTTTGCCCAAGTGTTGGGGGGTGGGGACAGGGGGCAGGAGGATGATCCATTAAGACACAAAGGCCTGGGGGGGAGACAATTGTACAGTTCCCTGTCAAAATTAGTAACTCTGGAAATAATCTAAATTCAAATCTTATCTCCCCAGGACATTAGCCTTCGAGTCTCTCACGGATGTTTATTAGGGTGATAAATAAGAAAAAAATTTCAGAGATGCACAGTGTGTTGTAAAAATATCTCAGACTGGAGGACAGGAAGGAATTAATACCTACCCTCCTCTTCCTCAACATCACTGAGACTTTTATCTTCCTGAAACCCGGAGCTTGCGAAGCTCTCGCTGCTGGTAACGCTGTCTAGTCTTTGTTTCTCGCCCTGCTCCAGGTCTGGCTCCATTTTTTCTTTCTTAGGCTCCACGTGTAAGGCTGCATCCTTTTAAGAGACCAAGGAAGACAGTGATGAAAGGGACGGAACAGCAGCAGGGAGACTGGGCCCTCAGGCCAGCGATTGCCTGTGTTGGGAGGATGTCCTCTGAGAGAAGGGCTAGTGAACTAGTAGCCGGCTGCCCCCTGGGGGTGGGAAGTCTTCCACTCTTGCCTGGGCTTCTGGGTAGCATCTCAGGTGGGATAAAGGAATATTCACAGCAGCTGCTGTTTACTGAGCACTTACTCTGCGAGCCAGCACACTAAGAGTCTTAGGTACGCTTTCTCGTTTAATCTTTCCAACAGTTTTACAAAGTAGCTCTTACAATACATGAAGGAATACATTCAGAGAAGTCAAATAATCAAAGTCACATGCGGCTGATAGACGGCAAAGCTTGAACCCAGGTCTGGCCAACTCCATTCTGTGCCTGTAAGCACTTTTCCATCCTGTGCGCCATCTTGGGAAAGATATGGAATGATGGAAAAGGGTCCCCAGTCAACCCGAGACCACGCTTTATAATCCCCAGTGGGAGTAATAAGAGGAGGCTGCAGTTACCAATGTGTCTGGTTTCCTTGGAGAAGGAGGGAACGTGACCATTTCTTCTTCTCCCCTCCATTCAAAGATGTAGCCTGATCCTAACAAAGGCAGAAAATGCCTTTCATTCTTAACTGGGCATCTGAGCCCTGGAGTGTATCCAACTCTTTCATTAAGTGGGTGATCTTGAGTAGCGAACCACCTTGCTTTTCTGGGATTTCCTTTTCCACATCTGAAAAGCTCTGTCGTCTTATGTATGGACTCACAGGAGTTGTTGGTTTTGGGTGGAACCAGAAAAGATGGGTATCATCTTTAGTAATTCATCTAATTGCTGTGATTCTAGAAACAGCACTCTCAGTGGCTTCGTGAGTCCACCGTGTACCTGGCTCAGGGGTGGCTGTAGGGGGACTGGGGTTCAAAGGCGTCCCCTGAACCACCTGTGCTTTGTGGCCGGGCTGGCTCCCCATCCTTCCTTGGTTTTTCCTGGAAGCATCACTACGTGGGAGTGGTCCGTCCACTAGAGGGCGTAGTGGGAGCAAGCAGAGGACAGACACGACAGCTTCAGCCCCCAAAACCTTGGAAGCGCAGAGGGTCTCTAGGCTCCTGCCCCTGGAAAGAGACCCTCTTGTGCCTGCAGCAGAAGGGAGTTAATCCTCAGAGTGAACCCCCGCTGCCATCCAGGTGACCTACCTGAGAGCAGGTAAAGAATGTTAACTCTGGTTACTGTATGGCCCTGAGGCAGTTAGATTTGATTCTGCTCAGTTGGGGACTGAAATTTTATTTCCCACACGACCCTTTCCAGGACAGAAGTGGGCAGGGGAAGGTGCTGGGGTGAAAAGTTCTTGACTCTTTGGCAAAGCTCCAGGGACCGTAACTCAGACTCCCCCACCCCACCCCCGCTTCCCCACTCCTGGTAAATGGTATATTTAGCTCTGCTCATTGGTAACTGTTTCTGGTAAATAAAGGTTGATTTACTGAACTTTTGGGACTCTGACAGAATCCATTGGATTTATTACAAATAATATTTAAAGATCCTAGTGAATTTATTTGGAAAATGAAATATCCCATTTCGATTCAGCCTTTCGGTTTTTCCTTCACCTTCTCTTTATATGTCTTTAGGTTCCAAATGTGAAATACAGCTGTGTGTTTTCCACGAAAACACTGAGCTCCACCAACAGGGAGGTGAATCATTAAATATAGCCTGAGAAGGAAGCAGGCTCTTCAAACAAAGGAGGTACGAACGCAAACGTTCCATCCTGCCCAGGTCCCTGGGGTATTCTTGCTGGCTTAGTTCTTCCTGAAGCCAGCCCAGGATTTCAGGACTGAAGAGAAGTTGTACAACTCTCAGTCCAGGGTACCATCCTCCACTTTTTCTTATGTTTTTTTCCCCTCTTCTTACCCAGGACAGTGCATGGAAAAAGTATTGAAGGGACATTAGAAGAGCTGGGTTCTTTCTCCTTGACTTTATCTTTTGCCAAGTTCATGTCCTTAAGGCAACTGCTGGACTTTCTAGGCACGTCTGTGATGTGAGTATGGACTAGCTGATCACAAAGATCCCTTTCGGCTTTAAGATTCTTATCATGTTATTTTTCAGTTGCTAAGTCGTGTCCAACTCTTTGCAACTCCATGGACTGCAGCACGCTAGGCTTCCCTGTCCTTCAGTCTCCCAGACTTTGCTCAAACCCATGTCCATTGAGTCGGTGATGCCATCCAACCATCTCATCCTCTGTCATCCCCTTCTCCTCCCGCCCTCAGTCTTTCCCAGCATCAGGGTCTTTTCCAATGAGTCAGTTCTTCCCATCAGATGGCCAAAGTATTGGAGCTTCAGTTTCAGCATCAGTCCTTCCAATGAATATTCAGGGTTGACTTCCTATAGGATTAACCATCTCCTTGCAGTCCAAGGCACTCTCAAGAGTCTTCTCCAGCACCACAATTCAAAAGTATCAATTCTTCAGCGCTCAGCCCTCTTTATGGTCCAACTCTCACATCTGTACATGACTACTGGAAAAACCATAGATTTGACTAGACGGACCTTTGTCAGCAAAGTGATGTCTTTGCCCTTTAATATGCCATCTGGGTTTGGGCTTCCCTGGTGGCTCAGACAGTAAAGAATCTGCCTTGCCATCATCTTTTAAGATACGAGAGACTAAGTGATTTGTGCATGTCTGGGTCTATATGGAGAGAGGGGGAGGGAGAGAGAGAGAGATGGGGAGAGAGAAATTCATCAAGATGACTTGACATTTAGATAGATGGCTAGTAGATTTAATCTCTATCACTGCACACAGTGGGATCAAATAGTCTCTGTGCTTGCCACAAAAAGAGTGTGATATATTAGCACAGAAAGAAAGAGGTTTTTTTTTTTTTGCTTCCTTGTTGTCTCTCGGCTTTATGGGAGTGTCATTGCTTTACAATATTAAATTAATTTCTGGGAAAAAACAACAACAACAACTTCTTTTAAAGGAAAAAGCAGAGACTGTGTTTTAAGCTTAGTCATTGACGGTGTTGACTGAGGAAAAGCACAACCTCAGAACCGTGAGTCAGGTTTATTTAGGGTCTTTCTAAGGACTGTGGTCTGGGAGTAGCCTTGCAGAGAGCTCTGAGGTGCTAGGGGAGGTCCGTTTACACGTGATTCTGGTCAAGATAGTGCGTGCAACCCAGAACATACGCAGGCAGAAGGCTGCTGCTAGTCCCAGGGAACAGATACCTTAGTTAATGGTTTCAGGGCTTTTCTGACTAGGAAAGAGAAAAAAAATACAGGTTCCTAAAAAATTTCTCCTGTGAAAATATGTGACTATCTGAAGGCCTGTTCTGCTAGTTTTCCCAGGGCACAGATTGCCTTATTTCTAATCTCCACCTGAACTCCTTTCAGAGTGTTTTAAAGGTCAGCAAAAGATCCTCTGGAGGAGAAAATGGCAACCCACTCCAGTTTTCTTGCCTGGAAAATGCCATGGACAGAGGAACCTGGTGGGCTACCATCCATGGAGATGCAAAGAGTCAGACACGACTGAGCGACTGAGAACAAAGGTGAGCGACTGCAGTGGCTGATGACTCGGTCCTTGTAGAGCCAGATGGAAAGCTAGCAACATTTCTTTAGTTGGCAACGGAAAAATACATTTTCTTGTTTTATGCTATTATTTTTGTTGTTCAGTTGCTCTGGTTGTGTCTAGCTCTTTGCAACCACATGGACTGCAGCACATCAGGCTTCCCTGTTCTTCACCATCTCCTGTAGTTTGCTCAAACTCATGTCCATCCAGTCGGAGATGCCATCCAACCATCTCATTTTCTGTCACCCCCTTCTCCTCTTGCCTTCAATCTTTCCCAGCATCAGGGTCTTTTCCAATGAGTCAGTTCTTCCCATCAGGTGGCCAGAGTATTGGAGCTTTAGCTTCAGCATCAGTCTTCCTCATGAATATTCAGGGTTGATTTCCTTTAGGATTGACTAGTTTGATCTCCTTGCAGTCTAAGGGACTCTCAAGAGTCTTCTCCAACACCATAATTTGAAAGCATCAGTTCTTTGGTGCTCAGCCTTCTCTATGATCCAGCTCTCACATCTGTACATGACTACTAGACATGACTATGCTGCTCTAGCCTGAATGGAAACTCAATTCTTTGTTGAAAAATCCCCAACCCAGAAGTTCCTTACCTTGTTGAGAAAGAATAAGGCCCGTTTGCTCTTGAGATAGTTGGAGAGATTTCCATATTTGCAGTATTCAACAATCACCATTAGGGGCCCTGCAACCAAAGCAACACAAGCTCAGCCAGTCATCTGCCAGCTTCGGTAGGCCTGGAGGTCTCACACCGGCTTGTTTTTATGTTAGCAAGTTCTGGGGGAATCCCTGGGTTGGGAAGACCCCTTGGAGAAGGGAATGGCTACCCACTCCAGTACTCTTGCCTGGAGAATCCCATGGATAGAGGAGCCTGATGGGATACAGTTCATAGGGTCAGGAAGGAATCAGACATGATTTGGTGACTAACATTTTCTGGGAGATGCAACTTAGGAGTGAGATTTCTTTTTCAATTGAACCTGAGAAAGAGTTTAAAAATACAAGAGTAGACATGGGGGAGGAGTATGGGGAAGAAGCAGAAAAAAAAGAAGAGTAGTAGAAGAGAGAGAACTTTGAGGAGGGCAGTTGGGGCAAGGTCAGGGCTCTGCCTGTGACTGGCACCACCCTCCCTGCCCCCAGCCTCGGGACATCACCCCTTCTCCCAGGTCCTGTCTGGCCTGACTTCTCTGCTCTCCCCCTCCCCTCCCCTGGGGTGTCTGCATGGAGACTGCCTTGGGGCTTTCGAGATCGAAAGTGGGGATCAGCCAATTTATAAAGGAAGAGAAGATAAATATTTGAGGCTCAGTAGGCCACACAACCCTGGAGAAGGGAATAGCAACCCACTCCAGTATCCTTGCCTGGAAAATCCCATGGACAGAGGAGCCTGGCAAGCTACAGTCCATGGGGTTGCCAAGAGTCAGACACGACTGGAGTGACTAAGCAGCAGGCCACACTTCTACTCAAGTCTGCCTCTGTAACCTGAGAGCGGCTTGGATGACACCCTTGAGTGACTGTGTTTCAACTTTACAAACTCAGGGATTTGAATTTCATAGCATTATCCCATGTCACAAAATATACTTCTTTTGCCCGCCTGCCCACCCCCCCCCCCCCACCCTGCCCCATCCCCCAGCTATTTCAAACAGTCAAATGAAGCCCACAGGCTGACCAGCCATGGCTTGCCAACTTCTGGTCAAAAGAAGCAAGAGGGCTGGGAAGGGAGGAGACCCCAGAGCTGCACTGAGGGTCCCTGGGTGCCCTGAAGTCTTCCCCCAGGCCCCTCGGTCCTCCCCACCACTCATCCAACCAGGCTCAAGGCCTGGGGGAAGAACAGTATCAGGCTCTGGATCAAAGAAGACGTGGCCCCAGAGGGGCTCCTGGCTGCGGGCCCTGCCCTGGGGGAGGTTGGAAAGGCCTGTGGGAGCCTCGGTCATGACACAGCCCAGTCCCTACACTTGGCCTGGGTGGGTGAGGCCTGTCTGAAGGCCATGGCTGGCCCCTCCTTCTCTTGGGATCCTTCCTGGAGCCATCCCTTCCCTTGGAGGAAGCTTCCAGAATGCCCACCTTCTGCGAGTTTACCTCGGCTCCCATCATGGGTGTCCTTCTGGGTCTGGTTCATCAGAACCAGACAGGTCTCAAAGGGAGTCTTTCTGTTCGGAACCTTTAAGGTAAACATCCAGGGAAGGCATTTCCAGGATGGGAGCCCCTTCCATCCTGGGACAGACTGCTCCGGACCACAGGAGGCCGTCTTCCAGGGGGTGGAGGGAAGGGTAGGAGGACAGAGATGCTGCCCTGGCGTGTGAACCCGGAGAAGAGCAGCCCCCCCTCCCACCTACCTCCTTGCTTGGTGCAGGCTCCCAGCAGGTTGACGACGTTCAGATGGTGGCCGATGTGGGTCAGGATCTTGAGCTCGGTCATCAGAGCCTTGTACTCGCTGGCCGTGGCCCCCTCTGTGTGAGGGGTAAGGGAGAGTTAGGACGACGGGACAGTGGGGCTCTCTCCTCGAGGGCGGCCCTCCTCCCCTCGGAGGTGAGCGGCTCTCAGCTCTCACTGCACGGACTTCCCCACGCTCTGCAGAAAGGCTGGTCTCCAGCCTGTTTTCACTCCTCCACCCTCTTGAGCCAGCATCCTCTGGGCTACAGTGAGGCTGGAGTGGTGTGGGGTCAGTTACTGGACATCGCTCTGGGTGGACCAGGTCCCGAGGGTCAGGTGCTGACTCGGAGCTGGGCACCTGGTGGGAGCGCCCTGTGGGAGCGCCCACCCAAGGCTTCTTTCTGTCAGAACCAGGCCCAGCTAGAAGCTTCCAGGCAGGTATGCGCCCACATCTCCTCTTTTTCTCACTTTCCCCACTTTGAGAATTACAAAGGAGAGGCACAGAGGGGCCTGCAAGGGCAGAGAGGCCCCTGCTGTAAACATCTCTGCTGTGTGTTATGTTCTCCCTGTAACCTCTTCCTCCCTGGATTCCTCAAGGTTATCTCAAGTCAGGAGGGTCCGTAAGCATCTGACTTCAGCTTCATTCTCAGAGATAAACAACGTCAGTCTAAGAATTAGCAGAGTCTAAGGCCTAGATTAACTTTGTCCTGTCTGTCTGTTCTTATTGCTTAACTTATAAAGCATTAACAAATTTCAAATTATGTTTAAAGTTTAAAATAAGTCATATTGGCTTGCTTTAAAATATTTCAACAATATGATGTTTATGGAGTAAAAAGTGAAAGTCATCCCAATCCAGTTACCTTTTTTTTAAAAAAAGAAACCCAGTTACCTTTTTAGAAGTAACCACTGTTAATCACTTGGAGTTTCAGACCATTTTCTATGCATTTATAAATATATGTAGCCAATCAAAAGTCTTTTTTGTTTGTTTACATAAATGGGATCATATATTAAAATATAAAAGCAAATGTGATGTATATAATTTGCTTTCCCCCCTTTTAAATGTGATGGACTTTTCTCATTCTTTTAAATTGATTAATGGCATTCCTGACATTTAGATGGTCTACAGTTGTGTTTTGTTTTTGCCGTTACAAATATTCTTTAATAAACAGCCTGTGATCTTTGTGCCCGTGTGTGTTTCTGTAGGACAGTCCTAGAAGTGAGTGGAAGGCTGTGCGTTTCACATTGTGGTGGATATTGGAATGGAATTTCATAAGCACAAGTCATTTTTTAATAATAACCAGATAAACACTAGAAGCCTCCCAGTGGAGTTGGGATTGGCTCAGAGTAGATGCTCAACAAATATTCGTTAGACAAATAAACAACATGATTACTCTTCTCATCTCAGACATGGGCTTAAGGCCCAGAAAGGTTAAAGGTTTTGCTCAAGGGCACTTTGAAAGAGCTTCTGAGTCATGGCCTTTGTTTGACCTTCTGCCTTTCCAGTGTCTCCTAGAAACAGATGGCCAACCAACTTAAACAAGAAAGCTTGAATGAAAATAGTGTTTTAGTGATGTTATATAGTGGGTGATTTGGCAATCTCTTGCAGTCAAGGCTGCTGGTTTAAAAAAATGATAAGCCTTTATTAAGATATTATACACACTATTTTTGTATTGCATAGAACAGATTCTCTGGGCCTTTAAAGAAAATCTCAAGTCAGAATTTCCCCCTCAAATTCATGCTTCCACGCCCTGATGCCCCTTTGGCACAGAGGGAAAACCAGGTTCTTTGGCTCAGATTTTTCCATTTATAGGCAGGGTCATGGCTTTTATCTTGGGCCTATAATAGACAAGCATGGGCAGCTGATTTGCCCCTTCTAGCATCTTATTCCTCAGCTAGTTTTGTCTCCCTGTGTGTGGTCGTAAGCAGGGAGGCAAAACTAGCTAAGGAAGAAGATGCTTTCAGATTTAGTGTCAGCTTATCTCAAGGCTGGATACCAGCTTGCCTCCAAAACACAGACCAGAATCATTTTCCGGATTTTGGAGCAATGGATCATTTCTAGAAGGCAGCCCTTCTGTAGCACTGAGGTGTGTGTGTGTGTGGTCAGGGGGATGAGCCTTGCACCCGAACTCTTACTTTTGCATGGTTGAGTTGTGTGGCCTTGCAGAGGCTACTTAACCTTTCTGGGTGTTGGTTCTTTTTCTGCAAACTGAGATAATAAAATCTACCTCACAGAAGCTCTAGAGAGAAAAATAAGAAAAGTGACAATTTCATGCAATTCAAGCTACCATATTAAAGTATATAGGGTTGGCCAGAAATTTCGTTTGGGTTTTTCCATAACCCAATACCTAGTCTGGTGCTTTCTCGCATAGAAGATGTGTTGATGCCTTTTCTCTTTAGACCCTGGGATTGGGGGTGTCCAGGGTGGGGTGCTGGAATGCAGGATGATCTCAGAAATGCCTGTGATCATCTGGGTAGTTCCCCTTGAACAAATCCTCCTGTTTCATGGATGCAAAACTCCTTTCTCCTGGCTACCTTCAGGCTTTTTGTAGAGCTTTATCAGAGCCGTCACTCGACAGGCTTTTGAAGTGGAAAATATCACCACACGGGGCTTTCTGCAGTGACGGTGTCAGCGCTGGATGAAGGTGAAGGCTTTGCCATCCCCCCCGCAGCGAGTGGGTCTCTCAGCTGGACTCTGCCAGCTACCTGCTTGGCTGAGAGCAGAGCTTCCTGTGCCTGAAAACCCCCTGGCAATGTGTCAGCAACGCTGGAAAGCTGAAAACTGCCCTGTGGGCTTTCAGTCCTGTTTCTTTCGGTTTGGGATTCTTTCGGTTTGGGAACCTTAAAATGCATCGAAGTAACATGACCATTTCATCACAATGAAGAAGTGTTTTCTGCACTTTAAAGCAGAGGTCCCCAACCTTTTTGGCACCAGGGGCCAGTTTTGTGGAAGATAATTTTTCCATGGACTGGGGGAAAGGGGAGGAGATGGTTTCAGGATGATTCATGTGCATCACATTCATTATGCACTTTATTTGTGTTATTACTACATCGGCTCCACCTCAGATCATCAGATGGTAGATTCTGGAGGTTGGGGACCCCTGCAGTGGGGAGCTGTGTGTCTTGGAGATGTTTGGTTTATGAGATTTTCAATGGTTTTCATTTTCACTCCATCTTAGGGTGGTGGTCGTAAATCGCTTTGTCATTTGACCCACCTCCCAGTGCTTCACAGAGTGATAGTATTGTCAACGTAGAAAGATAATTTGTTTATTTGTTTTTAAATCTCTAAAGAGGAAATGTTTTATGGACAGGACTTGATCCTATAAAATAGCTTGACGTTCTGATCAACTCACTTGTTCTAGCTTCATTGTCTTTATGGTGAGCTCAAGCCCCAGCTGAGCCTTTGAGATTTAGACATACAGCCAAGTTTCCATTGTAATGTCATAGGGGACCGCTCCAAAAATTCATACCTGTGGTTACTGTGAGCTTAGGTCCCTGGTAGCCTAGAAGAGTTTGAGACGTGGTAGGAGAAACATCTTTGATGGAAATCATTTTCCCATGGATACTGCTGGACTGTTTCACTTACAAGGTTTATTTTGAGCTCTTGGTGGCCTCATGGAAAGCTCCAGAGGTCAAGGGTCTTCCAGCAGAAGAAAGTTATGTGGCCAGAGCAGACATGGCCTCTGTCTGCTGCTAGGCCACATTCCACTAGTACCAACACACAGGGAACGTAATGGGGAAGTTGAAAGCCCAGTTAGAGCATCCATACCTTTCAGCATCTTTACAGCCACAGTCCGGCAGGTGGGTGATTTCTTGATGCCGAACGCCGATGCTTGCACCACTTTTCCGAAAGCCCCTCTTCCGAGTGACTTGCCTACAATGGAAAGAAGATGGTTTGTTTGCCAAGGCAGCAGTATCGGTTTAAGTCTTTTTCAGGAAGAAAGGGTCTTTTCCCTATGTGTGTATGTGTGGCATGTAGCTTTGAAGGGAATCTCCAATGAACAGACCCCAAATGGGTTAGGGACACATTTATGTGGTATCTTCCTTCCAACTCTTTACTGCACTGCCATGTGGCCCTTGCCCTGTACAGCGAGGCTAGGACCTTCCAGGACATTTGGGGCAGCTGTATGGCCCGTTTTCTTTTACACAGTCCCTCTCCAGGGGGAGAGGCTACAGAATCTGCAGTTGGTTTTTTCCATCGTCTGATAACATCATTACCACAAAAATTCCCCTATGTTTAAACTAAACCCCTTTTCTTGCCACTTAAGCTTATTTCTTCTGACCCGTGTTTCAGCAAAGGGAACAGACTGACAAGGGTGGTTACTGCTATTGGCTATAATGATGCGTCAGAGCTACCAAAAAATCACTTAAGGCATTTCTCAGACTTCCTTGCCAGGCAGAATATTTTTAACGTGTCTTTACATGATGATTACAAATCTTTGTGGTTCAAAACATGCGCCCCTCAACCCCGGGTAGCAATTTGTTTCACCACAGAGAGGTGGTTGCCAAGTGCAATAACAAAGTTTGAGGTTTCATTCGTGGTTTCCGTGGTATGTTATGTTCTAATGACTGCTACCACATTTGTTTGTTTCCTTCACCCTTGAACGAAACCACTAGACTCAAAGGGGCAAGGACCATGCCTGAATCTTCCCAGAACCTGGTGCATGGGGCATCAGGGTCCCTGTGCATTAGTACAGAAGGGAGAGGTGCATTTGGGAGTTTGTGAGATGCTCAAACCAAGTCTCTTACAGTCCTAAGTTAACTGGAGGGGCCTGTGGGATGCACAGCTGAACAATGCTCTGTGAGGAGGGCATCTCTCCCCTTTTTTGATCAGTGCTTCCTTCTTCATCTCCAGGACACAGGTAGATGACTCCAACCTGTCCAGTAGGAAACCAGTACCCCTCAATCGTGGTATGGCAGAAGAAAGAGTGAGCCAAAGAAGTCACCTGTTGTTCTTTGGGGGCAGAGCTGTGGAGTAGGGGAAGCCAACAAAATGCTTCTGATGAAAATTAAATCCTGGTTTGGTTCAGTTCAGTTCAGTCGCTCAGTCGTGTCTGACTCTTTGCTACCCCATGGACTGCAGCATGCCAGGCCTTCCTGTCCATCACCAACTCCCGGAGTTTACTCAAACTCATGTCCATCGAGTTGGTGATGCCATCCAACCATCTCATCCTCTGTCGTCCCCTTCTCCTCCTGCCTTCAATCTTTCCCAGCATCAGGGTCTTTTCAAATGAGTCAGCTCTTCACATCAGGTGGCCAAAGTATTGGAGTTTCAGCTTCAACATCAGTCCTTCCAATGCACACCCAGGACTGATCTCCTTTAGGATGGACTGGTTGGATCTCCTTGCAGTCCAAGGGACTCTCAAGAGTCTTCTCCAATACCACAGTTCAAAAGCATCAATTCTGTGCTCAGCCTTCTTTGTAGTCCAACTCTCACATCCATACATGACTACTGGAAAAACCATAGCCTTGACTAGATGGACCTTTGTTGGCAAAGTAATGTTTTTGGTAGTCAGTGTTAATTTAACACAGCACCTCTGGCCCCACTTCTTTCTCGGTCTGTTCTGATAATGTGTTTTCAGTGAGCTAACTTTCCTCTCTCCCTCCTTTCCTTCCCAAAGGACACAGTTTGTTATTTGTTAAGATTCCTGGAAAGTTTGTAATGAAGCTCTCCTTGTCCTCATCCCACTGGAACCTTTATACTTGCATGCACAACTCCTCGGTATCAAAGTATCCTCACCTGCCTCAACTTAGAGTCTTCCACTGCCCACCCCCCAGCATCCAGTAAGGACGTGGGAAGAGCTCTGTCACGTGTCATCAGAGGCGTCTCCCTGCCTGGGTCTCACGGGGACGCTGGTAAGATGACACTCCTCCCCGTGTCAGAGGGGTACCTGTCATGCTGACAGAGATCCTCCTCCCAAGGCATGCTCATGGGCCAGGATACAGTCTCTGCTTCCTTCTTCAGATCAAAGTGTCCAATAAATAGCGAAATCAGGGCTTCTCTCTTACATACAAGAGTGTCAAGTGGACCCTGAAATGGGATACGGGAAGCACGCTGGCAAATGCCTTCCCCAGATTTGTAAAAATTGGTGTTTTCTGATTAGAGGCTTAATCCTTGCTTTCATAGGGTAAAAGAACACCTTTTCTTCTGCATCACCTTCTATTGTCTCCTGTGAAAATTGTCCTGAGCCTGAAACAGATAAAGAGCATCTCTGTCTTGGGTACCTGTCCACAGACTCCTGCTTGTCTGGGGCAGGCCGCGTCTTTTTCATCCCCACACCTCCAGCCCCCACGCATTCCCTTCCTTGTCAGCACAAAACACTTCCCGTCTTCCAATGGGAAGGTGCCCTGTCGGACATGATGTCAACTTCTGTGGGTTGAGGACTTTGCTTTGACCGGTGAGAACGAACCTGTTCTCACTTGACTTCCTTCAGATTTTTCATTTATTCTCTTGGAAGCTGACTGTCACCTCGTAAAACAGCCTGAAGCTCTTACAGGCTCTTTAATCGTTTGATACATCGCGGTCTTCTGGCGGACCCACAATTCCAGTGTCAGGGGAGCCCTGCCACGCTGGACTTGACCTTGCTTTGTCCTTCTTTTCCCTTAATCCTCCTTGGTGCTACCTGGATGCCACTAGCTAGCTTGGAAAAGTGCTGGGTCATTGTTATGGAATGGAATACTACCGGGATCTCCTGTGAGAGGGACTGGTTAGGGTCCCTGGACATGGAGGGTGGCTGGGGAGAGCAGAGCAGCCTGGAGCTGAGCCCTTCTTGGCATCCAGGCTGGTCTTCCAGGAGGCAGAAGCAGCCCAGGCTCAAGCCACTCACCAGATTTCAGACATCCTGTGTGCTTTCCCATGGTAGGTAATTCTGACTTTATCTTCCAATGGGAAGATCCCCTGTTTGACATGATCTCAACTTCTGTGATAAATATACAGGAGTTGAATTTTCTCCCAGCTTTGGTGAGGAATCACTAATAAAATAAGTTTCTTTAGTTCTGGATTCCAGGAATTTCAGTGGTAGCAATACTCTGGACCCAACCCCAGCCCTGTCTGTCTCTCAGATGCTATCACTTCCAGCTTCTCTCACCAGGGCTGCGGTCGTAACCCAGAGGGAAGACACAGCTGAAATCAGAAGCCATTTGGTCTGTGTGTTTCTCTATATTTGTAACCCATTATTACTCTCGCATCAAACCAACTTTTCCTCTTCATCCATCCAGACATCATTTTGGTTACTTTCACTTGTCAGACGTGACTTCAGATTGTTCTGTTATCTACTTGGCTTAAGAAACACATTTGGGCCTCTCTGCTCCCATAGAAGTGGGGTGAGGCTTCCCCTGGCCCTTGGAGCCACACTCGGCACTGAAAGGCCAAGCTGGTTTGTCTGACACACTTACTCTCACCCATCAGAGACACTCGCATGCCTGTCAGCTGAATTATTGCATCTGGCAACTCTGGGAGGGAAGAGAACTATAAGATCTCTAGCACGGAGCATCTTCTGAAATGGGCTTATCTAAACCCACAGAGCCCCGGGGGGAATTCTGGTTCACAGTCTACCTCGATGGGCCATCAAGGATCATAGTGGTCCTAGGCCAAGGAATGAAGGAATGGGACGGAAAGCTCTTGCATCCTGTACAGAAGCATGTCTGCTTGTGACTAATACCTTTGGAAAGCAGTGTGGCCTGAGAATGGCTTACAGTTGTGGGGAAATCATCACATATTCCTGCCAAGGTCACTGGGGGTGGGGGTGGGGGGGTCTGGGCCAGCTGCCATGTAATTTAGACTTACAGAAGGAACTCATCTGGTATACCACCTGCCCCGAACTACTCTAAATTTAGTTGACCCCCACACTGTCCCCATCAGCAGTCATTGCTGGCTTTCGCCTGTCTTTCCAGCATTTTTTTTACTGATTTTTTTTTTTTAACTGATTTCCAATTTTCTCCCCCAAGCCAAACAGCACACATTCTTGGGGCCAACCAAGTCTTCTTTCTCATATAGGGAGAAATAAAGGTGGAATCAAGCCCAGTTCAGTGCAGTTCAGTTCAGTTGCTCAGTCGTGTCTGACTCTTTGCGACCCCATGAATCGCAGCCCAAGAGAACGACAAGAAAATCCCTCCGTCCCCTCCCCTCCCCCCATACAGTCTGTGTGTCGGGGAGGGGCGGCTTTGCGACTCCGTTTGTAACAAGAGCTCTGCACCGAGTAACAAGCGCCGCTGGCTCCACGATCTCTCCCTAGTTCCAAATACTAATGATTCCTCAGAAGCCACTGTCTGAGTATCTGGAGTCTTGGCGGCTCCTGTTGTTCTGTAGCTCCTGGGCTGAAGAGTAACGTGCATTGTGACCTCTGAGCTGGAGGGACTTGGGGGCTGAGCTGGAGGGAAAGCACATTACCTGGTGTTGACAGCATCCCTGTTACCTGGGAAACAGCAATCTTCCCTTTCTGTCAGTGGAGCATAAACATGAAAGAGAAGGGCTTTCTTCTCTGTGTTGGCCATTTCAGACACCCAGGGAAATTCAAAGTATGTAACTTATAGATTCGTGCAACGGGGCTTTTTGATCCGCAGTTGTGCCAAGCACCAGCTTTTTCACCAAGTACTCGGTTTCCCTGCACCTCCCCATTCTGAATTGTGTTCCAGGTCACCACTTTCTAATTTTTAAAAAAATTTTATTTATTTTTAATTGGAGAATAATCGCTTTACAATGTTGTGTTGGTTTCTGCCATACATCAACATGAAGCAGCCATAGATGTACCCGTGTCCCCTCCTTCTTGAACCTCCCTCCGAGGCCCTACCCCATCCCGCTCCTCTAGGTTGTCACAGAGCACCAGGTTGAGCTCCCTGTGTCCTGTGGTAAATTCCCACTAGTTGTCTATTTTATACATGGTCATATATGGATTTCCAGCTACTCTCATTTTGTCCCACCCTTTCCTTCCCCTGCTGTGTCCACAAGTCTCTATGTCTGCATCTCCACTGCTGCCCTGTGAACAGGTTCATCAGTACCATCTTTCTAGATTCCATATATATGTGTTAATACATGGTATTTGGGTTTCCCTCACTCAGATGGCTAAGAATCTGCCCTCAGTGCAAGAGACACGGGTTTGCTCCCTGGGTTGGGAAAAACCCTGGAGAAGGGAACGGCTATCCACTCCAGTATTCCTGCCTGGGAAATCCCATGGACAGAGGAGCCTGGCAGACTAAAGTCCATGGGATCGGGGCTTCCCAGGTAGGGCTAGGGGTAAAGAACCCACCTGCCAATATAGGAGATGTAAAAGACGTGGTTTCATTCCCGGGTGAGGAAGATCCCCTGGAGGAGGACATGGCAACCCACTCCAAAATTCTTGCCTGGAGAATCTCATGGACAGAGGAGCCTGGAGGGCTACAGTCCACAGGGTTGCAAAGAGTTGGACAAAACTGAAGTGACTTAGCATATATAATACTTGTTTTTCTCTTTTTGACTTACTTCACTCTGTGTAAGAGGCTCTTGGTTCATCCACTTCACTAGAACTGACTCATTCATTCCTTTTAATGGCTCAGTAATATCCCATTGTATGTATGTACCACAACTTCTTTATCCATTCATCTGTCAGTGGACCTCTAGGTTGCTCCCATGTCTTGGCTATTGTAAATAGTGCTGCAATGAACACTGGGGCACATGTTCACCATTTTCTCATCCACAGAAGTTCTGTTATTTAACAGTGCCTATAAGACGCTGCTGAAACTAATCACTCCCTTCCCCTTCACTTTATCTGCTCTCATGTCTGTGTCCTTCTCCCTTCGAGGGGATGGACTCAAGCACCTTTGCATCCCTACCACTGAGATGGGTGTCAGCTGCTCGGTGAAGATGCCTGATGACTGCTGAAAGAAGGGACAGGTGCTGCCTTGTCCCTTTGACTTGCTGTCTCACCATTCCAGAGAATTCTTTATCTCTGTGTCCATCTCCCTTGCTGGTTTTTGAGCAACTAGAGGGTAGAATCCTGCATCTAGTTACTTCTGCTTCCCTCAGAGCACAGTGTTTTGTGGGCCGTGGGTGCTTGGTGCAGGTTTAGGAATCCAGGGAACAAATACATTACCCAGTTTAAGTCTCTCCCGGGCAAACTCCCACTTGCTGGCATCGTAAGGGAGCCGATCGCACTGCTCATCCAGGGGAACTTCATCCGGGTCCATGATAATTGACAGGTAGTCAGCTTTAATCTCAGAAGACGACTAAGGAATAAAGAGATCTCAGAGTCACCAACCAGGGAACAACTTAAACCCAGATATGTAATGTAAAACAATACTTGGCATCATCAGCTCCTGTTTTGGTTCGTTGGGTTGAAACCACATGGTCAGGAGCAGCACGTGCCTTCTGCATGCACATAGATGCATCACATGCGAGCATGTGATTTCCATCAAGCCACTCCTTACTCATTTCACAGTGCGTTTCTCTGGTACCTGTCTCGGACCAAATGCACCCAGATTCTGCAGTGACCTTAATGCTTTTTCTCAAACAGTGATCAGAAACTCTCAGGTGGCTCAGTGGTAGAGAATCCAGCTGCCAATGCAGGAGATGTGGGTTGATCCCTGGGTGGGGAAGATCCCCTGGAGAAGGGAAGAGCGGCCCACTCCAGTATCCTCGCCTGGGAAATTCCATGAACAGAGGAACCTGATGGGCTACAGTCCATGGGGTCACAAAGAGTCAGACAGGACTTAGCGACTAAACCACTACCAAGCAGTGATCACATAATAATAATTCTCTGAAAAAATGCAAAGTATTTTAATAAAATCATTCCAAACAATGACTATAAATAACTTTCCATGGTCATTCTCCAGGAATACGAATGGCAGATGGGTCAGCAGTGGGTTGTGGCTTTTCTGCATTTGTAAGAAAGGCTAAAGTGGCCAAGTAAACCCAGCGTCCCTGGGACAGTGGAGAAGCGCATTTCATGTGAAGTGGTTAAAGACACCCAGAAGCCCCCTTGGTTGCCGCAGCAACCTGAAAAGTCTAGAGTGAGATTAGAATAAGATTTACCTGGAGGAGTTAGAGAAAAAGGGTTCTGAGCTCAGAACTTAAACACCAAACAGTCAGCCCTTCTGAAAGAATAATATAAAGGAATCCACCAGCAAGTAGGCTCCACAAGTTTCCTGGTGACCAAAATTTTGTGAGTCCCTATTCAGATGGACTGGATTTATCTGAACTGTTTGAGTATTTACATTAAAATTCATGTAAAATGCAAGGTTATTCAGCACATTGCAAGTTTATATATTTAGCATACATAGCTGTGACTCACAGGCAGGAAAAAGATGAAAAATGTACAAAAAGAAAATAGATTTGTCTTCAGTGAGAAATCGAAGTTAAGAAATAGTAAATATTTGCTATATACAAAATTAAAAAAAAAAATAGAAGTTGATTATTTCAAAGGCAAAGGGGTGAGACTTATTTATACCCAGCTATATTCCAAGTTCTTTTGGCCACTGGTATAAGATGTCAAATAAATGAGGTGGCACCTACCTTCTAGTGCTTGTTTTATCTTGGTGATGCAAATGAAGCCCAGAACATACCCTTTATTTCAGATCATATGTAACCAGATTTACATTTGGTGTGTCAGGTTCACATTCATGGGTAATATACCCTGTTCATATTAATTGATTGTAGAATTGGCTGCATTTCCATAGGCAGGACAGAAAAGAAGTATGCTTGCCCATAGAGGCTGGGTCTTGATAACTCTTGTCTAGAAGTTACTTACACTTCATTTCAATGCGTTTAGGGCCCTTCCTTTCTGTGCATTTCCCTAAACAGGATCAGAGTTGAGCAGAGAAGACAAACCTCCCCATCCATTCCACTTCACACCCGCCCACATTCTTTGGCCCTGACTCACCCCGTCCTGGACCGTCACAGCTCACCTCATCCATCACTCGCAATCTGCCTCTTTCTCACAAAAATTATCACTGAAATGTGTGACAGATAGCTCAGGGCAGGAAGATTGCCTGGCCTCCACAAAGAGTGGAAAATGGAGACAGATAGGGAGCACGTTTGTCATGAGCTGCGTTTGCCAGCATGGTAGACTGTGTGTGTGGGGTGGGGGGGTGGGGGGCACTTAAAGACACTAGTGTGAAGCTGCAGGGCTGGACAGGAGTGTTGTTTCCCACACCAGGGTCCTGGGTGCTCATGAGTGGCATGGATGGAGGAGCTTTGATGACTCCAGTTCTCAGCGTGTGCAATAACCAAGGCCATGAGACACGATCTCCAGTCTTCCAAGAGCAGAGGAAGAGCTGCAGCCCAGCCAGGGACAGCTTTTGGTCCTGTGGGAGCTGAGAGAGGTGGGCAGGGGTAGTGACTGAGCCAGGGGAGCAGCCCACGGAAGACAGTCTGCCTACATGGCACCTGAGGAGTCCTATAGTTTGTCTTAAGGCAGATGAGAGGAGATACCCAACAGACCTTCAGGAAGGGCTTTGAGACGAGCCTGCTGGTAGAATCTTGGTTGACCAATGCTTATTCTTTCAACTGACAAAATCATGGAGCACCCACTAGGTGCTAGGCATGGAACTTGCTTGGTCAGGCGCTTCAGAGCCCAGACGTGGAGGCCTGGGTTGAATCAGAGCCTACATATTACCTTGGGCAAGTTACTTAGCTTTATTAAGCCTAGTTTCCTTATCAGTAAGGCAGTGTCAGTGGTGGTACTTATCTCATAGAGTTGCTGTGAAAATCATGCAAAATAGTCTATGAAAAGCTATTCGAGGGGCCCAATGTATAGTAAGCATGAATAAATATTAGCTTTAGTTGGCCTGTGCAAGGTGAGGATGAAAAGAGAAAATACAGTCCTTATCAGTGAGGAATTTACACAGCGGTTAGAGAAATCAGCTGGAGATATGTTTTTGATGCCTTGTTCCTCTTCGCCTTCCCAAACCAATTACTTTTCAAATCCTATAGGCATTCTGTCATTGAGATGGTCATTTCTTGCCTTCATCCTTTCTAATTGACATTCAAATTTTCTAACTTTTTAGACATACAGGGGACCTCTTCGATTGAGTCCCAGAGTGCCTTTCCAGTGTTATTTCCACTAAGCTCCCGTATGCAAAGTACCCAGACGTTGTCCCTAACCTGGGGAGTGGGCCAGAGTGAGGGTGGGCTGTTTTCCTACTGCTTTCCTTCCAGCCGCAACCTTCAAAGTCTGTCTCTAAACGGAGCTCTCTGAAGTCTCTCTGCCCTCTCTTCCTTTGAACTCTGCAGTCTTTGTACCGCCCTTGCAGATTTGGCAGGTCCCGCTGTTGTTAGATGTGTTTTCCTATATGATGTACCTCCCCTTTCCAAATCCCGTTGTTTAACTTTTGCTTCCTTCGAAAGCAGTGGCTTTCCTTGTCTTAAAGCCAGTCGCTCCACGCAGCAAAAGCCTCAGGTTATTTATTCACCACACAGGAGGGGCTGCCAGTTGACATACCAACCCTGGAAGGTACAACCTTCCTGGTTTCGAACAGCAAGTCTAAGGTCACACAACCTGAATTCAAAACTCAGCTGCGACTCTAACTAGCTGAGTGACTCTAGGCAGGTTATTTTACCTTTTTGAGCCTCAGTTTCCCTCTCCTTAAAATGGGACTAATAATATATCTTTGTGTTTTTTAAAGGACTAACTGAGATATGACATAAAGAGCTCCCCAAATGTGCCACAAATACTCAGCACATAAAATGGTGAAAGTGATTTAAAGGGATTTTTAAAAAAATAATTAAAGCATAAGAGATGAGAAGCTTATTATGTTATTTAATGATTTTCTAATTCAGAACTACTTAAAGATAACTGTTTCTTTGATATATTTTTCTTCTATATATTCTATTTTAATGTATTATCTTTTAACAGCAACCAAAACTAGTCTTTATAAATTAAAAAATTTAAATAAAAATAGTATAATCATGCTTAAAAAAAAAAAGACTTGCATGTTAATAAGGACTAATACAGCTCTAGAAATTGAGGAGGTCTCTCCTTGGTACTTTACAAGTCCTGTTGATTGTATCTCCTAAATATCCCTTCCAGTCTAATCCTTTGGACTAAGCGACTGTCATTTCTGACTTGGACTGCATTCTTCTGTTCACTGGGTTCTTCTCTATTCACTCTTGTCCACTCTGGTTCTTTCTCCTCATATAGCCTGAAATCGTCTTTCTAGACATAGGTCTCTCACACTTAAAATCACTTACCTTTGCTTAACCACCCCCCCACCCCCCACCAAGGCTTCCTCTTCTAAAACACAGAGGAAATTGCTTCCCACGGCCTACAGGGCCCGCCTGGACAGCCTCTCCTCTCCTGCCTCCCCTCGTCTGTCGTCCCCACCTCTGCCCAGGTCAGTCTGTCCTCCTCACCGCATCTCCTCTGCCTGCAGACTTCCCCTCCCTTACATGCCATGTAGTCGGCTGACTCTGGTTACCACTTGACGTCTGCATGTGCTACAGTCAGTCTCTCCCCAGACTACACACAGCAGTCTCTCCTCTGCTCTGTCACCAGAGAGCCCTACACAGGGCCTGGCCTCTGCCCTGAATGGGCGCCTGGGAAATATTTAAGGCATGAATGAACGAATGACTGTTGGCTCATCGCCCCCTCCCTCCCCACCCAATAAACTTCAGAGAAGCACAAGTTATGCTAACAGGCCTAATGATAGGAATCTGATGTCTTGAATTCCAACCTGAGCCTCACACGCTGAAGAACTTAATTTTAACATGGGGCTCCGAGTATGGAACAGCAGACAGAGATAAGACAGAGGGGGGTCTTTATTTTGCCTTTTCCTTTTTGTCTCTTAGCAGAGAGTGAGATTAAGAAAATGAATATTTCTCAGGTCTTGTGTGGACTTTACAGACTTCATTTTACACTGAAGATGTTCCTTCTGTGTGTGGGACACAGTCATCTGTTCATTGTTCTAGCTTTTTATTTTTTGAACACCCCACGTTAGGGTGAGATGTTTGTTTTTTGGATTTTCTTTTTTTTGGCCATCAGGCATGTGGGATCTTCATTCCCTGGCCAGGGATTGAACCCTTGCCCCCTGCAATGGAAGCGCGGAGTCTTAACTGCCAGACAAACAGGGAAGGAAGTCCTGAGAGACGGTATAATGATTCATCTGGCATGTTCACCTGTTCAGGGCCTGCTCTGGACATCAGGCATTTGGGGGAGCAGGCATTTTTTGGGGAAATCGAGCATGATGCCACTACACCCGCAGTGCCCCTGGGCCTTGTGGCAGATTTTTGCCAAAAGGAGCACAGAATTTCATCTGAAATATTCTTACCCTTTTCAGTTTTCGGATAAAAAGCGTTAACAGGAGCCAGAAGAGGGTTGCAGCCACACAGGTGCACGTCAGAGTGATGAGCTCCAGGTTGGACTTGTCCGAGCTCCCTGGAGAGATAAAAACACCAAGAGGCCGCTAAACAGCAGCTCACAACCCCTGGGTCTGTGATTTGACAGAAGAAGGTCAGTGGCCCCCAAGTGCTTCATCAGGGTGAACACAATCGGCTCCCAGCACAGAGCCTCTCACCTTCTGGGTCAGGCAGGGTTCACGCTATTATCGTCATAAACTCACATGGAAATGAAAAGACTTTCCAGAAATGTTGCTGTGGAGTTTGCCAACAACTCCAGAAATAGTGAGTTAAAAGTCAGAGGAGAAATTAAAAATGGGAAAAAAGATTAAGGCAGGAACAAGACCTCATTAAAGTGCTAAATCTGGACGATGTGAAATCTCCCTAATGGGTTTGAGAGGAAATTCTAAAGAAAAAGAAAAAAAAAAAAGGACATAAAAAGTCTCCTTGGGGAATCACAAACTTCTTCAAAGTAGACTTTAAAAATAAAAATAAAGCTCCAGGACTGTCACAATCACCCGCTCACTCCTCTTGGAACAGACAGGCCAACCCTCCGGGTCTGACCACTCATGTCTGGGTCTCTCATGTCCGAGGCTCCTCCTCAGGCGGAGCTGAGCCAAGGGACCTGCTGGAGCTGATTCTTCCCCATGATTCTTGTTCCTCAGAATTGGAGATGAAAGCTGAGCACTGTTTCTCCACGACCAGAATGAAAAGATCCAAGGTATCCAAGAGAAGCTTCCAGAGAGGATCCTCCTTGGGATTTAAAGGAATGCCCCAGTGAGCCAGGACCGAGGTTCCCTGCTTCTCGATGCCAGGGCAGTGTCCTGGGAGCTCTAAAGGGATGCCCTTGTCCTTGACCTTCATGGGTGGTGGTTTAGTCCCTAAGTCGTATCCGACTCTTGCAACCCCATGGACTGTAGCCCACCAGGCTCCTCGGTCCATGGGATTTTCCAGGCAAGAATACTCGAGTGGGTTTCCATTTCCTTCTCCAGGGGGTCTTCCTGACCCAGGAATCGAACCTGGGTCTCCTGCATTGCAGGTGGATTCTTTACCGACTGAGCTATGAGGGAAGCCCATTAAAGGGAGACAGAGACTTAGTATCAAGTGAGGCCAAGATCAAGTGAAACTTATTCCCTTTAGAAATGGTGAGGCAATTTCCTGGCGGGCCTGTGGTTCGATCCCTGGTTGGGGAACTAAAATCCTGCATGCTATGTTCCATGGCACCTCCTGCCCTGCACCGCACTGCCCCCCGCAACCCCCAAGACATGGTGATGTGGATGATGGTATTTTTTATTGAGCACTTACTATGCATCAAGTCCTCACACCTGCCTATGAAGCAGGGGAGCGAGAAATATCCCCATTTCATGGATAAGGGCTTCATCGGCGGTGGGCGGGGGAGCTCTTGGTTTATTTTAACTTAATTATTTGACTGTGCCGGGTTTTAGTTGCAGCATCCGGGACCTTTGATCTTCCTTGTGGTGTGTGGGATCTTGTTCCCTGACCAGGGATCGAACTGGGGACCCCTGCATTTTTTGAGCACAGTCTGAGCCACTGGACCACCAGGGAAGTCCCTGGGCTCTTTGTTTTAATTTAGTGAGGATGTATTGAATCCGACTCCAGGCAAGGAGATGGGTGGGTAACTCAGGGAAAGCTGTTGCTACCAGGAGCTCACTTACAACCCAACCAGGAGGCTTAAGGCAAATGGAAAGAAATGAGGTGCAGAGAGTTTGGAGGCTGAGGGAGAGGTGACACTTGAAATGGATCTTGATCTGCAGGGGTGAAGGCAGGGGAAGGCACTATAGGCAAAGGGCAGGTGTGAGTGATGACCCAGAACTGGGAAATGGTAGGGTTCTGATGGAGGTGGGGCAAGAGGCAGGGAAAGAATTCTGAGCATCCCTGTGGTCTCAACTCAGTGCCTTGGGCAGCTGGAACCACTGCAGCTTCTCTGCCCGGAACAGGAGCAAGTACACAAGCTAAAAACTGGAGCCTCTTTCCTCTTCTCCATTCAGCTCTCATGTACGAACAGTCCCTGTGGGCCACGGTCCCCGCCACGGTGTGTCTTCTTATCCGGAGGGGACTCTGGCATTTCCTCTCTTTTCAGCCCACCCCCAGTTCCTGTTCATTCTGCTTCCATGGCTCATGAAATCCTCTCCTCCTGTCCTACCGCAGGATCACCACCTAAGTCAAGGCCCCTGCAGTCCCTCTGAATGACCGCAGCAGCTTCCTAGCCAGCCTCGAGCCCCCAGTCTCTCCTCTGCTCAAGCCCATGTGATCTTGCCGAATCACAGATTCCATCCTGTTGTTCAGTCACTCAGTCATGTCTGACTCTTTGCAACCCTATGGACTGCAGCATGCCAGGCTTCCCTGTCCTTCATCATCTCCCAGAGTTTGCTCAAAATCATTTCCATTGAGTTGGTGATATCACCCAACCATCTCATCCTCAGCTGCCCCCTTCTCCTCCTGCTCTCAGTCTTTCCCAGCATCAGGGTCTTTTCCAGTGAGTCAGTTCTTCGCATCAGGTGGCCAAAGTATTGGAGCTTCAGCTTCAGCATCAGTGTTTCCAATGAATATTCAGGACTGATTTCCTTTAGCATTGACTGGTTTGAACTCCTTGCTGTCTAAGGGACTCTCAAGAGTCTTCTCCGACACCACAATTCGAAAATATTAATTCTTGAGCGCTCAGCCTTCTTTATGGTCCAACTCTTACATCTGTACATGACTACTGGAAAAACCACAGCTTTGACTGTATGGACCTTTGTCAACAAAGTGATGGGGCTCCTTAAATTCCATCATTGCTGCCTACCCCCAGCACTGTCAGGAGAGAAACCCAAGCTCTTACATCCTGTATGCCCAACCTCACCTGTTTCTTCATCTCCTGCTACCCAACCATCCCCCCACATGCTCTACATCAAAATACTTGTAGTTTCATTAATAGACCAGCCCTTCCAACTCTGTGCTTCTGCCTTCACTGTTTCTCTGCCAGGATATCAACTTCCTAGGGGTGAGGTCACACCTTACTCGTCCCCACTCACCAATTGAGTGGATAAGTCATACTTTGATTTGTCTCTAGAGAGTTTCATGAAGTTTTCAAAGGGTTCAGGCCAAATTTCCATTCCCGTATATTCACCCAATAAGCATATAGAACATCACCCAAGTGCCAGGCTCTGCCCTGGGGGCTAGAATGTGGTGGTAAATGAAGGGGCACGGAAAGGAGCTCATGGTCTGGTGTTGAGGTATGAACGGACAGGTGTGTTCAGAGCTCTGAGTGAAGCAGCAGCAGGCGGTTCTCTGGTTCAGTCATGCCTCTGGTGCAGAGGACAGTGCCCGGCATGCGGTAGGCAGGCATCCTGAAAGTGGTGGTTGAATGAATGAGTGGACTTGGCTTCATTTGCTGCTCTGGCAGCTTGTGGTTATTCTTCCCTGAATCTCATGAGATGAACTGAGAAATTTCCAGGCATGACCCCCTCTTCTCTCAGTACGGGTCCTCTCGATGGGAAGACAATAAGTGCAAGTTAGTGAGTGTGGGTTTCCTTGGGTTTCCCAGGTGGCACTAGTGTAAAGAATCCACCTGCAATACTGGAGATGCAGAGATGCAGGTTCAATCCCTGGGTTGGGAAGATCTCCTAGAGGAGGAAATGGCAAGCCACTCCAGTATTCTTGCCTGGAAAATCCCACGGACAGAGGAGTCTGGTGGGCTGCAGTCCAGGGGGTCACAAAGAGTTGAACAAGACTGAACAACTGAGCATGTATGAGCCCCTGAGGTGAGAGATTTAATGTTTCCTCTCAGTATTCTCTCTCACACACGTGTCTTTGCTTATGCTGCAGATATGTTTTATGTAACCAAAAACCAGACTGGGACCTGCTTGGGACACAGTGGCCTTTGGCTGCTGGAGGAGCCGAGAACATCTTGGGACTGAGCACGGTCTGCATACAGTCTCTGCAAGGACTGACCCCGAGAGACCCCGCCCACGGTGGGAACTTTCCCACTGCATTCCCAGGGGCAGGAAGTTGACCCCCGAAGTAATTCCACAGTCCTTACTCAGGCAGATTCCTTGCAGTGGGACTGAATGTGTCCGGGTGCACTTAGGCATTTAAGGAATCAGCTCATTAAAAACATCTTCGATGAGCACTGGTTAGAAGGGAAAGATCTATTTAATACTCTGTTACTGTTTTTTGAAAACTGAACTCATTTTGTGAGACCTGGTATCCAGGCTCTGCCTCTGTCTCGTCCGGTAACTTGATTTTCATCTTCGCTTGGAAAGTAACCATGAGGATCATCCGCTGTAGGTTGACCTAAGTCAGCAGCATCTCTTCCCATCCACTGTCGGCTGTGTTTTCAGGGGTCAGACATCCACACACTGGCCTGCCCTGGACCCAGCTTCACCTCGCTGGTGTCAGCTGATGAACATGTGCATGAAACAGCCCAGCTGTACATGGCGGGCGTAGGAGGCGGGGGAACATGGGTGGATTTGACAATAACAGGACTTGGCGCTGGATCTCAGGGCTGTCCCTCATGTCTGATGGGTGTGAGAGCGCCACATGGACATGGCATGAGGATGTTTTTATATGGGATAATGACAAGAAGGTGGCTGATTCAAAGAGGTCAGGTATTTGTACCTCTTATTTCAGATTGCGGACCGGGCTGCCCAGAACGTGCCATGTCAGTTACCCTCCCGGGCTCCGGCCCGTCCCTGCTGGGGTAGGACGGGCACGCAGGGGAAGGGCTGAGTTCTGAAGGTGGCGTGTCTTTCTAGAGTCTGCAGAGCTGGGCTGTGTCCTGCCGTCCTGCCCTGAGCCTTTCTGACGGTGGTGGGCAGCTCTGTCTGCATGGGACTCAGGCTGTGTGACATGGCAGCATCATCCCGGCTGGGACACGTGGCTCTTTGTGGCCCCAGACCACCTGAGTGAACAGGCAGCAGAACTGGGTAGCTCAACTTATGCGGTGTAGCCGGGTGGTGCCTCCCAAGAAGTGAGGGCAACTCCCCAGCAAGCGGCCAGGGCTCCAGCCCCAGGCCTGCCTTGACTCCAGAGAAGGAAGTCTTTCCCTGACCCTGTACACAGATGTGAGTGCCGGGGACTCTGCGCGCCAGCCCCGTCCCTAAAGTGTGGACGTGCCAACAGCACCCCACCTCACAGGGGAGATGGATAAAACTAGGTGTTATTTTGGAGGCTTCACTCTCTTTTCCTTTTAAAAAATCCTCTTATTACTTTTTGTTTTTATTTATTTTTTATTTTATTTTTGGCCATGCTATGTGGCATGTGGACTTCTGGTGGCTCAGACAGTAAAGAATCTGCCTGCAATGCGGGAGACACAGGTTTCATCCCGGGGTGGAGAAGATTCCCTGGAAAAGAGAATGGCTACCCACTCCAGTATTCTTGCCTTGAGAATTCCGTGGACAGAGGAGTCTGGTGGGCTGCAGTCCATGGGGTCGCAAAGAGTCAAACATGACTGAATGACGAACACACACACACACACATGCAGCATGCAGAACGTTAGTTCCCTGACCAGGCATCGAACCCATGTCCCCTGCATTGGGAGCACAGAGTCTTAACCACTGGACCACCAGGGAAGTCCTCCTCTTATTACTTTTTGTACTTCAAGTGCAACATAATTTTTTTTCATCCAAATATATTATGTAAAACACAATTTGCTTTTCCTTCTAAAACTAATCAGACTTTGACCCAAGTACTGACCATTTTCTGTAAACCACTGAGTTACTTTCCCTGAGAAACTGGCCTAACATTCAGCATGGCTTAGGAGTTATTCTCTGGTTCTGGTGTTGTTTTAATTTGAGGGAACCATTCATGTCGGTTCATTGCCCATTATGCTATTGGGACATCAAGAGAAGGGTGTGTTTCTTATTCACTCTGCATCTCAAGCACTGGCCTAGTGAAAGACTCAATAGATGTTTATATATGGATAAAAAGAAAATCAATCAATACACCTGAACCTGGCTGCCCATGGGAGTCAATCAAGCAAGGCTACACCTCCTTTAACCTAAAATCCAGTAACCAGTAATCCAGTTATCCTTATTGTATAATTTCTCTAAGGCTTATTGGACATTTAGATTGACTGTCATGCTGATTATGAGGGCTTCCCTGGTAGCACAACACAAAAGAATCTGCCTGCCAAGGAGAAGCAGGAGATGTGGGTTCGACCCCTGGGTTGGGAAGATCCCCTGGAGGAGGGCATGGCAACCCAGTCCTGTACTCTTGCCTGGAGAATTCCATGGACAGAGGAGCCTGGTGGGCTTCAGTCCATGGGGTCACACAGAGTTAGACATGACTGAAGCGACCGAGCACACACACGTACACACACTTACTTTAAGGTATACATACGAATTGTGAAGCCTTATATGTATACTTGGAGAAGGCAATGGCACCCCACTCCAGTACTCTTGCCTGGAAAATCCCATGGATGGAGGAGCCTGGTAGGCTGCAGTCCATGGGGTCGCTAAGAGTCGGACACGACTGAGCAACTTCACTTTCACTTTTCACTTTCATGCATTGGAGAAGGAAATGGCAACCCACTCCAGTGTTCTTGCCTGGAGAATCCCAGGGATGGGGGAGCCTGGTGGGCTGCCGTCTATAGGGTTGCACAGAGTCAGACATGACTGAAGCGACTTAGCAGCAGCATATGTATACTACATAATTTGGTATACAGACACCAACTTGGGAAGTGAGGTATGGACATACTGTATTTGGATTAAATTTGAAGTACATTTCAAGAGGAACTTTAGGTAAAGATACTTAAAATTGCGATTCTATCAGTTCTGTAACACATTTTTATCACAGTAAGTTAAAGCCTTAGGTCAAATAGCAATTTTGTGGCCTGGAACACCATTTGTGTGACTTACTGGCTAAGTCTAGAAAAAGTATAATACAGCAAGTTTTGTTGAAATGGAATTCAATGTATCATATTAACAAATAAGGCGTGCATGCTAAGTTGCTTCAGTTGTGTCCAACTCTGTGTGACCCTCTGGACTGTAGCCTGCCATTCTCCTCATATATTTGAGAAGCTTTTATCATATGCCATATGCACTGTTAAGTTTGTTCATCCTTCCAGCAACCCTGTATGGTTGGCATGCCATAATTCACACCCATTTTGCAGATGAGCAAACTGAGGCTCCAGGAGGGAAATCATCTGTCCAGGGTTGCATGGCTCATGGGCAGGGACATACCTGACTTCAGAACGGGGCCTCTTCCCCACCAGGTGGAGGGATGGGTGAGCGGAGTGGTTAAATAGGGATCCAGTTCTCAGTGCCGCCACTTTCCAGCTTTGTAACCCTGGACAGAGTCCTCACCCTCTTGGGGCCTCAGATTCTCACTTGTAAGTAGAAAAAAAAACCCTCCTTGGATTGTTGCAAACGTGAAGAAGACTGATACATATTACGTGCTTAAAATGGTGCACTGCACGGTCAACAGTGTGAGATGTTCTAACTGAATTCCAGCACCATTTTTTGCATTCTCGATCAAGGCCAGCTTTCTGTCATTGTTTAGGTTTCAGTACAAAGGCATGCACAGCCTGCCCCCAGCCCTCCAGGGTGAAATCGAGGAGCTGCCAGCTCAACTGTCTCCCTCCTCTCCTGGGGAAACCCATGAGAGGAGTGACACCAGTCACCAGCATCTCCGTGTGAGTTAGTTTATCACACCCTTCCTAGTGCCAGGAGAGCCAGGGCAGAGAGCTGCGTCAGAGGAGGCTCAGAAGGATAGGGGGGAGAGGCTAGTCCCTAAGACGAGTCTGTTCCAACCTTTTCCTTCTCTTTACATTTGGGACTTTGTTAAGGAACGTAGCGTATCCTTCCTGCCGTGTGCGTCCTTTCCTGAAATGTGTCACTGTGGGGTTATTGTGGCACAAAATTCACAAACCACACCTGTTTGCATCCATCAGTCATCCTCAAAAAACGTTACAGGGGCTTCCCTGGTGGTCCAGTGGTTAAGAATCCACCTTGCGAGGCGGGGGATGTGGGTTTGATTACTCGTCAGGGAACTAAGATCCCACATGCTCTAGAGCAACTACTGAGCTCCCTGTGCTGCAAAGAAGACCTGACACAAGCCCCCAAAATAAATAAGCTTTTAACAAATGTTAAAAATGGTAGCTATTCTTCAAGTTGTTTTCTCTTGCATAATTACAAATGCTATTATTATGCTTTGCTATTATTTCAATAGCAAAGCCTAAATGTGTTAGAAGAATGTGTGTATATGTATATTGGGTTGGCCAAAAAGTTCAAGTTTTTCAGTGACACTGTATAAGAACCTGAATGAATTTTTTTGGCCAACCCAACACATATACACATACATATATGTATATCGATATAGTGGTTATTACTTAGAGTAATAAAATACAGTTTATTTTAAATCCTCAGATGAAAATGTGCCCCCCTTGCATTGTAACAGTCCCCTTGAGTTCCATGGACTATGGAGGGCTGTTAAATTCTGAAACTATTCTAGTTAGTAACAGTTTTGTTGCTGTTGTTTTTAATATTAGCACTTCCCCTTTGAGCTCTCCACATGTGCTTCTGGGCAGTCCAAACCAAACAAGACCTGTGATTATTTAAAGAAGCCACTTTGATTCCCCAGTCCGCTCATCCTTTTCAGATACAAAAATAACACATTGTTTTATCTAGGAGTATAAGAATCCTTTTTCAAAGGAAATAAAAAGAGCAGACAGTTTCCTTCCTGGCTAATGTGTGAACCTCTTTCAATCTGTTAAACATAGCCACAGACACAACTTATGTGCCCGGCTTCACTTCCTAAACTCAACCTGACAAGATACAGGTCAGGGGGAGGGTCTAGGTTGCATATATTAGGAAGCCAAGTCTGCAGCTTGATGCACCTAATTCATAGCCACCAGAGAGAGAAGCAGTGATTTAGACTCCAGACGCAAGAATCGCATTTCAGTGATGCAATTACTAAGCAGGTACCGCCTTTAATTGTTCTGAACAGCATCCAAGGATCAAAAAAAATTTTTTTTCAAGGATCAGATTTTTATTCCATGAGCCCAGAGTACTTCTACTCAAGATACTGCATCTAATTTGTAAGGTCCACATAATATCAACTTTCAGAAATTCTTCCTATTCAAGATTATCTGCTTCTAGGGAGCTGAAACCTGCCTCCTTGAAACGTTGCCACCATCTCCCTCTCTTGGTTCTGCTTCTCTTTTCTGGAGTGTTAAAGGGTAAGGCCAGTGTCTCCTCTGTCTGATAATGCCTTAAATATTTGAAGAAAACAGTCGTGTCACCCCCTCTCTCCAGGTTGACTCATTTTTAGACTAAACATCCTCCTTTCCTTGTGCTGTCTTATCATTACCCTATTAGGATATGGCTTCATCTGTTTATGCTTCTCTTAGAAATGGGTATGGATATTTCAGGTGTGGTTTGATGATGGCTGATCAGGTAATTTCTCAGCTAACCATGATTTTTCAGCAGAGAGGCTAGATACAGCAGTCACTGTGAGAGCAGGAAAAAAGCTGCAAAAGACAGCAAAGGAGGAGGAAAGAGAACTATAAAAAGCAGACATAAGGACTCAAAAAAGCATGGCTGTTGAGGGCAATTAGGGTGAAAGTAAGGAGCCATGTACAAAGTAGCTGCAGCTACCTTGCAAATTACACCATTTCTCTAAGTGAAATTGAAGACTGATGCCTCATGAGGAAAAAGAGGTCATGAATCAAAAGGACCAATTCCTCCGGGTGTGGGAGGAATCAGTTCTGACCCCACCAAAAGGATAAATGATTTGCATCAACTCTCCCGCTGAAATTATCTAAAACAACTGGATATTTTAAAAAATCTTCATAAAAGTTTAAAGCAATCTGACACAACAGGCCAAAATATGCATGAAAGTGGGAATGAAGTAGGGCTGAGGAGGATTGGGAAGGCATTTATACTCTGAGGGTTTTTACAGACCCTTATAAACAGCAGATTCAGTTTTCATGGCTTCCCAGAGTGTGGGGGACTGGAAACGAAACTCAGAGTCCTCACAGGGGAGGGATATCTGGTGGAAAATCACTGCAGATGGTGACTGCAGCCATGAAATTAAAAGACGCTTACTCCTTGGAAGGAAAGTTATGACCAACCTAGATAGCATATTCAAAAGCAGAGACATTACTTTGCCAACAAAGGTCCGTCTAGTCAAGGCTATGGTTTTTCCTGTGGTCATGTATGGATGTGAGAGTTGGACTGTGAAGAAGGCTGAGTGCCAAAGAATTGATGCTTTTGAACTGTGGTGTTGGAGAAGACTCTTGAGAGTCCCTTGGACTGCAAGGAGATCCAACCAGTCCATTCTGAAGGAGATCAGCCCTGGGATTTCTTTGGAAGGAATGATGCTAAAGCTGAAACTTCAGTACTTTGGCCACCTCATGCGAAGAGTTGACTCATTGGAAAAGACTCTGATGCCGGGAGGGATTGGGGGCAGGAGGAGAAGGGGACGACGGAGGATGAGATGGCTGGATGGCATCACTGATTCGATGGACGTGAGTCTGAGTGAACTCCGGGAGTTGGTGATGGACAGGGAGGCCTGGCGTGCTGCGATTCATGGGGTCGCAAAGAGTTGGACATGACTGAGCGACTGAACTGAACTGAACTGAACTGAAGGCTGGCATGCCAGAAAGCAACCCCCCTCAGGGTAAAAGTGAAGTTACCTACCTCTAAATGAAAACTGACTGCATAAACAAAAATAATGCTATGTGGCTATAAGCAGATGGGATTAGCAGATGCAAACTATTACATGTAGAATGGATAAACAACAAGGTCCTACTGTATAGCACAGGGAAATATATTTAATATTCTGTGACAAAGCATAATGGAAAGAATGTGAAAAAGAATGTGTGTCTATGTATAACTGAATCACTTTGCCGTATAGTAGGAATTAACATAATATTGTAAATCAACTGTACTTCAACAGAATAAAATGTTTGAAAAAGTAACCAGTTTCTCACAGAAGTCAATGGACTAGTCAATAGGAACTGTTGAGAATTATTTAGACTTTGTCATTGCCAAGGGTGATATGGATGTGGGGGGTCCAGAATTACTCATAACTCACTGTCTTCTTTCCTGCCTCATTCACTTGGCTAATCCAACATCCTGCAAGCCTTCGTTCAGAGGTCAAGTCACTCTCCCTATCGTTTGCAGCCTCTATGAAGTCCGTTAGCCCTTATCAGCGGCATTGTGTAGTGTGTTTACTACCGGTTAGTGTTTCTATTTTACCTGTAGGAGGAGCTCAAAATGTCTACTGATCTGGTTCTCCTGGTTTCATGTCCCCCCTTATTTGCCTTTCAGTGAGGTTTTCAAAGCACATGGAGGTTAGCGAGCATTTCTCAAAAGCCCATATCCTGCATGAAAGTGAAAGTGTTAGTCACTCAGTAGTGTCCGACACTTTGTGACCCCCTGGACTGTAGCCTGCCAGGCCCCTCTGTCCACAGGATTCTCCAGGCAAGAATACTGGAGTGGGTAGCTGTTCCCTTCTCCAGGGCGTCTTCCCGACCAGGGATCAAACCAGGTCTTCCGCATTGCAGGTAGATTCTTTACTGTTTGAGCTACCAAGGAAGCCCCCCATATCCTGCACAGTCCTGAGCAAATAGATAAGCTGTTGAGTTAACAGCTAATTTAATTTGGCTCCTCTCTGTTGCCCTCAACAGTATAGTGATGTATTTCTATAGCCTGCTGGGCTATAGTCCATGGGGTTGCAAAAGAGTCAGACATGCTGAGCAACTTTCACTTCACTAGGATTACTATATATAAAATTGGTGAACACCAAGGACCCACTGTGTAGCACAGGGATCTATTCTCAGTATCTTACAAAAACCTGTCATGGAAAAGAATCTGAAAAAGAATATATATATACAGAGAGAACTGAATCAGTTTGCTGTTTACTTGAAACTAACACAATGTTGTGAATTGAGTGGACAGCAATAAAAATGAAGAATAAAAGGTGAGAGTAGGATTGTCTGGAGGAGAACAAGTGGGGAAGGGAGGCTGTTCAGACCAAAGGAGAATGATGTGTAAGGGCAGAGGACCAGGGGCGAGGGGGTGTGTTCTGATTTAGTCCAGCTGAGGGGCTGGGGCGTGGGGAGGGGGATGAGAGCTGAGACTGGAGGAGGACCTGATGCACTGGGATGAGAATGGTGACCAGAAACCCCTGCAGGATCTGAAGCAGGGGAGAAACAGGTCAAAGATTAGTCATTTAACACTACTCTGTATAAAGTAGATAACCAATAAGGACCTGCTGTATGGCATGGGCAACTCTGCTCCATACTCTGTAATGGCTTGTCTGGGAATAGAATCTAAGAGTGAGTATGTGTAACTGATTCACTCAGCTGTACATCTGAAACTAACACACTTGTAATCAACTATACTCTAATAAAATTTTTTTTTTACAAAGATGAGTCCTGTAAAAAGATGACTCTAGACTTGGGCATGGATCGGAGGAGGGCGAGAGAAGAAGGAGAAATGCTGTCCGAGAGGGAAGGGATGATGACAGGGGTCAGCTCAGCTGAATGGCAGCTGATGTGGGCCATTCAACAAAAATCACTTCCCGTTTCCTCAACAGCAAATGATCCAGGTTGATAGAAACTTGGAGAGATGACCACATTGCCTGACTTTGCTGAAAAGCATGACATTTGTGGGAGGAGGAATCGGGGGAAGCCACCTAGAAGCGGGGAGACAGGACAACAAGGAGCAGGGTGGGGCTGGAGAAGTCCACGGGCTCAGTTTCACCCTAAGGCCTTGCAGACAAGCTCCTGGGGTGCTTCGGGAGAATGGAAACCTTCCTTCTGCAGTTTGCAAAGACCTAGGCTCAAGTAAGTCCTGGCCATGCTGCATGTTCGTGGTGCAACTGTGGGCCAGTAATTTAATCTCTTCAAGTCTCCATCTTCTTATCTTTAGACCGAGCATAATACTCCTTCTTTGGATTCTCATGAAGTTAGTGGGATCCAGTTTGTCAAGTGTCTTGCCTGGCGCCTGCACATAAAGGTACTAAATAAAAGCACTAAGTAAATACCTGTCTCCTACTAAGTGCTGGGGAGGGAATGCAGACAATTGGCTGACACAGCTCCTGCCTCAAAAAGCTTGTAATTCAGTAGCAAAGAGACGTATGTGCTCAGTCATTATCCGACCCTCTGTCCCTGGGATTCTCCAGGCAGGAATACTGGAGTGGGTTGCCTGGCCCTCCTTCAGAGGATCTTCCCGACCCGGCGTTGAACTTGCATGTCCTGCATTGGCAGGTGTGTGTTCTTTACTCCTGAGCCACAGGCAAGCCCCCAAAGAGAAGCATATCGATTCCTAACTATTCATGAAAGGAAGAATAGAGTAAGTTCTGATTCAAGTTTCTTCATTGAAGAAAAATGGTGTGGGTGAGGAGAGAAAAGGACGTATATCTGACTCAGCTTTCATCCCAGAGGATGTAACAGAGCAGAAAGCATCTAAACTGGCCCTAGAGAATAAGGAGGATTCGCCTGAAACAGGGAGGTGCCTGGACAGAAGGCATTCCAGGCTGCGTTAACTCAGTTAACCCAGGCCATGCCTAGCCTTCTGCTGTGAGTCAGGCTGACTGATGGCCAGAACCCTGGCTCATCAGCCCCCGATCCGGCCTGGGGCTCCACAGTGCCCCTGCTCTGGCCACAGCTGCAGAAGGGGTGCCAGCAGACTGAGGCAGCTAGAAGAGTGGTGGTCACGGCCAGTGGGTGGGATAGGGTCAGCGATGTCATGAAGCAGTGGGGCTTCTAGGAAACTCAGAGCAGCCTGGCAGAAGAGGGGAAGGGTCAGGAAGTGGTCATCTACGAACTTGTGTAAATATCTCTGCTTCAGGCAAGGGCTTCTCCCAACCCATCAGAGCCCAGGAATGAGGATCAGGGAGACCCCCTCACTCTCTGGAGGCATCCCCTTCTCAGATCTCCACCCCACCCTCCCTGATGCAGTCTGGGGTCCTTGTTAAAGTATCAATGAACAGTCCTTTACAGAAGGAGGTATTAAAGAGAGAGGTACCCTTGATGCGTTATCTCCATGTGTAAGCAAATGAGTTGATACTTTAAAACAAGGATGATTGGGGAGACAAATAGGACCCTAACTTAAAGGGTTTGGGAAATGCTACCCTCGACTTTTTTCTGAAACTGTAAATTGGTAGTTTCAGATTTTTCAGGAGACTCTCCAGGATCATTTCCTTGTAAGAGACTGGGATTAATGGGGAGTTCCCTGGTGGTCTAGGGTTAGGATTCAACGTTTTAACGGCCATGGCCTGGGTTCAGTCCCTGGTCAGGGAACTGAGATATGGAAAGCCTCAAGGTGCAGCCAAAAAAAAGAAAAAAGAATGGGGATGATAAATTCTCAGTTACCATCTTTAAGTAGTGTAGTTTCCAGGGCAGAAAAGTTGATGAATTTTGCCTTCTCCCTTAGTTCCTCCTTAGGAAATTCTTATATACTCTGAAGTCTCCTTGGGAGCATTTGCAAATAGGCTGCTGAACGACATGTGAAACCTCAGTGAGTCATAGATGTGTACACCCTAGAGGTGCCAATTTGAAGACTTTATGATGCTGTAAATGTCATGTTTTTGGACGATTCTTGGCAGTGGAGAATTAAAATCGAGGTCTAATCTCTTTTCTGAATAGAAGCCACGCGGCCAAAGCCCAGGCTAGGATGTGGCCTTTTTGGGTTTTGCTGCTCAACAGAGCTGTTTGAGAAAGCCTGTGGAATACTTTTCTTCATTGGGGTCTGTTTACCATGTGTGGCTTCTCTCTGATCATATTTTGCAGGCTGTGCTGTGCTCAAGTCATGTCCGACTCTTTGCGACACCATGGACTGTAGCCCACTGGGCTCCTCTGTCCATGGGATTTTCCAGGCAAGACTACTGGAGTGGGTTGCCATGCCCTTCTCCAGGGGATCAGCCTGACCCAGGGATCGAACCTGGGTCTCTTGCATTGCAGTGGGGTTCTTTACCACTGCACCGCCTGGGACGCCCAGTGTGCAGCCTATTTCATGTTAAAAACAGGCTTATGACAACACGGGCAAGAGCCAGTGGATGTGTACTGAATGGGATTGGGAAAAGAATGAATACTTTCCAGCATGTGTGTGTTTTTTCCTCTCTCTCTCTATGCCTGGCTTCTGTCTTCTTGGATTTCTTTCTCACAGGCGTGGCCACTCTGGCCATTCTCTGTCACGGCTCTGGCATTGACAGGCTCTCCCATCTTCCAGGGTCTACTTCCTCCCGGAGCCTGTGTTCTGACAGCAGCCTCTCTCCAGGGTGGCCGGCCTGTGTCCTCCCCCTTGGCCTTGCGGGGAGGGACCAGACAGGCTAGCCCAGTGGGACGGGGATGGGAGAAGGAAGTCGGGGAAAGGAACATACTGGAGGGACAGCGGGGGATCGGGAGTTGGCAAGTTCACCAAACAGGGAAGCAGGTGTCTGGGCAGCTGTTTACCTTGCACAATGAGGTGGGCCGAGCTCTCTGCCGAGCCCTTCAGGTTGCTGGCTTTGCAGTGATACACGCCTGCATCCTCTTCTGTGACTCTCTCGATAAACAGTGTGCTGCTTCCCGGTCCTAAAATAATTCCTGAGGAGTGAGAGATGTTTACATTAGTGGGCCTGGATGACAGAGAAAACAGCCACGTGTGTGACACAACCCTCTTCCTATCGTTATGCCTTCGGATGAGGAAATCCAAGCTCTGCTTCATCTGGGCCAGCACTGCTTGTTTGGTCTTGTCCAGGCTGTCTCGTGGCACCTTCTGGAGCTCTGAGCCCCTACTTGGGAGATGCAGGTCTGACCCAGGCCAGAGAGAAAGGTGGGGCAGCTGCCTGAACCTTGGAAGAGCACATGTCAAGGAAGTGTGTGTGTGTTACTTGCTCAGTCGTGTCCAACTCTTTGCAACCCTATAGACTGGCCCACCAGACTCCTCTGTCCATGGGATTTCCCAGGCAAGAATACTGGAATGGGTTGCCATATCCTCCTCCAGGGGCTCTTCCCGATCTAGCGATTGAACCCAGGGCTCCCGCATTGCAGGCGGATTCTTTACTACTAGTGCCACCTGGGAAGCCCCAAAGGAGGAGTATATCTAATAATAATAATAATAGCAATTGTTGTTCAGTTGCTCAGTCATGTCTGACTCTTTGCGACCCCATGAACTGCAGCAAGCCAGGCTCCTCTGTCTTCCACTATCTCCTAGAGTTTGCTCAAGTTCATATCCATTGAGTCGGTGATGCTAACTATCTCATCCTCTGCCACCTTTTTCTCCTTTTGACTGATAACAACAACCATTTCCTCAATGTCTGCTGTGTGCCAGGCAAGACTGAGACCCCATCCCTGTCTTTTTTTACATTGGAGGATAATTGCTTTACAGTGTTGTGCTGGTTTCTGCCATGCATCAGCGTGAATCAGCTCTAAGTATACATATATCCCCTCCCTGTGGGGCCTCCCTCCCAGTCCCCATTGCTGTCTTGACAATCATCCTGTAAGGGGTTATTGTCTCCTTCCAAACGCGGACCCTGAGCTTCAGGGAGGTTAAGGAATTCAACTGAGAGCGTACAAGGCACCCCTGTGGTGCAGGGGTCAAAGCCAGGCCTGTTTCATTGGTCACGGTGGTGAAGAGCGTGGGCTAGGCTTTGAACGAGGCTTCACCACCTGCAGCCTGTCCCTTTAGGCCAGTTACTTCACCTTTCTTTTCCGTGTCCTTCGCCTTAAGGCGACAGTGAAAACAGCTCCTACTCGATAACGGAAAAATGGACAGCAAGTGCCCAGCACACAGTAGGCGCTCGGTAAATGCAAGTTGAAGTGTTACTGTGGAGCGGGTGTGAGGGAGGGGGATCCAGCTTCCCGACCCAGTTGCTTCAGTACCAAGTACTGTCACCCTGTGTTTGAGTACTGATGCTTAGTCTGAGGCTGAGACTGGATGGTGGAAAGGGGCAGGCTAAGGGGTGGCGTCTGCTGAGGGACAGTTAACTCATACCAGGCACAACACACATTCACACACACTCTCTCTCTGACACACACACACACACCAGCAAACAGAAAATGTTTGAGTGAGAATCAATACATGTAGCATAGCTGAGCCAATTAAATGCAAAGTCTGGGCAGGGAGGAGCTCATTAAGAACAGGGAAGTCAGAGGCAGCACGGAGGCGGTGGGCTTTGGGTTAAGGTCTAAACCATTATCAGAGGTGATGGGAAAAAGAGGGGGCATTGAGAAGAAGCAGGACCCTGGAATGAACATGCGCTGAGTGCTGGTTCTGGAATAAATTGGGCCTGACCAGACCAGAGGCTGTATTTTGTTAGCTGAAATAGTTTGTATTCTCCTGATTATAAAGAATAACATTCGATATAGAAAACTTGAGAAATATATTGGAAAGCATAAAGAATATAAAAATACAAACAAACCTGTGGTCTCACTCCCAGTCAATTGTCCTTTTATTTATTTTTTTTGCCATACCAAGCAGTATGTGGGATCTTTATTTCCCAACCAGGGATTGAACCTGTGCACCCTGCATTGGGAGCACAGAGTCTCAACCACTGGATCACCAGGAAGTCCCCCTTTAGTCTTTTTAAAGTGGCCTTTTTACACAGCTTGTTTATTGACATCATATTTTAAGCTTGAGCTTCCCAGATGGCACTAATGGTAAAGAACCCATCTGCCAATGCAGGAGATGCAAGAGACATGGGTTCAATCCCTGGGTGGGGAAGATCCCCGGGTTTAGGAAATTGCAACCCATTCCAGTATTCTTGCCTGGAAAATTCTATGGACAGAGGAGCCTGGTGGGCTATAGGGCCAGTCCATGGAGTCACAAAAGAATCAGACATGACTTAGCATCTAAACAACAACAAGGTCCTAGACACTAGTCTACAAGTTGGTAGTACAATGATAAGTGAGGCAAATCAGTCCCTGCCTGCGCGAGGCTTCAGTTATACTTTGGGAGAAGCACAAACAAAGAATGTCATTTCAAGTGGCCATAAAGTTTGTGAAGAAAATTAGCCAGGTTAAGGAGGGTCACAGGTTAAGGAGGGTGAGGAAGCTATCTTAGGTGGGCTGTTTGAGCAGAGACCAGGGAGGTGGGCTACCGTGAACCAGGTGAAGACATGGAAAAGGGCATTTCAGGGACAGGAAATTGAAAGCCCGTGGGGGCAGGAAGGAGCTTGTTTAGGGAAAGACACGGTGGCTTTGTTCTGGAGCGATTGTGGTTGTTTTTACAATTAAGCAATTTAATTTTTAATTTAAGTAATGTTTAATTTTAAGTAATTATTTGGGTTGCGCTGGCTCTTCGTTGCCATATGCAGGCTTTCTCTAGTTGCAGGAGCAGGGGCTGCTCTCTAGTCGCAGTGTGCGGACTTCTCACTGCGCTGGTTTCTCTTGTTTCAGAGCACGGGCCCTAGGGTGCTCAGGCTTCAGTAGCTGTGGTACACGGGCTTAGTTGCTCCACAGCCTGTGGGATCTTCCCAGACCAGGTATCGAACGCAGGTACCCTGCACTGGCAGGCAGATTCGTACCCACTGTACCACCAGGGGAAATGCCTGGAGCAACTGTGTTTGTTGCAAGTGGTAGGAACTGGTGGTATCGGGGATCTTTGTGAAGGCTTGCTAATGGGTTAGCATGTGGTACTTGAAATGCCAAGTCATAAATGTGTGACTTCAAGGCTGATGGTTTGAACAACTGTGAGGGTAGTGGTACCTTTCCTGTGGGGGAGCAGGTTTGAGGGAGAAAAATTGAGAGTCCTGTCTTGTGAGGGGCCCGCGGCATATCCTAAAGGAGGTTTCACTGGGGCCCAGGGAAGAGGTCAGGGTTGTTGTTCAGTCGCTCAGTTGTGTCTGACTGCAACCGACTGCAGCATGCCAGGCTTCCCTGTCCTTCACTATCTCCTGCGGTTTGCTCAGATTCATGTCCATTGAGTCGGTGAGGCCATCCAACCATCTCATCCTCTGTCGCCCCCTTCTCCTCCTGCCTTCAGTCTTTCCCAGCATCAGGGAGGTCAGGGTTACAGCTGGCTAAGTGGAATCAACATTTGGGAAGCAGGGACAGCCAGGAGAATGGAAACAAAGCTCATGGGAAGTGAGTCCGGCCGGTCTGAAGCCTGAGCCCCAGGAAATTAGAGGAAGAGGAAGCAGCAGAGGCTTAGAAGAAGTCATCCAGGAGGTTGCAAGAAAAGCAGGAGAGCCTGAGTCCTAGATCCGAGGAGAGAGCTCACAGAGAACAGGGATCTGCTGCATTCAGAGCAGCTGAGAAACTAGGAAGATAGAGATGGGAGATAATGAACTGCTGGATTTGACAATGAACTGCTTCAGACGTCTGGGGCAGAAGCGTGATGACTTAGAGAATAGGAGGTGATGGAGGAGAGATGGGGGTGAAGGTTAACTTTTCAGGGAGTGTGCCAGAGACCTACATGAGGTCAAGGAGTGAATTCTTGTTTGAAATGTGAAATTTTATAGCATGTTCATGTGCTGATAGGAATAATCTGGGAGGGAAGGACGGAGGGAGGAAAAGATACTGAGGGAGAAAGAGGAGAGAGGAGGAGAGAGGACACAGAAGGAACAATACCAGGAGAAGCGAGAGGGAATGGAACTCAGCGGCCAAACTGACCTTGGGCAGGAATCCGGAGAGCTCAGGATGGGACAGGTAGATCCGACAATTTGGTGATACATTTTCTCAGTAAACAAGAGGTACTCATCAGTTGAAATTGAGGAGGAGGAAGGAATTTTGGAAGTTTGAAGCAAGAGAAGAAGGTGTGAAATAGGGTGCTGGCAGAGAAAGAAAACAAATCCAGTTGTGAAATGCTGTTAAGGTTTTCCTAATGCGTATACAGCTTTAAACACTGACCCCTCTGTGCGTGTAACTTATTGGTTGGTATTAGGTTACATCTAATCACTCATGACTATAAATAGTGCAAGAACATTTTTAAGCATAAAGGTTTGTTTGTTTTTTAATTTCAGATTATTTCCTTAGGCTAGATTTTTCAGAAACAGATCTATTAGGTCAAAGGCTCTTCATTCACATAATCAAGCTGCCTTCCCAAAACATTATTCCAGTTAACACTTGGGCCAGCAGAGGGTAAGAGACAATTTTATCACTTTCCTGCCAGGACTGAGCAGAAACATCTGAAAAATACAAAACACAAAACTTTGTTGGTTTGATAGAGAAAAAATGAGTTGTCTTAATCTCTGTGTGTGTGTGTTTTGGAACATTCTTTCATGTGTTCCTTAGCCATTTTTATTTTCAAAGCACCTGTTTTGAGTCGTTGACTGGGAAGGTGAGTTCAGATGAAGGAGAGCTTTGAAATCCTGGCTGAGGAGTTCTCATTCATTGGAGAAGGAGAGGGTCACAAAGGCTTTTGAGGGAAATGACATGAGAGCTGTGTTTAAGGAAGTTTAGTCTAGAAGGAGAATGCAGGATGGACTGGAATGAGGAAAAAGTGGTATCTGGAAGTCCAGCTCACCAAGTGGTCATTCAGGCAAGGAACGATGAGGCTCCGAGTCTGGATGGTGGGAAAGGAAGTGGAGGGGAAGAAATGGAAGCAGACACTTTGCAGAAACAAGCCACAGGGATTGGTGCTTTACTGGATCCAGGAATAGACCAGGGATGAGTCCAAGGTGCTTCTGGAAAAAAAGAGCTTTCCCCTGTAACCTTGGCTAGATCACTGAATCCCTTTGGGGCCATTTCCCCATCTGTGAAACAAACAAACAGAAAAACCCTCTGTTGTACCTACTCCATGGTATTTGCTATGAGAATCAGTAGAAATAATTTAAGTGAAAGCTTTGAAAAGTAAGGTATGGTGTAAGGGATGATCCCAGAAAGAGAAAGCATGGCTGGATGGTGGGTGGTCGGGGGAAAGGACGTCAGGAAGAGCAGCGAGCCGGTTACCCACGATTGTCTCCACTGCAGCTGACCTGCATCTCAACCAAGTTCCTATCACTCTGATCCCAAATTAAGGCACAGGGCATGATCAAATAAAGCTAGAGGACTTGGACTGCACCCAAGGAGGCAGATGTGTAATTGGAGAGGTGAGTGGATGAAGCCAGAGATGCTGACGAGCTGACATCATCTGGCCCGGGTCCCTCTTCCCACCACGTGGAGGAGAGAAGGGGCAAGACAGTGTCCAAAGTCAACAAGCACAGCTCCTCTTTCTGGCTTGGCCGCATGCTGCATGACAGCAAAGGCAGGGACCTGGATGTGTGATCATCAGGCTCTGAAGCCTCATCGCACTGTTCTCCTCCTCTGCTTTTACTTATTTCCCTTCTCACAAAAACAGGCCAGTTACTCCCCTCATTCTTTTCCCCCATTCCTCCAATCTTCTGCCCATACTTGACTATGATTGTCTTTCCTAGTTTCTTTAACGTCTTAACCTGTTACTACCTTTATACAACCTATTCTCTGTGATACAGGCTCTGTTCTGCTGTGGAGCTCACCTTTTAAGGAGGGCTCCCCTTTTAGTTTAAATTTTGATTAATTTCAGAGATTTTAAAAGTGCAGGAAAAACATAACCCCTGTGCTCACCATTAAGATAACCAGATGTCAACATTTTCCCACCTTTGTTTTATATAAATGAAGTTTATAGATGCTTTTCCCCTCTCTCCAGAGGTACCACTATCCTAAAGTTGGTGCATCTTGGTTTCATGCAGGTTTTGGTGCCTTGTCCACATAAATATCTATCTCTATAGACTATAATATTGTTTTGTGGTTTTAAAAATTCCAAATAAATTGTATGATATAGTACATATCCTTTTTTAACTTGGATATTTTTCTATTCTATAATGTGTTAATATTTATCTTTGTTGATGCATGCAGATGCAGTTAATTTTTAACTGATGTATATAATATTCCCTCGTATAAAAAAGCCACAGATTTTTAAAAAATTCACTTCTCTACTGCGGGATAGTTTTCACTTTTTTGATCTTTACCAAGAAGGCCACAATGAACAGATGACATAGCTATGTGTGCATTGCTATATTATATCTCCTTGTCCTGGGTTGTAGAGTATACCCATTTTCGACTCTATCAATTATTACAAAATTGTCTCTTGAAAATATACCAATTTACACTTTAACCAGCAGTGAGCAAGCACTCCCCTTTCCCACTTACTTACCAATACTTGGTGTTTTCAGGTGTCTTTAATCGGCAATATTTGGGGTGTAAACATCTTGATATGGGTTTAATCTGTATCTCCCTGATTACTTATTGGGCGGAATATCTTTTTTCAGTTTGGTTGGCCAGTTGGGCTTCTTTTCCTGCGAATTACCAGTTCATGTCCGTTGCACATTTTCCTCTTACCCTATTTGTCTTGTTCTCAATGACTTTAGGGTTCTTTATATGTTTTAGATACTGAGCCCTTGTTGGTTCAATCTGTTAAAGTCTTCTCCATTCTACGAGCAGTCTTCTAAACTTTGTTTATGATGTTTTTAATATAAAGACTTTTAAAATCCTAAGGCAGTCAAATGCATCAATCTTTCCATTATCCTTTGTGCTTTTTGTTACTTGTTAAAGAAATATTTCCTATTCCGATACCATAAATCATTTCCCTTATATACTTTCCTCCCCTCAAAATCTGTTTCAACAGTTTGCTTTCCCTCATTTCGGTCTTTAATACATCGAGATTTCCTTTTGAAGGGAGTATGTATATTGTGTGAGATAGGGACCTAATTTTTACTGTATTTTTACTGTAGCCAATTATGCCAGCAAGGCTTACAGAATAATCTGTTCTCTTCTCACTGAATTGTGAAGCGAGTTCTGTCAGATACCAAGTTTCCACATATTTGTTCTGTTTTTAGGCTCCACAATGACCTATCTATCCTACACAAGTGAATCCATGATTAATTTAGGATTGCTTGATAACACTTCCTAATATTTGGTATGAGTTGATGCTGTTTTCAAAATTGTCTTGGCCCTTTTACACTACAATACAGATTTCAGGTTTAGCTTGTCAAATTCTGTAAAAAGCACTGTTGGAACGTTGATGGGAATTTCTCTGAATTTATGTAATTCAGTACATTGGGAGAAACTGTCCTATTTATTTTTAGGTTGAAACAAATGAAACTGTCAATATTTTGACCTATAAAAATGGCTCACAAGTGGTTCAACTTACTAATATATGTCCCCTTCTAAGAATACCAAATATCTCTGTGTTACTTAGGTCTTCTTTTACATCATTTGATAGCTTTAGGATCTTCTCTTTAAATATGTTGCTTTTCAGTTATATTTTCCTAGATAAAGTTATAATTTTTGTTATTATGCAAAATGGCATTGGGATCTTTGACAAATCACTTTATCTGAATATTCTCTTTCCCCTTTGGGTGTTCATTGTTAGAATGAACAAGCAGAACTCAGAAACATGATGCTGTACTATGTCTTCCTGAGATAATTCAATTGTAGGCCTGCTTCTTTCTAGAAGGATCGCTTACATAAATTCCAACCACAAAAATCATGATAATTCCCGTGGAAACTTACAATTTATCATTGTCAAAACTCTCTTCTTCATCCATCAAAGTTTGACTCAAATGACATTTCCTCCATGAAGTGTCCTGTGATCACCTGTCAGAGGTGCTGATTTGTATCTGATGGAATTTTATGCCCTTCATGTTGCATATTTTTGAATTGACTTTGTACCTATTATGTGTGTGTTTTTCAAAGGTAAGGAATAAGTTTTACTCATTTTCCTTTTCTCTAGAATATAACAAATGTCTGACTGATGATAGGGAATGAAAGTTATGCTTAATAAAATAAAAAGTAATTTTTGTTATGATGGTCTTGGCTTGCCAACTTAATGATAAATGTTTTGAGGTAGGCATATGATAAATTTTCCATAAATGGTAGCTAGGATGATGATGTATCTAATTCTAGGTACCTAGTAAATAATCACACCTTTAGATTGGCCATTCTTAAAGGAATTCATGGGCTTCCCTCATAGCTCAGTTGGCAAAGAGTCCGCCTGCAATGCAGAAGACTCTGGTTTGATTCCTGGGTCCAGAAGATCTGCTAGAGAAGGAATAGGCTACCCACTCCAGTATTCTTGGGCTTCCCTTGTGGCTTAGCTGGCAAAGTATCCGCCTGCAATGTGGGAGACCTGGGTTCAATCCCTGGGTTGGGAAGATCCCTTGGAGAAGGGAAAGGCTACCCACTCCAGTATTCTGTCCTGGAGAATTCCATGGACTGTATATAGTGACCCACAAAGAGTCGGACACAACTGAGCGACTTTCAATTTCATAGGAATTCATTAACTAAGAGCTGTATCTGAATTAAGGATCAGAAGAGCAAAAATATAGATTCAGGATGGTTAAAGGTGGCCCAAGAAAACTAGATGTCTGATTTATTTCCCACAAATACCACAAAGGAGACACTATATATCTAGTCAAACTTTTGGGGTTTGGAAAATTATATCTGGGGAAGAGAAATTCAAGTTTAGTAAACTTCAAAGGCTGACAAAATTCAGACATGAAGGATGATGGCTCATTAAGTAATACCAAAAAGATGAATGATTCCAATGTTTTCAAATGTTTACCATGCGGCTTCTTCCTTAATTGAAAATTTGACTCTAAGATCAAGCCTTGTGGCAAAGCCTTTATAGATGTAAGAAAAAAAATGTTGGTGAAGTACGGAATAATCTAAGACACAGTGAAAGGCAGCCTTATAATAATGTGCTAAGTGGGAAGAGAGTTGTGAAATGTTGAAAACATATAGTCTAAAGGCAATCCGATGGGCAATGTGATCTATGGTGAGACTCTTTGCTCTATAGCCTTGAAAAAGATAAAGAAGAGAAGCTTTTAGAAAAGAATTAGATTAAGGACAGTGATGGGGGAAAAAAAAGCTGTATAATATTCTTCTCCATGCAACCACTGAATAAGGGAAAAGCCGTCCACAAAGGTTCTTTCATTTGGGATAATGGCTATTGCTTCACTAGTTTGACTTTCCGAAGTGGGTTATGATAACAGAATACTTTTTAAAAGCTCTTAAGAAATGGTAAACCAGATGCATTGAAGGGGTTATGGTTGAAGTGAGCACCTTGAAACTGTGCCTAAAACACATGTATTTCTAAACATGTTAAAGTGAAAAGCACTTTTTTTCCTGCTCTTTCACTAAATTTTACTATTGTTCCAATGAAGTATTTCAAGATGCTCTGGGCACATAAAAAAAGGTGTCAAGTGGTGCTAACTCTGTGGTTATGAGCTGTAAAACCTTAGCTACTCACTATGTATGTCTATAAATTATAAACACAGACACATGTATGCTCACACATGTAACACACACACACCCTGTCCCTGCCCCAACAAATTCTTATGGTGTGTCCAGATTTGCCATAGCCCCTTCCATGTGGTTGGAGGAATTTATACCGTAGGATACAGTCACCTAAAGTGGCCTTTCTGTGGGTAGTATAGTATAGTTCTATGACCATTTTCAGGCAGGAAATAGTATTGCATTGCACAAGGGTTTAAAGGCAAGAAGGTATTTTTCCATCAGTAGAATAGCTAAATAACTTATGGGAACACATACCATATTATAGGGCATGACTGCTTAAAAAATTAGGCAGATGATATGTACATAGAGAGATGTCCAGAATAAAGTGTGATAAAAGCAAGTCATAAAACAAAACACAGAGTGTGAGCTCAACTCAGATTTATCTTAGAGATGTTGGCTTTTCCCAGATCACCCTACTGTAATCCATTACCTTATTTTGTTCACCACAGAAGTTACTACCATCTGATTGTATGCTATATGCTTATAGTTTTGTTAGATTTATTATCTGTACTTTTTCATTTGAATATAAATTCAAGGTCCCTGTTTTGTTTCCAGCACCTAGTGTATTCCTGGTACAGGGCTGGCTCTCAGTGTATAGCTATGAATGAATCCCAGCTATCTTTTGCCCATGAATATCTATGCCCCATATTTGCATGGGCTTCCCTGGTGGCTCAGTGGTAAAGAACCCGCCTGCCAATGCAGGAGACATAAGAGATGCAGGTTTGATCCCTGGGTCGGGAAGATCCCCTGGAGGAGGGCATGGCAACCCACTCCAGTATTCTTGCCTGAAGAATCCTATGGATACAGGAGCCTGGCAGGCTACAGTCCATGGGGTCACAAAGAGTTGGACACAATTAAAGCGACTTAGCACCCACACATACATATTTGCATAAAGGCACATATATAAGTAAAGAAAAGGAAAAATCTGACAAAATACACATCAAACAGTTATCATGGGTTAATTCCCCCAAGAGACAATTTTATAGTGTATTCTATTTTGGTATTATGTGATCATTTACAATTTAAAAGTATTCATGTACTACTTATTTAGTTAAATAACAGTAATTTTTTATTACAAAAATGAAATGGTGTAGGTCTCTTTACTATCAGCAAAGAACCACTGAATGAAAGTTTAAAAGCTATATAGATCCAAATACTTGTACATTTGCAAAACTTTATGATACTGACTATGGATAGGATAATGAAATATTTTTGAAGCAAGTTAAAGCAGATTTATGCTTCCCTACAGTTTACAATTAAAAAAAATTTTTTTGGCCAGGCTGCATGGCTTATGGGATCTTAGTTCCCCAGCCAGGGATTGACCTGGCATCCCCTACAGTGGAAGTCTAGAGTCTTAACCACTGGATCACAAGGGAAGTTCCCAAAATTTACAAATTTGGATTAAAGCAATAAAAGGACAACCAAAATTTATTCCATCAGGAGACTGGTCCCTATGGAGGGAAGGGGAGAGAGAGAGAGAAGGGGTGTGTGTGTGTGTGTGTGTGTGTGTGTTAGGGTTGGGGCATGACTTATAGTATGTTTTCTGTGTGTGAGTTTTCATGATAGTTGAATTATGAATGAGTTGAATGAGATGGCTACTTATACTAATATACAATCTTATTGTGTAAGATGTCTTAGTAGCAGATTACGCAAAAATCAAGTTTTGATTGAGTGTGGGTGGAGGAGGAATGAACTTCCTTGATTTGGTGTTTTCAGCAGTGATTTCATCCTGCTGAGCTCACAGATTAGATTATCCGAGAATGTATCTGTTGGCATATTTTCCTTAATTGTACTGGGTAGAGTGGTGACCCCCACTGCATCGCCGGGTGTCACTTTAGATCCTGGGTAAGCTGTTTCAAGTTCCTCCTTGGGGGAAGGAGGCGTTTCCATGCAAATACTGGACTTGTGAGGTAGAAAAGCCTCATCTCATTAGTTTGCCAAGAGCTGGAGGAGTAAACTTAAGGCAGGTAGTGTCTGAGTTTTCCTTCTATATAATCACCTAGGCTTCCATGTAAGCGGGAAAATGTGGATTGGGGAAGGAGACCCCCTTCTACTCCAAGAGCTCAGACCACAGCTCTTAGTTTTAGAGTTAGTGACCCTGGACAAGGTTCAGCCCCCTCCCGGTCTCTGGGAGAATCTGTCCTCCTCCACCCCCATCCATCTTTCTTTCTCTCTTCTTTGTTTTTCTTACTCCCCCTTCCTTTTTCTCTGCTACTGGTCTCTCAAACATTGCCTGCTCTTCAGACAAAACAAGCTGCCGGTTGTGGCCATGCTCAAAGTACAGTTCCTTGCGTCCCAAGAGGTCACAGAAAGAATCAAAAGAGGAGGTTAATTCACAGTGGGAAGGGAAGAGCTTTAATGGTATGAGGTTTCCGTTTGAGGTGCTGCAGAAGTTCTGAAATGAGACAGTGATGGTTGTACAAGCTTGTGAATATACTTACTGCCACTGAACTTGGCACTTTTAAAGGAAAAAGTAAAATTTTTGTCACATGTATTTCACCACATTTTTTTTTTAAAGGGAGAGGTTGTTCTAAAGTGATGCTCACATTTGCAAGTTTTTTCCCATTTCTTGCATTGCAAATTTTTCACTTGAACATTCAAGAGGGCTTCAAAAGAGGCACCCAACCAAAGGTAAACAGCTAGCAGGGGCTTCTGGTTCACAAGAGTGAGTCTGTGCCGGCTCCTGTGTGAGTGCTCCGCTGGGTCTTGCTGTGGCCGAGAGCTGTCAGGAGGCTTTTCTGGTCTGAATGGGGCTGAGGATATGGGCTGGAAGAGGCATCCAAGTCGTCTTCCTTGGGCCAAGCATTAGGATATGACACGATGCTAGGTATATACGAGAAAGAGCTAAATACGGTAGAACTTGAGGATAAAGAGAGAGATTTGAGGGTGTCAGGACTGAGTCTCCATAATAACTCCTGTTGATTTCCAGTTCAAAATGGGACTCTACTCACAGGTCATGTTACTTTTCTCGATGTAAACCCTACAGCTCCACGGCCGTACATGTGTCAGTCTCACTGAAGCAGCTGAATGTTAGCTAGTAATTAGCAGGAAGTAATTCTCCACTTTTTCATCAGCTTAGAGCTGTGGTTGGAGTTGGGCATCCTCTCTTCTCTAGGGTTTTCAGTTCTGGCTCTGGACTCTGGCAGTGCCAGCCAACCGTCTTCTCTGCTGTTACCCCCAACTCTACTCCTTTCACCTTCTAAATGCCAGTTTATCCTTAGGAAAGAGCTGAGCCTTAGTTCTCTGCCACATTCAGTTCAGTTCAGTCGCTCAGTCGTGTCCAACTCTTTGCAACCCCATGAATTGCAGCATGCCAGGCCTCCCTGTCCATCACCAACTCCTGGAGTTCACCCAAACTCATGTGCATCGAGTCGGTGATGGCATCCAGCCATCTCATCCTCTGTTGTCCCCTTCTCCTCCTGCCCCCAATCCCTCCCAGCATCAGGGTCTTTTCCAATGAGTCAACTCTTCGCATGAGGTGGCCAAAGTATTGGAGTTTCAGCCTCAGCATCAGTCCTTCCAATGAACACCCAGGACTGATCTCCTTTAGGATGGACTGGTTGGATCTCCTTGCAGTCCAAGGGACTCTCAAGAGTCTTCTCCAAAACCACAGTTCAAAAGCATCAATTCTTCGGCGCTCAGCTTTCTTCACAGTCCAACTCTCACATCCATACATGACTACTGGAAAAACCATAGCCTTGACTAGATGGACCTTTGTTGGCAAAGTAATGTCTGTGCTTTTGAATATGCTGTCTAGGTTGGTCATAACTTTCCTTCCAAGGAGTAAGCGTCTTTTAATTTCATGCCTGCAATCACCATCTACAGTAATTTTGGAGCCCCCCAAAATAAAGTCTGACACTGTTTCCACTGTTTCCCCATCTATTTCCCATGAAGTGATGGGACTGGATGCCATGATCTTAGTTTTCTGAATGTTGAGCTTTAAACCAACTTTTCACTCTCCTCTTTCATTTTCATCAAGAGGCTTTTTAGTTCCTCTTCACTCTCTGCCATAAGGGTAGTGTCATCTGCATATCTGAAGTTATTGATATTTCTCCCGGCAATCTTAGGGATGTCCTTTAAGCTTATACTGTTGTCAGAGATACAACTAAACCAAACCCTGAGAAGATTCTAGCAGAAGAGTTCTTCTCAGAGAAGAGCTACTGGGGTGTCTGCTAATAGGGCTTGGCCCTTCTCTGTCTGGGTACCTGGACCCCCTTACCTTAGAGACACTGGTGGAAGAGGAAGGGATGATGTAAATGGCTGCTTCACTGATCACGTGAACTGACTGATTAGCTCAGGTCAGGTGACAGAGCCTACTCACTCCCCACTCACTGCCTTCCGTGTGCCTGGGCAGCGTGGCCTCATTTCTTTCCTGCAGTGTTTCTTAACCTATTTTGCACCATAAGGGTACATTTCCATGAGGAAGAAAAGGCAATTACTCTGTAAGTTTTGTGGAAGGTTAATAGACATTTCTGAATTTTATTGTTCTAGGAAATAAAGCAAAAATAGCTTGAGAGTGATAGTCAGTTTATCATCCCCTGGCATCAGCATTCTTGTTCACCTTTCTCCTCTACTTTTCCTCAGCATCTCTCCCAGATCCATGAAAACCACTTTATGCTTCAGGTGTAATTCTGCCCCCTGGGTACTAGGACAGTAGGTCACCTTGATTTGAATAATTGCTTACGGGTACAGAGATTTGCATCAGTGACATAGTGATGATAGATCATTAGATAAATAACTCTAGTGACCAAGATCTCACTTAGGAAGGAATATTGATCAGTGATTCCTCTTCCAGCCTCTGTCCATTCAAGATGGAATTTATTCTCCCTAAACTCTTAGTAACAAAGGTCTGTCTAGTCAAAGCTATCATTTTTCCAGTAGTCATGTATGGAAGTGAGAGCTGGACTATTAAGAAAGCTGAGTGCCAAAGAATTGATGCTTTTGAACTGTAGTGTTGAAGACTCTTGAGAGTCCCTTGGACTGCAAGGAGATCCAACCAGTCCATCCTAAAGGAAATCAGTCCTGAATATTCATTGCAAGGACTGATGCTGAAGCTGAAGCTCCAATACTTTGACACCTGATGTGAAGAACTGACTCATTTGAAAAGATCCTGATGATGGGAATGATTGAAGGTGGGAGGAGAAGAGGACGACAGAGGATGAGATTGTTGGATGGCATCACCGACTCAATGGACATGAGTTTGAGTAAGCTCCGGCAGTTGGTGATGGACGGGGAAGTCTGGCGTGCTGCAGTCAATGGGGTCGCCAAGAGTCGGACATGACCGAGTGACTGAACTGAACTGAAACTCTTTGTGGTTCGAACCCTACTTCTTTAATCTTAAAATACTCTGAAAATGCCTTGCCGTCCTAGAGATTTTGATGATGGTTTCTCAGGCTTTACTAACAGCATCGCAGGTTACTATCACCTTCTGTTCTCTGAAATATTTTTAGAGAAGAGTACTTTTTTCAGCAGTTCATGGCTCTTGTCAGGAACCCCACTTTCTCTGCACCCCCATTTGGGAGGTGGTTCTTGCTTACACGGGTGTAGCCCTAAGCTGGGCCTGCCTCCTGCCACCTCTGCTTTGCAAACCGACCTTGATTCCTTACTGTGTTACTCCGAAGCCCCCGGCCAGCAGCCCCTCTTCTTGTGCTTACTTGGCTGTCAAGAAACATCTTAGAACCTCACTGGAGAATCTGGGAAGAGTGTGAGCTAGAAAGCGGACTTACTGATCATTTGGGGTAACTGCCAGTTCCATTGGCAGGCGGGTGGAGGGGTCACCAGGACACTCTGGGGGAACCAGGAGTTCTCCAAGGTGACTTTGTAACATTGTTCCAAGTCTGGGCGCAAACTCTAAATATGGTGGGCCTAGCAGAAAGAATGTTTCTTAAAGGAGCTTCCCTGTCTGTAGACTGCTAAGAACTGAACCACTGCCAAAGAGAAATGTGTCTCCAGCCTAGAGGTCTCGTGGTGATGTTCTGGTGCTGGTCCTGTCTCAGGACATTTTTCTTTCATGTTTGGTCCTTTATATTATACTCACTTTAGCAGCTCCATTCTTTGGTCACCTGTCCCTTCAAAAGAAATATGTCTCAAATCACCTGCTTTCAACACTTTGTACCCTACCATCCCTCCTAACTGTTCCCAGCTGCTTCCTGACTTGGGTCTAGTTCGGAGGTTCTCCAAGCTTTATCACATATTTTCTCTTATTTCCTCTTTATCTCTCTTCCATTCTATGTATTCCACTAAAAATGGATGATTGAGAACCTGCTGTATGCTCAGCATTAGGAATTAAAATGAAAATATTTTAATTAAAAGCACAAAGGATGTATTTTTTTTTCCAGTTATCTAACGTATTAAAGATCTTTTAATCCTGTGCTGGAGTCACATTTTCTACTTGTTTCATTTAATAGTTTACCTTATTCCAGTTTTTAGACTCATTAACTCTGGTGCCTATTGACCTATGATAGTGAGTTAGGGCACACATGGTTGCTGCTTGAAGGAGTTGTAGTCACTCAAACACACACACTATTATGTCTGATGTGTGCTTATTCCGATTTTCATGTTCTCATTCAGCGCTATATTCACAGAGCTTAGCAGAGCACCAGACACAAAACAGAGCCTTAATGATATTTATTACATGAGTAAAAAGACTATAAGGCTGATACAGAATAAATTTTGGACCTTTTGAGATTTAAAAGTAACTGGATTTTGGTTCAAAATAATTTTTAATTTTATATATGACACGTCCACTTAAAAAATGCTTTAAATGGTTTTAATATGCTTAGCATTAAAAATAAATTTTAAAAATTCAGTGAGGTGTTTTTTTTTTCCCCCAGTGAGGTTTTTAGGAAGCCTAAACTTTAAGAGTTGGAAATGAGAAAATCTTCCTTGTTTTTAATGCTGATTTATGCCCACAAGATCATTTAAAACTAGTGTCTGTCTATTCTCTTCTGAGTGATGGGAACTAGCGTTTAGCTCCACATGGTATATCTGTATCCAGGGTCTGGGTGTCAGAGTTGCTCTTCTAGTTTAACGCTTGGTCTGCTACCCACTAACCCTACCACTTAGTCATTTCTCCCATGTTTCTGCTTCCTCATCCCTTAGCTCATCAAACAGGCATGATAATTTAACAAACCCCATAGAACTGGTGGGAGGAGTAAACAAAGCAATATTAGTAAGAGGCTTCAACGAGGACCGGGCGCCTAACAAGAGGGTGTCAAGTCAAAACAGATCTGGAAATGCAGCTGATAACGGCACCTGCCTCAGATGCCGGTCGACAGCCGTGGAGGGTAAATGAGACTTTTGTAAACTCTTAACTGCTCCTTGGGTATCTGGTGAGCACTCAGTACATTTTTATTATTATTTTTGATAAGGAAGGCCTATAAAGATAGCATATCTTCAAAGGTTTTAACCATCACACATGAAACCAGAGAACAGCTGAGTGATGTGCTCTACGACGTGGCATGGGTTGTGAATAAACTCGGACTTCAGAGAGAAAGCAGCATGCTGTGTGCCCCAGAATGTGAAAGGGGGGCCCTGGTGGCCAGAGGCCGGGGCAGTCTTCTAGGCTAGGGAGCCGGGGTCAGCCATCGGGGGCTGAGGGGGTAGATGGAAGTTAGCAGGCTGGCTCGTGCTGTTGAGGCCCCGCAAAGCCTGTGATCATGCTGGGTTGTGCAGCTGGCAGTGGGAAGCCCGCCCCGTGGGCACCCCAGGGAGAGAGCCTCCTGCCCCCTGAAAACACATTTCCCTGGGCTGCCTGCTTAGGGAAGAAGTTACCCTCCCCTAAATTCTCTCACCAGCTATTTCATCCCCACTTGTCTAGAGCCTTAACTCTCTGTTGTTTTTGGAATCGAGTAAGTTGGCATTGAACAAAAAACAGTGATAATGGGCTGGATCCCGTCAGTGATCCAAAGTCACCGAAATGCTCTTGGTATATGAGTTCTTTTTGAGTTGCCAGGCTTGGTATAAAAAGAGGCATCTCAAGTGTCTAACGGAAGTACAGTTTATTCTCAGGTTACTAAAACTCATTTGAGCTTTCAAAGGCTTAGGATATGATGGACTAGTTCTCAAGTCTTTTTCAGCCTGTGATCTTGATGTTTTTCGATATCAGCTTTCGAACAAACAGTGAGTCAAGGATGTTCACTCTGGTTATCAGTGATCTTCACTTATCTATACACATGGACAAAAGGGTCACAGTCGTAAGAATGTGTTGCACTGGCTGTTGAATTTGCTGTCTCAAATGGGAATCTTACATATGAAACTTTACAAACACCATATACATGTAAGCAAGAGATTATCCCCAGAAAAGTTAAGAAATTCCTCTCCAAAAAGCTATAGTAGTTTTAAAGCATGAATAAAAGGAAGAGAGAGAGAAAATCGACAACGTAGTGTAGCCGAACTCAATAAACGCTAATAATAGCATATTGGGCTTCCCTGGTGGCTCTGCACCGAAGCATTTGCCTGCAATGCAGGAGACCATCTATAATGCAGGAAACATGGGTTCGACCCCCAGATTGGGAAGATCCCTTGGAGGAGGGCATAGCAACCCACTTCAGTATTCTTGCCTGGAGAATCCCATGGACAGAGGAGCCTGGCAGGCTATAGTCCATGGAGTCACAAAGAGTCAGACATGACTGAGTGACTAACCCACCACCCCAATAGCATATTAGAATGATATTTAGGAAAGATTTCATATAATTTATGTAAGACTGTTTATACTAATAGACATTCTTCTTTTGGCCCTCAGAAGATTAGAAACAGTTGTGAGGAATATATTTTTGTTAAGTTATTTGACTTTTGAGATGACATTAATTAACCCTCTGATACCATTCAAGAAATTCTGACAACTCATGGGCCAATTTCTGTATAAATGAGATGTGTGGGAAGGTAGTATTTATTAAGCCGTGATGCAGGTCAACTTAGTTATATTAACTCATTTAAACCATACTACATTCCTATGTGGTTGGTATTATCTCAATTTTATAAATAAGGAAAGAGAGGCTCAAAGAGTAAGTATAAGTGAGTTAGTTTCCCAAATTCTCTGACCCAGGAGGTTCAAACCCTCTCAACACCTCTTCATATTTTCTGTTTGTAATAATTTCTTGTCTCTCCTCTAATCCCAGAATGGTTGTGGGCTTTCAAATTGGTTCAACTCTAATTCTTTAACCCACATCCAAAATACAAAAACTGAATTTAAGTCAAATTCACTACTTTCAAAGAATCATCCAACATCTCATAACATTTCATAAAATATGGAATATATTTTGTGATCAAGTCACTCTGGGGAACACAGAACTTGAAACCACAATCCTACCGGATTTCTTCAGTATAGGACTTCTTTGGGTCCTTAATAAAATACTAATGTGAACACTGAATCTCTAAGGAGAGCCTATACAGACATTGCTTCTCAAGTTGCTTGCTTATTCACATATTCATTCATCTTTTTATTTTGTTAGAATACTGCAAGGGATGAATTTTTTCTGAAACTATCCTTTTTCTTTTTTTTTTTAATTTCTTTTTAATTGGAGGATAATTGCTTTACAATATTGTGTTGGTTTCTGCCCTCCATCAACATGTATCAGTCATAGGTACATGTATGTCCCTTCCCTCTTAAACTTCCCTCCCACCTCCCAGCCCATCCCACCCCTCCAGGTGGTCACAGAGCACCAGATTTGAGCTCACTGCGTCATGCAGCAAATTCCCACTGGTTAATCTAGTTTTACACATGGTAATGTAAATGTGAAACTATCCTTCTCAGTAGCATGTCACTTTGCCTCTTTGCACCTACATTTTCTATTCTGCAAATGGAACTCAAGACAGTCCGAAAGTCCCTTTAGCTTTAAAAATTCTATCATAAAGCCTCTCTCCCTACCACCCAAAGTCTAGGTATTTGTGCTACCAAGTGAGCTTGCTAAGGATAGAATGAGATTTGTTGAAAACCACTCCATTCATTCATTCATGGAACATTTATGGATTGCCAACCACTTCGACAGGTTTGGAGGACAAAAAGACAAGATACAAATAACATGAAAGACACTGTCTTCAGGATGAGGGCATGATATGATGATCAACATAGAGGAAGACAGCATGATACAGTACAGGAAGCAGACAGTAGCAACATGCGTGGATAATACAGACTCACGTGAACTGATGACTGTAAAATGGCTCAGTAAGAGAACAGAAATACTCCTGGATAATAAAGACTCTTGGAGGACCTGCCTTCTCTTTGCAGGGGTTGAGTAAGGCTTTCTGGTGGGAAAACACCCAGTCTGCATCTGAAGGGATGGGTCAGTCTTCCATGAAGACACACCAGGCAGAGGGGACTCAGGAGCAAACAAAGCATAGAGTTTGAAGCAGCGTAATACATGCCGTGATCTACAAGAGCATGACAATTGCTAGAACGTAGAGTTCAAGGCAGGGGAGCATACAGCTGTATGGAGCAGGCAGGGACCACTGTGGAGGGCCTTCCTTGTCAGATGCTTGAACTTGGTCTTGAGATGGAGAGCCAATGGAGGACTTGGAACAGAGATGTGACATTTTAGGCAACTGGGTGGCAAAAAGATGCAAAGAGAGAAGAGAGGTAGGGAGACCAGTTAGGAGACGCCTGCAAATGTCCAAGGAGTAGATAGTGAGCACCTGAATCAGGAGACTGACAAGAGGGAAGCAGAAACAGTTCAGATTTTGTACAACCTGCTCAGCCTGATGGATCAGAGGAAGAGGGGGAAGAAGGTGGACCACCTTTGGTGTGGATGATGGATACATGGTGTCTATGCAAGAGGAGAAGAATCACGTGATGTGATCAGTTTTGGACCTGCTTGGTGTCTGGCCTCTCTACGATATTTGTAGATATCTTAAAATTGGTGACATTCTACCAGAACCTTTTTCTGTGCATCAAACACAAACATATTTCATTTTGAGTAGAGGATTCACATGGAAGGAGGATTCCACATTGCCAATATTTCAATTAGGTTGTTGGGATGTTGCAAATAAATAGCAAGTTTATCTTTACTATAAATGTAATTACTAGTCAAAATTAGAATAAGTTCATTTTAATTTTATTTAAGGGACTTCCCTGGCAGTCCAGTGGTTAAGACTCTGTACTTCCAATGCCAGGGTATTGGTTCGAGCCCTGGCTGGAGAGCTAAGATCACACAGGACTTGTGGCCAAAAAACCAAAACAAACAAAAAAAGAAACAGAAGGAACGTTATAACAAATTCAATAAAGACAAAAAAAATGGTCCACATAAAAAAGTCTTTACAAATCTTAACTAGGGAATCACGAGACATACAACAGATAATGTTTATACTTGTGAATTTAAGTCTAGTTTTTTTTTTTGTTGAAAGAAGATCAAAAAATGACCATCAGTTTAAATGGTTTTTTTTTTTTATCAGTATTCCAAAATATAATTTTAAATATTTTTTAAACCAAATCATTGAAATCAGTATCAGTGAACTAAGGAGATTATAAATCTACTCTGAACTTAAACTATGCCAGGCATTCAAAGCTCTGTTTTACCTCAAACTGGAGGAACTGACTCCTCACTTTTCCCTGTTGTCCAGATGAACTGAAACATTTTCTGAGTGGCTCTTACTATTTTCTGAATGCACAATTTTTAATTTTTATTGTTTTTGGCAGCTTGTGGGATCTTAGCTCCCAGACCAGGGATCAAACCCAGGCCCCCAGGCAGTGAAAGCTGAGTCCTAACCACTCGACCACCAGGTAATCCCCTGAATGCCTGATTTAAAGCAGACTCTGGAAGGCTCTTTCTACAGGATTAGTAATATGGTCTATATAAGAACTGACTTCAGTATCCTTCCCTGGAAGTGGCTTAACCATGAATCAGAGCTCAAATATGATTTTTGCAGTTCTATCAGCAGTTTTAGACTTCCTGGAAGAAAGTTATAGGGATTTTAAGAGGCTGAGGAGAAAGAGGAAACTCAACGGAAAAAAGTCTCTTACCAGGTTCTTGCTGTATTTTGTGGTTGTTTTTAAACCAGGTTATCTGAGGCTCTGGGACACCATTAGCATGACAATCTAGAGTCGTCGAACTGCTGATGGCTACCGTGAGGTCACTGAGGTTTCGCAGGAGGTAGGGTGCTTCCTGATCTAGTGGATAAAGAAAGGGAATTATTATTACTTGTAGGACTCATTCTTTCATTATATATGCATATCGACACTTTGAAAATAGAAAAGCAGCAAAACTCAACTGTAAGTGTTCATTCATATTTTGTTCCCTCCATTTTTCCTCTGTGGTTAGCCTACCGCTTCCTCTTAAGTTACTGCAATAAACCGAAATCTGTTAGAACACAGAGGAAAATCAAGAACTCAGTTCTGTATTTTTAGATTTCAGTATCAAGGTTTTTGCCTGGCCAGCTAGTTTCCTTCCTTTCTTTGAGAGAAGCTTTTTTTCTAAAATTTACAGATTTTTGCATGATATTTTAGGAACTAAAAAGGAAACGGACATGATTTTGGATATGGCTGGTAGTGAATTTTTACATAGATGCAGAGAGTTACAGTGATGAGCCAAGTGAATTTTGCATTTTTGTGTTTTATTCACATGATAGTGATAAGCTAATCTAACTTTGCATTTTTGCATCTTACTAACATGGGAGGGCATGCTTGTGTCTCTCAGCAGTCAGTAACCTAAACTGTGAGGTAGCAGACCAAACAGGAGAATTTCTTGAACTTTGAAAACTTTTTATTAGGAGTGTTTCCTTCCTCCAATCCCTTCCCCAATGCAAATGACCAGAGGATTAATTCAAGAGACAGAGGCACAGATGTGTAGTTTTTGTACTATATAATAGCACAAATATTGTATTTTATATTACTTTCTCTTAAAACATACAAATATGATACAATACAATTTATTTTAATAAAATGCCAACCAATATAGTACAACAAAATGAATTTAATACATTAGGAGGCAATACATTACGACACTAAAATCCCACACAGAAACAGCAGTACCCCAAGGCCCCGTGAGTACAGCGTCTCTATTTTAATGGAGTCAGTCCTGCTGATGTGTATACATTCTAGTTGGACAGGTGCTGGATTGGTAAGTCAAGCTTGCAAGATAGAAGGATAAAATTGGCTCCTATAATCTTTCCCACTCTCTCAAACCATCCTCCCCACCACTCGTTGCCCATCTGGGAAGATAAATCAAGAGTTCTGGCATCATTCTGTGTGACTGGTTTCTGAGCGGACTCTGCCCATTTCTGATGTCCTCCTCTCATTGAACTAACACTGTGAAAGCAGCTTGTATGTGTGTGCGCTTAGTCGCTCAGTCATGTCCGACTCTCTGCAACCCTACGGACTGTAGCCCCCCAGGCTCCTCTGTCCACGTAATTCTCCAGGCTAGAATACTGGAGTTGGGTTGCCATGCCCTCCTCCAGGGGATCTTCCCGATCCAGGGATTTGAAGATCTCCCGCATTGTAGGCAGATAGATTCCTTACTGTCTGAGCCACCAGAGAAGCCCAAGAATACTGGAGTGGGTAGCCTATCCCTTCTCCAGCAGATCTTCCTGACACACAATGTTCTAAGAGATAACACCTTGCAATGAATGGCTTTGATTCCATGTCCCTGCAGGACTCTGCTGAGTCCCCACTCCTTTCTGTTTTTATTCCTGCAGGGAGACTCTCTGAGCATTTGTTAGAGCAGTTGACAAACCTCAGGTTAAAAAGTATGTTACTATATGACTCTGATAACATGTTGACATAGCATGACGTGGCAGGGTGGCTGTCTGTTAGAAGAAACAGATTTCTCATTCAGTTTGGATTTCCATAGCTTATCATTAGTCTTTTCTCATTTTATACAAAATGAAATCTGAAGGCAAAAAGATCTGAAGGAGTGCTAATGTATCGACTCTTCAAATAGAGTGTGAAATGCGTAACAGCAACCATCCTTTGACCTGTTTTAGTGTAGTTCCCTAGTCTGTTGTGCAGACTCATTTTAATATTTCTGGGTTTACATTCTGTCCGCTCTGTCAAGTAGCTTTTCCTAACTGAAAATGCAGCCATGTATCAAACTCTTCCACTTTGATAACTTTTACATGCTCGATCATTACAATTTTGACGTTTTTACAGTCAGGACCCCAGACATATCAGTGAAACATGACAAGATAATAAAGAACAGCATCATATTACTATTTCACATATTTTACAGCCAAGTGTGACGCATCTCATTTAAAACCCAGAACAGACCCAGTTCACTGGGTTACACTCTAGTGGCTTCCTCTAGCACATTTACTATTTCCCAGGCACTAAATATGAAAAAATAATCCACCATTGCCCATAGGTCTTATTATAAAAAGGAAGCCTGAATACACGGCCCGTCACACCCAGATTATTTTCATGGCTACAAACTGGAACCATCAACAGCACAGACAGGATTTGGCTTCCCTGACAGGTGTGTTCGAAAACAATGCTTATATGAAAGAGAACATTTTAACATAAACGTCACGCACAGCTCCCCAAAGCCCTCTCTCAACTACATGAACATCAGACGAGAAGTAGCACAAGGACTGAAGAATGAACAGAGGAATCTCAGTTAAATACAGAGTTCATATCAACATGTCTGAAACATACAGTATGGGGATTTTTTCCTTTGTACCCATGTTTGAAAAAAAAAAAGTTCTCCTAGGTGCAAAGTCTCATTTTTGGCAAGTTTCTAAATGGCCTAAATCAACCAAGGAATCTTTTTTTTTTAAATCAATTCCCACTTTACAGTCATCTATTTCAGCATTTTTAAATAGAGAAAAGGTACATTGCACCCATATTTTTAAACCTGAGTTATTTGATGGAAATAGATAGCTGCTTTCCAAAATTTAATGAAAGGGAGAAGATCCCTTCAAATGGAGAAAACCAGGATGAAAAGAATATTTCTGCTGGTTATCAGTAGCCAAAGATAGCACACCACCAGGTCCTTTTCCTTCTCAGCATCTGTGCCCCAGAGATCTGCTGGGTCCCACAAATAAGTGGTTTCTCTTCTCCATCTAGAAATGGGCCTGAGGAACCAGCCTCACACCCTCTACTCCATCTCAGTCATTCTCCATAGCAGGCTCCTTGTTCTTTCTTGTTCTCCTCCCCTACGCTTATGCCACACCCAGAAGACAAATGGACAAAAGTCAAAACCCACCCAATCATATTTTTTCTTTCTGAAACTCTCTGGAAGGATTCATTACTCTAAGGGATTCTTGACATCATCCTTTGTAAAATACTATGTCCTTCCCCTACTCGGGAAATGATCGCTTCTGCATGTCCAATTCACCTTGTTTTTTCATTTGCTTTTTCAGCTTTATTAGAAAAAAACTGAGCGCCCGCCCTCCCCCAAGTCCTACGGCATTAAGGCACTGTTTCCTGGAGGAACACACTGACTTATAATGAACAATTCGCCAGGCTAAAGAGCCATAGGTACAATTTCCAGATACAATTGATTATTCTTTCCTTTGGGCTGACAACTTCCAGGTTGCTAATTGTTTTCAAAGCATTTGGGGCTCTATGAAAGTGGCAATCTGGGGAAAAGCTATTGTTTACTCCTTCACATCTGACAAAAGCAATTCCCACGTGAAAGACAAGTTTAGCCGTGGGACAGAGCCTGCTACCTAAAGGAGGAAACAGTCTGGTGAGTTCCCAAGCTTCGGGAGCTGTCATGCTGACACCTCCCACTTACTACCCAGTCCAGCCACCGCTGCTCTCAGCCTTGGCTATTTTGGTCATTAGAATTTGCTTTCCAGTAGTTCAGGCAAGTCACAGGCAATGATCAATCATAAATGAAAACAACAGAACAATGCATATGAAATTGGTGAAAAAGTCACTTTCCCCTCAAATGCAAGCTGAAAACAAGAGATTACAAATCTCTCTGGATTAGAAAATGGGATACATTTTAAAATGACTCTTGAGTCCTGCTTCTGTAATTTTGCCATTAATCCCCAGGGGAAAAAAAACCCTATTAACATTTGCATATGAGGGAAGTGGACTTTTTTTTTTTTTTTTGATGGACAAATTTGAGATTGACGTTTAAGAAAATGCATTAAACCTCTGGTCACAATAGCCTTTATTTCCTTGATAAATTGATTATGGTACACCGTTGAATGGCATCCATCGAACAGGGTGAAGTTCTTTAACCAGGAACAAGAATATTGAAAACGAAGGTGTGATCCACTTTTTGTTCAGGTGCTGTCAATGGCTATGTGGTCCACTCAGGGGCAGTGAGGAGGGAGCCCACTGGACTAGTTGACTAGCTACTGGGATCGCAGGAGAGAACTGGGCTTGGCCTGAGTGGACTTTTGTAATTCACACTGTGATAAAGCTTCAAGACCTCTGAATTATCCCAACACCTTGCACCTCTGGGGCCCATCTTAGACACTCCAGTTTAAAATTAATGTGCTTAACATATAAAAAAAAAGCATCTTCAAATAAATAAGCATTATAACTTGCTATCATCCAGGTGCTATTTACAAATCAAAGAGCAGAGGCAACAGCAGGAAATAAAATCCGGCAGAGGTCCGACAGAGTCTCCAGTTCAAGTGTCCCTAGTTCTGGGCTGGCCAGTGAACCAATCCATGTCCATCTTTGGTAGACACCAGCATCTGTTTAAATTATTCAGGTTGGCAGCTTGGAAACATGAACATAAAAAGGGGCGGGCATTAAAGTGGAAGGAAAGGGTCAGTCCCCGGTTGTCGTTTATCAGGCGGGAGAAGACAGCAAAAAGCAAAACACAACAGAACCTCCAAATCCAAACGTGCACTGGGTCAGCCCCAGAGAGCGGACCCCTTTGGCCCAAACGGGGTGCCCCAAGCTGGGGGCCCCAGGCGGGCTCATTGTTACTCCTATCATCGCCAAACTCATTTTGGGAGGAGCTTCTCCTCTGAGCCGGAAAATGAGCAACAGTGACAATAAATCAAGATGATATGAGACAACTGTTACTTGGTAATGAATCCTTTAATGTTTTACATTATTTTGTGTGGTACAATCATTCCTTGTGCTTTTAAATTTGGAGATCCGAGAGAAAACAGCCTTTTTGTTGCAGTGCTCACCTCTAATGATCACTTCTTTCTTCTGGAGGATTTCTTCCCCTGTGTATATGTTCCTAGCTCGGCAGGCATAGGTGCCCGAGTCTTCCAGGGAGGCGTTCTTGATGACGAGGTTGAACGTCATGGAGTGCTCTTTCGTGACAGGTATCTTTTGCTTGCTGATGCTCTGTTGCGTGGTCTGGTTGTTCACTGTCCGAAGCAAAATCCAGGTAATGTCTTTGTACAAGAACTTGCTCACTGTGCAAGACAGCTTCAGGTCCTCTCCTTCTGCAGGCATTTTGTCCAAGGTCACATGAAATCCATGGGGCACATCTGGAAAATAAGAACAAAGGACTTGAGTTCATCAGAAAATCAGTGTCTCAACCTGAGACCGTATCTCATCACAAGATAGTCAAGATCTTAAGAACTGTCCCTGCACAAATGGTCTCAGCATCAGCATTACAAGGATGGTATTTATCTTTTCTTTTTTTTTTTTTAAAGGGAACTGATTGGATGTGGCAGGTAGGAACCAACTCAATTTGCTCCATCAAAGTGTGGCAGGAAATGCAAAATAAGATGTTCTTAGGAGGGTATGTTTATTTACCAAACATTGCTCGGTGGAATGCTTTATTATAACTTGGGATGATAACCCATTGCTCTATCATGTACAGAACTCCTCCTGGCAAATGGGGAAGATAGTGAAGGGATCTAAGAGGAGTTTGTGCTAGAAAAGAAACCACAGGTGCTTTGATAGGCAAATTTACTTAACCAAGTTGTGAAGGAGACAGGAAGTCCCAGACTGGAGCTAGGAGACTCCAGTCAACACATTAATCCTACACTTTGGACTGACAGCATCCTTCCCTAGCTGCTGGCGCATCATTCCTCTACTCTTTGCTGGTACCGAGGGGCCAAAGGGAGCCAGCTATCCTGCTCAGGTACCCATTTATGGTGATTGTTCCACTTAACTTAGGGGCTTCCCTGATAGCTCAGTTGGTAAAGAATCCACCTGCAATGCAGGAGACCCTGGTTTGATTCCTGGGTCGGGAAGATCCGCTGGAGAAGGGATAGGCTACCCACTCCAGTATTCTTGGGCTTCCCTGATGGCTCAGCTGGTAAAGAATCTGCGGCAATGTGGGAGACCTGGATTTGATCCCTGCATTGGGAAGATCCCCTGGAGAAGGGAAAGGCTACCCACTCCAATATTCTGGCCTGGAGAATTGCATGGACTGTATAGTCCATGGGGTCACAAAGAGTCGGACATGACTGAGCAACTTTCACTTCACTTTGGTCATCACTTCACTTCTACTTAAAATAAAAGAGCAAGAGTTCTTCTGAAAATGCGGACAACTAATTTGGGAAAGTTGCCAGAGTGCACAGAGTTGGGGGAGGATGGTTTCTAAATCAGATTTGCTCTCAAAAACATATTAAGGGACTTCTTTGGCTTCCCCAGTGGCTCAGACTGCCTGCAACACAAGGAGATGCGTGTTCGATCCCTGGGACGGGAAGATCCCCTGGAGAAGGGAATGGCAACCCACTCCAGTGTTCTTGCCTGGAGAATCCCATGGACAGAGGAACCTCACGAGCTTCAGCCCATGGAGTTGCAAAGAGTCGGGCACGAATGAGCAATTAACACACACACTGGTGGTCCAGTGGTTAAGACTCTGCACTTCCACTGCAGGGGGCATGGGCTGGATCCCTAGTAGGAGAGCTAAGATCCTGCATGCCAAGGTGTGGTCAAAAAAACAAAACAAAAAGTCTTGAACCAAATACACATACAATATATCCACTTAAAAAAAGAAAACAACATTACACAGTTTCCTAAAGGGACTACATCATTAAAAGGCATTTTCTCCAATGTCGATTCCCAGCGAACCTTCATTTCCATCCTCTTGTCCCCTCTAGCCACACCTCACAGCTTCCCTCCTCAGCTTTCTTAACCTGGACCATCATTTGGCTTCTACGCTGACAGTTCCTTCATCTCCTTTTGGACCATCTCACCAGACAACCTTAGAAAATCATTGGTTCCTGGCCCTGAACTGGCCTGCTCTCAAAACCTGTCCATTGCTTGTGACTAGCAGCATATCTGCACTCGAGCAAAGAATTGTCGCCAACATTTCACAAAGAACTTTGAAGATGAAAAGCACTATGTTATGCTATTATTATTATTATCCTTTGCACACAAAGCTATAAAGAAACCTTTAAACCTTAAGGGGACAATAGTCCAAAATTAGATATCATATCAACTCTTTCCTAAATCTCACTTTGCTTGTTTTTCTGATTTTTCTGGGCTTTGGCTTCATTATAAAGTGTCACGACTGAAGAAATGCCAAAGTATTCATCTGAAACCTGGGAGCCGGGGTGGGGGTAGCAGTGGTTTATGAAGCCGTCAATGAAGGGAGAGAGAGGAGGCACCATGGGTTTGTCTGCTTTTAAAATTAAAAAAACCTAAGAATTTGCCAGAAGAGGCAGAAGCAGCTGACAGTCCTTTTTTTTTTTTTTTTTTTTTTAACATAACAATAAGGTATCAGAAATAGCCCCTCGAATTCAGCATCTTTTTATATTTGGGACACTTTCCCAGCATGAGGAGTAAACCATCAGCCATCAACTTTTACACATATACCAGGGCAGAAGTCTCATGCCCTGGTTGCGACCCACTCATTTCTCAAAAGACGGCAGGCGTCCATTTACCAAGCCTCATCTTTGTGGTTAGGACCCAAGAGGGCCGAAGTAACACCATTGAGATCATGTCGAGAGTTTCTATTTACTTTAGTGATTTGAAACTTCCTGTGGAAATAGCTCACAGGTTTCCTGATGGAAGATTTTGTTTATCTTTGCCAAGCACCACCAGGAATCTCAAAATAAAATGCATTTAGTGACATTGGGAAGCCAGGGAGATAAGGCCGGGCTGTTCCTGTTTGAGCCTCAGTAATTGCTAACACACCCACAGTCATGCTGAGTGCCAGCAAAACAGCAAAAACACACACAGAGGAAGAGAAAAGCACCAAGGCAGTTTTCAGGTCTGTTTCTCAGGAGAGAGACCCTGTTGAGAGGCTGGTTTGGTTTATGTTGTCAGACAGCGCTTAGAAATGATCTATTTCTCAGGACAGCCCCTCTGCTGTTCTTTTTTGACGCATGGGAGATGGTAAATAAGATGTCCTAAACTAGTTAATGAATCCAGAGGGATTTCTCCCCTTAATTCATGTCAATTTTTTTTTTCAGCCTGAGTACAAAAACAGACCTAAGAAGGCAGGTCTGCCTTCTGACTCTCAAAGTGAAAACAAGCAATCTTCCCACACTTAAGGATCTGTAGTGGAATCAGTCCACTCAACAGCAGAACCAACTCATACTCATGCATCTGATGCGTGATCACATCCACGGCATCTTAGGAGGTGGCGTGGAGAAGACTCACCCTCGCTCATAGCAGACATTCTACCCAGGGTTAGATGATAGAGGACTATGTTTACAAAGGTGCACGCTTGGGGCTAGCCATTTTGACTTAATTGGATCAAACCAATGAATGACGTTCATGACAAGAGGCAAGTATAGAAGTTAGAAGTCGATGAAAGGTGTCTTCTTTTGCAGGTGGCAATAAAGAAGACTTGACTTCAATTGGAGAACAGAAATAGCATTCTCTAGATAATGAGTGGTGACTAGAAAGTTTTGCTTGTTTTAATTAGATACTATGGTGTTTTTTGTTTATAGAGTGCTGAAAGGTTCTGATTTTATTTTTATTTTTAATTGGGGCATGGTTGCTTTGCAGTATTGTGTTTCTGCTGTACAACGAAGTGAATCAGCTATAGGTATACATATATCCCCTCCCTCTTGGACCTCCTTCCCAACCCCTCCCCCTTCTCATCCCTCTGCTGCTACTGCTGCTGCTAAGTCGCTTCAGTCGTGTCCGACTCTGTGCGACCCCATAGACGGCAGCCCACCAGATTCCCCCGTCCCTGGGACTCTCCAGGCGAGAACACTGGAGTGAATGGCAAAAGTGTGGAGAAGCCATGAAGGATGTTAATGGCCACAGAACCAGTTTTCATTAGTTTGGAAGGCAACTCTGTTGTATTTTAAGGCGGGGCCAACCTTGATTGAAATGAGGATCTGTAAGATCCAGATCTAGGTCTTTTGGTTTCAAGCAGTTAAATTTTAGACAGCTCTTTTAAAGCATGAGCTGCAGTAGGTCAAATATAAACATTGGACAAATATACACTCATTTTTCAGGAAATAGTCATGGAAGGTGCAACATTCCTAAGAGTATTTAGTCTCATCTCTAGGTTTTCCTCATAGCTCAGTCAGTAAAGAATCTGCCTGCAATGCAGGAGACCCAGGTTTGATCCCTGGGTTGGGAAGATCCCCTGGAGAAGGAAATGGCAACCCACTCCAGTATTCTTGCCTGGAAAATCCCATGGACAGAGGAGCCTGGTGGGCTACAGACCATGGGATCGCAAGAGTTGACGATTTAGCGACTAAACCACGCAGTGAGGCTAAATCTCATGACAGAGATTTGAGTAAGAAAGAATTGTTTTAGAAATAATGAACATCAGTAATGTCCAATTACCAGTCAAAACTATAATTTTTCAAAACTGGGAGCAAAGAATTTAGGAGAATGATATGCCAAACAATGGGGACTTGATCAGAATGAATTCGTGCTCAGTTTTAAGAGTAAAGCTCTTAAACTTGTAGAGGAAAGACATCGTGAGCTTCCAGTCAGGTATATTGGAATAGAATCCCCATTGGTCCTTTCCATGGATAAGCCTTGGGATCTAGAAAAGGTTTCAAGTGCTCCACGGTTATAAAGTGGATCACGTGGTAGGGAGAAGGTGAAGGGGGAGTTCTGTCTGGGTTCAGGAGGGGGTCCGTTCTGTCAGCTGGGGTCCTTTCAGCAGCAGTGCCGGGCACAGATGTAGGCTGGAGCCATGGAGAACTCAGGGGGATGTGTGGGCTGGATGTTGATGCTGGATGTTGAGCACGGATGAACCTTCCCTGGGGACGCTGATCAATGAGGGAATGAGAGGAGCTCCCCTCGGTCAGGGCATCCTCTCCCAGTACTTCCTGTGGACCCAGGCAGAGGGCTCTCTGTTCTGACTCTACCCTTCCCCAAAATGGAGGGGCCAAGTGGGGTCCTGGAATTCCCTGGAAGATGATCCCAAGGCTGCTTCCAGACAGTCTCAGGCCTCCTCCCCTTCCTGACGTCAGACTGCTGGGTGTTCTGCACACTTGAGGGGCTCAGGGAGACTGTATGGGGGAGGCGAAACAGAGTTTGGAGGTGTGGCTGGGGAGACCATCTCCAGAGTCCACGGCCCCTTGCGGTGGGGACAGAGCCAAGTGCTGGCTGGCTCCTCCTGCACCTCCGGCACGACCACGCGCCCCTCCTAGCAGACCCAGAATTCTTGATTTGCACCTGACTTTCAGGTCATCGTGAAAGTATATTTGTCCACCAGAGGCTAAAATATATCTACCAGCTTATTTGCATGATTTAGAACTTGCAAGTGGTTAGATGTATAGTTTGTGGGCCTCTTTGTCAGTCCTCTTGCCTTGATTCTGAAGATGCCAAGGCCAGAATGTTCTCTTCTTTCGACTGATTCAAATTCTAGGCCCCTCAGGACTCCCCCTTAGGTCCAGGATCACCCCAAGTTCTGCTTCCTTCTCAGGGGCTTGGAGCAACCCTGTACAATACAGGACCACCTGTGGCTTCCGAGCCTTGAAAATGTAGCCAGTGGGACTGGACTGAATTTCATTCGATTTTATTTCAATTCCAATTTTAAAAGCCAAAGCAGTGTAATATTTTAAAAAATACTGAAGACATGTTAAAATGATAGATTTGGGATCTGTTGGGTCTAATAAAATGCACTTTTTTCTTTTTACTTCAAAAAATGGTTACTAGAAAATGTGAAATCACACATGTGACTTTTATATTTCTGTTGGTAGCATTGACTTACCATTGGTAAATTCATTGGTCATGTTAATTCTGCTCATTCATCTTTTATAAAAAAAGAATTTAATGTCTTTATTTTTGGCTGCGCTGGGTCTTTGCTGCTGGTCGGACTTTTCTCTAGTTTCAGCGAGTGGGGGCTGCTTTGTAGTTGTGGTGCAACCTCGCTGTGGTGCTTCTCTTGTGGAACACAGGCTCGAGGGCACGTGGGGGTCAGCAGTTGTGGCCCCTGGGCTCTAGAGCGCAGGTTCTGTAGTTGTGCATGGGCTTACTTGCCCCATGATACGTGGAATCTTCCCAGATCAGGGATCGAACCTGTGTCCCCTGCGTTGGTCGGTGAATTCTTTACCACTGGGCTACCAGGGAAGCCCTGCTCATTCCTTTTGATACTAGAATACAGACAACATTTCTTCTTTGTGTCTGTGGTGTTCAGCCTGTCTTCCTAATAAGACAGGGCCTCCTTGCTGTCCCTTGGAGTGCTCAACACAGAGCCGACCTGTACTGTTTAACAGCTGCTGCTCATTAAACTTGAACAAACGTATTGAATAGTCAGCACAGAAAAGGAATGGGTCGATCTTTTGTACTCTAAATCACACAGATAGTGGCCTTGGACTTGGATGGTTAGGGTGAGCTTGTGCTCACCCTAACCAGTTGTGTCTGACTCTGCAACCCCATGGACTGTAGCCCACCAGGCTCCTCTTGTCTATGGAATTTTCCAGGCAAGAATCCTGGAGTGGGTTGCCTTTCCTCCTCCAGATGGGTTAGCTTGTTTCTCCCGAAATAAAAAGGACAATACAAATCTTTGAGCTTCATTAGTTCAGATCATCTGAGATTGCTTTGAGAATCAGTATGTGCAAAACAGCTATCTGAATCCTCTAAACAAAGGCCTTTCCCTACCTGGAATGAATGCAAAGATGATTTTGTCTCCACTTCTCCAATACTGACTGGATAGGGACTGGCTTAGTTTTCAGAGGCTCTGCTGGGTGCCTCTCCACCTCTCTAAATCCCACTTGCTCATCTAGAAAACACAGGGTTATCATACCAAATAGTCCCAAGCGTCTCTTCTGGCTCTGGCAGCCTGTGGGAACCCACCAAGGGATGTGTCCCATGGCACCGCTTTGTCGGCTAACTTGTCTGACGGCTCCCTGTGCTCTGGTAGCACCTACTTTTCATGAAATTGGACCTACCTACCTATTTCTTTCAGGAGAACTCAAAGTAATGGCGGCAGCCTGCCCCAGACAGCATGAAGTTTCCAGGGAACTGGCCAACTGCCCAGGCTTCCTCAGAAAATCGGGGGAGCGTGGAGCCAGGCAATTGTTTTATACTTTGAGCTGCTGACTTCCTTCCTGTACCATGCTGGGACACAGGGAGTGCCACTTGTGTGCCTTACAAGTTTGAAGATTTGCAGACGCCATCATATTTCAAGTTAGAAATTCTGAAATGCTACTGAAAAATAGCACATGAATAACCTTCAGCGAAGCTCAGTTTCAGATGTCTTTAGGAGAGCCTCATTTCTCAAAAAGTTGAAATTCCGTTGTGAGATGTTTGCTGTATAGCAGAAATTAACACAGTATTGCAAATCAATGATATTTCAGTTTAAAAAATGCTGTGAAACAATTCACCTCTTGGGTGACAAAAATGTCATCGCACATAATGTAAATGGTTTCCTTGACTTTTCCTGCACCACCGCTGTGTGCCAGGCCCTGTGCTGGGGACTGTGGGATGTTCAAAAATAAACATGACAAGGGACTTCCCTGGGAATCCAGTGGTTAAGACTCCGCACTTTCAATACAGGGGGTGAGGGTTTGATCCCCAGTCAGGGAACTAAGATCCCATATGCCTCACAGCCAAAAAACCAAAATGTAAAACAACAGAAGCACTATTGTAACAAATTCAATGAAGACTTAAAAAAAAAAAAAAAGTCCACATTAAAAAAAAAAACAAGACAAGATCCCAGATTCACAATCCAGCCTGGGAAGATGTCCACAAATAGCTCTAAAAGAGAATTCAGGGAAGTAACTCTTCAAGAGACCCAACGATGTTGTAGAAGACGATTCCTGAGAGCAAGGATGAAGGTACTCAAGAGTTGAACAATTCTATGGAATTTTTTTTTTTAAATAAAAATCACTCAAGTACATTAAAAGCAGACAAGGTTAGAAGAGAGATTGAGGTCACTGGGCTGTCTTCCTAAGTGCAGGGCATGTGTCTTACCTGTGATGTAAAAGTTCATGTTTCTTTCCACAGTCCCGACTTTATTGGTAGCCATGCAAGTATAGATTCCAGAAATTCTAGCGTCAGCCACAACCAAGGTACTAGACGTCTGCAAAAGGAGAGGCAGTTTTAGCGATGGGACAGAGAACCCTCGGACACCCCCGAGATACTTCTGAGGGGGACGTGATCCCGCCACCCCATGGCCTCGACACAAATGGGACTGCACGTATGCTTGTTACCAGGATCTCTGCAGCCCAGAAAGGGTGGAAAAACAACAGGAAAACAGGTCCTCAGGAGACCGGGGGCTATGACATCCGACTCGTATGAGGGCTTCAGGCTTATTTACCTCGCGCTGCTGGCGTAACAATTACAGACCTGAAGCCCATATGCGGCACGGCACGTCCTACCCTAAGAGGTGGTCAGCGCCACGCTGGCTAGAGGGGAGCCTGGCCCGTCTCTTTTCTCTGGATGACTTGTGATCACGAACACGGCTTGCTAACAGGAGCCTTCCTCACACGGGAGTGCTAAGTGAGCAAGGACAGAGGAGAAAGTCTGGCTGAACCACTGCTTTTCTGGAACGTGGTGTTGCAGCCCCGATGCCCCAGGAGGAAGAGTGGACGCTTCCTAAGACCCTTCCATGTGTTTGTAAATTATTGGGTTGGCCAGAAGGTTCATTTGGGTTTTTCCTGATGGTATGGAAAACCCAAATGAAATTTTTGGCCAACCCAATACTTAATTTCTCAGTCTGTTCATTCCTATTCTAGAAAATGAAGATATAAGTGATGAATGCATACCACAATATCATTTCACTAGATTTTAGCGCTGCTGTTTGGTGAGTGTGCCCCTAAAGAAACACGAGTCAAAAGTGGGTAGACTTGAAAGCACTTTCCAAACTGTGACGTCACAAAAAGTCATGCCTCAAAAAAAAAAAAAAGTAGTGAAACACCAACTCACATGGCTTAAGGATTTGCCCTGCGGTCTTCAGGATAAAAATTAGTAGTATGAAATGCATTGTTGAGAATTTAAAAATTTAACCTGACCTTGCAAAAAAGTAACGCATACTATACATGAAACAATGAGACAGCTAGTAAGTTTTTCATATTTAAAATTACAAAAAAGTTTGATCCAGTTGCTTATTGATCACTGCAGCCTATCTCTAGGGCACAAAGGTCTGGTCACAGGCTCTGACATTGTAGACGGAGCTGGTGCTTTCAGACTAATGGGGTGTCCTGACTGGAGTAAAATGATCCAGTCACTCACAGGCTAAAGGGATATAAAGGCTGAACTGTGACAGTAGACCTTTTTTTTTCTAATAAATAAAATAAAATATTATTGGAGTATAATTGCCTTATAATGCTGTGTTAGTTTCTGCTGTACAGCAAAGTGAATTGACATTGGGCTTTCTAAGATGATAACACAAAGTCTATAAAGGGTCTTAACAATTTTACAAGTTGTTCAGTCACATGGTAGGCATTTTACCCATGTTCTCATATTCCTTCCAATAAATTGAAGTATGTCTGTCTTTCATCTACAGGTCAGGAAGACTAAAAACTAAATTCTTCATTTTTTTTTAGCCAGCAACTCTATTGCTCCAAATTCCTTGTAACTGTCACTGTGGTATAGTCCATATTTCATGATGATTTCATGATCTGTTTGTTGGATGTGTTTAATTACATCTATTCATATGTCCTCTGTGTATTGTTGAGATTCTGGGAAATGAAACTGTTTGCAATTTGTGGCATGTTCATTCAATTTAGCATATGTGTATATATGTGTTAAGTCACTCAGCCATGTCCAACACTTTGTGACCTTATAGACTGCAGTCTGCCAGGCTCCTCTGTCCATGGGATTCTGCAGGCGAGAATACTGGAGTGGGTTGCCATGCCCTCCTCCAGGGGATCTTCTTGATAACTGATTATTTAAGGCACTGCCCAAATGTTGCAAGGGAGACAGAGGTGAATAAGAACACAACCCTTATTCTTAACTTGAAGGACTACTTGAAGGTAATAGAGAAGAATGTCTCTACTTGAAGATCAGGTATATATATTATACTATTCTCTCTTTCATAGAGAAACACTCACATGAAGGCAAATAACCAATGGAGAGAGAATGAGAGCTCAAATGTCTCTTTCTCTATTTGATTATCATTCTAAGAGGTGGGACATAAAATTCTGGATAGCGATTTCTTTATAGTTGTTGCACCCAACACTTCAGAGTCGCAGAGGAAAAAGCAGCTGGAAGAGGAGCTTGTAGATGAGAGGTAGAAGGACCAGAGAGAGCACTGAGTAAGAGTCTGATTGCCGTAATCTTCTTAGGAGACGCGCTCATGTGCTTGGGGCAGAGGCAGATGAAGAACAGGCTCAGAGCCTCACAGCCCCTCTGCTGTTTGTCTCTAGGCTCGAGCACAGCCTTCCTGGTGAAGTTAGGGCTCCAGTGTTAATCCGAATGAGCCTCAGTAGAACCTTGTTTGGATTCTCAGATGTATTGCTGGTCCATAAATAAGTGAACACCTCATTGCTGTTTGGCTGGAACCTTTGAAATTATAAACAGTGATTACCTGAATCTGAAAGTTGCATTTGGGTTTCTATTAAAACTACTCTGATTTCTCTGAACTCAGGCCAGCTGAGAACCTAAGGTTCATGGCGAGGGCATGTCAGTTCAGATGTGTGCACCTGCCCTGTTTAAGGCCTGGGTGGGAACCTGGGGATAGCTGTGGCTATTTTACAAGACTCTTAGTAGCTCAGAACTTCTGTATAACCAGAGTGTAAAACTGAGGTCCATAGATGGGAAATGAATGAATTCAGGTCACACCAGGTACCCTGGAGATAAGGGGTCCATTTGAGTCTCTCACTTTGCCTAAATGACCTCTTCCAAAACAGACTCCTCACCCACAGTCAAGCCTGCCCCAGAACTCACCTCTCCCAAGTGCCTATGAAAATTGATCTAGAAAATGACATCGATGGAGTTTACATTATTTCTTTGTTTCTGGGTAGCTTTATGTAGCCCTTGCTGTGTGCCAGACAGTGTGGGAGGCATTTACCTTATTTAACCCTCCCTGTAGCTCAAGGACATGGGTGTATTACCTGATCTACAGAAGGGGCAACCGAGCTTACAGAGGTTTAGCGATTTGCTCAAGTTATGCCCAGGTTTGTCAGACTCCAGTGCCTAAGCTATTAATCTACACAAAACCGCTTCCTGGACTAAAACTCTTTAAATTTCACAGCACAGATCTGGTGATAGAGTTGTCTACTCTTTGAATTGGGTTTCCCCTGGAAAATACCTCCTTTAATAAGCAAATATGGGTCCCTACAAGCTCAATACTACTCGGTACAGAAATACTAGTTTCTTTTAGCATTTTATACAAGTTGCAAGCTATTTTTCCAATGGATAAAGTGTTATATGGTTTGAAAATATGATTTATAATGGACAAATTATAAGAAAAATTTACTTATTTATTTAAAAATATTTACTTATTTGGCTGTACTGGGTCTTAGTTGCGGCACATGGGATCTTAGTTACAAAGGATCTAGTTTCCCTGACCAGGGATCAAACCTGGGCCCCCTGTATTGGGAGCCTGGCGTCTTAGCCACTGGACCACCAGGGGAGTCCTTAGAAGAAAATTTTAAAATAAGATACAACTTATATCATGTGAGTAACTTTATTAAAAATTATCTGATTTCTAGAGGACCTATTTTTCTAGAGTATACTTTTAAGTTATACATTAGCAAATATCAACTTTGTAGTTAAAAAGAGGAAGTATTTCAAACTCAAGAATTTGAGTCATAGCATCTATTTGAAATGATCATATTTCATAAGGTACACCAAAAGAAATTCTCAAGGCTGTCTGCTTGCCTTTGTTCTAGAATTAGTTTCCATTTGTCACAGCTTTTTGAGTTCTGAACCCACACTTTGCCTCTATTTGCTCTTGGAGGACCACAGGATTAAGATATTTGAAACATGCTCTTAAAGTCCATTCTCTGGATTCTTCTGTGTGACCCAGGAACACTGCTGAAGATTGTCGTCAGGCTCTGTCAATTTGGAGTTTATTCACACTCCTTCCTTCCTTCCCTTCCACTAAGCATTAGTGATTCACTACTTCAGTGCGTTTGAACCTCACGGAACAGAATGGAAGGGACGATGTGTAAGTCAGTCTAATTTCCAGCACTTGCTTTAAAAAAAAAAAAATCTATATATGGAACAGTGATTTTAATCTCGGGATGTTTCTAATACAGTTTCCTTTGAAGTGTTTCAGAGAGAAATAAAAGCAGATATGTAAAGGTCAGGGAAGAATCTAAAATTATCCTAGGGTGGCACATCTGAGCCAACTGATGGGAAAATAGAACGTGAGAATTAGACAAAGCTGGGGAGTGTGTAGGGGGTGGAGCCCACACTGTGACTCTGAGATGAGGCATTCGGGCTTCCGTCATGGATGTGTCTCGTATGGCACACACATTTCTCAATGAAATCTCAAAATGATTTCAATGGAAATGTTGCTAAGACAAGTTGTCACAATCCTCCAGCCTCAGAGAATCAATGCTGTAAAACGCATTTCCTGTCTGTTTTTCCCTAACACCAGGTTCCTTCTACTTCCTGCTCCAACTCTACAAACCAACAGTCTGGCAACTCTGGGGAAACAATACCAAAGCTCCTCGTGTGCCATTAGCAACTCCAATTGATGACTCACTTTTCATAAATCTGGGCCAAAACTTGGCCATAAGGAAACTGAATTTTATTGTCTTGTGCACCCTTCCTTGGGTTAAACAAAACAAAAAACACAACAGAAAGGGGAAAAAAGCAAGTCCTTGAAATCCGGCAGGTGCTCGAATAGGACCTCATTCACTGATGGCTGAAGCGGGGTACTGGACATGCTGACTGCATGACTGTGGGGAAACGTATTGGTGTGTTCTAAGCTGGGACTTTCATTTGCTTTCTTAACATGTACAGAAAAGAAATGCAGTTTTAATTGTAAAGGAAAGACTATGCAAAGAACTCTGAGACAGCAAAACTTCCATCTGTCATCTGAAAGGTTGATGTTTTTCACAGACACACAAGGAAACATCAATAGACGCTAAAAGCCAAATTAGGAAATTCTTCTAAAGGTAAGATGTGAAATTAATAACTCCCTTAAAGTCTAATGTGTTACTGTTACTAATAGGATGTGTGTGGGTTTTGTGTGTGTGTATACTTTGTTAAGAAGGAGTATAAAATTTTTTTTCAATGCAAACTATTTTAACAAATAGTCTTCATTTGGGCTTCCCAGGTGGTGCTAGTGGTAAAGAACCCACTTGACAATGCAGGAGACGTAAGAGACACGGGTTCAATCCCTGGGTTGGGAAGATCCCCTAGAGGAGGGCATGGTAACCCACTCCAGTATTCTTGCCTGGAGAATCCCATGGACAGAGGGGCCTGGTGGGCTACAGTCCACAGGGTTGCACAGAGGCGGACATGACTGAGCAAATTAGCAGCAGCAGCAGTCTTCATTTGTTGTTGTGGTTGAGTTGCTAAGTCATGTTCGGCCATTTCCTCCTCTGGGGATCTTCCTGACCCAGGGATTGAACCAGGATCTTCTGCAATGGCAGGTGGGTTCCTTACTGATGAGCCACCTGAGAAGCCCAATAGTCTTGATAGCATATGTTTAGTATCTGGGGGATTGCATTAGGGTATATATGACAATCGTTTTGATAATGGGCAAATGAGATAGGCCAGATGTTAGGAGCTCTGTTTTTTCCTGGAGGGGAGAACTCAGGTTCAGAGAGGTGAACTGATTTGCAGTTGGTTATATATAATAGAAAGAGCAGAGCTTAACCATGAATCCTGCCCCCAGGTTGGATGACTCCAGAGCTAACTGTGTCTGGTGGTCTCTATTTAAAGCCTCAGTATAACTACACTCCCTTGGACTGCAAGGAGATCAAACCAGTCAATCCTAAAGGAAATTAGTCCTGAATATTCATTGGAAGGACTGATGCTGAAGCTGAAACTCCAATACTTTGGCCACCTGATACAAAGAGTTGACTCACTGGAAAAGACCCTGATGAAAGATTGAAGGCAGGAGGAGAAGGGGGTGACAGAGGATGAGATGGTTGGATGGCATCACCGACTTGACGGACATGAGTTTGAGCAAGCTACGGGAGCTGGTGATGGACAGAGAAGCCTGGCGTGCTGCAGTCCATGGGGCCGCAAAGAGTCAGACACGACTGTGCGACTGAACTGAACTGATAACTACAGAATTATAAGACAATGCATTTGTTTAGAGCACACATGGAAGAAATCAGGGAAGACTATCTCACCCAGATTTTGCTCCTCCACCTCCATCCTTTTTCACAGGCATTCTGTATGGAGGCAGGTGGATACTTCATGGTTTCAGCCTAATCAGAAACCTGACCTGGCTTTTTCCTTTTCTATCATATATATTTTGTGGATAGAACACCAAAACCAGACTAGAAGTTCCTTTGAAATTAAGATCGTAATTCGTGCTTTAGTAACCAGTGGTTCACAGTACAAGCACCTGATAGGGTCAAGAAAAGGCAAAATGATTCAACACCCTCAATGGCATCTTGGAATTTTCTAGTACTTTGTGACAACTAACTTGCTTTCCATTCTGAGGCAATTTCCTGTTTAAAAAAAGTAGTGTCACTTGAGTTAAACTTTCCAGTTCACAGAATTTCCTTTCTTCTAAGTATTTCATTAAATGGCTCTGTCATCAGTCGCTACACATCATGGAATGTTTTAAACTACAGTTCATTTGTGTTCAAGAAGAAGACGTGTAAACCACCTACAGCTACTGCAGTGATGAGAACAACTCTTCCTGAGTCCTTGACAAGTGATCGCAGATGTTATTGTGCGAGCCATCAGCATCTTAACCAATTTCTGTATTGGTTTAATTGTCAGAGCCCTGGGTCTTGGCAAAGGAAGACTTTGGTTTGAGTTTCTCATAAGCTACTATTATGCTGTGACTTTGAGTTAATCACCTTATCACCTCAGTTTTTCTTATCTTCAAAATGGAGATAACCACTTGGACCTGCCAAAGAGTGATGTTGACATGAGTGTATGTCAAAAAGTTTTCCATGATGAAGAATTCAGATGTTATTTGTTATTTTGAAGTCCTGCAGGGACAATGATGCCATCTACTTTGTTGCTTTGAAATGCAAAGAATATAGCTGAACAGACAGCAGGAGCATGTGAGCAGATGACATCCGTGTTAACAGACACTCTGAATATGCATGTAGGAGTAGATATTCCAGCAAAGGGTGATGTGATATGTTTTCCTCTCTTTGTAAAGCATCACTATCTCTGTGCCTGAGAACAGTGGATTTTTAAGTGTATTGTTCACTAATTCAGGAGAAAAAAGTCATCAGGCTTGAGATGCACTGAGATTTGCCTAGTTCACGAGGTGTCAGCTAGTTCTCAGGCTAACGGAGTTTAGAAGAATGAAGAACGCATGTGCAAGAGCAGAAAAGATGGTTTATAGAGCCTGACTGGGTTAGAGAAACTTCTTTTTTAATTGAAGTATATTGACAAAATACTAGCTCCATGTGTATGACATAACAATTCAATATCTGTATATATCGCAAAATCATCACTACATTAAGTCTGGTTAACATCTATCAAGGGCACAGGTAAAAAGTTGTTTTTCTTGAGCTGAGAAATTTTGAGAGGTATTCTCTGAGCAACTTTTAAGTATACAATTCAGTAGTATTAACTATTGTCACAGTGCTGTCTGTGCGTGATAGCCCAGTGGCTATTTATTTCCTTTACAAATTGGTGGTTGCCGGAGGCAGGAGGTAGGGTGTGGGCAAATGGAAAAAGGAATCAAAAGGTACACAATTCCAATTTATGAGCTTTTTTTTAATTTGTTCACATGTAAGTGAGATTATATGGTATTTGTCTTTCTCTTACTTACTTCATCTAGCATATGCCCTTAAAGTCTGTCCATGTTGTCACAAATGGCAAGATTTCATTCTTTTTTTTATGACCAAGTAATATCACAAATGGCAAGATTTCATTCTTTTTTTTTATGACCAAGTAATATTCCACTGTATATGTGTACTGCATTATCTTTATCCATTCATCTGTCGATGGACATTTCGGTTGCTTCAGTGTCTTAGCTACTATAAATAATGCTGTAGTGAATGTGTGGCTACACATATCTTCTGAGTTAGTGTTTTTGTCTTCTTTAGACAAGTACCCAGAACCGGAATTGCTAGATCATAGGGTAGTTATATTTTCAATTTTTTAAGGAACCCCAAGACTGCTTTCCATAGCGGCTGTACCAATTATATTCCCACCAGCAGTGCATAAGGGGTTCTGAACAGCCTCACCAACATTTTTTATTTCTTGTCTTTTTATTCTATGTGTGATTTTATTTATTTTTTATTGGCGTATAATTGCTTTACAGTTTCATATATTTCTAGTCTTTTGACAACAGCCTTTCTGACAGGTGTGAGGTGATAAATATCTCACAGTGGTTTTGACTTGCATTTCTTAGGTCAGGATATCTGATTCACTGTGGGTTTGTATATCCCAACTGAGGCTTTGCCAGTGCAGAAACGGAGGGGAAAAACAAGATATTTTGTGAAAGGGAAACATTCCATCTTAGCCTAAGTTTGGTACTGGCTTTTGCTTACTGACATCCCACTTCAGTTATGTCAGAGACTCTCCATGTTGGTTAAGCTAGCATCTCTCCGGGAACTTTTGTGCATCCTGGGTTCCATGCTGAAGATTCACATGGAATAGTAATTGGTGGAGCAGGATAATATATACTATGTATATTATATAGTGTAATAATCGACTACTATGCAGCCAGGGTCCAGAACCATGGATGGGGGCCAGTCTCCTGTTCAACAGGCATCAGGACAAGGACTTGTTCCCTTGGGACTGGTGGTCATTTGGGGGGATGCAGCAGTTTGAGTCACCTCAGTGCATCTCTCCATGAAGACATATGCCTTTCTTCTCTCAGAAGTTTTGTGTGAGCATTTGAATTCCTTCTGACTCTAATAAACCCATAACTAGGAAATGAGTGTGTGCTTTTAGAATAAATATCCCCACGCTTATTCTGATAAACAGTACCTTATTCTTTCCTTCTATCATTGCCGTGCGCTGAGTGAGGCTCTCAATTCTGTTTCCGACAGTGCTGTCAGGATCCAGGATAAAGGCCTCTTCATTAGTGGAGCACGAGTTATACCTGTTTTTAAAAAAAAGGGAGTCATCACTATATTGCTTTGCAACCTGGTCCAGCCCACGGTGGCTGGTGATGTGAAAACCATTAAGCCCTCAGATAATAAAATCACACATTTTCTTACTTTCCTTAGATTCCACCCCCCATCCCCACCAGCATCCATCCTCAAAACTTAAAATAGCAGATAGATTTTGCCTTATCTCTAAAAAAAAAAAAAGACCACCAATGTGTCTTCACACATACTTCCTGTTCTAAATGTTAAATACTAAATAAAAATGCATAAGTTCAACAATCTAATATCTAGATTTTAATTAGTTCCTAGTGGAGAAAACATGCAAACACAGGAGAAAAAAAGTTATGTTAATGAATGGAAACCTTAAGGAAATAACAGCATTTCACATCTATAAAAGGCTGGCATTTAATGAGAATATTCTGTTATACAGCTAATTTTTTCCAGGGCTAATTAAGTGTATATGGAAACACACATCATGGAGCAGTTATTAATTTCAGTCTATTTCTTTTCAAGTTTGGGAGTATCATGGCAAGTTCTTGAACCTCTCAGGCCTCAAGTGTTTAATTATAAAATACGTGTGTTAAAGATTTTTAAGATCTTTTTGGCTTCTAAAAGTGCATGAAATCTCTCTCTCAATACTTAAACTAGCTGGTGGAGTATATGCTCAATCTCTCAGTCGTGTCACACTCTTTGCGACCCCGTGGACTGTAGCCCACCAGGCTCCTTGTCCATGGGATTCTCCAGGCAAGAATATTGGAGTGAGTTGCCATTTCCTTATCCAGGGGATCTTCCTGACCGAGGGATCCAACCCACATCTCGAGTCTTCTGCATTGGCAGGCGGATTCTTTCCCACTGTGCCACCTGGGAAGCCCAGCTAGTAGAGTACCAGGTAGTTTGATGAGATTCCAACCTTCACCTGAAAGTAAGCATGTTCTTTCGAACACCTTATTATCAGGCTTCTATCAGTTTACTATCCACATCACCAGTGTAAATATCTACTAATTATTCATTATGTTTCTTTGTCTCTATTTCATTATCTCTGTGATGTCTCTTCTACTACTTTAAGGTTTTGTTTGTTTTTCTTTCTCTAGTTGCTTTAAGAGTAAGGTTAGGTTGCTTGCAATTTTTTTTGTTTTCCTGAGCTAAGATTGTATTGCTATCAACTCTCTTCTCAGAACTGCTTTTGCTCCATCCCACTGCTTTTGGACCATGGTGTTTTCGTTGTTACTTGGATCATTTAGTATGTTTCATGTATTGTAGGTTCTCCATGAATAAAAAAATCCAAACAACCAAAAAAGACCCTTATGTCCACTCTGACCCCGGCAGCGCAGTAACGTTTCAACCTGCCTGTCCCCAAGCCAACACCCACGCAGTCACTGCCAGACCAGACCCCTGAGCACTTTGGGTTTTAGTGGGATCTTCGTTACTTCAAAAGCTTCAACAGCTGTACTGCAGAAAGCCCAGGTTTCTATAATTGACAACCAAGGCCACCCAAAGTCCACTCCCTACCTGCCTTTCTGACCTTACCCCTGCAGACCCCCTCCTCCTGGGCAAACCACGGTTTGGTTCAGCTCCTTCAAAGAACACCTGAGTCCTCTACTTGCCCTGACTTCCCCTAGCTCTATGACCGTTTTCTCCTACTGAAAAATAAGAATACAATTATATCTGCCCCATTAATCTCATGGGATCATACACACGTTAAATGACTTAAATTACTTGGGGAGGTTTTGTCAATGAAAGCCACCTAGAAAACCTGGGAACTAATCTTCCTGTCTCGGGGTGTACACACCTGACTCCTTCATCTTCACTCACCAGTTACCAGGGCCTCGACGCCCCCTCACCACCCACAACCTGGTCTCCTCCAAGCGGCTGTTTCTGATCACCATGGGCACTCGTGACCAGAACCCCTGGGTGATCCTGAGGATGGACCACCTTACTTGTGCTGTGACTTCTATCTGCACGTCCTGCCCAGAGCCTAGCATGGCGCTGCCCCGTCTGATGAGTGCAGGTGCTAAGTGGACACTGCAGGTGACCTGCTTTCTACCACTTATGACAGAATGAACACCAGCTCTTTTACAGTAGCCTTTTGAGATTTAAATATGGATTTTATTGGGGACATGATGCAAATATACAAAGAGGTATTTTCTGTGCCTCAAAATAAATAAATAATCTGTTGGCTCCTGAGGTGTGTTTCTCTGCCAGCCTGGGGAGCTTAGGAGCCGAGTGTGGGTAGGAACTGGCATGTGTGCCTGCAGCCCCCGCGCCACCTTGGCTGCTTCCTGGTGGCCTTATGAATTGAAGCTGTTCATTTCTTCATCCCTCTCCTGAATGCAGTCTTTCCTCCTATCTCCCAGCCGAATGAGTGAGGCAAGGAAGTGGTTATTGTTATGATTACTTGCACTGTGAACTTTCCAGGGAAACATGTCATATTCCTTCCTTCTGGCTTTAAATCTGTGGTGAGCACACTCTGTTCATGGATTGGGCAGATTCAGGAGATTCTCAAACCAGGAGGGAGTGTAAAGCCCCATTTCCAGAAAGAATGAGTGGTTGGTTTTAAGTCATTGCTGCCCTTGGCTACTTATGTGAGAAGAAAGAGGATGAAACCAGTGAGAGAAAGGGTGAGAGAGAAGGAATTGTGATGAAAAAGTTCTGTAATTATTCCTCTCTGGTGCTGGAGCTGAGAAAGAACTCTAGTATGTGAAACTGGTGCGTCTTCTGGGTGGTCTCCCCTCCTGGGGGGCATGCTGCCCCTTAATGTCCTCTCCCCTGCCCCATCCGCAGAAGCACTCATCACTTTCTAAGTGTGCATTCAGTGCTTTGGGCAGCTGCAAGGGACATGGACCACCTCCATGTGATTGCCCTGTCTCCATAGTTACACCAGGGCCACGCATGTAACTGGCACCCCAAAAGCCTCTGTAAACATTCAGCATGAGGCACTGATGTGTGGCTTGTAGTAAGAGTTTTTGTTGGTTTTAAGTGTTTGTTATCTCCAATCATATAAATGAATAGAGCCATAGTGTCAATATAATAACCCCCCATACACCCATCACCCACACTTAATAATTATCCAAGTTTGCCACAGTTGTTTCATTTGTCCCCTTATTTCTTTTTATTTTTCCTTTTGAGAGATATTGTAGAGTGAATCCCAGACAGCATGTCATGTGAGCCCCACACATTTTAGTACCTGTCTAAAAATTATGCACCTTTCCCAATATAACAACAACGCGGTGATCCTATCTAATAGAATTAGCCATAATTCCATGGTGTTGTTTGTACCAGGCCCAAGTATCAGATTTCTCCAAATGTTTTTCAAATGACTGTTTTTATAGTTAGAGTATAAGATTTAAAATAAAAAAGAATTCATAAGGACTGACTATTCCTTAAGGAACTTCTGCGATTTTAAAAAAAGTTTTGTTTTGGAGTATAGCTGATTAACAATGTTGTGACCATTTCAGGTAGATAGGGAAGGGACTCAGTCACACCCATTCTCCCCTAAACTCCTCTCCCATCCAGGCTCCCACGTAACATTGAGCAGAGTTCCATGTGCTATACACTAGGTCCTTGCTGCTTATCCACTTTAAATATAGCTGTGTGTACATGCCCATCCCAAACTCCCTAATTGTCCCTTCCCTCATCCTTCCCCCCAGCAATCATAAGTTTGTTCTCTAAGTCTGTGACTCTTTATCTGTTTTGTAAATACATTCATTTGTATCATTTCTGTGATTTTTGACTAACTGTTCCTTATTATCAGGTAAAATAAGTGAACATTTTAACTTATCGACTAGCGGAGGAAACTGAAAATTTTATACCTTCTCCTTTACTTGACATATGCTAATGATAAAGTTTCAAAGCCATGTATCATTTTGCCCTATTTTTTATAACATGTTTACCTTGAACTACTGTTTGCTCTCAGATTTCACACACACAGGGTACATATATGGGTTTATATAATGTGTGTGTGTGTAACATGGATATGGGAGTTGTCATATGTATGCCTGTATTGGACACGTGTATATGTACTTGACACTGTGACATTGAAAAGCTGAAGTTTTCTTGCATCTGAGAGAGAAACCTATGATTTCATTCTTTTCTCCTCAAAGAAGTAAAAAAGATAAAGGCCTTAGAGGTCTTAATTTCATACTCTCGGTGGTCGGGAAATGTAAAGAAATACATTAGGGTAAAGCAAGAGGAGGCATTTCCCCAAGGGAAGCACAATCGGCCTCAGGGGCTCACTGGGGCTGCCAGGCTCCTCCCCACCCACCCACCCTCCCTCCACCCCACCCACCCCACCCCTCTAGGACAGCGCCCGTCAGCACAAGCCCTGGCATGGAAATGACAGGCTAGACTTGCTGCAAGGTCCTCCAGATGAAAAAAGGGCAGATTCTGTGGCTGTTTTCCATACTGGGGACTGTGATTTTTTCCTCTTTGTCACTGGAACCTTAAAAATAGAATGTCTTTCTGAGGCTGACTGTGTAACACAGCACTTGAAACGAGAGGTCGGGGGGAGGGGGGGTCTGCCTGAGCCTTAAGAATACATCAAGCTCTTAAGGAAGTAGATTGTGCCATGTTTGAAGATGCAAAGATAATCGCTGTGCTGGGAACCGTCTTGAGGGGGGAGGAAGCCGAACAACAAGAGGAAAGCGGCGTTCGCTCCTGATTTCGCACAGGAAGCCCTCCGCACCTCCTGCCAAAGGGAGATAAGAAAGCTCCCAGGCACATTCTGGACAAGGCCACCGTTATCAGCTCCAGCTCCACGCTGTCCTCCCTGAGCCCCAAGCCCCCTGTCCCTTTCCTAATGAGCTTCAGGACTCCGACCTCTATTTGCATACAGCATGCCAAGTACAATAGCGTGGAGGTATTTATAACCATCCACAGGAAAAAAAAAATTTCCGGGGTAAGAGTGTACTCCATGTCGATTGCCCTGGAGCTGAAACAAATTAGTTTTGGACTAGAGACCGATGTAAATAAATTAAAAGAAAGCAGCCAATTATGGATCCAACACATGGAGCAGGGACCTTCCATGGGGCACGTCCGTCTCTTTGCCTCCCAAGGAGGAGAGGCCTGTAGGGCTCTCTGGTCTGGTCCAAGTGACCAGGCAGCTTTGCTTGACACAGAGTAGGGAAACACCACCTACACCTACGCAGATGACCTTACTGACCTACATGCTCTGGGTTTGTTCCTGTGGGGCTGACAGATTCTCCCTGCACACTCAGAAGCACTTGGCTCCTTTGTGACCAAAGACAGAAGCCACCTTTCTCACAGAGAAAGGCAAAGCCAATGCTGGGATCCAACCTGCAATACTGGCAATTTTGACTGCTGGTCCCTACAAGCACACTATGGGCTGTTGTAATTACCATAGATCCTATGCAGTATCACAGTCTACTCTAATAAGGATTATATTTTCTACATGCTAAGTAATTTCTACTGTGCTAAGTGATTTATATACACTATTGCATTGATCTCCACAACATCCTGAAAAGTAGGAACTCTTATCCCCCCATTGAATGGATGAGGAAATTGAGGATTAAGGAGGTTAAGTAAATTACCCACTAAATTACCTACTAAAGAGCTAGTAGGGCTTCCCAGGTGGCGCTAGTGGTAAAGAACCAGCCTGCCAATGCAGGAGACATAAGATTCAGGTTCTATCCCTGGGCTGGGAAGATCCCCTGGAGAAGGGCATGGCAACCCACTCCAGTATTCTTGCCTGGAGAATCCCATGGATGGAGGAGCCTGGTGGGTACAGTCCATAGGGTCGCAAAGAGTCAGACACGACTGAAGCAACTTAGCATGCATGCACAAAGAGCTGGTAAGCGGCAGAGGCGGACTTTGTAATCGATTCTTACTCCAGAATCAATGCATTTAACCTGTGTGCCACATGTAACATGTCCATGTTCTATCATCATCTAAAAAGAAACTGTTATACTTCAGTGTTTCTTTGTATCCCGGGAGGAAAGACTTCTCAAGTAATCACTACACATATACCATTACTGTGTTGGGAACTGGATGTCTTTTCTTTCTTTTAGCCCTTTTGGTATTAATAACCCAGTCAACTGCTTTTCCCAAGATTTGACAAACAGCTCTCGTGATACACAACTGAAATGTACTGCGTGCCCGCCATGCACGTGGTCTGCAATGACAGTCTACATTCCGTTAGGCATCCCCTGATTTCTGACCTCAGGTCTGTTCACCTTTACAGATCCATCACAGGAAATTCAGTGCAGTGTGTGCGCCTGCTTATGCTTGCCTGTGCCTTTCCTAAGGAGCTGGCTTTAACAGTCCTGATTGTCAGACTTTCTGCAGTCCTCCTGCCTTTCTCTCCCCTCCCCCGCCACCCCAAATGCAGAGCTGGCTCTTTCTCTAAAGGATGGGTTGTTGCATCTGGTGGAATCAGAGGGGAGAGATGAGCTTTAGCCCACTGAGGGTTAGTGTCTGTGTTTTCGACTCTCTGAAGAACCAGGTGAGGTGGTTCAGCCCTTCTTTCAGCCCTTCGAGAAACTGCTCGTTTTAGTGCCTGTAATGGTACCTAAGACTCCTATAGTTACCTAAACAGTCTCATTTTGTAAATGATTTCTAGCAAACTTAATCACCAGCCCAATACTAGAAGGTCTGCTCTACAGCCTGAATCTTTCTTAAGATAGCTGGGTTTTGTTGTTGTCTTTTTAGGATCCCCTTTCACCCTGTGACAAATGACATTAAGCTGACCTTTCTTTCAAAAATCTCTGTTCTGCTAAGTCGGGCTCTTGATTGGGCTGAAGGGAACCAGTTTCTAGTGGGCTGCTGTTATTGCACCAAGTCTGAGGCAGCCCTTGCACACATTTAAGCCAAACTAACTCTAGTGGTCACCAGTGAAGTGGGTGTTACGATCTCCACTTCATGATTCCCTTTACTAGCAAATAAGACAACTGAGACTCAGGAAAATCCAATGTCTTGCTCAGATTCATAGAGAAAGTGGCAGACAAATCTGGAGTTAGAACCCAGATATTCCTAACTCTTTCCACCACACCAGAACTCAGTCCATCCCACGAGATGAATTCTGCTCCCAAGGGAATCCCACCCCGCCCCCACCCCCACCCCAAACTTTACCACCATGCTTCAGAGTCATGTTAGGAAACTCGGGGGGTCCTCTGAGGCCAACTGGTACACAGTCAGACACCCGGAGAAGCGAAATCTTAGATTTCAGAAGGGAGATATAGCCCCGAGTCCTTTGGTGAGGGGTGGGGAAGGAGCAGAGGAATAGTTAATAATTACAGTTTTTAGTTGGTTAGTTTTCATCATTAAAATGCTAAAATTATAGGAAATCTTGGCCTTCTGCTGGCTGATGAAGTTCATCGTTAGAAAAAAATCTTGCAGCAAAAGAAAGACCCCACTTTCATGGCAATCTTTTTTTTCCCCTTGGTAACTTAAAACTGTTGTCTGCATGAGTCCTAAATACGCTCTGGGATGAAGCTAGTCTTTTATTAGGAACGCCAGTACACTTATGGCAGGCAACTGATTTAGAAGGGACCTCTGGGGTGGGCTGGGGGATACACGGCGGTGAGCTGAGCACCCCAACATCCAGTGGCTACCTTATTTGAGCCTGAGCCATGCTTAGGAAGATGGTACATACTAATGTACAATGAAAGCACCTTTAATTTTGGGGTGAAAAGGGCTCTAAAAGTTCTGCAGAGTCCCAAGATGCAGGTTAATCTCCCTCCCTTTTATTCTCTTCCGGATGATGGAAGCTGAGGGCTTCTGGTGCAAAGTCTGTGTCTTTGTTTGGGGTCTGACCGCCCATGCTCACTGTGATTAGAATCTGTTTGTGAAGAACAGTGAACCATTTCAAGTGAGGAAACAAAGGAGGAGGGCAGTAGTAAAGAGCAAATCGAGGCTGTAAAATGTCTTTTTAAAAAGTGGAAAGGGGAAGAAAAAAAAAATAAAAGGACCACCTGGATCCCTGCCAAAGGACAGGACCAGGGGCGGCTCCCCATCGCCGCCGGCCCTCCTGCAGAAGGGCCTCATGTAAACTTCCCTGCGCTACTGAGGGTGTCGTGTCAAACGCTGGTGCGCGTGTGTCTGAGCCATCAGATTAACAGAATCTGCAAACACTATCTTTTCCCCTTCTCTCACATTCTCTTACAACAAATAAAACAATACAGAGGAGAGGATGCCGGCAGAAGGCGGGCGGCAGAGCGCAGGCAGGAGTGTTTAGACAGAATGGTTCCTGCTCCTTCTGCTCCAGGAAAAGGGCCTGGGCCTCCGTGCTGGTCACAGGGTCAGGCTGGGGGGATTCTGGGGCGGGGGCGGGCATCGGGGGGCCTTTCTGACATGGCCAGAGGACCTCGTACCGCCTTGGAGCCCACAGTGAAAACTACTTCTTGTCTGAACGGCGCGGGGAGGGGAGCGGAGGCTTTTTGGGGACTGGAGACTGGGGTCAGCGGCAGGGACAATGGCGGGGGGCATCCAGGGGGCTGGCCAGCTCTGCTGAGATAAGGGCTTTTCCGTGAGCGTCTTGGCCCGTGGCGCTTCCTGCTCTTGAGGCCCCACGGTCCATTCACACTCGGAGCAAGGCCTGTCCTCCCAGCCTCTGTCTTCCTTCCTCCTCTCACCCCAGCTTGCCTCCACCAAGGGGCCCCCGGGATCCGCCCCACCCCCACCCCCCCGACTCTGGCTCTGACTCTCTCTCTCTTTTAGGGAATAGGGGCCAGGGTGTCCTGACTGACAGCCTTACATCGGGGTGACCATGGAGCTGGGAGGGGGTCACCTCCTCAGCTACACCCCGATAGAAAGCCTTAGAGAAGTCATCCGTTTTCTTCATTCACTTTATTTCCTAGTAAAAGGCTGGTCAGCGGAGGAAGGGTGATGGGAGATATTTTATTTAAAAAGTCTTTAGGGAAATGTTCGGGGTGGTAAAGAACTCGTGTGCCAATGCAGAAGACATAAGAGACAGAGGTTCGATCCCTGGGTTGGGAAGATCCCCTGGAGAAGGAAATGGTACCCCATTCCAGTATTCGTGCCTGGAGAATCCCACGGACAGAGGAGCCTGGCGAGTTGTAGTCCATGGGACTGCAAAGAGTCAGACACAACTGAAACAACTTAGCAGCAGCAACAGCAGGAGTGACTACAAATAACCTCCTTTAATTCCAGAAGATTCAAGGAGTCTTAAGGTATTGACTCCAGTTGCTCAAGGAAGCATATGTCAAGCTATGGCTATGTATCGTTTGCATAAGGAGAGCAGATTACTATATCACATTCAACATGGAGATGTCCAGGTGGCCTTCAGGGCTAGATGGTGGGGAATCACATTAAGTAGAAATTCTAGACCAAGTCAGACCTGAGTCTGGATCATGGTTTTGCAACCTTCTGGTCATGGGAGGCAGGATGACAAGGTGGGGAGAATCATGTCATAGGAAATGGATCAGAGGCCTTGACTGGTCTTTCTAATTCCTTGAATACTTTTGAAATCGCTGGGTCACGTCAGCCCAAGGAGTTACTCTTAATAAATTTGGGCTTGGTGTCATGCCACCAGTGACCACGGAGGAAGTGGTAATGACCAGCACTGTGTCACTCACTGTCTGGAGTGGAAATGTGGTTGAGGAATTCGTTGCCTACAGCCCACAGAGGAGGAGAGAAGAAATCACTTTTCTCAGATCTCAGTTCCCTGAAAAATTATATTTCTCTTGTTTTGCCTTTATCTCATGGGCCCCTTCTTCTTGCAAATGTCTATTTTATGTCTCTCTTTGACAGCTAGCAAGTAAAGCATGTGGGCCATATCTCTGTCTTACCCCATCTTCATCCAGATTTGCTAAATAATGAATTGCACTTTTCACGAACCACCTCGAATTCTTTGGGCATAGATGTGTTCTTAACTCAGTATCACCCTCATGTCTGCTAACGCAAAAGGACCGTCTCTGAATTATTTCCTTTCTGTTTTTTAATCCCTGTAAGAAAACTAGTAAGATGTGGTAACATGGGGCTGCTTCCTTTGTTGGCAATGTTAAGATGGGGTGGAAAATGGCAAAATCTTCAGATTATTCAGGAAGTTAGAGTTGTTGTCTAGGTTGGTCATAGCTTTGCTTCCAAGGAGCAAGTGTCTTTTGTCTTTTAATTTCATGGCTGCAGTCTCCATCTGCAGTGATTTTGGATGCAGTGATTTTCACTTGCTCCTTGGAATAAAAGCTATGACCAACATAGCATATTAAAAAGCAGAGACATTATTTTGCTGACAAAGGTCTGTCTAATCAAAGCTATGGTTTTTCTAGTGGTCATGTATGGGTGTGAGAGTTGCACTATAAAGAAAGCTGAGTGCTGAAGAATTGATGCTTTTGAACTGTGGTTTCGGAGAAGACTCTTGAGAGTCCTTTGGACTGCAAGGAGATCAACCCAGTCCATCCTAAAGGAAATTAGTGCAGAATATTCATTGGAAGGACTGATGATGAAGCTGAAACTCCAATATTTTGGCCATCTGATGCAAAGAACGGACTCATTAGAAAAGCCCCTGATGCTGGTAAAGATTGAAGTTAGGAAGAAAAGGGGGCAACAGAGAATGAGATGGTTGGATGGACATGGATTTGAGCAAGCTACAAGAGTTGGTGGTAGACAGGGAAGCTTGGCCTGATGCAGTCCATGGGGTCGCAAAGAGTTAGCCACGGCTGAGTGACTGAACTGACTAGAGGAGTTGTAATATCCTAGACCTGGCTGCACTGGTGAATTCTGCCTCAGCTCTTCAAACCCTCATTGCCCCACATCATGTCCAGCCTACCATGGCACATGGGCTCGGGACATTTACTGGCTTGTGTTCAGTTGTCTTCTGATACTTTTCCAGGCATTTGACTTTTCAATAACCATATCCTCAATAACAGAAGGAACTAAATCTTGTACTTCTTTCAGAGGACATGATTCTACTTCTTAAATGGACTGCTGCTGCTGCTAAGTCACTTCAGTCGTGTCAACTCTGTGCGACCCCATAGATGGCAGCCCACCAGGCTCCCCCATCCCTGGGATTCTCCAGGCAAGAACACTGGAGTGGGCTGCCATTTCCTTCTCCAATGCATGCAAGTGAAAAGTGAAAGTGAAGCTGCTCAGTCACGACCGACTCCTAGCGCCCCCATGGACTGCAGCCCACCAGGCTCCTCCGTCCATGGGACTTTCCAGGCAAGAGTACTGGAGTGGGGTGCCATTGCCTTACATGGAGTATGTGTAAACAAACTAATTTTTATTGAATCAAATGGTGCTAGTAGTTATTAGCTGCTGGTTAGTTATTTTCTATTAGCCTAGAAGGTGCTTCTGCACATGTCAGCACCATTGCTTGGGTAGAAATTCTCCAATACTATTTACTTGTCAGATGTGGATCCCGATATGATGAGTCCATCCTGGGTCATTAATGCTCCTCCTCGGGAGTGGACAGCCCTGATGGTGGTAACACGGCACTGGCTTGAGGGGGAGGTGTGAGGTCACTGGAGGGTCAGCAGTGCCCCTTTCTCAATATGTGTGAGGTGAGTGATGGATGGCTGAGTTGGCACCCGTGTGAGATTGAGTCCATGTCTAGTCCGCTCTTCTTGGTGGGCCAAGAAGACTGGCTCCTCTTGTTGGGCCATCACTTAGTGAGAGACACTGCACTCTTCTGCTGGTCCCCAGGTAGCTGGGCTAAGCCCTGAGGTTATGATGATGAGTAAGACCTAGTCCCTGCTCTTAAGTAGCCCTCAGTCTGGTCAGATAATCACCGCTAACATGAACGACCTATCTGCTGTGTATCAGGCATTGCACCGAGTATCTTACAAATTAATTTCTTTGGAGTAAATCACCATGGTTAGAAGACCTGTCCAAAGGTGCAAGCATGTTTTGTGGGGGAACATGAACCCAACGTCAGGGACTGTTTTGTCAGATTGTCAGCATTCACTGGACACTTGTGTGTATCTGATGTTAGGGAAATAGCTTTGCAGTGGGCGGCCCCAGAGCAACCAAAAACAACTATAAGCAAACAGATTTGAGCTAAGTATTTGGGCTAAGTACTATTGGACTGTGCATGCATGCTAAATTGCTTCAGTCATGTCCAACTCTTTGTGACTCTATGGACCATAGCCTGCCTGGCTCCTCTGTCCATGGGATTCTCCAGGCAAGAATACTGGAGTGGGTTGTCCAGGGGATCTTCCCGACCCAGGGATCAAACCTGTATCTCTTACATCTCCTTCATCGGCAGGCAGGTTCTTTACCACTAGCGCCACCTGGGAAGCCCCACTACTGGGCTAAGTACTTTTATGCATTTTATCTCATTTAATCCCCCTAAACAACCTTAGGATGTCAGGAAACTTGGACCTAGAGAGGTGGTTCACTTTGCCCAGAATCACACAGCCAGCAGGTGATAGGAGCCAGGATGTAGACTCCAGAGCCCATGACCTTCAACTCTGGGCTACACTGCCTTTCTGCCTTCTCATGCCTTTTAAAATTGTTCTTGATGTCATAACACAGGCTTTTCAAAACATACTTGCTTTCTGGATCATGAGTTTTTGAGCAAAAAATATTCGTTTTAATGTCTATATGCATAACGACAGATGAAGTGCATGGATGGTGATGTGCTAGAAGGCCACTCGTCTGCAGTCTCTGGCATATCAGCCAGGACTGGCTTCCCAATGAGATCCGTGGAACTCTCTGGGCCTCATCTCTGAAATGGTAGTAACTACAGTCCTTGTCTCATAGAAGTTCTGCAAGAGTTAAATGAGAGCCAGTACATATAAAGCACTTATCCTCTGCTTTTCAGTTGCTAAGTCATGTCTGACTCTTTGCAACCCTATGGACTGCAGCACGCCAGGCCTCCCTGTCCTTCACTATCTCCTGGAGCTTGCTCAGATTCATGTCCATTGACTCGGTGACGCCATCCAACCATCTCATCCTCTGCTGCCCCCTTTTCCTCCTGTCCTCCATCTTTCCCAGCATCAGGGTCTTTTCTAATGAGTCAGCTCTTCACATCAGGTGGCCAAAGTTAGGTGCTTAATAAGTTTCAATAATAAGGAAAAAAAAAACAACCCAGGCCATACAGTCTACTGGCCATAATCTTTCATTTGGCTGTAAGTAGATTCTAAATACCATTTCTCTTTTCCTCACCTCACTTATCCAAAGACTTTTTCACACTCACAAAAGAGGATTTCTCAAAGAGGTAGCAATCTCTGATTATCTCACATGTTTTCAGTGAAGAGGACAAGGCATGTAGAACATGAAAGGCCTAAGAAAAAGGGATAATAAGCAGCCACACAACTTTTTAAAAGGCCTGCGTGCAAACCTAAGACTTTGATCTTCAGACATGGAAGGCGAGCTTTGGAGCCATAACGTGCATGACATGGGCTAAGCACGGGAGTATGACACCCTCCCACCCCCACACTGAGTCTGTACAAGCCCATCATTCTGTAAGTGCCATGGGGGTGGGGGGTAACCAGAGAGCAGGACACCTGGGTGGTGGCCAGGGAAGACGAGCTGGAGCAGAATGACTGGCTGGCAAAGGTTTTAGCCTCCATTCAAGAAGTCCTAGGTTGGGTCCAAACCTCCCTTCCCAGATTTGGTTTTCATTTTACCTCGTCCTGGTGAGCCAGCCAATGACTCTCTAAGCATCTCATCTTCAACCCCTCCCCGTCATTCCCCTGAGTCCCTCTATCAGATCTGTCCTCTCCCTTCCCATCTGATCCCCCCAGGACTTCCCATCACCTTAGGACCCAGATCTCCTCCCCTGCCTCACCATGGTGCTCCCTCTTAACTGCCGTCCATTGAAACCATGTGGGTTTGTTTAGTCAACCAGAGTATAAGCACCTCCCTGGAGGAGGAAATGGCACCTCACTCCAGGATTTTTGCCTGGGAAATCCCATGGACAGAGGAGCATGGCGGGCTATAGTCCATGGGGTCATACAGAGTCAGACACGACTGGGCATGATAAACACCTTTCAGCAGGATGCAATACAATGTTGTAGTGAAAATAAGAATAACAGGAATTACAAATATTTGCTAATTTTCCTTGTTATGGCTTCTTAGATACACTCATTATTTAAAAGTGGACAGTTCATTTCCAAATACATGGGGTTTTTGAAGTATCTTTGATATTAATTTCTCATTTAAATGCTTTCTTTTCTGCAATCACCTGCAGTGTTTTTTTCAGTCTTTTAATTTTATTGAGGCTTTCAATGGCTAAGTCAAAGAATCTCTCTTGGTAAATGTCACATTGCACTTGAAAATACGTGGGTTACTTTCAAACATCTTTTGATAGTGATTTCTAACAATTCCACAGGGATAAGAGAACAGACTCTGTATGATTTCAATACCTTCAGACCATGACATTTCTGCACCTTGATTTATGTCCCTGAATATGCGCCAGTGTCTCCTGTTTTATACCTATGGGAACTTGAATAGAACTTGTATCCTGCTGTTGTGTTAAAATTGTATAAATCTTAATTATGTTGAATTGGTTCATAGTGCTTCTCAGGTCTACTGTATCCTTCTACTTTTCCATCTATTCATTCTATTAATTTTTGAGAGTCTGATATTGAAACTACAATTAAAAATCTTATCTACCTAAAAAATAATCGTAATGCATTTAACTTTGTTCTGTATTTTCCAAGTCCCCTGTAAATGTGCTACCATACTTTCATAATCTAAAAAAGAATAAACAGGAATAATAAGCAGACAGAAATTTGAGACTTGGGTCTAGTCCTGGGCTTGCCATCATCTAGCTATGAGGGGAAGAATAATTATCTGTGAGCTTCAGTTTCTCATCTATAAAACAAGCTCTCTTTAATCTCTAAAATATCTTAAGTTCTTAAAATTTTTTTTGAAGTATAGTTGATTTACAGTGTGTTAGTTTCTGCTGTACAGCAAAGTGAATCGGCTATACATATACACATATCCACTCTTTTTTAGATTCTTTTCCCACATAGTTCATTAGAGTATTGAGTAGAGTTCCCTGTGCTATACAGCAGGTCATTATCTATTTTATATACACTAATGTTTATACGTAAGTCTCAATCTCCCAATTTATCCCTCCTCTGTCCTTTCCCCACTGGTAACCATAAGTTTGTTTTCTACATCTGTGACTCTATTTCTGTTTTGTAAATAAGTTCATTTATACCATTTTTTAAGAGTCCACAATATCATATGATATTTAGAATGTCTTAAATTCTACATGAATGAATCACTCACAGTGACTAGACCCAGGCACGTCGAGGCTGAGGCCCGCACCTCCACATCCCCTTCCATCAGCTGTAAACCCTTATGCGTTCTCCTTCATCTCCTTTTATCAATCTTCCATGAGCTTCGTGAGGCGGGCTGAGGGTTGAGTGTTTGCTGAATCCTGACCCAGAAAATTAATCCTGAACCATGAATGGGAGGGAACGGGACTTCCCTGTAGGAGATGAAACAGGCCTGCGTGGTGGGAAAGCCACAGAGCCGGCAGCACTATTCGTGGAGCATGCCAGTTCACTATTTGATTCGCTGTCCTCCTGAGGTTGGTCCTATATAGGCTTGCTTGTCCCCGTGGGGTCTCTACCCCCTCAAAGGGTCTATCTACTCCCTCTGCAGGTTTGGGGCCTGAACCAGCTTCATTCACATCATCCCTGGTTCCCAAAGACATTGTGAGATTGGAGTCAGATTCCCCCTACAGCTGCTAAGTTCTTTCTTCTTTCCTCCCCCAACCCCAGTTCAACTTTAACCCAACCAGTGGACTCTGAGATCGCTGGTGACAAGCGTAAACCCAAAAAGTGAGGCCAATGCTCTCCCAAACCTGTCCCCTCGAGGACTTCTGCTCCTTCCTCTAGGAACCCACAGTGACCCACCGTGGCTCACTAACAGTAACCTTCTGAAATGCCAACCTATGTAGCCTCTTCTATCCCAGATCTGAAAACACATGAGAGAGAAACTTCTGAGCTTCAGTTTCCTTATGGGGAAATTGTGGCCATCTTGTAGAATTGTTGCACAGATTAGGGGTAATGTATGGAATGGAACGCACACAACTTTGGCCCTAGAAGATCACTGGTTCAATCTCTTACAGCTATCATCATGAAGTAGTCAACTGCATCCAAGGTGACAAAACATCCCATGAGGATTCCAGAGATGGTATGAAGAAGTGACTATTGAAGCTCATTAGGAAGTACCACCTGGACCCCAGTCTAAATCGATCACATGCTTCCTTCTAGTCCAGTCCACCAGGTTCTGCTTTTTCACTTAAAAGGGCAGTGAAGTTTATCAGGTTGGCCAAAAGGTTCATCTGGCTTTTTCCATAATATCTTATGGAAAGATGTATTGGCCTAACCCAATACATGAAAACCGCAGACCAAGGCCCATGTTTCAAGAAACAGTCTCTCCAGCCCATGGATACATAACTAAGATGTGCCTTTCCAAGGAAAGGTGCATGTTTTACAAGGGATTTGTTTACATATTATCTCAGGATCTTGTGTCAGGATAGGAGTTTCTAGATTTGGTCATGAAAATGCCCATTCAATTAAAAAAAAAAAATCTGTGAACATGGGCCAAAGACAATTGGGGCGGTTCTGTCAATGTTCTGGAGGAATCTCCCCAAATTGTGGGTTGCCACCTTTTGGTCTTCCTACTCCAGGGAAGCTAACATTGAACTTTGCTCAAAAGATCCCTCTCAAAATCACCCAGCAAGACTTCCTATGACTCAGCCTTTTGGTTCAATTTAAACACACAATGGAACGTTTGATAGGAATTACAGGAGACAGTTAATTCATTAGCAACAATTATTCATTGGACTCCCTGTATTCCTAGGAAGAGTGGGGAATGAGGAAAATCTCACAAAGCGTAGGAAAGTGGCAAAAAGGCATTGGCAAATGAGCTCGCTCTGTTGAGATCTCTGCATGAAATATTAATAAGGGCTGTTGTTGGAAGACTCACATGGGTGGCGAGGACTTCCTTATCCCATCATTATATAACAGAAGCAAGACGTTTCCCAAGTGAGCAGCCACTTCTGGTTTGTGATGAAAGCTTCTTGGGGGCAGCCAGATTTACGCTGCTGTTGTTAAAGCTCAAAGTCCTATTCAGGTGGGCTTGGGTGAAGTGGTCATCTTTTAAGTCTTTGTATTCATTTGAGGTTTTGCGTGTGCCAAGTTAAAATTCTCTGGAGCCTGTCTGATTTGAGTCTGCCTAGGTATACCCACATGAGACGTGGGTACAAATTGTATACTTAGAAGCAGTGTGATAAATATTAAAGCGTGAAGTATGTGATCAAATTTCCAAAAGATGAGGTCATCTTAAATTACAGCTTCTCTCTGACATTGACCTACATCTAGCCCCAGGAGAGGTTGGCTTTTGCAGTGCTTAAACCGGTAAAACTTGTATTTTCTAGCTAGAAAAATCAGATACGGGACATAAAATTGTTTCAGCATAAAAAGAATAGACAGCCATGCTGGTAGTCAATTAAATTTGGGTCCTTGAATATATTTCTCATTAACTACCATTAATGATTGTTTTGTTTTTGCCTTGTTAATTTTACATACCCCACTGGTGCACAAAACTGCTTCTCCCAAATGATCTAGACCTAATACATCCTTAATGATTCAGGCCTTCCTTTCTCTGCCAATTTGGTGATGTAAACAATAGAGAAATGCAATTAGGCAACTTCTCAGAGTTCCTAGAGGCCTCTGCCTCCGTATTTTGTAGGCCAACCCCGTCTCCCCTCCCCCACAAAACACTCCCCCCCACTGCCCCTGCAAGAGTGTTTCAGAAATGGAATGTCAAACCATGTAGAAGGGAATATAATTCCCTTTCTTTTTTAAAAAATTGAAGTAGAGTTGATTTACAATGTTGTGTGTGTCAGTCGTTCAGTTGTGTCCAACACTTTGTGACCCCCATGGACTGTAGCCCACCAGGCTCCTCTGTCCATAGGATTTTCTAGGCAAGAATACTGGAGTGGGTTGCCATGCCCTTCTTCAGGGGATCTTCCCGACCCAGGGATCAAACCCGGGGCTCCCTCATTTCAGGCAGATTCTTTGCCGTCTGAACAATGCTGTGTTACAGAGAACATTTTTGGGCTGGGCAAAATGTTTGTTTGGACCTGGATGGGTAGGGTGGGGAGGGAGGTGGGAGGGGGATTCAGGATGGTGGGGACACATGTATACCTATGGTTGATTCATACTCATGTATGGTGGAAACCAGCACAGTATTGTGAAGTAATTATCCTCCAATTTTAAAATAAATTTTTTAAAAGTTTGGATTTTTCCATAATATCTTAGGGAAGACCCAAGCAAACTTTTTGGCCAACCCAATATTTTCTATCAAACACCTAAACACAGAATTATTTGAAACTCCAAATCTGATTTGCTTTAAACCTTTGGAAGTAGTTCCTTGAGATTCCATGGATGTCTATTAGGTTTTCTTAGCAAACCCACCATTTTAACGAAGAAAGCAATAGAGAGTACTCTACCCATGTCACCTTCCACGAGATGAGAATCCAGTTACACTGCACGTGTTCTGAAAGACTGCACTGGCTGAAGACCAAACGGAACAAGCACGGTTTTAGGGCTAACTGGGCAAAGAACGCCGGTCTGTATGGGCTGGACAGGGCTGACAGAGGAAAATAGCAGCAGTGGAGGAGTTGCTACATTTTTTTCCTTAATGAGTGATTATCGACATTATAATTAGAGTCAATTCTGCACCACGGTATACACCATTACATGTAAGACTTTTCTTAACAACCGCTCTGCATTCCTAAGTTTTTTTTTTTTTTTGTTGTTGTTGTTCATTTGGCCCTGACCTTCAGAGTTAATCCAGAGGTCCAGTGGCTTTATAATTTGTGAGAAGTGGAAGGGAAATAGTGTGCAACCACTAGGAAATTATTTCAAGCTCTTCAGAAAGAAGAAAACGTCATTTTAAGTGGTTGTCTCATTTCACTCGTTAACTCACTGGGTATTATAGGAAAGGGGAAGCAGGGCAGTTACCATTCACAGAAGGGGAAACTGGAGCCCAGATTAAATAACTGGCCAAGGTCACACAGAAGTCAGGGACAGGGCCAAGAATAGAACCCACTTCCTTCATTCCCAGGTCTCCATGCCCAAGACTGTGGAAAAGAGACGCTGCAGGTACGTATATAGAGAGGATACATAATCACCCAGTGGGTTTGACTTTACATCATTAAATTCTAAACACAAAATGTATGTATCTTTGTTTTGCTCAATCAGTAGATACGGTAAGGCTATTTAGGCTGAATAGGGACCATGTGCACAATGCATTGTAAGATATAGGCAATGTCAACACAGTGTATCAGATTTCTCTCTACAGATTTTTATGGGTCACAGATAGCTGGTGAAGGAAACAAGACTTTCACAAGAACCCAGTATACCTAACATTTTCCATCAAAGCATGATGACACAGATGTGTTGCAACTCTATTGTAATCTATTAGTGTTGCTGATGACTTGGAAATGATAATTTGTGATGCTGAGAAGGGGAGAATTACAGTAGTCTCTCGTCTAAAGAATGTCTGTTCTAAAACCCAAACCGCCATCCTTAAAGGCTGCTGGCCTTGAACCTCCTTACATTAAAGAACCAGATTCAGTTCAGTTCAGTTGCTCAGTCGTGTCTGACTCTGCGATCCCATGAATCGCAGCATGTCAGGCCTCCCTGTCCATCACCAACTCCAAGAGTTTACTCAAACTCATGTCCATCGAGTTGGTGATGCCATCCAACCATCCCACCCTCTGTTGTCCCCTTCTCCTCCTGCCCCCAATCCTTCCCAGCATCAGTCTTTTCCAATGAGTCAACTCTTCGCATGAGGTGGCCCAGGTATTGGAGTTTCAGCTTCAGCATCAGTCCTTCCAATGAACACCCAAGACTGAAAAGAACCAGATTGCCCTTCTGCAATTTCTCCTGGCTTCCTCAAATTCATCCTCCCCATTCCCCAAAGAGGGGCCCCTTCCAAACAGCCCCATATTGTTCCTTTACAGAGCATCCTCCATGGAACAGGCGGCCTTATCTGAGCAATTTTTCTATGAGACTGGACCAGCACTGTGACAGAGCTCACCAAGGACCATGAGATTGCAACCAGCTCACCTCGTGGGTAGTTAATAGTTCTACTTAGTTCTTCACAACCCGGGTTGGAGGGTGTGTGTGGGGGGGTGAAGTTCTAAAAATCTGGCAGGAGTCAGCTCTCATGCATTCCAGTGTACCCCACCCCAGCTTCAGCCAGCGCGCAAGTCAGAACCACTTCCTCCCATGATTGGAAACAATGAATGGGGCTGGCCCCAGCTCCCCAGTTATACACTTGTGTTCATTCTTACTTTTGCCTAGCTCATCTATCTTGCCTTCTTCTTCTTCTCTGCTTCTGAAAAATCATAAATTCTGTTTTCCTTGATTCCACAACCCAGCCCTACGAGATCTCTATTTCTAAAGCACAGCAAAATGACATTTTACTTTCCATAGTCTTAGCGCTCGTTTCTCAGAAATATTAGGTAAAAGTTCTCACAGTTGTGAAACTAGCTTTGCAGTAGGGAGAACAATGTTTTCCAAGTTCCTTGAAAGTTTTGGAGCCTTACATGGAGACATTTACCCTAATGCAAGCAATAATTACAACCTTGCAAGATTCCCATGGCACTCTGTACCTTTCTCAAACACACTGCCTTATTTGAGCCTTACATACTCCCTATGAAGTGTATGTAATCACCCCTATTTCATACGAACAGAAGCTGTAAACTACACATGCGAAAAGCCCTATAAGCTTACCACCCTTCTGTGTGCTCCTTATGCTTAGGTGGACATGGGGCAAGTTAGGACAATCGATTTAGAAGTCTCTGCCAGTTGCTGGAGGTGAAAGAAATCCCACATTCCACCTCATTTGGTGTTATAGTAGAAAAATCTGCCTGCAATGAAGGAGATGTGGCTCAAGCCATGGGTTCAATCCCCGGGTTGGGAAGATCCCCTGGAGAAGGAAATGGCTAACCACTCTACTATTCTTGCCTGGAAAATTCCATGGACCAGGGAGCCTGGGGGTTACAGTCCATGGGGTTGCAAAGAGTCAGACACAACTTAGCGACTAAACACACACACAATAATAACAATGTTTTTTAAAATTCAGAACAGTCTGCTGCTTCTACTACTTTACTATCCAGATATGCAGAGAATTAAAAGGTGGGGAAGATTCTACTGTATTTTCCCTCAGCTCATTATGTATGTGAGCTCAAAAGTAACTACCTTTCCCCTATCCTTAATGTCTTAGGACAAATTCTAGGTGAATCAACAACCGCAATGTCATTCAGTTTGAGCATAGCTTAGCAGCTTAGCACATTGTTTTTAAAGGAGGCAATTTTTGTTAAATTTATTTAAGGCTCTTAGTTTTCACAAAGATGAACTACTTGAACAGTTCTGATCATTTTTAAAACTATATTTATTGGACTCCAGGAAACTATACAGTAAGTCTGAATCTTTTTACTTTAGACTCATTAACCAGCTGGCCACTTTAAACTAATGAATAGTTTTGAGCTACTTATACACATTCTAACCTCAAAACTAATGCTTTGTGTGGTCCATAGATATATCTTTTAACTAGAACCTAAAAATTAAATATCAAGAATTATTCTACATATTCAAGAGTAATATGTATATATTTATCACGTAATCTCTTTTGACAAAGAGGCACAGATAACATTCTGCAAATATGTACTGTGTAACCCAGAATAAGTAAGATTTTTACAGTCCATGCACTAGAACATCCATTATTCAAATGTCACTATCTAAAATTCCTGCCTGCAAGTGAATCTAAGTATATAAAAATAGTTCATAGAAAGTCATACTTGAAAAATTTTAGTAGTAAAAGAGGGCTTGTCTGTCAGTGTGAACTCTGATCTCTCTGCAGGATGAAATCAAGTTTTTCTATTTGCTCTCTAGTGTACAAAGGTCCCATGTATCTTTCTGAAATATCTCTACATTAAATGTACTGATTCAACCAACAAGCATCAAAGTTGGACCTGACACAGGTAAGCTACTCAGTCTACTGACTTAAAAAAATGAGAAACTCTTAAGGACACACACATTTTCTGCATTTCAAGCAACAATTCATTTGTAAGTGAATCATCACTGAAAGAGTGAAAACTTTCATTTGTGATCTGTCTTGTGATAGGAACAAAGAAAGAAAAGAAAGCCTTTAGCATTAAGAGAATACGTCAGACGGCCAAGAAACATTTACAGAAGATTTAAGGTACTGCTCTCAATCTTTGAGAGAGTTCCAAGAGGAATAAGATATCTTTCTAGGCCTTGGCAAGCATACTTCGTAAAATGGGAGAAGGATCCTCCTTACCACAGAGAAATTGGGAAAAAAGGTAATGTTTATAAAGTTTCACTTCAGCTGACCTAATTCCCCAAACCACATTTTATTAGCATTATTCAAACTTAACTTTATAATATTGTGTTCTGTCACTCATAATTCTTATTTTCTAACATAGCCATTAGCTCTAATCCTGAATAGAAATGAAATTTTAGATTTTCTATTGTCAAATCACAATAAGAATATTCTTAAAAGGCTATGTTATTCTATAAAAATTCAACTCTATACCTTTATCCAAACCTAAAAGCTTAAGTTAGTTATTCTAAATGCATTTGCAAGTAATTATTGTTTAGTTGCTAAGTTGTGTCCAACTCTTTGCAACTCTATGGACTGTAGCCCACCAGGCTCCTCTGTGCATGGGATTTCCCAGGTAAAAATACCTGAGTGGGTTGCCATTTCCTTCTCCAGGGGATTTTCCCGACCCAGGGATCAAACCTGAGACACCTGCACCAGCAGGCAGATTCTTTACCACCTAGCTAACTGGGAAGCCCCAGTTGTAAGTTAGGTTAGCACAAACATCCAGGCCTTAAAGAGTCCATAAATATGGATGTCTATTTCCAAATCAGCAAAATAATAAAATCTCAGTATATTTTACTTTCTTTGGGGTTGAAACATCACAGTGGTAGAGAAGGTATTCCAGATCTGTGAGTTCTCATATTTCTATTCTTAGCAAAGGATTCACTCATATGAGAAATCAGATGTGTGAAAACAGTCACTTCTCAGGAATTACACACTCACCCAGGAACTTTCACAATCAGGATAATATGCCTTAAAAGATTAAAACACGAGATGAAGACAGGCTGAAATTGCAGGAAGTATCTAGAAAACCAAGTAGCCTCTTCTGTTCATGCTAGAATTATATCGTGTTTATTTTTTTATCAAGCTAATTAAAATAATAGCAACTCTCCCAAGCACTCTACAAGTGGGACGAAAAGCAATAAAGAAAACATTTTGGCCTTAAGCTAATCGTTGCGCAGTCTCACTACTATCTGACTACTGCACCCATCAATTCTATCTGTGTACCTTCAAACTCGCTCCCGTGAACTACCATGTGTCAATCCTCCAGACTAAACAGTAATGGAAAACAGCAAACAGGGCTTGGTCATCAACAGGAAGCAAGGAAACACTGCACGGTTGAGAGAGGGCAAATACACCCCGAGCGTCGGTGTATTCAGACAGGATGCTGAATCAGCTCATAGCTCGGAGAAGACGAGTGTACCCACACCTTGGGATGTGACAGTGGAGTCAGCAAAGGGCTGTTCATGCTGAGGAGGGAGAGGAGAGCCTGAGAAAGTCAGGAAGGTTTGTGGAGAAGGTGACCCCACTGATGAGCCTGGGAAGATAAAGATGGACCTCTTAGGGGGGAGAAAGCACGTGGAAGGTCATGTCCAACGAGTGTAAGAGCACACACAGAGCCTAGGCAAGGCAATGATCACCAGTGGTGGGAAGATCTGATGTCATGCTCAATGCTTTTGGAGTGCTAAATGGGGGGACCAGTAACTGATGTAGTGATGGAGCCGAAGTCTGGGGGTGCCCGGCTGGAAAACAAGAGACGGGAGTTCCAACCCGAGTTCCAAAGAGTGGCTCAGAGGGGGACCCTCATTCTGTCCCTGTGCTCCTAGTCTAGAACTATTGGAATTATGACATGGTAAGGAAGAAGTGTAGGTAGACTGCCTACCTTTTCCCAGGGCAGGGGAAGCCTTGCCTGCTGTGGACCGCACACCCCAAGTGCCAACTCCCATCTGTGGCCGTGAAAGACCCTGGAGTCCAGATGTTGAAGAGCATTCGAAAGTTATTTGAGAAACAAACTGTGCCTACCTTGCATTGGAGTGATTATGGTTACAGGGGTGCCAGAACCACGTGATGGCAGGCGTGGGGACTCCATAAATGGTGCAGGTCAGGATCTGTCTGCTGCCCAGTGGGTACAAGATTGGATCTGGGAACGATGATACAGCCCTTTCATAAATCTGGGGTTTCACTGAAAGGAGAGAACAGGACAGAGGTTGAGAACTGGTCCAATGACTGGACCACAACACCAAGGACCACGTTCTCGCTGGAGTCAAGGAGACAAACACGTGGATGAAAACCAAACCTGTGTAATTGTCATCATAACGTCAATTGAAAAGCATTGGTGTGTTTTGAGAGCATGTAAAAACTTGATGCCATGGTACGTATGTTCTGATCACAATGATAAAAAAAAAATCACATTGCTATGGGAGACAAGAAGCAACCATGAAATAGTTGGGATGGGGGCATAATGGTTTTTAAAACAATTGAAAAATTTTTAATTTTCTTTGTTATACTGACTTTAAAAATCAATTTTTATTAGAGTACAGTTGCTTTACAATGTTGTGTTAGTTTCTACTGTACAGCAAAGTGAATCAGCTATATGTATATATATATATATCCCCCCTTTTCTGGATTTCCTGCCCATTTAGGTCAGCACAGAGCACCAAATAGGGTTCCCTATTACAGACAGCAGGTTCTCATCCATTACCTATTTTATTTACTGGCTTTTGACACAAATGGTCACTAATGTCACCTCTACCAGAACCAAAAGAACGTTTGAAAAGTGTGAACGGTGAACTTACCATTGACAATCAGAGTGACAGTGAAGTTTTTGAACACATTTGCCTGCTTTATGCCCAGCAAGATGGTGTAGTCCCCTGCATCTTCGGGAGTCACATCTTTGATAATCAATGAATAGCCACGAATCAGATAGCGGGCAGACTTCTCAGTGGCCAGTGACCCGTCTTTTAACCTGTGGTTAAGCGCATGATTAGTAAGTTATTTCATACCACCTCTTAGATAACACGTCAACATTGCCATGTATGGATGTGCGCTCCAGTTTAGACATCTAGAGCCCTGGATTCCTCAACAGCCACTTAAAACATTTAGACACTGACTTAGTAAAGCCCAGTGGGGGAATTTTAGATTGGGAAACACTGCTTTGTTGATCGGCAAAGAGGAAGAAGCAAGCTGAGGGAAGAAAGACAAGTGATGATTTCATGTACCCACATGGATGCTGCTGCTACTGTGACCTAAGTATTAACCCAGAGGCACGGGCTGATTCCATCTGAGATGTTTTCTCAGAGTTCTCCATGAGGCTCCATCGCAATACAAGGGTCATTGTAAGTCAGATCAACTAGATCACTTCTCCAGATAAAAACAAAAATAGACTTTCCCATTGTGGCCTCATGTGGAGTTCTTATTAGTTATACAAATGGTCACACCAGTTGTCCCTTTCATAAGCTACAGTGAAATCAAGATTATCAAGGTTCTTTCCTCTGGGAAAGATTAAGGCACAAAACTCACAAACAAAAGGTATAAACTTAAAAATAATTTTTTTTAAACTTTAGAGACAGACTCAACGCCTAGATATCACTCAGTTACATACAGAACCGAGAGTCAGGCGAGAAGGCTCACCCCGGCTCTGCCACTGTACGCCGTGAACTTGACTAAGTCATGGATTCTCAGTTTCTCCAAGTTTCTCAAAGATCTCTTAACTGTAAAACTCTGTGATTTCATTAAATGGCACAGTTCTTTCAACGGGCATTTTTCATAGGCTTCCCTGGTGGCTCCGGGGTCAAGAATCTGCCTGTCAGTGCAGGAGATGCAGGTTTGATCCCTGGGTCGGGAAGATCCCCTGGAGAAGGAAATAGCAACCCACTCCAGTATTCTTGCCTGGGGAATCCCATGGACAGAGGAAGCTGGTGGGCTACATTCCATGGGGTCACAGAGTCAGATATGACTGAGCAACTAAACAACAAGTAGAAATTTATTGTGTTCTGCATAAAGTTGTAATGTTAGCAATGGCATTGGTTCATAGGCAAGCAAACAAATTCTAATTCCCAGTAGGTCTCATTTCCAAAGCAGCAAAATGTGTGACTTTAAACCACGCATTTTGCTGTGATTATAAATCCCATTTTAGTGTTACTTTAAATTATTTCTTATGAACAAGTCATTACTTTCAAAATTGGGTTTTTTTGTTTGTTTTAGGTCTTTGCTACTTAGCTACTGGAGAAATTAGCAGTGTTGAACAGAGGGCTATGTACTTCCTAGAGTGGAGTGTATATTTCTATTGGAATAACATACATTCATAGGAAATTTACTATTAAACTTTTTAGATATTATGAAACAAAACCTCTTTTCTACTGCAACGACAAGAAGGGACAGAGCACAAAGTCTCATTTTCTCTTTAATGTCCTATTAATGATTTAGAGGAAAACTAAAATGCTACACCCATTTGATATTGAAAGCAAAACAAGCTCTGGTTGAGATTCTATATTGTGTGGGTTGTTTTCCTAATCAGTTGTGTAGTATACTCTTTGGAATGCAATGGCTTGGGCCAAAGATCCTGGCATTTAGAAATGATTTCACAAAATGATTGCAGATTATCAACAGATTACATTGTTTTACATCAGGTGTTGGGCTCGCATTAAAAAAAAAAGTTGCTTAAAGCGTTTCTGAATATGCAAACTTCCAGCCAGAAAACCTTGTAATTAGTTCAAGTAGGGCCATGGGTGCACCCCTGCCACCAAATCAGTCTTGTCTCTATTAATGTTTATTTTTAAAACAAGACTGGAACTTTCAGCCCAGCTGTACCTAAAAGAATTATTTTCCGATTATAAGAGAATTATTATCCTCATCACAAGGGCCCACTTCTTCAGGGTTAATAGAGCATGTTACATACTCAAGATGCTTCCTAATCGTTGCTCAACATACTCCATTCAGAGGAGGTTGACATCATAGGAAGGTTTAGAGAGGCAGAAATTTAGTCGCAGGGAGTGAATGACTAAACTGCATGAGCACTCAAAACACCCTAACCCTTGCTCCGTCCTGTGTCATTATTTGTCCTCCCCATCAGCCCTTCCCACTCACTCCGCTCCGAGCCTAGAAATCAGCCCAGACCCTAGTCTTCCACTGTTGTCTGGGAAATGTATATTGTTTCTTTTCAGGAATTCAAGTCTCTCAAGGCTCCTGCATCTTCCTACTGACAAAACATGTCTTAAGCTGCAAGGAACATGATTGTGATCCTACCAGACAACTTCTGGAGTGGGGAACGCCTTCACTCTCATGGAGAGCCGGTAAGACCGCTTGCCAGCTACAGCCTCAAACGCCTGCTGCTGTTGAGGCCTCATAGTGATGAATCCCTTGTCTACGAAAGAAGGGAGAAATCCATTAGAAAAGACTATATGTAAACAAAACCGAACCAAAGCCCCATTCAAGGAGGGTGCAGCCAGGGAGTAAATGGAACTGAATTACTGGTGGCTCAGATGGTAAAGAATCTGCCTACTATGTGGGAGACCTGAGTTTGATCGCTAAGTTGGGAAGATCCTCTGGAGAAAGAAATGGCAACCCACTCCAGTATTCTTGCCTGGGAAATCCCATGGACAGAGGAGCCTGGTGGGCTACAGTCCACGGGGTCACAAAGAGTCAGACATGACTGAGCGACTAACACACATGCTCAAGTACTGATCAGTGAATAAAACCATTTAGAAGTACCCAAACAAGTGAAATATTTGCAAAATCAAATGGTTCCTGGGACATAAAAGCCCACTGGCAGGGCAACAGAAACACCTTAAACATCTATGTTATAACAAAAACATATAAAGAATCTTCTAAAAAAAAAAATCAACTTGGCCAATATGAAGGCCGTGGGGGAAAGTTGTTCCATGTGCTCTAGAACAACTAATTTGATATAAAACATCAAGTGGAGCAAGTCAAAAGAATATCAAAGGCATCGGTAGAACTGTCCTCCAGTTTCTGCTCCTTACAAGGTTATCTTTTCAACGGCAGCAATAAAATTAGGTTTTTAAGACTTCTGAAGAGGTTAAAGTATTTTCTTGACAGAATTTGCCTATTGGAATTAAACAATAATATTAGGATTTCATGGGAATAAAATCAGGGATAAAAGAACATTAATTCTAAGTAATTTATCACAGCATATCTTTCTCTAAATCAGTATGATCTCAGAAATTTCTTCCAGAAGTTAAAGGTAAAACTGTATTTTTCTGTTTTGTTCATGTAAAGTGAAGTGAAAGTCGCTCAGTTGTGTCCAGCTCTTTGCAACTACATGGACTGCAGCACGCCAGGTTCTCTGTCCATGGGATTCTCCAGGCAAGAATACTGGAAACGGTTGCTATTCCCTTCTCCAGGTGATCTTCCTGACCCAGGGATTGAACTTGGGTCTCCTGCATTGCAGGCAGATTCTTTACTGCCTGAGCCACCAGGGAAGTCCAATGCAATACTAAACAAATAACTTTGTATAGATTCTAATATGATCTAACTGACTTACTATCCACAATAAATTTGTAAGGGAAAGATACTTGACTCAGTGCAAAAGTATTACAGTTGAAGAACACTTAATGTGATTTGCACTTGGGCAGAGGGTGAAGGGAGACAAAGTTGTATTTTTTCATGACAGACTAACTCCTGTCCAAAAGAAAATTTACATGATTTATAGAACTGCACCCCCGCCCCTAAATCTGCAGTGACTGGAAAGCAGGGAAGGGTTGCTTACCATATATATGCACTGAGGTGTTAACAGACTTGAGTGTTTGCCCGCTTTTCACATGACAAGTGTAAAGCCCTTGGTCTTCCTTCTGCACTTTGTCAATAACAAGGATGCTGTAGAATACATTATTGCGGGGATTGCGTTGGTCAATGCGTTGCCGTATACTGGCTCTCTTATTTACCTAGAAAGAAAATGTATGAGTTACAGCATTTCTAAAATGATTCCTACAATCTGTAATTTTCTGCTAAGAGGCAAACCCACTCAGAGCAAGCTGCCCAGAACCACAGCTCTGTCTGGACATGTTTCCAACACGTGCCATAGCGCCCTAATTCAGCACTTCAGGTTCTTCAAATGGACTTTCACATGTACACTATCTTAACAGTTCCTCGCAACAAGCCAGTGAGATTGGTGGGGTTATTGCCTTTTTGTGGATGAAGAAATCAAAGCATCAAAACACTGACCAGAGTAGCCTGGGAACTCGGGTCTTCTGAGTACAAATCTGATTCTTTCCTCTAGCCCCTCTCTAAGCAGTAACCTGTTCTCGAGGCAGCAATATCAGACACAAACTCAGGCAAGGACTGTCTTCAGTATGTGGATTCATGGCAGGCTTTCTCCTAATAAATCACCATGTGAGTTTTTTTGGGGTTTTTTTTTTTTGCTTCCTTCTAGAAATGAAAGATGATGAATCCTGGCTACACCTATTAGGGTTTAATGATCCATGTTTCATTATTTCACTATTTGAGCAAGGCTTGCCAATTTCTGCTAAACCTCACGAAAAGGGCCTGGGGACCTGCAAAGCCCTTGGCAAGTTTTAGCCAACAATCTAGGGCTGGGATTGATCCCATGTTTGCAGGCCTCAGGCTCAGCACTGTACCCCGGCCATAATGATCCACTCCTGGTTTTGCGAAGATGAGGTCACAGTGTCTTTTCCTTTCATTGTTCGCTCCTTTCTTTTTCTTACTTTTTTTTTTTAAGCATTACATTTTATAACACATAATATGTTATTTCCTCCTCTCGTTTTGTCCCCGTGAGGAGGCATGGAAAAAGACTCTGGAAGTTGGCCAGACTAGTCTCTGGGTCTTGACCTTAGCTCTCCCTCTGTGCCATGTTGGATAAATTCTACCTACCTGTTGGCACAGATGTGTTAAACAATTTTCTCCCTTCTTGGCAGCAACCACAGAGAAGATGTCAGTCATTGCCATCAAAAATAAGAGAATTGGTCCCTATGTGCCAGACTGGGGGACCTTCAGCAATTCTATTTGTGTTGATATTACTTCTCCCTTCTCCCTTTGGCATCAATGGGTGGTAAAAATATGATTAAAAATGAGATGTTTTTATAGTCTCAAAAAAATCTCCTACTTTACCATGAAGAAATATGGCATATACCACCTTAACCATGGGACCAAGATGGCATCATGCACCTCCGGATGTGACATTGAGAAGGACACAGCATCACTTCTATGGCGCACCTGCCCAAAGGGCATGGCCTGAGTCTAATAATTAGAAAAAAGACCAGAAAAATCCCAAAATAACGGGTATTCTACAAAATAACTGCTGTATTTCAAGGAAGGGAGGGCTTTCCTGGTGGCTCAGATGGTAAAGAGTCTGCCTGCAGTGCAAGAAACTCAGGTTTGATCCCTGGGTCAGGAAGATCCCCTGGAGAAGGAAATGGCAACCCACTCCAGTATCCTTGCCAGGAAAATCCCAAGGACAGAGGAGCCTTGTGGACTACAGTCCATGGGGTCACAAAGAGTCAGATACGACTGAGCAACTTCACTTCCAGGAAGAGAGGGAAGGGGTCTGATAAAATCAACACAACAAAAGAGGTAAAAACACTGAGGGACTAGTCCAGATTAAAAGAAGACTAAAGAAATAGGACATCCAAATGGCAGGATACGATGCTAGATCAGAAATTTTGTGCTTGTTGCTGCTCTTCTTTCCCAATTTGGTAACATCTTCATTGTTTCTGCCTTGGTATCCTAAAACTGCCTCTGGGTTTTACAACAATCTTGTCAGCAGCCACAGGCTATTTAAGTCAAAATGAAACCCAGTTAACAACTTAGATCTTTAGTCCCACAAACCGCATTCCCCAGGCTGTAAGGCATATGTTGTGATGTGTAATGTACTAGACCACTTCCATCACAGAAAGGTCTATTGAACAGGGCCACTTTCAAAGTTATGGACATTCAACAGATGTATCACCATACTCTCACAGCAGCAACACTAAAAGGATAAAAATTTCTTCCCTCCTTCCACGTATTAAGAATATATGGCTTCTAGCAAAACCCAGAACATATTGCCACAAGTTGTAGCAATCTTGTTTCAACCACTTTCTAGAAAATACCTTATGACTGATGAGTCTTTAATATGTCCCTATGGGGTCTTTGTGGTACCTTTTATTGCCAGTTTATTCTGTTTTCCTAGCAAGAAGTATGTATACTGTACAGCACAGGGAATATAGCCCAGTATTTTGTAATAACTGTAAAGAGAGCATAATCTATAAAAATTCTGTATCACTATGTTGCATACCTGAAGCTAAACTAACATTGTAACTCAGTTGTACCTCAATTAAATAAAACAGTGGCTGGGGACTGCGGCACTCATCTTAATTCTACAAATGCCATCTAATACGTGCCATGTAATGTATACATAATTTAATCATAAGCTAACTTTGTGACTGGGCCACCTGAATGATGTAACCAATGGTTTACCTGGGATCTGAACCATAAATCATACAGACACGTAAGAAATGGTGCTGGACTCACTGTCGGACGATTCTCAACAGTTTATCAGAGATTCCCCCTGTATACATATTTAAAACAAAGATTGTTTGCAAGGATGTTTAATTTGAACAAGGGAACCCAACTCAGGCTTCATTCTTTTCATTTTTCTGAAAGACAGAATCACTCCTTTGTCCCTTAACAAACGGAATATTCGGTGGCTGGGTTGTACTATCTTTCCCAAACATGCTCCAATCAGGTGCCTGCCTGTCTGCCGGTCTCTTCAATTAAAGCGCCGACAACAACTTTTTGCTGCTGTTGTTACAAAAGATAGCCCCTGCCTGGCACGTTGTGATAAATTTCTTTCTCATCTCTAAATCCTAGAGAGTCGTTTTCAAGGATGAAACAATCCCCTTTTCCACCCAGAATCGTGCAATAGAAATACCAGCTATACACTTCCAAACAAAACCTCCAGACATCAAAAGACGGTATCTCTGCAGATCATACTCACAACACGTCAGGGAAGAGAAGCACCCGAACCAAACCCAAAGCTCCTTTATTGACTCTGCCAGAGGCATCAGAATATTCTGCTTTTTCTCCCTTACTTCAAAAACTCAGTTTAGCATCTCACTTGCAAAAACTAAACACTGTCCTATAGAAGAAATAGAAAAGGAGGTCACTCACTCCTCCAGGGTAACTCCAGGTCATCTCAACTCTTGTGTTCAACGGGGTGGTAGCCGTGCAGTTGAGGGTGAGAGTATGGCCTCTCAGTTGTCTGATTGGGCTTGGTGTGCTTATCCAGACGTCTGTGATTGTGTTGGCTGTAAGCATAAGGAGTCACGTTAAAAAAAAAAAAAAATCAACGTTTCATTAAGCAGATAAAGCCTTGAGCATCCCGGCGTACGTTCACGCTTTCGGAACATCACTTACTTTGCCGAATTATGAGATAGTTTGACTTGTACAAATATCCGTTGACTGTTGCCTCGCAGGTCAAAAGCCCCACTTCTCTGTAGGATGCTTTATGTATTATAAAACCCCTCCTACTGTCCCAGATTATTCTTTTTCCATTGGGGATCAGAGTACCAGATGGAAACTGGAAAAGGAAGAAATGTGTGTTCACAAAATCGTATTAGTGCTATGGTGAGAGCTTCACTCATAGTTTGTAACTGTTGAAATACAAATTTTATCTCAAATGAGAATAGTGCAGGTAGAAACTCCAGGTTGTCACAATTGGTTCTTTAGTTTTCTTTGCATGTAACAAATGATATGTTAACCATGATAAATTATTGTCAACAACATAATTTGTTATTAGTCTCAGCAGCAAGCTGCACCCACCTAGGGAATACCTAGTTGTCATTTGTCAGAATTCTCACAGGACCCTGTGTCTCTTCAAGCCTCTGGGAGTCTCTGTAACAAACTGGCCTGATGCTCAATAGGAAAATGAATTAGGAATTTTTTCCCACTAGGGCTGCCTGGTTATCTTCTTGGTCTCATCACCGGGAGCCCTTAACAAGCCAAACCTTGTCATCTCATTTTGCGTGATTCGTTAAGGAGCTGGCTATCTTAAAAGGACTGTGCATCATTGGTGGTCCGCCAGGATTCACAGCATTAACTTGGCACTCACTGGGGTTATTATCACTCTGGGGAAACTGAGGGTACTGACTCTGCACCAGGGAGGGCAACTCCCAGATGCTGCAGCTCCAGAGAGGAAAGAGAGCTGAAAAAGGATGTGAGGCCAGAGACAGTCAGGAATGACGTGCTTGTGAATTCCTAGAAGTACTGCTAAACAGCGAGTCCAAACGGAAGAAAAGAACCCACCATTTGATTCTCCCCTAATGCCGGTTCCTGCACACCAGAGAGTTAATCTAAAGCCTCTACTTTGAGTAAAGGGTCACTGTTCCACAGAGCTGCTGCTGCTGCTAAGTCGCTTCAGTCATGTCCGACTCTGTGCGATCCCATAGACGGCAGCCCACCAGGCTCCCCCATCCCTGGGATTCTCCAGGCAAGAATACTGGAGTGGGTTGCCATTTCCTTCTCCAATGCATGAAGGTAAAAAGTGAAAGTGAAGTAGCTCAGTCGTGTTCTACTCCTAGAGACCCCACGGACTGCAGCCTACCAGGCTCCTCCGTCCATGGGGTTTTCAGGCAAGAGTACCGGAGTGGGGTGCCATTGCCTTCCTTCTCCAGCTTTACAGAGCAGCAGAGCCAAATTCCCTGATGCCAGATTGTCAGCCAATTTCAGAGGCAATGGTCTGATGACTACTGTTATTTATCCCCAGTTGGAAAAGGTGGGGCGGGGGGATCAAATCACCTTCTCACAACAGATTATAAAGATTCATAGCATTAACTGCCATAAAGAAGCTCAAGTCTTCTCTGTCTTCTTTTTAAAAGTACACACCACCTTCCACCGCTCTATCCGTCGATCCACAAGTATACTGCTTGTGGAAGGAGCGGATCGGAGTGGGATGTGTGACCTGATGGCAGAGATTTCTGTTTCAAAAGCACTAGCTGCCTCTCCCAGGGAGTGTATGTCCACCCTGGTGCACGTCCCCAGAGCCTTACATGGGTTTGCGATGAACTGCATCCTGTTTATGAAGAACTGAAAGCAATTAAAGGATGCATTTCATGCTTTAGTACATTAGGAGGCTACTTGTAAACTTGGGAATGCTCTGCATTCCCTGGCAGGGGAGTTGGGAGGGTGGGGAGGAGAAAGAACCTTCTTTTCTAACTTGGTGCAAACTATTAAAAGGAAAATCTCAGAAAAATTTACAACCGGGATTGAAATCTATCAATGCTTGAAAACATGAGAAATGCTTTAAAAACACAAGAAAACAAGTATGTGCTGAATCTAAGGGAAAGGCTGGCTGATGGACTTTCTCTGCGCCACCGAAAAACACATTCAGTTTTCCTCTGAAGTGTGTCTCTTACTCTCGTCTATCCATGACTGCCACTAGTTGTAGTCCACTGACAAAGCCGCTTTACGTCCAGCTGACAAGAGCTAAAACAGCAAAAGGCTACAAGGCTCATCAGCTGTGGCAATCGCTGTATGTGTCCTGAAGAGGCAGGAAGGTGGGCAACCTTGCAAGAGTAGGGCCCAGGGAGCTGTCACCAGCTGACCAGGGTTCTACTGCAGTAGGCGGGGGAAAAAGGAGAGGGAAGGGGCAGCAAGTTAGGAAAAGAAGGATGGGAAGAGAAGAGGAAGGGAAAGACCTCATGATAATGTCATGTCAGCATATATAGGTAATAGGTTAGAATATTTTCGATACATATATATGATAAACCAAAATCCTTGTTAGAATTTTACGCTTCTCTCACTTGCTTTTCTTTTGTATCATAGAGCTGGGTGGGAAAACAGAGAAAATAAGCTTTCCTTCCCGAAATGCTTGCAGGTGAGAATTTGGGAAAATTCCTCAGACAGACAAGCAACCTGCATTAGGGCCAGAAGGCAAGGGGCTTACATGAAATGATAAGTTTCATATCCCCATGGTTTGCTCCATATTCATCACAGAGCAAATATCATCTTGGACTAAGGGGAGTAATGCCAGGCTCTTGAAAACATCACTTGATAATACATTGATTACTGGGCATTAAACTGTTAGGTATGTAACATGGATAGTAAGCTGTGAATGGGCTTGCCTATGCCAGGCGAGGTCCTAAGTGTCTTCCAAGCACCTCGCGTAGCCTTCCTGACAGTCCGGTGAAGGGGTACTCCTGTAACTCTCCCATCTCTCCAGTGAGGACACTGCTGTGGAGGGAGGTCTCATAACTTGCCCATCTATCTGGCAGGTAAGTGGACAGTGAGGGGAGGAAGAATCCAGGCTGTATGATCCCAGCCTCTGCTCTGAACCACTCTGGTCCTCCTCCTACGCAAACAAAACCATCCGCAAAGGATGGATGGAGGAGCACGGGAGCAGAAGACGGAATGTGGGCTATAATGCTCTGTGTGGCCCCAAAAGCCCCTCACTCCCTGAGAACCTCAGTTTTTTCTTCTACCAACTGAGTTTGACTCCTCTGGGGTTTCTACCTCGTCTACCACGATTTTCTATTTCCTGGCAATGGTACCCAGTGTGATGGAAGCCATGACCTGTCACTGATGGACTATATTGAAGATGTAACTCCACAACGTAGGGGAGTGAATGCAAGGCATGAAGACAGGGAGATACCTCATCACATTTCAGGATTCAGGGTTAATAGGTGATACTGAAAATCACTCTGGATTCTTCCAATTTGACTACCGTCACCACCTGAGTCCTAACCTCTATGTGATGGCAGTGCCAGGAGATGCCTTAGACAGTGTTCATTTTTCCTAAGCTCTAAGCACCCAGGATTCACTGCAGTTTTCCATCTGGGGAGTTTTTATCTAATTCTCAGACTTAGCACTACCCCTAAAGTAACCAGCTGAAATACCTGACTTGGTACATTTTAGGGATTTTGTCTTTATTAGATTTTACTTGAAATCATTTTCCTTCTCTTCATGCACAATTTACAACATAATATGAAGAAAACTCACACTTATAGTTTTTTATTTCCCCTAAGAGATTAAGTTTAGATGCTCGGCAAAAGATAAGCCTTTTGTTGGAATTCCCAACTCAGACCAAAGCAACAGTTCTCAGATGCCTGGAGAGTCAGGTATCCTGCCTGGCAGTTCTGCCTTCAGCCAAAATCTGGAGAATTAATTTGTATACGCCACAGAATTGGTTTTTCTGACATTTACAGACATTTGAATTTGTGGCAATGCATAAAAATTTTCATGATTTTGGTTCTTCTGTGATTCACATAGATTTATGCCCAGAACATTATCCTCTTATTCCATTTAAATACACACATGGGTATAACATCTAGCACTCAGACTTCTGAGTAAAAAGCGGTTATAGAAAAGTATGTAAGCAAACTATTCCAGAGACAGAAAATAACAATACATTCTGCTCACTTGTGGTAAAGAGCAGGTGAGAGAAGTTTTACCTTTTTTAAAGTAACACTGATGCTGGGAGACGAGACCCGGCAGGGGATGACCACCTTCTTCCCTTCGGTCATATTTATAACCTTAGGGATTTCACTGCGCATGTCTATGAAAGGTCTACCTGTATCTGAATGAGAAGAAAATGAAAACACACACACATAAATGACTGTACGATGAACACCCAGACACTGAAGCTGGCGTGGCAATGTGGGGACCACCATACACCTTCCCATTCATGTGACCCCCATACATCCGTATTCTTCTCTCTCACCCGGCCCTCCGTGTTTCTGCCCAGATACAGAAAGCTTCTCTAAGGAAACCGAATTCCTTATTCAGGTCTCGGCCTTCAATCAGCAGACCCTGAGGCCCAGTCCCTACTTTGCAAATTGTGACCTGGGGGATGGGGTGAGGAGTGTTTAGATCATTCAGAGAAAAAGCCATAAAAGTACAGAGTGAGAGTAAGGTGAATATTCTGCATAAACACCTTCCCACAGCTTTGCAAAGGGCCTCAGGAAGCGCCCTCCTGAGCCTTTGTCAGAAGTCAGAGGAGGTGGGTGCATAGGTCCACAGTCTTAGGAGCACCAACGACAGCGGAGAGTGGGGGACCAAGGTGTCAGGCTGGAGAGAGGATTTCCATTTGAATGACAGAAACACGCCTCCACCACTTTCTGCAGCTTAAAGGCCGACAAGTAAAATGAGAAGGTCTGAACTACTTCGGGGAGGGGGTAGGGTGAAGGCAGGAGAAGCAGGGTGAACACGGCATTTATTTCACAAGCACGTGTGTCCAGTTCTTTAGCCTGCACTGCACGACTACGAACAGTAAAGCACGCGCGAGTGCACGCAAAGAGACCTGGAAAGGGCTTTACCTAATCACCAAGAGATCACCTTTAAAACCATGGCATTGTCAGCTACAAATCGGCCTTGCCTTTTACCTCTACAAGGATTAAATCAGGTGCCTCTGCAGGGCTGACCTTCAACACCCTCTGGAGGGAGTTCAGGGTGGACAGCAGGAATGAGGCGCTCTGGGAAAAATGGACAGTCAGTCTTCAGCTAGTTAGATATTCTCAGGAGATGACTTTATGAGCCCAATTCTTGCATCTCCTCATATCTAAAAAAGCACTAAAATCCCTCCTAGTGACATCTGCTCCTCAAGACAAGCAGAAATCTTCTGCAAAAAAATAATACATGCTTGATTGCACATACTTACCCTTCATCAAAATCACATATATGTTGACCTTCCCCACCCATCTCCTGCCTCTTTGGAGCAGTTTCTCAGAGCTATCTGAGATGCTGTCTTCCAAGCTATAGTCCTTATTTCGCCCCCAATAAAACTTAACTCACAACTCTCACATTATGATTTTTTTTCCCCAGTCGACAGCATTTTGTTCACCTCAGAGGTCAGAAGGACTCAAACCACTTGCTGGGCTTCCCTGCAGTTCCTGTAGGGACAGGACTGAACATTCTTTCAGAAACACTCTCGTAGTCCACTTCGCCCTTGGAATCCCCTGACAGTGATCTCTTCAGGAAACACTGCTCTTAACTTCTCCCCTTGGACCCAGCCCTCCCTGCCCAGATGGAAAGAAGCCCTGTGCAGACTCTCCCCCAGGGCCCCACCTGCTCGCCGTTCAGAATAATCCTGGATGCCGAACAGAGAATGAAGGGAGAAAAAACATGGGCACGATGGGGGCCATGGCTGCCCGGACTGATTGGGGGCTGCAGACATTGTTATGAACTGTGTCTCCCCCCGCCCCTCCCCCACACAAATGATACGTTCTGACCCCAGCACTGCAGAATGTGACCTCACTAGGGTCAAATAGAGTCACTGCCAATAGAGTTACTTCAGTTAAGTAGGGTGGGGCCCTAGTCCAATAGGCCTGGCGTCCATATAAGATGATGGCCATGTGAGGAGAGACATCCAGGGAGAATGCATATGGAGACAAAGCAGAGATGGAGCAATGCAGTTGGAGGTCAGGGCCACCGAGGATCACCAGCCCCCCTCAGAAGGTAAGGAGAGGCAAACGGGCTCCCTACAGGCTTCAGCGGGGCACGGCCCTGCCGCCACCTTGAGTGTCTAGAATGTGAAATGATAAAGTTTTGTAGTTCTAACATACACACACACATACACGCCCACTCCACCACCACGAAAAAAGGGACCTTGCTGTAGCCCGCTGAAGGTGGTGGTGTGTGACATACACCAGAGGGGGCCCTAGAGGGACCCGATCGATACAGCCCATCTTGGATGATCAGAAACCCCTGAATGATTCCTCCTGGTCTCCTGGGAAGCCTTCCTGGGCCAGCCCTTCCTGCTTCCCATCCCAGCCCACCTCAGGGGCTTTGCCAGCAGCCCCAGAACTCTCCTGTTATAGCACCTAACACACGACTTCCCTGGGTACACGTGGGATGATGACTTCTTAGGAGAGGAGACAGATGGTATTCATCTCTGCCTCATATGAAATGAATGAATGAGCCAGTGAACGAACTACTCTCCAACCCTGTCATTTTACAGATGAGAAGAGAGAGAGGCGTGAACAGGTGCTGAGAGTTGTCTCGCTGTGAACAGAAACCCCAGAGGCCAGTTTCTTCTCCTGAGCTCCAGTCCAAGGATCCTTCCCTGCCCTACCTCCCCTCATCAGAGCCCGCTCCCTCGTCATAGGAAGCACTGTTGTTGGCAATTGTTTTTCAGAGACAGGCTGATTGTCACAGTTCTCTGGGGCAAGTGTGTGCGATGTCACACGGTCTAGTGTTGGAGGAATTCCCAGACGAGGATTCTCACTGAGGGGCAGGGCTGGGGTGGGGGTGCCTTTGGGACAGCCTCAGGAAGGCTCAGAGCTGGGGGGTGAGGGGGACAACAGACTGTGGTTAAGACTGTACATGTTAGGAGAATTTAGGGCTGACCAGTGACCCACTCCAGCATTCTTGGGCTTCCCTTGTGACTTAGCTGGTAAAGAATCTGCCTGCAATGCGGGAGACCTGGGTTTGATCCCTGGGTTGGGAAGATCCACTGGAGAAGGGAACAGCTACCCAATCCAGTATTCCAGCCTGGAGAATTACATGGACTGGACAGTCCATAGGGTCACAAAGAGTCGGACACGACTGAGTGACTTTCACTTCACTTAAGTAGTTAGGACTCGTACTTTCATTGCTGCTGAGGGCGCAAGTTCAAATCCTGGTCCAGGAAAGATGAGCAGCATGACCACAAAAAAAAAAAAAAGGCATGCACTTCACAGCCAGGGTTCGAATCCTAGCTCTGCCCCTTACTAGCAGTGAAAGAAAGTAAAGAAAGTGAAGTCGCTCAGTCGTGCCTGACTCTTTGCAACCCCATGGATAGTAGCCTACACCCAGCTCCTCTGTCCATGGGATTTTCAAGGCAAGAGCACTGGAGTGGGTTGCCATTTCCTTCTCCAGGGAATCTTCCCAACCCAGGGATCGAACCCAGGTCTCTCACATTGTAGACAGACGCTTTACCGTCTGAGCCATGTGGCCAAAGCATTTTGCCAATTCCATCCCTCATCTGTAATACTTACCTCAAGGGTGACATGAATTCACACATATAAAATGTTTAGAATGGTACCCGGTAGACGTGTACGTGTTAGCAATTAATTTTCTCATTATGAGAAATCTGAACTTGAGAAAGGAGGGTTAGGGTATATGAAAATCATAAATTGTACTCAAGATCTAAACTACAGAAAGTACAAATTTATATTCATATAATGGCATAAAAAAAGGCAAAACATACACTAAAATGTTAGCCATGATTCCCTTTGAGTATTATGAGTTGTTATTATTTTCTTTGTGACCCCATGGACTGTAGCCTGCCAGGCTCCTTTGTCCATGGGGTTTCCCAGGCAAGAATACTGGAGTGGGTTGCCATTTCCACCTCCAGGGGATCTTCCCAACCCAGGGATCGAATCCGAGTCTCCTGTGTTTCCTGCATTGCAGGCAGATTCTTTGCCATTGAGTCACCAGAAAAGCCCTTCTGTTTTTGTGAGATTTTCTAGAATAAGCATGTATGATTTTACAATAACATTTTAAATCATTGCATGTAAGTCTCAATGTCTAAAGCATTTTTACTTGAGGGAAACTATAAATTTTGCATGTGATTTACATCAGTTTTGTCCAGTATACTAGAAGGAGACATTAACTATCACATTAATAGTTGTATGTCTATTAGGAAGGCTCAGTGAGTGTAGTAGCATCTGTAGAAAGGAAGAGTTAATTATACGGAGACAAAGATTCACTTATCAGCACAAAATTCCTCCCCTGAATAAAACTGCTGAGCTGGACATCCAGGCAGGACTACTGGGATTCGATCAATTCCTTTCCTTCCTCCTGTGAGTCTATATTTTTATCTCCTTTGTGAGTCCCAAGGTAAACACAAACACCAGGAAATGGTTTAATTCATGTAACTAAATTGTAAATCCTTCACATTTAATTTACTGTCTCCTTAAGCAACCATTTTCAACAAAGGACACTGGCATAAAATGTTCCTGAGGAAACAGTAAACCTTGGTGTAGTCATTTTTAGTCTAACGAATGCCAGTCCCAAAAGAAAACAAAAGCAGCTAACGCGACATGCCTTTGAACTTCATCTCGTCCTTGTTCACTCTGGATCCCTCGAACACTTGAATTTCATAAGTCAATGCCAATTTTAGCACTGGGCCCACTGTTCAAAAAATATCAGAACTTCAGTGATTGGTGTCCGTCCCAGCATAATTCAAAACACACCATTTGTAGCACAGTTAACAGTGGCATTATAAATCCACTATGTTTACAAATGAACTTATGCCTACAGATACACACACTCTATTCTCCAGGCTTATTAATAGTATATTTCCTCTGCAATTTGCTTCAAGGAAGGGCTAAGAATGAACTTGCCTGACATATTATAATACAAACATTTTTTGTTTTGTATGACCACAGATACAGAAGAGGTCACGGTTCCATTAATATCACCAGTAAAACCACTTACTATTCCCATAGGACGCATTTGTCTTCGTCACAAAATTAAAAACGACTTCTAAACCCAGCCAGCGCCGTGAAGTGATTTCCTGAGACCAAAGTGGCTGGTTGTTGAAAGAGTGAGGAAGAGCTGCTCCGGAGACCGCCGGTGTACCCGTGGTGCAGACACACCGTCACCAGGGGCTCAGGCCACACCCAGAGGCAGGGGGGTCACAGCACCCTTCCCTCGCTGGACTCTCAGAACTCAAAGCAGCGACAGGAAGCTGGCACAGAATGACGTTTTCTCATCCAGTAGGAGTAGCTGGGCTGTCATCCTTCAGGACAGCGGGCAGACTTGGGCGCAGGGGAAGATCAAACAGGGGCCCTTGCTCAGAGTGGTATTATACCTACTTTTTCAATGTGTTTTTTCCTTTTGAAATCTGTAATCACTCTGGCATATCAGGGCACACAGACATAGAGGTCCTAGCATGGCAGGCTTCATGCCACTCTATTTCCCAAGGGCATCACCTAGGAGCTCGTCTGTGGAGTGTGGAGCAAGTGAATGGCCCAAGGATTTTAGGGGGTTTTTCAGACTGAAGAGGAGTTCAAGAGTAAACATCTCCCCATTCCATCCCTCTGGGGAATGGGGAGGGAGGAGGGAGGAGGGTTCAGGATGGGGAACACATGTATACCTGTGGCGGATTATGTAAAGTTTAAAAATAAAATAAAATTTAAAATCTTCAAAAAAAAAAAAAAAAGAGTAAACATCTTATTTCCGAGTACTTGTTCATTCCCATGATTTTCATAAACTTTTTCTTGATTTCCTTTTCCTTTAATTTCATTTACCTTAACTCTTAAGTCCTGGTCATGAGGACTCCTAATTATTTTCAAGGAGGATGTGATTTTAATTTACTGAGGATGAAGTGAAGAGGATAAGAAGGTAATTAACCAACACCATGAAAAGGATCCTATCTAGAAATGAGAGTTTTCACATCGCACTTTTGACTTTAGTTGCCCACCAAAGCTTTTGAGTTTTGAGAATTCAAAACTTTGTGGAGCAAAGCTTTGTTGCTCCAGAGCTTTGGAGCAACCACAAGAAAGCTGAAATAGCTATAGTAATATTAGATAAATAGCTATTGTTGTTCGGTTGCTAAATATTAGATAAAATAGACTAAAACAAAAAACATTACTAGAGATAAAGAAGGCATTTTGTAATAATGATAGTGTTTAGCAGGAAGATATAATAATTATAAATATATAGGCAACTAGCAACAGAGCACCAAAATACAGGAAGGAAAAACTGACAGGGCTGAAGAATAGAAAATTCAACAATAATAGACGAAGATTTCAATACCTTACTTTCAATAATGGACATAACAACTAGAGAGATGGCTGAAAAGGAAATAAAGAACTTGAACAACGCAGATAGCCAACAGGACGTAACAGACATACACAGAACCCATCACAGCAGGATACACACTCTTCTCAAATGCACACAGAACACTCCCCAGGATAAACTATACACTAGGCCATAAAACAAACTTCAATTAAATTAAAGGATAGAAATAAGACAAAGTATGTTCTCTGACTACAGTGGAATGAAATTAGAAACCAGTAAGTGAAGGAAACTTGTTGTTCAGTCACTAAGTCATGTCCAAAAAACCAGTAGAAAAAAATTCACGAATCCAAAAGCTAGTTCTTTGAAAAAATAAACACAACGGACAAACCTTTGACAGACAAGCCAAGAAAAGAGGAGGAAAGACAAATTAATAAGACCAGAAAAGAAACAGTAGATATTACTATCGACACTACTAAAAAGAATTATAAAGGAATAATATAATTGTATGCCAATAAATTAGATAACAGATGAAATAAACAGGTTCCTAGAAAGACATAAACTACTGAAACTAACTCAAAAGAAACAGACAAACTGAATATACCTATAAGAAAAGAGATTGAATCAGTCATCAAAATATTGCCCCACAAAGAAAAACTCAGGCCCAGAAGACAAGTGAATTCTATCAGATATCTAAAGAATGAACACCAATTCCTCACAAATTTTTCTAAAAGAACAAAAGGCAAAACTTCCCAATTCATTCTATGAAGCCAGTGCTACTCGGATACCAAAACCAAAGACATCACAAAGGATAAACAGGTCAATATTTCTTATGAATGTGGATGCAAAAAAAGCTCAATTTCCAGCAAACCCAATAGCTATAAAAGAATTATGCACCTGCCAGAGTGGGTGTTCCAGGAATGCAAGATTGATTTAACATCCAACAACCAGTCAATGTCATTAATATACAGTATCAGTGGAATAAGAAACAAAAATCTCATGATCCTTTCATTAGGTACAGGAAACGCATTTGACAAAATCCAAACCCTTATGGAAGACGGTATGGAGATTCCTTAAAAAACTAGGAATAAAACCACCATATGACTCAGCAATCCCACTCCTAGGCATATAGCCTGAGGAAACCAAAACTGAAAAAGACACATGTACCCCAGTGTTCATTGCAGCACTATTTACAATATCTAGAACATGGAAGCAACCTAGATGTCCACTGATAGGTGAATGGATAAAGAAGTTGTGGTACATATATACAATGGACTATTACTCAGCCATAAAAGGGAACACATTTGAGTCAGTTCTAAAGAGGTGGATGAAACTAGAGCCTATTATACAGAGTGAAGTAAGTCAAAAAGAGAAAGATAAATATCGTATACCAACGCATATATATATATATGGAATCTAGAAAGATAGTACCAAAGAATTTATTTGCAGGGCAGCAATGGAGAAACAGACATACAGAACAGACTTATGGACATTGGGAGAGGGGAGGAGAGGGTGAGATGTATGGAGAGCGTAACATGGAAGCTTATATCACCATATGTAAAATAGATGGCCAATGGGAATTTGCTGTATGTCTCAGGGAACTCAAACAGGGTCTCTGTACCAACCTAGAGGGGTGGGATGGGGAGGGAGATGGGAGGGAGGCTCAAGAGGGAGAGAACATATGTATACCTATGGCTGATTCATGTTGAGGTTTGACAGGAAAAAAATTCTGTAAAGCAATTATCTTTTAATTAAAAAATAAATTTAAAAAATCCAAACCCCTTTCACAACAAAACAACACACACACACTCAAAAAACTAGGAATAGAAGGGCATTTCCTCAATCTGATATACAAAAAAAACTTAACAGCTAACAACACTCTTAATAGTAAAATACTGGACGCTTTCCCCCTAAGATTAGGAACAAGACAAGGTTGTCCTTGTCTATATACAAAAAATATATTAATATATAATCTAATTAAAATTACCACTTCTGTTCAGCACTGTACTAGGGCTTCAATGGTTATTATGAATAATGCTACAATAAACATTCCAGCTAGAGCAATTCGGCAAGAAAAAGAAATAAAAGGCATCCAGATTTGAAAGGAAGAAATTTTCTGTTTTCAAATGACATGATCTTGTATATAGAAAATCCTAAGGAGTCCACTAAAAAAAAACCTATTAATTGGAACTAGTAAATGAGTTCAGCAAGATTTCAGGATTCAAGATCAATATGCAAAAGTATTATATACTTCTATGTACTTTCAATGAACAATCTGAAAATGAAATAAAAAAGTTTTATTTATAACAGCATCAAAACAGAATAAAACATTCAGGAATATATTTAACAAAAGAAGTGTGGAGCTTATATTTTGCAAACCGCAAAAATACTGTGGAAAGAAATGAAGTAAATAAATGGAAATACCACCTATGTTCATGAATTGGAAGATTTAATATTAAGAAGGCAGTGCTCCTCAAATTGATCTATGGATTCATTGCAATCCCTGTCAGAATGCTGGATGATTTCTTAGTAGAAACTGACAGGCTGATGCTAAAATTTACAACTGAAAGGGACCCAGAAGAGCCAAAACAACCTTGAGAAAGAGGACTCACACTTTTCAATTTCAGAAGTTACTACTAAAACTATAAACAACCATGATTAAGACAGTGTGGTACTGGCATAAGGACAGACAAACAGATCAGTGAAGTAGAACTAAGAGTTCATAAATAAGCCCTTGAGTCCATGGTCTGTTGGTTTTCAACCAGGCTGCCAAGACCATTCAATGGGGAAAGATCAGTCTCTTCAACAAATGATGCTGGAACAACTCTACACACAAAAGAATAGAGGACCTTTACATCAAACCATATGTAAACATGAACTCAAACAAGGCCTAAATTTAAGAGCAAAAACTATACAACTTTTAGAAGAAAGCATAGAGGTAAATCTGCATGATCTCAGATTTGACACTGGATTCTTATACATGATATCAGCAACAAAAGAAAAAAGTAGATCAATTGGATTTCCTCAAAAGTTAAAACTTTTGTGCTTCAAAGAATACTATCAAGCAAGTGAAAAAAGAATGCACAAAATATTTGCAAAGTATTTATCTGATAAAGGATTTGTATCTAGAATACAGAAATATTTATACATCTAGAATATGTTAAAATCTAGATATACAGAAGCTGCCTGTGATGCAGGAGACACAGGAGACTCAAGTTTGATCCCTGAGTGTGGAAGATCCCCTATGGAAGGAAATGACACCCATTCCAGTATTCTTGCCTGGAGAATCACATGGAAAAAGGAGCCTGGGTGGCTATAGTCCAATGAGTAGCAAAGAGTCAGATAGGACTAAGCAATTAAGCACAGCACATCTTAACATTGATACCTCTAAATTTTATGTCTAGAACATAAAAATATTTTTATAATACATATTTAGAATATGTAACTACATAAAATATATTAATATATAATCTAATTAAAAAATTGAAGAACTCTTACAACTTGGTAACAAATAATTCAATTTAAAAAATGGAAAAGAGATCTGAAAAGACATTTCTTCAAAGAAGAGGTACAAATAATCAATAAGCACATGCAAAGATGCTCAGCATCATGAGCCATCAGAGAAATGCACACCAAATCCACAATGAGATATTGTCCCAAATCCACTGGGACGGTGATGAAAAGACAGGGTAACAAGGATTGGCAAGAACTTGGAGAAACTGGAACTCTCATATGCTGCTCGTGGGAACGTAAGATAGCCACTTTGGGACATAGTCTGGCAGTTCTTCAAATGGTTAAACATACAATTATGCTTACATATGACCTGGTACTTCCTCCCTTAGGTATGTACCCTAGAGGATGAAAACTTGTTCCACAAAAGAACTAGCATATGACTGTTCACTGCAGCATTATGTCCATCTACTGGTAAATGGATGGCTAAAATGTGGGAGACCCATACAATACAATGGATTATTTGGCAATAAAAAGAAATGAAGTGCTTATACTTAGTACAACATGAATGAACCCTGACATATTATGCTGAGTGCAAGAAGACAGCACATACTTATATATTTAATAATAAAACGCCACATATTTTATTATTCTGTTTATATGAAATACCCAGAATAGGCAAATCTACAGGGACTGAAAGTAGATTAGTGTTTGCTTAGAGCGGGGAGGTATAGAAGGGTAAAGGGTGACAGCCAAAAGGTACAGAGATTCTTTCTGAGATAATGAAGGGTTCTGAAATTGTCTGTAGTGATGGTTGCATATGTCTGTCTATGTGTGAAAGACCATTTTTGTTGTTCAGTCGCTCCATCATGTCTGGCTCTTTGCAACCCCCATGGACTGCAGCATGCCAGGCTTCACTGTCCTTCATTATCTCCCAGAGCTTGCTCAAACTCATGTCCATGGAGTCAATGATGCCATCCAACCATCTCATCCTGTGTTGCCCCTTTCTCCTCCTGCTCTCAATCTTTCTCAGCATCAGCATCTTTTCCATTAAATTATACAATTTAAATGGGTGAATTATATGGTATATGAATATCTCAAAACACTTATTTTGAAAGAGAACAGGACTCTGGGGTCTATCTCAGGATTGGTGACCCCCTGTTTTCTAAGCTGGAATTGTAACCAGAGATCATTCAGTGCCGATTACCTTATCTTATAGAGTCCCTCCAACCTTTCTCTCCCACTCCTCTTTGCATTTGAGGAAGCCACTCACAAAAAATTTTCTCCCATGACAAAACCATCCTGATTGTAAACACCTAGTTTAGTTCCCACTTGGCAGTCCCAGGTCTGGGGGGGAACATAGTGAAACATCTCTGTCTTCCTTCAGCCGGGAGGTTCCTTGACCGATGTATCTATCCATGTCTACACAGTATTTCTTAGTGAGTCATGCTGGTTATCCAAGTGAACAAGTAAAACCTCAGCTGTAATTCGCTACCCACCCAGATTCAGAAGTGAGGTAATCCCCTCTATGGCTGACCTAGGAATATCAGTGCCAGGCTCTGCCATCTACATGAGACCATACACAAATGTTTCTATTACAGCAAGGTAAGCAGAGAGAGGGCACTGTATTTCAGACTCAAGATGCCATCCTAAAATTAAACATGAATATATTATTTGTGTGATACAAAATCAAAAAAGCTCTTTCCTAACTGCCTACCTTCCTTCAAAAGAGAAGCACACAGTTTTGCCTTATCTTATTTGGAAGTCCCATTTGTGCACTTATAACGGCAAGTTGGACATTTAGTTCAGTTCAGTCACTCAGTCGTGTTCGACTCTCTGCAACCCCATGAATTAGGAGAAGACAAAAGACCAAGACTTAGAAGAGAGGAGGACAGGAAGAGTGGTTCAGCCCCTCGCCTTCTTCCTGCATCTTCTGTGAATTTGCTCCTTGAAATGTGCATATCTAGCAGCCAGGCAATTGGGGTAATCGATCATTTCAACCCAGTGTCCAGCAGAGGCTGGGCACATGGTGCATGGCCAACTGATGTTTATTGAGAAGATACCAGAAGAAGCAAGAAACGAGGTGAAATCAGGACGCATTATGGTCCTGTGCACACAGCAACTCCATGCACTCCAGTTCTAGCTGTATGGACCTCACACATACCTCTCCCCCCGGCTCAGAAACTTTCCTTTTGATTAGAGGGAAAAAGTAGATACTAAATTCTGCCTTGAAGGAGAATAATTTCTCTTTAATTTACAGCTAAGACCTAAGTAAGTTAGTTGAAGATCTAAGTAAGAGTGGAGTGCCAGGGGGATGGTACGCCTGATTAGACTTTAAGTCCAGAAAGGCAGACAGGGCGCAGTTTCTCGGGCTCCCTAGGACCTTGCTCACTGGGTGTTCATACAAGATGCTTGGTTGATTTCTATGTTCACAAAGTCAGATCTTCATCTTGATCAATTAAAACATCTCAAAAGAAAAGAAAGAAAAAGAGAAAAGCTAAGAAGAAAGTGGGGGGAGAAGGAAGGATGGACATAGAGGGATGACGGATGATGAAAGGAAAGATGGAAGAAGGAAAGGAATGAAACAGGAATAAAGGAGAAAGGGAAGAAGGAAGCAAGCAGGTCTGATGGGCAACAACCATTCCTTCTTCTACTGCCAAGATTTGGGACCGTGTCCCAAATCCTACTATTCCCAGCTCTGCCTCTGAATCGGAAGATTATAAAACTGCTAGGGGACTTGTGTGATACCCTAACACAGCCTCTCACATTACAGAAGCAGAAGCTGAGTCCCAGAGATGAGGAAAGACCTTCCCACAGGCCCAGGAATGGCATGAATGGTTGAGCCAGACCTGAATCCAGGCGTCCTGGTCCTAGACCATCCTCTCTGCATCAACCAAAATCTAGCCCAGACTCTCAGAATGACTTAGGAGTGACAAATACACCTTCAAATACCCGACAGATGGGACGGAAGGAAGGAAGGGTGGAGGGAAGGAAAGACGGCCCAGGGACATGGGGTCTTCTGGCAGGAGATCAGAAATATGAAAGGACAGACTGATAAGAAATTCCTACTGTGAACATCAAGCTCGAGTCACTGGACCCCCTGCGTAGCTCTCTCTGCTATAAGGTGCTGGGGACATTTTGGGGTCTCTGTCATTACCACCTCAGGGCCAAGAGCTGTCCAACCAGATAAAGTTCTATCTTATGGAGCCTAGAGATCAAAGTCCTTCCAGGGGACAGTCATCCTCCAGTGCAAGGGATGTTTCGTCCCTGGGACATGGGTTCTCCCTGAGGGCAGCTACCCTCTCAGGAGAACGTCCCCTCCAGGGTCTTGTACTGTTGGCATTGGAGGCCAGGGTCCTGCTTAGGTTGGGCACAGCTGCCCTGTGACTCTCTGAGGCTTAGTTCTCTCTAGAAAATATGACAGGCATTTTCCTGTCCCCAAACCTGTGACGTGTTATGCATGCATGTGAAATGTTCACGCAGGGAGTAGCACCCGGACATCTCCTAGGGGGTGCTGGGCGAGGAGGAGGAAGGAACCAGATGCAAGGTCACAGGGGTGGTGGCAGCTGAGAGCACGGGGCAAGGTCTGGAGCGGGCCAGTCCTTGGTCACTGCAGCCATTGTTGCCAAGTGGGAATACAGGCCAGCATGGCTAGAGTTCCAGTTTTTCCAGATAAGTAGGAAATCAGATTTTTATGTGAACTCCAACTATTAAACATTGGCAGCCAAAAGCACTGCGCCTGCCAGTCAAAACGTATATCGGCGGCATTTGGCCCGAACACTTCCTGGCCTGCAAGTCTGCACTGGCCCCCAGCCCCCAACCCACTCCGTTCTGTCCTGCACACAAACCTCCAAGGGGATTGAGGGAAAGCCCAGCAAGAACATACTGGCAAGAGCAGGGCCTTGAGTCTATCAGATCTGGGTCCCAAGTTTGACTTGGGACTTACATGCAACATGTGACCCTCAACACAGTATTAAATTTCTCCAACTTTCCTGTCCAAGGAGACTGACAATGGAATTCATCCCATTGGATTTCAAGGATGAAATATGATTTACGGTAATGAACCTCAGCCAGATATCGATAAAGGATAGAGAGGCACACTCGGTCCTGCTCAAGTGTCAACAGTGGGAAGGCGCTGGGGTGTCTTGTCCAGTCCCACCAAGTGAGCACCTGTGCTGTGTTTGAATACCTGGACACACAGGGAACTCACCACCTCCCAAGACAGGTCATTCCACTGCCAGAGAGCTTTAGATGTTAGAGAGTGTTTGCTTATATCAAGATGAAATCTGCCTGTCTTGACTTCTTCCATTCTTAAATAGTAGCTGTACCGTCAGGGGTTATAAAGATGAAGTTTGATCTCTTTGCCTCAGCGAAAAACTTGGAAGAAGATATTTTTCCACCCAGTTCTTTACTTTTCAAAACATTTCTGTTCCTTTTGTTGTTCCTTGCCAGTGAACAATAACAAAACCGTCAGATTACTTAATGCTTACAACCCGGTGGGGCAGGTACCCATTTGACAGATGAGGAAAATGAAGTATGGGGGCAGGATCATAGAATGTACTTGTAATTCCTGTTCCTCTTGAAATGTAAATTAAATGGTAAGACCTGGCAAACGTTTGACAAACCTAGAGAAGGTATTAAAAAGCAGAGAGATCACTTTGCCAACAAATGGCCGTATAGTCAAAGTCATGGTTTTTCCAGTACATCCGTACAGATTCTTTACCACTAGTGCCACCTTGGAAGCCCATAAAAGCATGACATTCCTTCAAATTTGAATTTTAGATAAACAACAAATAAGTATAAATAAAAATCTTTAAGTATAACTATGCCCTAAATATTGCCATGAGCTTCCCTTCTGGCTCAGTAAGTAAAGAATCTGCCTGCAATGCAAGAGACCCGGGTTCGGTCCCTGGGTTGGAAAATACCCTGGAGAAGGAAATGGCAACCCACTCCAGTGTTCTTGCCTGGAGAAGCCCATGGACAGAGGAGCCTGGCAGGCTACACAGTCCATGGGGTTGCAGGAGTCGGACACAACTTAGCGACTAAATCACCACCACCATGGTTTTTTCAGTAGTCATGTACAGATGTGAGAGTTGGACCATAAAAAAGGCTGAGCGCCAAAGAACTGATGCTTGAATTGTGGTGTTGGAGAAGACTCTTGAGAGTCCCTTGGGCAGCAAGGAGACCAAACCAGAGAATCCTAAAGGAAATTAGTCCTGAACATTCACTGGAAGGACTGATGCTGAAGCTCCAATACTTTGGCCACCTGATGCAAAGAGCCAGAAAAGACCATGATGCTGGAAAAGACTGAAGGCAGAAGGAGAAGGGGGCAACAGAGGATGAGATGACTGGATGGCATCACCAACTCAATGAGCATGAGTTTGAGCAAACTCCCGAGATGGTGAAGCACAGGGGAGCCTGGTGTGCTGCAGTCCATGAGGTCGCAAAGAGTTGGACACAACTGAGTGACTGGACAACAAGACTTGGCACCACCTTCATCCCAAACCCCATCTACCTGTTAATGGTGTTCAAGGTTGGGTTCTTGGCTAAACAGAGTTAACTAAAAGCCTGAATCTTTCTCACATGTGCTGTCTCAGCTGCTTCCTTCCCCATAGTCCTAGGGCAGTCAGCTGGCTTTGCCAGCCAAATACAGTCCTTTACACTTACTCCTGTCAGATCTCATTTGGTTAATCCCAGGTCACAGTTCTGGTAAGTTGGATATTTTGGGGATGGTGATTCTGTCATGTGACATGTGTGTTTTTGCCCTCATTGTGGCTCTTTTGTTCTGTATGCCCTGCATTTCCTCATCAATGCCCAGGAGGACCAGTGAGACCAATATCAATTTTAAAACTCCATGTTTCTTTCATTTAGCAAACATCTCTGAGCACCTCCTCCCTGGCACACCCGGGCTGGAGCCATAAGAGTGAGCAAGACAGTCACTCCTGGTCCTCACAGAGCTGGTGAGATGAGTCCTATGTGAGGGGAGGGCAAACCTAGTTTGGGGGAGCCTGAGGAGCTTCCCAGGGTGGGTGATGTTTAACTGGAGACCTAAAAGATGAGTACAAGAAGACTGGTGCCATCTCTGGTGGAGCATCGCTCCTCCACGCCCCTCTTATTGCTCTCTTCCCATAGGGCTTTGCAATAGGCTTGGTTGTAACCTGTTTTATGTGCATGACTAATTGCTGCCCTTGAAAACTGAGGGGATTATCTTTGTAGTTTCTATTCTGCCCAGCTCACTGCCTTTCACCACAGCAATTACGACTGATTATGGCTCAGATGGTCAAGAATCCACTGGCAATGCGGGAGACCTGGTTTCAATCCCTGGGTTGGGAAGATCCCCTGGAGGAGGGCATGGGAACCCATTCCAGGATTCTTGCCTGGAGAATCCCCATGGACAGAAGAGCCTGGTGGGCTACAGTTCACGGGGTTGCAAAGAGTCGGACATGACTGAGTGGCTAACACTCTCACTTTCTTTACCTCTAGTGCTACCTGGGAAGCCTCATATATATAATACCCTATATAAGGGCTTCCCTGGTGGCTCAGTTGGTAAAGAATCCACCTGCACTGCAGGAGACCTGGGTTTGATCCCTGGGTTGGGAAGATGCCCTGGAGAAGGGAACAACTACCCATTCCAGTATTCTGGCCTGGAGAATCCCATGGACTGTATAGTCCATGGGGTCGCAAAGAGTTGGACATGACTCAGCGACATTCACTTTCACTTTTTTTCACTTTCGCTCTATAGATAATCTTTCACTCTAAAATAGACAACCAACAAGAATCAATTGTATAGCACAAGGAACTCTACTAAATATTCTGTAATAATCTAAATGGGAAAAGAATTTGGAAAAAAAATAGTTCCTCAGAAAACTAAAAATACAATTACCAAGTGATACAGCAATCCTTGGGGTCACAAAGAGTTGGACACACCTCGGTTACTGAGCCCGCACACACCTCAATCCTACTCCTAGGCATATACCCATATAAAACTCTAATTCAAAAAGACACACACCCCCCCATGTTCATCGCAGCACTATTCACAATAGCCAAGACATGGAAGCAACCTAAATGTCCATCAACAGATGAATGGATAAAGAAGACGTGGTACATACATACAGTGGACTTAACTGCTCATCCATAAAAAAGAATAAAATAAAATTTGCAGCAACACGGATGCAACTAGAGATTATCATACTAAGTGAAGTAAGTCAGAAAGAGAAAGACAAATACTGGTATTTGTGCTATATAAGTGACAGCACATATATGCAAAATGTAACGCATGGCACAAATGAACCAATCATAAAACAGAAAGAGGCTTCAGACATAGAGAACTGACTGGTGGTTGCCAAGGGTGAGAGGGGAAGGGAGAGGGATGGACTGCAAGTTTGGGGTTGGTAGATGCAAACTATTACATTTAGAATGGATGAACAACAAAGTCCTCCTGCATAGCGCAGGAACTCTATCCAGTCTCCTGGAATAGACCATAATAGAAAAGAATATTTTAAAAAATATATACCTATGTGTATAACTGAGTCACTCTGCTGTACAGGAGAGATGGGCACAACATTGTAAATCAACGGCACATCAATAAAAAATTTTTTTAAGAAAAAATATAGGAATATGTATAAATGAATCATTTGTCTGTACACCTGAAATGAACAACATTGTAAATATCAAACAAGATAAAAAATGAATACAGTATGTCAGCTGGGATTTGATGAAGGAAGGAAGGGCACTGCACTGATTACATCAGGAATAGCACAGTCAGCCACGACGACCGCCAACGCAACCCGGCCAAAATGCCTCAGACGACAAGACAATGGATATTTCAAACAGTAAAGGAAAACTCAGTAGTGTCTGAACTGCAAGGACCACCAAGATCATAACAGGGTACCTCCTTGTCTCCAGGCGGGGTGGCATTTCATTGCCATTGTTAAAGAAAGTTATGAAATCTCAGAAACTTAAAGCCTTTTCAGCTTGAGGGGATTTCTCTTGGAAAAAGTCCCTTGCTCACTTTTCTTAATGAAATTACATGACGGACATTTTTCAAATCCTTCAAAACCATAAAGTTTTGATGGACTGTTTTCCACCCTTCTTGTTTGTAGGGGAAACATGAGAGGATATGGTCAATTTTATGGGATTTTCATTTAGACTTCACTGCCATCTTGAGATTTCATAATTCCACCTCAATCACTAATTTTTCCAAGTAGCTCAGTCAAGAGAATGCTCATTCTGATTACTTTTAAGCATTTATGTAGTTCTACTCAATGCCTGGTGACACACAACACTGTTATTGTGAGCAAAGCTTAGCTATGTGCTTCCTAAGACCTGGCCTGCCCCATTTTTCTGGTGTGGAGCCTAGTGAGTGTCAGGAAATGCTCTTCCTCTGAAGGAAGGACCAAACTTTTAATTGACAGGTACCACTAAGAGCTAGGCCTTCTCTGGTGGCTCAGCAGTAAAGAGTCTGCCTGCCAATGCAGGTGACCCAGGTCGGGAAGATCCCCTGGAGTAGGGAATGGCCACCCATTCCAGTATTCCTGCCTGGAGAATTCCATGGACATGAACTGGCAGGCTACAGTTCAAAGGGTCGCAAAAAGTCAGACATGACCGAGCGACCAAGCACACATGCACCAAGAGCTAAAAATGAAATTCCTAGGAACATGCTGGGTGAACACAGGGCTCAGGGCAAGGGCTCCGGAAAGATGTGACACCCCTGACTTCCAACAAATCCACAAGTGGCTTCTGTCCCAACCGTTTTTCAGTGTTTCCCCGAGTCAAAGCCCTGTGGCATCTAATAACAAAAGTGTCTCTAGAAGGGAAATGTGAAATGGCAGGGCTTAATGAGATCAAGAATGTCTTCCATCAACTTTTCACGTAGCTGGAAGGAGAGTGGATAAGAGTTAAGTTACTCTAAACTCTCGCCATGTGGTCCTAATCAGCTGTCCCCCGTGATGGATCGAACAGATAATCTCCTTCAAGCCTCAGCCTTACAGGGAGCCCAGCGCCAGGCTGTAGAGAGAGGGGTCTGGTCCCCAGGGAAAACTCCAACCAGCAATGTCATCAGAGTCTATTTAAAATCCTAGCCCGGTCTGTTTCTTCTTTTTCACCACTTCATCAAAATGAGAGGAAAAAAAAAATCCAGGAAAACCTGACCTTGTTCTAGATTTTTGGTGAAGCTATATGCAAAGGCAAGCCAGGAAATACCTAAGATTTTTTTTAAAAGATTTTTTTTTAATGTGGACTTTTTATTGAATTTGTTACAGTATTGCTTCTGTTTTTTATGTTTTGGTTTTTTTTTCAGCTGTGAGGCATACGGGATCTTAGCTCCCCAGCCAGGGATCGAACCTGCATCCCCTGCATTGGAAGGAGAAGTCCTAACCCCTGACTGCCAGGGAAGTTCCCTCTAGGAATTCTTTACAGAGGATGGTTTGGAGTAGAATTCTGCTAATGCAGGTCAGCCTCAGGCTGCTGCCATTTTAGGAAACCCGCCGGGGGTTTCCAGATGAGTAATCCAGAGGCTGAGTTCAAACTCTGTTCACCCCAACATATTCCTCCACCTCCTGGGCAAATACATCAGGCAATGATGTGAGAAGGATGGCAAACACGAGCCATCACCTGAGCTGTTTGCACTGGCTGCTTCCTGGGGCACAAGGTGTCTGGCACACTTTCTTCTCAATACCTGTGGGCTCAAGCACCATCAGTCTTAGCCCCTGAGACAGAAGATTTGGGAACCCCTTCTTACGGGAGCATTCATGCTAGAATAGACAGAGGTTTCGGAAAGTAAGTGGAAGAAGCCATTCATTGAGTGAGGATAGACATGGAGTGAGTAAGGGGGACGAGGTGAGCGGCTCTTTGGGCAGGTAGCAGGAAGGGTGATGTGTACCTGCTGAAAACTGACTGTGAAAACCAGACAAGACCCTGGACAGTAACCAAGCAATAACAGATAACGTCATAAATTTGGTAAAGCAATCCAGACCTAAAGAACTCAGCTGACCTGTAGTTAAGTGTTTTTTGTTTTTTTTTTTTTTGTAAGTTGATTTCTTAAATTTTTTTTTTCTTGCTACAAGATGTCAACTATTTTAAGCACTGTGAGGGATCTTCCGGTGTGGGCTGGAGGGCTGACACCCTTGCTGCACCCCCAGTTTAGAAATGTCATCACCAGCCAGGAAAAAGTGGAAGTGGAGTAAATCTGGAGAAAAGTGAAGTGAACGCTGAGTAAATCTGGAAAAGAAAGTGGAAGCAGACTGAGTAATTCTGCAGACTGCTACTCTTTCACTCACATCCCTGCTTGGTTTTTTCCCGCTTGTTTCATGGTCATGCTGACTGGAATCGCCATGCACTATGGCCAGCTGGGCAACAAACTCCCCCTGCTCAGCCGTCATCCAGCTACGCAGTGTTGCCCCAGCACCTCGTGCATGCTTTGAGGTGCACCAGACCAGGCAGGAGTCCAGGGGAGACGGTGTCGGGGCAGAACCATCCACAGAACCTCAGTAAGTTCTACTGGGGGTAGGAGGCTCAGTCAGGACTCTTGGAGGCATCCTCTTCACTCCCTGGAAAGCCTCGTTTTTGGACAACAGCCATTATCTCACCAAGTTAAACCTGTGCATTTTAAAAGCCTCACTAATCTATAGAAGTCGTAGTCCTAGAGAGGGACCAGGGGCCTCCAAAACCCTAAGACGCCAGAACTTTGCTCGTGCCTCCCCCAGAACGAATAACAGGGTCTTGCAGTCAGTAGGTGTGTGATCCACGTCCACAGACGAACGCCACCTGCTGACCGCACCTCCTGGGTCCCACCCGCTTTGTCTCAGGAACGTGATGAGTGTGTGTTGCACACAGGCACCCACCAGGGTGGGAGCCACGTTAACTAGAGGAGAGGGGTTATTTTCATCACCACGTTCTCTGGCTCAGGAGCGATGAGCCAAAACCACCATGGTGCTCAAAACGGGAGTTGCTTTCTCAAATACAAAGCATAGAGAGGACCCCTCCACACCTGTTAAAATTTTAATAAGTTTACCTTACTTATCAGACTGAAACTTTTAAAATTATTGTGCTGAGTTCCACAATAAGAAGCACTTTCCACCTTAGACCCAAAACCACACACACACACACACGTATTTTACATTTATGTGGTTATTGTGTATATGTGTGCGTGTGTTTGGGAAACAAGTTCTATTTTTTAAAAAGTTTCACTAAATCATACTTACCCTTGCTTTTTGCAATAAACTTAGTTTCCATTTACTCTGCTTTATTTTTTTAAATGCTGATAACAACTCACTTTTTTTTTTTTTGCCATGCTGCATAGCATGCAGGATCTTAGTTCCCTGACCAGGGAGCGAACCCACGTTCCCTGCAGTGGAAGTGTGGAGGCTTAACCACTGGACTGCCAGGGAAGTCCCACAACCCATTAATTTGATTCCACAGCCCATTAACAGTTGGGGTGTTTAAGAGCCCTGCTCATCTTAGTACATAGAAACGTCTCTTCACCTTGTGCTGTGAGCTGGAACGCAGTGGTGACTGTGTGTGTGGACAGTGGCGACAGGTTCTGACTCCATCAGGTAACAACCCAAAGCTCTCTGGGACTGGGGTCTGGTTCTCTAAGGCCGATCACTCAGAAAAACAGCCTGAAACCAGTGTAGCCTATCATTCCTCAAGAGAAAAACACTGAGTTTGAAATTTAATAGAACGTAGTAACTGTATAATCTCTATTCCCAAAGACAAAAGTAACTGCTGGTCTACAGTTTGAAGTCAATAACTGAATCTCCCAGTGTAGTGGAAACAGCCTTAACCTTGGGGTCTGACCTAGATCCTCTTCCTGGCTAGTCATTTCATTCCCTCTGTCTTGAGCGGATCACAGCAGCTGTTTTCTTATACATAAAATGGAAGAATAACACCAATGTGATTTATCTCAGAGTTATGCAAAAGCTCTTAAGGGAAACTGGAAGTGCTGTATAAGCGATTATGTTGAATCTGTCTTAGAGTGTCTGTACCTTTAGTGTTGAATATTCATATTTGTTTGAGGGTCCATAGCCATGCAGAGCTTTTTCCCACTAAATACATTTATGTGAAGGCACAGCGATCATTCTCCCCCTGGATACTTGGGATATTAGAGTTTCATGACTTCATGGCAAACAGATGGGGAAACAGTAGAAACAGTGGCTAACTTTCTTTTTCTGGGCTCCAAAATCACTGCAGATGGTGACTGAAGCCATGAAATTAAAAGACGCTTACTCCTTGGAAGGAAAGTTATGACCAATCTAGATAGCATATTCAAAAGCAGAGACATTACTTTGCCAACAAAGGTCCATCTAGTCAAGGCTATGGTTTTTCCAGGGGTCATGTATGGATGTGAGAGTTAGACTATAAAGAAAGCTGAGTGCCAAAGAATTGATGCTTTTGAACTGTGGTGTCGGAGAAGATTCTTGCGAGTCCCTTGGACTGCAAGGAGATCCAACCAGTCCATCCTAAAGGAGATCAGTCCTGGGTGTTCATTGGAAGGACTGATGTTGAAGCTGAAACTCCAACACTTTGGTCACCTGATGCAAAGAGCTGACTCATCTGAAAAGACCCTGATGCTGGGAAAGATTGAGGGCAGGAGGAGAAGGGGACGACAGATCACCGATTCAATGGACATGGGTTTGGGTGGATTCCAGGAGTTGGTGATGGACAGGGAGGCCTGGCGCGCTATGGTTCATGGGGTCGCAAAGAGTTGGACATGACTGAGCGACTGAACTGACCACTTTTCAGTTATATACCCAGCGCATCTGATCATTTTTCCACCTGAAATGAAGCTGCGAGGTAAATCTCATTCATTTGATACATAAAGAAGAACCAAAGACAGAAAAATCTGTTGTGAAAATGCTGCAAACCATTTGCTTTACTAGACACAGAGAGAAAAACAATCAAGTGGAGAGAAGCAGAAGAAAGAGGTGAGTTTCTTTTACAGGGAAGAACGAGAAGATATCCACTCAACCACAGCACACGGGTCCCCATTCCTCTTTGCCTTTTCACCTATAATTCTTCAAGAGAAGATGATATACTTCAAGAGCCCTGAAAATCTTGTGCCTGGAGAGGGGAGGGGTTCAGGCTGATTTCAAAGCATGGGGAACTCAATATGCTAAGTTCAAGGTTTTCTAACCAAATTGGAGACACTGACCAAGTATTAAATACTTTGGAGATGCCATTAAAATCTCTTCTGGTCAGTTTCCTTATTTTACAGTCACAACTCATATATTATAATACTAATTGCAATGAAATCCTTGAGCTTAGAAAAGGCTGATCTGGAGCCAATTTCTTGTGCGTACCAGAGTTATAAAAGAAATACAAATATGTTCATTTTTCTCTACCAGGGGGATGACCACCAACCACCTAAGTAGCCCTGGTGTGTGTGTGTGTGTGCATGTGCATGCATGTGCAAGTAATTCTAGCATATGTGTGTGTGTATGCACACACACGTGTGCATGCTCAGTCATATCTGACTCTTTGCGACCCCATGGACTGTAGCCCACCAGGCTCCCCTGTCCATGGGATTCTCCAGGCAAGAATACTGGAGTGGGTTGCCATTTCCTTCTCCAGGGGATCTTCCTGACCCAGGGATTGAACCTGTGTCTCCTGCATTGGAAGACAGATTTTTTTTTTTTTTAACCACTGAGCCACTTGGGAAGCCCAATCCTGGCATGACCATTCAGCTAACATCTTTTTTTTTTAATCAGCAAAACAGTGAGGAGTACTTTAAAATTTTCTTTACGACCCAGATTTTTGTAGCTATAATTGCTGGGGGGTTCCATTCATTTTCTCAAAAGCAATTTTTTGAAAATACATATATAGCATTTTTCAGCTACTCTCATTCAACAGTCATCTGTTAGGATCAAGCCAAGGGTGTAACGGGAGAGGATGTCAATTAGCATCAGTGTAAGGTAGTGAGAAAAAGCTCTCCTTGGCTGTGGGACCAGGGCCACTTGCCCCAGTGCCTCTACAGATTTCAAGGGTAACCATCTCTCCTCCCTTCCACCACAACCCACCAGCTCACCAAGGTGGACTGAATCCCCCCAGTCCATCACATTCTCTCCTTTCCCACAGTATGATGACAGTGACCTTGGCCCCAGCCCCTGCCTGCTGTTCCTGTCTTATGTTGCCCTCTCTGATCTCCTCCTACCACTGAGAATCTGACCACCTTACTCTGCTGCTAACACTTTTCCATCACTCCCCATGTAGCCTCATGTGAAGTGGATTTTAGGCCCTTTGCTTGAATAATAAAATGACGATAAGAAAACCTCATAGGATTATTGTAAGAATTAGACAGTATAATGGAAATAAAACCATCTGTTTAAATAAAGTGAAACCACAAATATAAGAAGATATATTAGTTCAGTTCAGTTCAGTCGCTCAGTCATGTCCGACTCTTTGTGACCCCATGAATCGCAGCACGCCAGGCCTCCCTGTCCATCACCAACTCCCGGAGTTCACTGAGACTCACGTCCATCAAGTCAGTGATGCCATCCAGCCATCTCATCCTCTGTCGTCCCCTTCTCCTCCTGCCCCCAATCCCTCCCAGCATCAGGGTCTTTTCCTATGAGTCAACTCTTCACACGAGGTGGCCAAAGTATTGGAGTTTCAGCTTTAGCATCAGTCCTTCCAAAGAACACCCAGGGCTGATCTCCTTTAGAATGGACTAGTTGGATCTCCTTGCAGTCCAAGGGACTCTCAAGAATCTTCTCCAACACCACAGGTCAAAAGCATCAATTCTTCGGCGCTCAGCTTTCCTCACAGTCCAACTCTCACATCCATACATGACCACTGGAAAAACCATAGCCTTAACTAGATGGACCTTTGTTGGCAAAGTAATGTCTCTCCTTTTGAATATGCTATCTAGGTTGGTCATAACTTTTCCTCCAAGAAGATATATTAAGGGGAATTTAAATTTATCAGTAATTAATAAATTAGCTAACTAAAATTACTCAAGTAATTAAGTTGATTTTAATGCATTATATCAGAGGTATGATGGATTTATACAAGCTATAATGTTAAAGTGGTGATATTGATTTTCCTCACATTACACATACAATATCAGATGTTATGGCCAAATCAGTGCTTAAGTGGGAAGCATCTAAATAATAGTTTTGCTTATAATACATATATGGCACTTGACATTATGTAGAAAAAGCTATGCAGTCCTGATTTTTCCTCTTGGAACTCTATTAGACCACAAATCTATACCTTTTCAAAAGATGTGTCTAATAGTGTTTCTCATCATTATAGAAAACCAAAACAAAATGCCAACACATCTGCAGATGCTTACCGGGGGCAGAAATCGTGCAATCACATGTTCTAGAATAAATATTCAACAACAAATAAGTTATAACCCATTGATATCTAGTAAGTAATCACAGTTGTGTGTTAGGAACCAATTTGAGTTACTAGTCCCAGGGACAATCCTGAGTCTCCAGAGACAAGTTTTGTGCCCCTGAACAAAATTAAACCTGTAATGTTGTAAATATCAATAAAAATGGAAGCCTAAGGCCAAATTTTCTCAGAAATAAAATGAGTAAGAGAATGCAAGTAGGAAATGCATAAAATGTTAGGCTACTTGGAAAAGTTACAACTGCTTAATGAATTACATCACAGCTAACTTGGGTTTGTGCTTCCCTGATAGCTCAGTTGGTAAAGAATCTGCCTGCAATGAGGGAGAACCCAGTTTGATCCCTGGGTCGGGAAGATCCACTGGAGAAGGGATGCTGCTAAGTCACTTCAGTCGTGTCCGACTCTGTGCGACCCCATAGACAGCAGCCCACCAGGCTTCCCCGTCCCTGGGATTCTCCAGGAAAGAACACTGGAGTGGGTTGCCATTTCCTTCTTCAATGCATGGAAGTGAAAAATGAAAGTGAAGTCGCTCAGTCATGTCCGACTCTTAGCGACCCCATGGACTGCAGCCTACCAGGCTCTTCTGTCCATGGGATTTTCCAGGCAAGAGTACTGGAGTAGAGTACCACTGCCTTCTCCGAGGAGAAGGGATAGGCCTGGAAAATTTCATGGGCTGTATAGTGCACGGGATCGCAAAGAGTTGGATACAACTGAGTGATTTTAACTCACTTCACTAACTTGGATTTTAGTTAAGTGAGACCAAAATTGTTCTACCAGGAAACAGACAACAAAACCCATGTTACTATTCAGAGTGGTGTAGTTACAGACACCCAGCAAGTGTTTCCTAAATATCTGCTCATCAAATCGATTAACAAACAAAGATTCAGAGGCTCTCCTATGGTTACTACTATTGACTCAAATATAATTTTTCTTACTAGTGTTATTTAAAAATAATGACTCCAAGATTTTCCCAATGAACACACAAAATACTCGTGATATTCCAGAGTAATGTCCTGTGAAACACAAACAGTACATTTTGCAGCCCTTCCCTCTCCAAGAATATGGTCTTTGGGATAGAGAATTTCCTTCTGTCCAACCAAACTGTGTGGGAGCTTTGAGATCCTGGGACTTGTAACTTTATGCTAATATTTGTGGACTTCTACCAGAAAGCAGACATAATACACACATGATATCACAACCAGTACTCACACCCCCAGCCTCACACCAGTTAGTGATGGTGCTCTTTCCTACTTGGCCTAGAATTCATCTTCAATGTCAATTTCAACAGAGTATTCCACACAGCCCTGTTAACTGCTGTGTGTATTCATTTGACAAATATCACTGGGCTCTTGCTACGAGCCAGGCACTGTACCTGGGAGGCAGATTGTAGATACAAGTAATTAAGGCAGACATGGGCTTTGCCCTCACAGGGCTCACACTGACAACTGATTTGACACTCAGAGTGATGGTTATTTGCCAGATCCGCTCTGTTGTACAGTGGAAGTGGAGATAGTTCTAAACAGCTAAGTGTCTCTTCTATTTTCAAAGGGGATTGAAGCTGACAGTTTCTGCACCCCTATCTACTGGCTCCATAAATCATGAGATCTACCAAGGAATGTAGCAGCTGGGTAATAACAGTGTTATTTCTTAGGGGGAAAAAATAAGAGATGATCTTCTTTCACTCATTTTTAAGTATTTGATTTACAAGTCATGTTTTATGAGGAAGAACAAAGTGACAAGTCATCTTCCTTATTCCTTCCAGGGATCCATTTCTACTGTGGATCCAATAAAGCCACAGGAGAAAGTTTCATGAGAATTTTAGAATGAATGAATTTTGCCTCCACTTCCACTAGAGAGACAGGAACAGAAGTGTTTTCTTTCCTCTGCAAGGGGCAGAAAGAACATACATAACCTACTATGTGGAGCTAGGAAAAGCGATCAGATGGCTGAGCGTGTGACACGATCCACTGCCGCTGCCACACTTGGTGTGTCTTCTCCTCATCCTGCCCTCCTGTCCCGCCCACCATCCTCTCTTCCATCTTGGGGAAGGTGGTTCTGCCTTCCCCAAGCAGAGCTCCCTGGCCTCCTTCCTCCTCTTATTTTTAAGTAGGCTGGTTGCATTCCTATGGTGGGGATTAGCTACGAAGCTGGTGTCTCCTCCAGTTCTCCACCCACCCAGAAAAGTGCAAAATGTACAAATAGTGAGTTTGGCGGAGCAGAACAGAAGAGTGGCTCAGTCAAAGGGGGAATATATGTATACACACAGCTGATTCACTTCTGTCCTACAGCAGAAACTAACGCAACATTGTAAAGCAATTAACCTTCAAAAAAAAATCAAGCTGATAAGAGCAAAGATACTACTGCTAATATCATACTACTTACTGTTCTACTGTCTGTAAAACTAACCCTGACTCTGGAAAATTACATACTAGGCTCCAGTAAAGCACTGTCTCATTGCCTTATTTTAAAAAGAAGATTCCCACCAAAGCCTAAATCTATGTAGGTGCTGCCTTCAATGCAAAGATGCAGTTCTTTAACTCACTGGGAGGAAGATCCACGATGCTATTGACACTGACGGTTGGTTGTTTCCTTTTTTAACCTGTGTGTGTGTCTTGAAGTGCCTACTAATTTTGATTTATGCATTCTTAGAGCTCTCGCTCTAAGGCTAGAGTCTTGTGCAAGTTTTGGAAACTGGCTGGAATGAAACAAGGAAGAACAAAGGGACAAGTCATCTTCCTGATTCTTTCCAGGGATCCATTTCTCCTGTCACTTTATATTTCTTTGAGAATTTTACATTTCTTCCCTCTGAACATTGTTTCATTTCTTCATTCGCCAAGGAGGGACAAGCTTAAAAAAATTACACTACAAAAATCATAACCAGAAAATGATTCAACTTTGTCTTTTGCCCTTTCAGTGACATGTGCCAGCTCTTATATCATTACAATATTCGTTTGTGAACGTGAAATAATACTGTATCATGAACGGAATTAATTTTGTAACCTTCAAGCAACATTAGCAACACTACACTTAGGAATTTAGTAAAGAACAATGTTTTACAAGTTTAGCATATCAGAGAATGCAGTTGTGTGAAAGGACAAAAAAATCTTGTATTCTACTTTGGGCTTCTCATTTAAGAAATAGAACTAAAATCTTGCCATTCACTTATTCATACCGTGATGTGCCAGACAGTATTCTAGGAGACACAGATACAGTAGTGAAGAAAACAGACATACAAAACAGACAAGAGTCATTCCCATCAGGGAGCATGCAGTTGACCAACTGGTCCTTGAAAATTCTGGTTGAAACTGACACTCAAGAAACATATTAAAATGTACTCCACAAGTTTTGACAGCTAGGTAGAATCTCCTTCCTGGCCCATTTCATTCATACTCATGAGAAAAGCGCCCTTTCCATGGACCAGGTGGATTGATGACCTGCTGCACAGCTACAGAAAAGACAATGTGGAAAATGAAGCTCTTACCATTAATAAATATGTAGATGGTAGATTCTGCTTTGTTCTTGGAAGCAGGTGCAGAGAGATATCTGCAGCTGTAGAAGCCAGTGTGGTTGGCCTGAGCCGCGTTCAAGGTCAAAGTGCTGCAGAATTTCTTGAGGTTCTTTCCACAGGCAGATTTAGTGATGTTAAGCTTCCCGCTTTGGTTTTCCCTGTTCACAGCTTCAGGCAGATACCAGGCATGGGCAGCTCCTCCTCTGCAATCAGAGAGGAGAAAACAAAACACTGTCAGGGTTAGGGCCAGTGCCAAAGCATTCATTTCATTACGAAGCACTATCCTGAGGTCTTGGGCTTCTCTAGTGGCTCAGATGGTAAAAGAATCCGCCTGCAATGCAGGAGACCTGGGTTCAATCCCTGGGTCAGGAAGATCCCCTGGAGAAGGAAAACCCACTCCAGTATTCTTGCCTGGAGAATCCCATGGACAGAGGAGCCTGGTGGGCTACAGTCCATGGGATCACAAAGAGTTGGAGACATCTGATTTTTATATAAATACTATATATACATGGGGGGGGGGTGGTCTAAGTCCAGTCATCTGCTTTACAGAAGAGTAACACATTTAGAAAAACTTTTAAACAACTCAAAATGTTCAGGGCATCCCTTCCTCTGATTCCTTGTGAGTGAGTAATTCATCTCTCCCGTAGACGAATGAATCACCCTCCGTGGGAGGCTGGATGCATGTGGTTTGCACTCGGCAGATGGCAGGAAACCATGGCCATCTACCTGTCTGCTCTAGGAGGCCACCTTTCTACTCCCCTGGGGAAGGGTTTTGCCTTAGGAAGGACAAGCAGATGGTCCCCAAACCAATACAGTCACTCACCTGCATTTGAGATTCAGCGTCTGGCCAGCTTGCACCACGTGCCGGGTGCCTTTTAAACTCAGTTCAGGATGTGTTAATATTGAACCTGAACTAGATCCTGGAAAATAAAAGTTGAAGTGTATTATTTATTTTTCAAAAAAAACATTTGACTGTTCCAGGTCTTAGAAACTCTCGAGTTTCAACTTGTGGGATCTAGTTCCCTGGCAAGGGACTGAACCCAGGTCTCCTAAATTTACATCACGAAGTCTTAGCCACTGGCCCACCAGGGAAGTCCCTTGAAATGTGTTTTTTGAAAATTGCCCTCTCGTCTTTTTCTCTTTTCTCTTTTAAGTTAATTCCTATAAGTTCCTTTTATGGAAAGCTATAAATTCCATATGCAAAAAAGTACATCTAATACAAATATATTTCATTTCACAAAATTTTTGTAATCTAAGACTTGCTTACAAGTATTATATATCCTACTATGCCAAATGACCTAAAAATATTCAAAAGCCCATTAACTTAGAACATTAATAAGTTCAATTTATGGTTCAAAAAACAACCATATTAAGACTATATCGTAACTTATTAAAATATTCAGGATTAAATATCAATGTCATCCAAAGTATATTTCTAATATTGAACCAACATGAGTCATTTGGTTATACAGGCCTGTCTGATCTTTTTTCTGAATACTTTTCCTGGATTCTAGACATAGTTCACTCATTAATTGAGTCATGGTATTTTGGGCAATTCATTTCTCTTTCTGAACCGGTTTCCTCATGTGGAAAACTAATTATAGAATCAAAATCAGTTTTAGAAGCCACTTTGCTTATCTTACATAATCTCCAAGTTTCCTCTTTAGTGGAACAGAGAAGAGGGAACTGTCCGTTCCTACGTGACACTTGACAAGTATATTTTGTGGGAATCGTTATGAGACCATGAGATCAGCTATGAAAAAGTGCATTGAAGTCAACATCTCCATACAACACGGTATCCCCATACAACACAATATCCCTTTACAACATGATGTCCCTTTACAACACAACATCTCTATACAACACAATATCCATCCATGGGATCTGCTATGAGACCCTGGCCAAGTCACTTCTCTCCAGATCTCAGTTCTCTTATCCGTAAGGCAGGAGACTGGACTAGATGACTCTGGGTCTCTGTCCATTTCTGCCATCCCCAGAGCCAGGATTCTTTGAGCCACTGGTGCCATAGAAGTTGAAATTCTGCTGAAGCTCTTGTTGATTTATCAGGAGACACCTCAATCAGGAGCTCTCTCCTCCTCCCCTATTCTCTCTCTCCTCTTCGCCCTTTTTTTTAACCAGCTTTTTCCTGGTAAAAGCAGGAGTTTGGGGCTCAGGATTAGCAGGGATAAAGGTTGGGGGAGGGTAGGTAGAATCTAGAAAAATGGTATAGATGATCTTATTTGCAAAACAGAAATAGAGATACAGATGTAGAGAACAAACATATGGACACCAAGACGGGGAAAGGAGGGTGACGAATGAATTGGGAGATTGAGACTAACAAATATACACTATTGATGCTGTGTATAAAATAGATAAACTAATAAGGTCCTGCAGTATAGCACAGGGAACTCTACTCAGTGCTCTGTGGTGACTTGGATGGGAAGGAAATCCAAAAAAGAAGGGATATATGTATACACAGAACCGATTCACTTTGCTGTGCAGTAGAAACCAAAACAACACTGTAAAGTCACTTTACTCCAAAAAAATTAATTTTAAAAAAATGCTCGGGGGAAGGAGAAAAGATATTCTCAGAGGGAGCGAAGTTACATATGTGGAGCTGATCTTAGGGAATATTTTCACATAAAAAAATCAGTTTCCAGCTCTAAAACACAGGGAGCTCATCTTGGAGCTCTGTGATGACCTAAAGGGGTGGGATGGGGGAGGTGAGGGAGGCTCAGGCAGGAGGTGATATATGTATAATTATGGCTGATGTGCAATGTTGTATGACAGAAACCAACACAACATTGTAAAGCAATTTTCCTCCAACTAAAAAATAAATCAAAACAATAAAATAAATAATGCAAAAAAAAAAAAGCCTTCTAAAATGGACTCCAAAGCAGAAAATGGGATCTTGGACCACAGACCTGCACATGTCAGGTTCCATGGGGAAGTCTAGCAATGCTCCCTAGTGTTGCTCTCTGGTTCTAATAGTGCAAAGAAAACGAGACTCGGTGGCACACCTGCATGGGAAGCTTCACGTCGCCATGTCCTGAAGGCATGCCCTCGGCACTCCTAAGCAGGCCGTTTCTTGGTATACTCATGAGTGAATCGGAAAGCTGCCAGGCACAGCCTGGGGACTTGGTTCTCTGTCACCTGAGTGGCAGGCATGCTGCCTGGCATGTGACAGATAGACACCCTTGTCACCGATACCTGGCAGAATCACGCCCCTGCCCCACTCCCATCAGAGAATGTTTTGCTGGGTATGTAACTCCAACAAAGATGTTAACATTATCTGCTTTCCTGGTGTTGCTGTTTTATTAAATATTTTTAAAGTCACTTTTTAAAAAAAGATTATTTTTTGGTGTGGACCATTTTTCAGTCTTTATTTGTTACAATATTGCTTCTATTTTGTGTTTTGGTTTTTTGGCTGCGAGGCATGTGGAATCTTAGCTCCCTGACCAGGGATCGAACCTGTACCCCCTGCATTGGAAGGCGAAGTCTTAACTACTGGACCTCTACGGAAGTCCCCAAAGTCACTTTTATATACAATAGGCCCTGGTATTGAAATACAACGGGAACAAATGGTTCAGTACTGACTAGCTGCTACTGCTGCTGCTACGTCGCTTCAGTCGTGTCTGACTCTGTGCGACCCCATAGACGGCAGCCCACTAGACTCCTCTGTCCCTGGGATTCTCCAGGCAAGAATACTGGAGTGGGTTGCCATTTCCTTCTCCAATGCATGAAAGTGAAAAGGGAAAGTCAAGTTGCTCAGTTGTGTCCGACTCTTAGCGACCCCATGGACTGCAGCCTACCAGGCTCCTCCGTCCATGGGATCTTCGAGGCAAGAGTACTGGAGTGGGGTGCCATTGACTAGACTTAAGTTCAAATGACTGTACCATTGAGATCCAGTTGGTCTATTAAATAACCTCACAGAACAGGCCAACGGATTCAGGTACCTAAAGAAAAATTTTGTCCTTTCCTCACCTTTGAGTTTCCTGAGGCAACAAGTAGCTCAAAATCCATGACCCAGAAGAACACTAGGTCTTTCTAAAGCCACAGCCAGCAACTGATAATGCCTGCCCTGAAAAACACCCAGGCCAGAGCATGGAATGTTGAGGGTTTCATTGAGCAATTGTTCGTGGGTTGTAGCAGGTCCACCCAAGCTTCCTGTGGAAAATTCTGGGCAATAAGTGGTAGGTGTCTCTGTGGTTTGTGTGCACATAGTAAGCTTTCCCATCCAGGAGCAGCCAAGGGGCAGATGCCTTCCTTCTCCTGGCGGGACGTGAGCCTTCCTTTTTTTTCAGTTGCTATTTTGGTTTCCAAATTGTGTGACTCTTTGCTCTGTGAGTGCCTAGAACACCAGCACTCCTGACCCTTGTCAGAGAGAACCATAAGCCTTAAAGAACCACCCAAATTCCACCAGAGAGAAGCATCACGCAGAGAAGATCCCTTAAAAAATATGCCCTCTGCACGTCCCTCTCTGCTTCTCCCACTTCAGCCTCCAACCAAAAAACAACACAAAACAACCAACCTGAGTGATTAGCTAAGACACTGAGAGAAAAACAGCATTAAGGGAAAGTTTGGGGGGAGAGAAATGTTGATAGAAATATTTTGCTATAGAACTTGTTTCCACCGACATAATGAATTTTGTACTTGGAACGAGGAAGCTAGAAAAAAGTAGGTGACTGAAAGAAAGGAAAGGAGAGGTATAAGGAAATGGTATTTTGAAGTAACTGGACACTTTGGGACATCACATTCTTCAGTTAATAGGAAACTAGAATCTCATAAAGATGAACAGAGATGCCAAAACTACAGTTCAAAAGGAAAACTGACAAGGGAAAAGTGAGACACTTATTCATCAACTATTCTGAAATTTCAATAGGCTTTAAAACATTTCTTTGAAGCAGTTTAATGCACTTACACCTACTTGTGTAATGAAATATTTAACTAATGTTTTTTGAGTATCTCTGGCACGTCAGACATTTTCCCCAACTCGATCATAATGTGTATAAGGACGTGAATATGCATATATTCCAAGATCCCACATCTTCCCACCAAGGAAGACTCTGTTTGCTCTGCTCATGAGTAGGTCAGAGTCACATTGTTCATTTAGAAATAAATCGACAGGATACTTCATTTCAAAGGGTGGAGTGCTATGACTTTACAATGGTCCCCCACTGTGAGGCTCAGATGGGGATCAGGACTTTTCACTGTTTGCCAGGGTAGCCTAGAAGCCTGGTTTAAAAGTTATTGTCCCCTCAGAGAACTAGGTGGTCTGTGAACCATTGTTTTCATCAAAGTTAACGACAGTAGAATCATGGGGGTCCAAGGGATCTCCTTATATCAGGAAAAATAACTCTTTAAATAAAATCAAACAGAAAACTCAAACAAAAAATGCAGTCAACAACGTGAAAAGGCACTCCACGGACTGGGGGAAAATATTTGCAAATCATATATCTGCTAAGGGGTTAATATCCAAAACGTATATTTAAAAAACCCACACACAACTCAATAGGAGAAAACCAAACCCATTTTACAAATGGGCAGCTGCTGCTGCTGCTGCTAAGTCACTTTAGTCGTGTCTGACTCTGTGCGACCCCAAAGACGGCAGCCCACCAGGCTCCCCCGTTCCTGGGATTCTCCAGGCAAGAACAATGGAGTGGGTTACCATTCCCTTCTCCAATGCATGAAAGTGAAAAGGGAAAGTGAAGTCGCTCAGTCATATCCAACTCTTAGTGACCCCATGGACTGCAGCCTACCAGGCTCCTCTGTCCGTGGGATTTTCCAGGCAAGAGTACTGGAGTGGGGTGCCATTGCAGAGGATCTGAATATTTTCCCCAAAGACAGATGATCAACACACAAAGATGCTCAACATCATGGATCATCAGGGAAACGCAAATCAAAACCACAGTGAGATATCACCTCACACACAGAATGACTATTATCAAAAGGACATGCAATAGTAAGAATTGCGGAGAGGGTGGAGAAAAGGGAACCCTTGTGCACTGTTGATGGGAATGTAAACTGTGCGGCCACTACAGAGAACAGAAAGAATTTTTCTCAAAAAGTTAAAAATAGAACTCTCATCTGCTGCTGCTGCTAAGTCGCTTCAGTCGTGTCCGACTCTGTGTAACCTCATAGATGGCAGCCTACCAGGCTCCCGTCCCTGGGATTCTCCAGGCAAGAACACTGGAGTGGATTGCCATTTCCTTCTCCAATGCATGAAAGTGAAAAGTGAAAGTGAAGTCGCTCAGTCGTGTCCGACTCTTAGCGACCCCAGGGACTGCAGCCTACCAGGCTCCTCCGTCCATGGGATTTTCCAGACAAGAGTACTGGAGTGGGGTGCGAGCTATCATATGGTCCAGCAATTCCATGTCTAAATATTTATCTGAAGGAAATGAAAACACGGAAAGACATGCATTCACATGTTAACTGCAGCATTATTTATAATAGTCAAGGCATGAAAGCAACCTGAGCTCCACTGATGGATGAAAAAAGAAGATGGATGGGTCTATATACTCACTGGAGTACTACTCAGCCATAAAAAAGAATGCAATCTTGTCATCTGATTCCATACGGATGGACCTTGAGGCCATTATGCTAAGTGAAATAAGTCAGAGAAAGACAAGTATGGTATGATCTCACATGTGGAATCCAAAAAAAAAAAAATCAAAACAAAAACAAACTAAATGCAGACTGTGGAAATGGACTTTTGTCACAGGCTTCATTATCAGGAAAAACTAGTAAGGTCAAGCAGAGTGGGCTAATAGCATTAAAAAGCTGATATGTATATATACTCTTATGTGACCACTGACACTTTGTATTGTCCTTGCTTGAATAGTTTCCTTCATTGTTTGTCTGTTCCGTGTTATCAGGTAGGTAGAAAGAGAAGAGACCTTTATGGCCCTTAAACAAACACCCCTTCATTCCCCACATGATGACCTCTGGGAGGAAGCCCATGCATAGACGGTCCTAAGATGCTGCCTCTTTCCCACCTGTACTTCACTGGCAAGATGGGATGCTTTCTTTGATCTCAGTAGGAAGAGTGAATAAAATTCCAAGTAAATAAAAAGGCTTTATTTTGCAACCAAATCAAAGCCCAAATGACTGAGACTCTTTCTTCAAAACTCTTCAAAGCTACCATGATGGACACTGAAAGAGGGAACACCGACCTCGGGTCATCATGAACCCGACAGCCTTGCCCATCACTGTTAAGACTGGGAGACGGTTCTTATATAAAAAGTGGCCAAAAAGTATCTTTAGAACACCACTTTTTATTTATCTAAGTAATAACAGTGCTCTGATGGGTTAAATGCAACTTCTAGACAAGCTCTTTAGCCCCTCTTCCTTCCAGACACCCCCTTACCCCTACTATACTGAAATCAAAGGGTTGTTCTCTGTAAGAAAGGGGCCTTTTTCAAACAGGAATCATGAAACAGCTATGTTTTTCCATTTTTGATTGAGAACATGAATCCCCCCAGCTCTACTACTAGCTAGCTCTGTTGTGGCCAAGAGCAAGTCACCTTAAGCCTCAGATTCTTCATCAGCTCACAGAGGAGGCTGGAGTTAGATTCTGACAGCCCCTTCCGGCCTAAAAAGCCAGTGATTTTTATATCCACAGTAATTAATAGCAATGTACAAGTTAGAAACCACTTTTAAAAACATAACCTCTGGAAAACCAAATAACCCATTTTAAAAATAGATTAAGGATCTGAATAGACATGTCACGTGCCAGTTACCAGATGAAAAGATGCTGGAATCCATGAGGAAAATGCAAATCAAAACCACAGTGAAGTACCAATTTCACACCCACTTGGATGCTTCAATTAGGGGAAAAAAAATAGTAAGAAGTGTTGATCAAGATATGGAGGAATAAGAGCCCTTGTATATTGCTGGTAGGATTATAAAGTGATGCAATCGTGTTGGAAAACAGACAGCCGTTCCTTAAAAGGTTAAACATAAGTTAAACCTATGACCCAGCAATTCCACTCTTAGGTATCTACCCAAGAACTAAAAACATATGTCCACATAAAAACTTGTAAACAGATGTCCATAGCAGCATTACTTCTAATATCCAAAAAAGTGGAAACAACCCCAATGATGGATAAACAAAATGCAGTCAATCCATACAACGAAACCTTATTTGGCAATAAAAAGAAATAAAGTATAGAGACATGCTACAACATACATGACCCTAGAAAACGCGGAGCTGGTTCACACAGAGCAAAGGCCTGGTGGGGACGCAGTGAGAAGGTGGCCGTCTACAAGGCATGCAGAGAGGTCTCAGGAGAAACCAAAACTGATGACACCTTGAGGTTAGACTTCCAGCTTCCAGAACCACGACAAAATCAATCCTCTTGTTTAAAAACCAAAACCACTATACCAAGTAAAAGAAGCCCGTTATGAATGCCCACATATTGTTTGACTCCACGTACATCACATGTCCAGAACAGGCAAATCCATAAAGACAGAAGGCAGGGGTCAGGCTGGGGGAGAAGGGAACAGGAGTGACTAATATGGAAACTTCTTTATGGGGTGAAAACATTCTAATATTAGATAGTGGTAATGGTCATTCAACTCTGTGAATATATTAAAAATCACTGACTTACAATTTACAATGGCTTGTTTTACGGTATGTGAATTTTATCTCACTAAAGCTGCTTTTGAATAACTGTGGTGCTGGAGAAGACTCTTGAGAGTCTCTTGGACTACAAGATCAAACAAGTCAATCCTAAAGGAAAACAACCCTGAATGTTCATTGGAAGGACTGATGCTGAAGATGAAGCTCCAATACTTTGGCCACCTGATGTGAAGACCCGACTCACTGGAAAAGACCCTGATGCTGGGAAAGACTGAAGGCAAAAGAAGAGAGGGGCAGAGGATGAGATGGTTAGCACCACTGATTCAATGGACACGAATCTGAGCAAACTCCAGAAGATAGTGAAGGACAGGGAAGCCTGGCATGCTGCAGTTCACGGGGTCGCAAAGAGGCAGACGTGACTTAGCAAATAAACAACGACAACAGCAACAACAAAAAAAACTTATGACGGAAATAATCACCGTTATGCTGACCATTGCACTATTTTGAACTTTTTTGCTACATATAACCTCATCAGTGTTAAATTTTGAACTTTTGTTTCTCCAATTTACAGCTTCAGAAGGCTAATTTTAGAAAAACAATTTTCCTTCTTGTTCAGTAACATCATTACTTATGTATTAGAAGATTTACAAACATACGGCAAAAAACACAGCTTGTTTCCCCAAATTGCAATTCTTTAATTTTAATTTAAAATTGCTTCAAATTGCATATGGAATCTTAACTATTTAAATTGTAATTTTAACAAATTGAGTCACACAAAATTATGTCGCTAGAGCTCTTGGAAGAAATCTACTGGTATTTCCTTTTATAGTAAAATGACTGATTTCTAATGTATTTGTTTTTAATGCAAAGCTTCGTATATCAAGTTCATTTCAAATGAGATGCATCTGTCTTTGATTCTGCATACCACATTTTCAATAGTACATAATCCTACATGATAAATGACCTCTTTATCTAAATATGAATCCCCAAGTATCATGTTTCTAAAATTTGATGTTAAGATCACGAGCCTTTACCAAGGTTGTATGAGGTTAATTAAACATAATTCATAATAAAAGAAGACTTTCTTTCCTCAAGATGTAGCTTATTAAAAGCTTAAGTCTCATAGACTAAATCTCAGAATCTTTTTGGTTGGTGGCAGGGGTGGGAAAAAGGTGAAGAATGCAGTCGCAAATAAACCAAAATTTCTAGAAACTTCCAAAACTTTTGTTTGAGATGCTAATGCCTACAGGGCTCTAATAATTGTTAAAAAAGTTAACTCTTGGTCTTAATTTCTGTGTCTTGCCTCTCATAAAGTATTTGCCAGATAATACGAGGAGTCCTTTATAACTGATCACACTAGTCAGAATGACTCTTAAAGATTACAGCACTGGGGTAGCAGACAGGCACACACGCTACCGGAGGCATCATAAAGTACATTTTCTGTCACCTCTAGCATGATGGGGAAAGACCAGAGGGCTTCTGTTCTATCTGCCTAGAGACTATATCAAAATGGGGATGGCATGGGAATTTGTACAACAGCAGCATAACTCAAGTGAGTCCCACAGTGAGAAGCAATATTGGTTTCTTAAATGTTATTTTTCTCCCCAAATCAACTGGCCTTAAATCAAGGAAGGATCTAAAGAAATGAAAGGATGTTTATGAAAGTGTGTGCACACATACAGAGGCATCTGCGCATATGCACACGCGTCTCTCTCTGGGAAGTTTGTGTTAGGTGCGGTGGGAGGTTGGTGTAGAAATGAGAGGGGTCAGGGTGTGTGCGGCTACTGCACCTTCAGTCTTAGGCACATAGAACTCCTTTCATGCTGGGAGTCAGAAACCAACATGTGCTCAGCAACAGCCAAAGCTCTCACTCACTGCTGACTAATCCCTGGCGGAGATAGGACTGTGACTTTTAGATGGACAAATACAGGATATTTTAGATTACAGTAACTGCGTTATTGATCTTCTGGGTTAGGGAGCTGCTTCCAGCAATGATACACCTAATTTGTAGAAAGTTGGTAATCCCAGAGACTATTTTCTTTTTCATCTTTACATGAAACTATTTTATCACAGGGACCCACAAAAAAGAAATCACTGGCTTCTTGCTTTAGAGTTTCTGCTACCCAATGTTATCCCTAGATCATCAGATTTGAAATACAAATGATCTGATCTCCATGCCTTAATAGAAAATCTAAGAGTCATTTCTATAGCATTCAGTTCAGTTCAGTTGCTCAGTCGTGTCCGACTCTTTGCGACCTCATGAATCGCAGCACGCCAGGCCTCCCTGTCCATCACCAACTCCCGGAGTTCACTCAAACTCACGTCCATTGAATCAGTGATGCCATCCAGCCATCTCATCCTCTGTCGTCCCCTTCTCCTCCTGCCCCCAATCCCTCCCGGCATCAGAGTCTTTTCCAATGAGTCAACACTTCGCATGAGGTGGCCCAAGTATTGGAGTTTCAGCTTTAGCATCAGTCCTTCCAAAGAAATTCCAGGGCTGATCTCCTTCAGAATGGACTGGTTGGATCTCCTTGCAGTCCAAGGGACTCTCAAGAGTCTCCTCCAACACCACAGTTCAAAAGCATCAATTCTTTGGTGCTCAGCTTTCTTCACAGTCCAACTCTCACATCCATACATGACCACTGGAAAAACCATAGCCTTGACTAGACGGACTTTTGTTGGCAAAGTAATGTCTCTGCTTTTGAATATGCTATCTAGGTTGGTCATAACTTTCCTTCCAAGGAGTAAGCGTCTTTTAATTTCATGGCTGCAGTCACCATCTGTAGTGATTTTGGAGCCCAGAAAAATAAAGCCTGACACTCTTTCCACTGTTTCCCCATCTATTTCCCATGAAGTGATGGGACCAGATGCCATGATCTTCGTTTTCTGAATGTTGAGCTTTAAGCCAACTTTTTCACTCTCCACTTTCACTTTCATCAAGAGGCTTTTGAGTTCCTCTTCACTTTCTGCCAAAAGGGTGGTATCATCTGCATATCTGAGGTTATATGTCTTGAATTCAAGTGTAAAAAAAGACAAGTGAAAAAAATAATTTCATTTCAGTAGTGACCACTGACACAACCTTATACAGATGTTTATTTGAATAATTTGTTTTAAAGCTGTCTTACAATTTAAGTTTTTAATTGTCAGTCAACAAAACCCATAAATAGCCTTCCAGCCCAAGGCACAAAGCACCCCATAGTATTAGCCCCTAGGTGGCCAAGGTCTTCATTCCATCCACGCACAGCTGATGGACTTTACTCATTTTTCCTTAAACTCTATAAACGTTACAGAAAAGAAAAAAATTCTGTGTGGTTTGAGACGTTGACCCAAGTCCTCTACTGACATGGACATTCCTACCGTCAGCGTTTACGAGGGGCACATCTTCAGGGGTACCTCTCTGAGCTCTTTACTTGACACTGGCTTCTCGGAGGGTCATGGTTTAACAGGGTGCATTCATTTATCATAGAGCCTGTCACCGGCTACCATCAGGAGTCTACCCTCCCCATGACCTGTACCCAGGCCAACCTCCTTTTCATGTGACATCAGAGTTAATGAAGGTTGGTCAGTGAGAAATCTCCTGCCGGCCGAGGAGTTACCTTTCTTCCCCTGAAACGCTCTCCCACACTGATGTCCTTTCATCGAGGGAGCCCACACACTGCCTCCCCAGGGTTGTCTAACGAGATGTCACTTCCAGTTACCATTCGATGTCATGGGAGTTATCTGAGAGGCCTGGAGCAAGGGTCAAGATCTGGTGGACGGGGCACGAGACACAGCTCGCAAAGCACTCAGAGAAGATGGTGGGCTTTCCTCTGCTTACACAGAAGGAGATGAACAGAACCAATGCTCTTAACACCCTGAGCATGCAGAGAGGAAGGTTTAGGGGGAGGGCTCAGCACAGCTGTAGCTCTACCAGCAGCTGGAAATGCATGTAAAGCAGACAGCCCGGCAGCCTCCGCTCTTACCCAATGTCACCGTTCAGAGACTGGGAAAACTGGGGATGACACCTCTCACAAAAGGTGCTTACAAGCACCAGTCATATTATGCTATCATTCATGTCGATTTACAAGTTATTTCAGGCCAGACTATATCAATTTTCAGGTTATAAACACCTGAAAAACAGAAGGCTCAGTAGAGGTGCAATTTTTTTTTTGATGTATTAATTTTTATTTGGAGGATAACTGCTTTACCATATTGAGTTGGTTTCTGCCATTCATCAACATGAATCAGCCATAGGTATATATATGTCCTCTGCCTTTTGAACCTCTCTCCCATCCCATCCCACCCATCTAGGTTGTCATAGAGCACCTGTCTGAACTGTCATACAGCATATTCCCATCGGCTGTTTTGCATATGGTGTGTATGTTTCCACGCTACTCTCTGTGTCCACAAGTCTGTTCTGTCTGCATCTCCACTGCATCTCCACTGCTGCCCTGCAAACGGGTTCATCAGTACCATCTTTCTAGATTCCATACACACGTGTTAATACATGGTATTTGTTTTTCTCTGACTTACTCTACTCTGTACAATACGCTCTAGGTTCATCCACCTCATTCAAACTGACTCAAATGTGTTCTTCTTTATGGCTGAGTAATATTCCATTATATATGGACCATAATTCGATAAACATTCATGTAATGTACAAATACTTGGCTTACTGGAAACAACCAAGATTTTCCTGTTGTTGTTCCTCTTTCATCAGTTGGTGGATCCTGGAGCACAGGGAGCAAGTTGCATCATTAGGCATAGCTATCATATTAATAAAAGGCCCTAATATTAGCCTTCTAACCTCTGAATGGTTTAGGATTACAAGTTTCAGTTCAGCTAAAGGTATCCTCCATATTATTCTTTGTAAACAAACAATTACTAGTCTGGGAGCATGGGACAGTATGCACGCAACCCACAATGTAAGATCTAGAGTCTTCCCTATTCCCTGTGGCATTAGGACTATGCTTTGGTCTACCACCAAACGTTTTACCAAATACTCTGTGTGCATTACTGTCCAGTGCCAAAGTTCTGGGCATCTATGCAGGCAATGGCTGCAGGGTCCCTGAATTCAAGGGCATATTATTTACATGGATCCCTCTGGGTTCCTTTAGAAAGGAAAGCATCACAGAGAAGATCTGGGAAATATCTTACTGATTCAATGCAGGAGTTTGCCATAGAATAACTAAAGTTTAAGGACGGGAATTAGAACTTTAAATTTTAGTTGACCCACTGTGTATAACCTATTATGTAACACTATAATCCTCAGGTTCATACACAGGTCTTTCTGGAAAAAACAGAACATATCATGGAATGCTGCTGCTGCTTAGTCGCTCAGTCCTGTCTGACTCTTTGCGACCCCATGGACTGCAGCCTCCCAGGCTCCTCTGTCCATGGGGATTCTCCAGGCCAGAATACTGGAATGGGTTGTCATGCCCTCCTCTAGGGGATCTTCTCGATCCAGGGATTGATCCCAGGTCTCCCGAATTGCGGGCGGATTCTTTACCAGCTGAGCCACCAGGGAAGTCTAAGAATACTGGAGTTGGTAGCCTATCCCTTCTCCAGGGGATCTTCCAAATCCAGGAATTGAACCGGAGTCTCCCACATGGCAGGTGGATTCTTTACCAGCTGAGCTACCAGGAAAGCCCAAGAATGCTACTAACTATAAAATATATATATATCATGCTGACGTTTTAATTTCAAATCCAAAATGATGCCTTAACATTTTTGTATCATACGGACTTCCCTGGTGGTCCAGAGGCTAAGACTCTGTGTCCCCAGTGCAGGGGGCCTGGGTTTGATCCCTGGTCAGGGAACTAGATCTCACATCCCACAACTAAGAATGTGAGTGCGATAACTAAAAGAGCCCATGTGCTACATCAAAGACCCTGTGAACCCCAACTAAGACCTGGTGCAGCCAAATAATTTTTAAAAAACTACATCATAAAATGAAGAAAGGCAGGCAAGTGTATACCTTAAACTCGAGCTGAAAAAGCAGAAAATGCTGTTATCCCTAACTCAAAGTTTGGTCCATGCTTTTTATACATTGACTTTCTACTTTCTTACAAATAATGACACACCACCACTTGTTTTTCATATAAAAACAGGGGAGAAATAAAATGAGATTGGAAGGCTGAGTGTGATAAAGTCCTGATGTTAATTTCAAGCTTATTCTGATTGTTTCTCAAATCTAAACTACACAAAACACATTTTTTTCTGGAGTTCTTTGGACTGTCTATAAAGGAGGTGTTTTATAAATTCACTAAGAGAAAAGTTGAGAGATCTCTGTCTTTGTTACCAATAACATATACAAACCCTCTGACCCTTGAGATTTAAATGGCCAAGAGTGTGCAATAAAGTTATCCATCACAGGGGAATGGAGGTTTGGAAAGCTGTTAGCACACTTTCTAAGGCTCATTAAACACTGTCCCTGACCATTGTGTTTGTTGTCAAAATCAGTTTCCTTCTAAATTAAACAATTTGGAATACAATTGCCTTTCATTACACATATTTTGAAGATTAATCCTACGTAGACAATGTGATGGGTACATTGACTGAACAGTTATTTTCAATTCTGCTTTGCTTTAATTCTCATGTTTTCTTACGACTCAATTTACATAGGAAGTATGGGTAATAGCTGGCCTTCCTAAGATTTTACAAACGTCAAAAAAAATTCTTTATCTCAGATGGAATTAGTGTTATACAAATTTTGCTGACAGCCAAGCTTCTGGAAGGAAAAGGAACCAATTAAAAGCAGTATGCTGCCACTGGAAGTATCTCGATTTTAAAAGAAATAATTGACTGAAGGCTTTTCACTCCAATATGTGATATTAGAGTCTTCCTTACAAATATCCATGAAAGATTTTAAAGTCATTTGCATCTAAAACCTGAAGAAAATTGGTTTTCATTCTTGGGGCATTTTCACTCATACAGTTGCACTAGTTGGTATAGAATCTTCATCTTTACGATCATCCAAGATATCACACGCCTGATGGAGGAAAAAAATAAAACCAAACACCAATTTCTATCACCCGTTGGCCATTGGCCTAACAGACTTTAAGTGCATATGCATTGGTGCTCAGTGTGTCCAGCTCTTTGCAGTCTCATGAACTGGAGCCCACCAGGCTCTTCTGTCCATGAGATTCTCCAGGCAAGAATACTGGAGTGGGTTGCCATGCCCTCCTCCAGGGGATCTTCCCAACCCAGGGACTGAACCCTCATCTCTTGCGTCTCCTGCATTGGCAGGTGGATTCTTTGCCACTGTGCCAACAGGCTTTACAATAACTTATGAATCAGCTCATTCTGAAGGACAAGACCAAAACCAAGAAGCAGAAGTTACATGAAACCAGGGGGAGAACTCTGAAGAGAGGGAGTAAGGTCCCCAAAACTGGAGCTGCCCCCACAAAGTGAAACCACCAGCTGGGACATGAAACTGATTGAGCAAGTTAAGGGTCAGACTCCCATCCACGATTCCAGGAAGCTGGCAGTGCATCACCCTCATTCATGTCCTCTTCTCATCCCTTTTACAGTCAGCCAACCTTGTTTTTTCCCCCTACTTCTATCCCCAGACACCCCCTTCCTCTCACCCCAGCATCTTGAGGCTCTCTCTGCTCTACAACCTCAGCGTTTATTCTTCCATTGAATATTTCTAACATATTCTACTTGCACTCCAGTCCCCTATGATGAAAAGGCATCTTTTTTGAATTTAGTTCTAAAAGGTCTTATACATCTTCATAGAATTCAACATTCAAAAAACTAAGATCATGGCATCTGGTCCCATCACTTCATGGCAAATGGATGCGGAAACAATGGAAACAGTGGCAGACTTTAATTTTCCTGGGCTTCAAAATCACTGCAGACAGTGACTGCTGCCACGAAATTAAAAGACGCTTGCTCCTTGGAAGAAAAGCTATGGCAAACCTAGCATGTTAAAAAGCAGAGATATTACTTTGTCAACAAAGATCTGTATAGTCAAAGTTACGGTTTTTCCAGCAGTCATGTATGGATATGAGATTTGAACCATAAAGAAGGCTGAGCACTGAAGAATTGATGCTTACAAACTGGTGTGGGAGAAGACTCTTGAGAGTCCCTTGGACAACAAGGAGATCAAACCAGTCAATCCTAAAGGAAGTTAACCCTGAATATTCATTGGAAGGACTGATGCTGAAGTTGAAGCTCCAATACTTTGGCCACTTGATGTGAAAAGCCGACTTATTAGAAAAGACCCTGATGCTGGGAAAGATCGAAGGCAGGAGAAGAAGGGGATGACAGAGGACAAGATGGTTGGATGGGATCACCAACTCAATGGACATGAGTTTGAGCAAGCTCTGGGAGATAGTGAAGGACAGGGAAGCCTGGCATGCTGTAGTCCATGGGGTTGCAAAGAGTCAGACACAACTCAGAGACTGAACAATAGCAACATACCCTAAGAGAAGGATACAATAAAAAGTAAGAACAAGATCACTTCTTTAAAGGGTTTATAACTTAGGATAGATAACAGATAACTAAGTATATATGGATGCATATAATTTTGTACTTATAGCTTTTTACAAATGTAAAATTACGTTATCTTAGTGGATGATTAGAGGGAAGTGTACCAGAGTCGGGGGAGGGCATCAAGTCCTGGGAGTGAAGGACTCTCTCAGAAGAATGATGTTGAAGCTAAGACCAGAAGAATTAGTGTGTATTTGCTGAAGGAAACACCAGGGTCTCTCTCCTCCCAATCTGCAAACCCTCTAAAACCCATCTTTACTTTGCATACAATTGTTCTCTTTTATCAACTACTCTTAATTCTCTTGCTTCTAAAGCTCTGCTTTCCTTGACTTCTTTGCTGAGAAGAGAGAACCCTACTGTCTCTTTCCAATGCCCTGGTTTAGGCTTTTTTTTTTTTTTTAAGTCTGGGGTCTACTTGACTTCATTTGCTACTGCGGAAAAAAAGGCACAAGTGGACATTCACTGGAGGATATGCCTAGGTCACACTGTGCTTTTTGAAATCATGGAAGAGACATGGGATGGACGCTAAACAAGGGGAATAAAAGAAAATGACTGGATATGGCCAGTTTATTGTTGTTCAGTTGCTCAGTCGTGTCTGACTCTCTGACTCCACAGCCTGCAGCACGCCAGGCTTCCCTGTCCTTCGCTCTCTCCAGGAGTCTGCTCCAACTCGCATCCATTGAATCAGTGATGCCATCCAACCATCTCATCCTCTGCCACCCGCTTCTCCTCCTGGATCAGTTTGGCCAGGACTTAACTCGTCCCTCCTCATCTCTTTTCCTAGCCTACACCATGGATGATCCAGAGCCATGGGGAAATGGTTTTCAACACAAATGTTCTTATCCAAGATGGCGAAAACAATGGCAGCAATCATAGCATCACCTTTATGTTTAGATTGCACTGATGTGACTGCAGCCATGAAATTAAAAGACGCTTACTCCTTGGAAGGAAAGTTATGACCAACCTAGATGGCATATTCAAAAGCAGAGACATTACTTTGCCAGCAAAGGTTCGCCTAGTCAAGGCTATGGTTTTTCCTGTGGTCATGTATGGATGTGAGAGTTGGACTGTGAAGAAGGCTGAGCGCCGAAGAATTGATGCTTTGGAACTGTGGTGTTGGAGAAGACTCTTGAGAGTCCCTTGGACTGCAAGGAGATCCAACCAGTCCATTCTGAAGGAGATCAGCCCTGGGATTTCTTTGGAAGGAATGATGCTAAAGCTGAAACTCCAGTACTTTGGCCACCTCATGCGAAGAGTTGACTCATTGGAAAAGACTTTGATGCTGGGAGGGATTGGGGGCAGGAGGAGAAGGGGACGACAGAGGATGAGATGGCTGGATGGCATGACTGACTCAATGGACGTGAGTCTCAGTGAACTCCAGGAGTCGGTGATGGACAGGGAGGCCTGGTGTGCTGCAATTCATGGGGTCACAAAGAGTCGGACACGACTGAGCGACTGATCTGATCTGATCTAATGTACCTACAAATTAAGGTTCCCGACCAACTGTCTTCTGTGCTATTTGGGAAGCCTGACCAGCTAAGATTCACAGCTGTGAAGATGAAGCAGAAACCAGCCGTTCTTCTTGAAGGGCTTTCAGCGCTGAGTGGCCCCTTAGGACATGAGTCACTGAGAAATGGATTAGGTGAACACCACCACGTGTTCAAGATTATCTAAGTCAACAAACAGAGATCATCTCAAAGCTAGGTGCCCTTTGTTTTTAAAGGACACGTTTTGAGTACAGACAGTCACGAATTCTTCACTAACATAAGTGAGTGATTTCAGTAAAATTCAGTTCACATCACAAAATGACACACTTACTCAAGGGTCAATACATAGCACAATAAATACAACCATGTTCCTATCTTGAAATAAAATGTAATGGGTTAGTCGACGATAATCACTTGAGCAGATTTTGAGTATGTTAAAAGTGCTCTAAAATAAAAGAGTCCTCCACGCACGCCAAATTCACGCTGGAGGTTGACATGGACCTCAAATGATGACTGGCGGTGAAACAGACATCAGGAGAATTAAATTCAATATGGTCCGTGCTTTCCCTTGTGAAACTAGAGCAGAAGAGATAGTGTTCCAAGACACTGTCAGAAAACATGTTTCTTTAAAGAAATTTTCCCTCCCAAGTTTGGACTTACTTTTCCAAAATGGTGAGTGAATTAGTCCAGCTAAGCGATCCCGTGCCATCTGCTTGCCATAAAGCACACTAAAAATCAACAACTCTGTTTCTACTCGTTAGAATTTTACTACTCCTCTCTACATGGATATAGAACCACTACATTTAATATCCAGGCCAAAAGGACTAAAGTTGAAATTCTTGAAAATTAGCTTGCATAGGAGTTTCCTGTATTTCAAAGTGGCTTTGTGTGGCAAATGCTGGACTTAATCTATTTTTCACTTACCAGCTTTGAGAACAGGAAATGGGGTAGGGAAGTGAGTGGTAGAACCACGTCTAATCTATACACCAACAATACGTGTCAAATATTACAATACGTGTCAAATATTCCTTCACTGCAAAAAGTTGTAGGTACACAAATTCCATTCTAGGGCGATACAATTCCTCAACTCCCATACTTCTCCCCCCACCCCCTTCTCTAGTTCTAGCAGAATTCCCTATGGAGAAGATTTCAAAGCTATAAAACTTTCCAAATAACAACAGAGAACAAAAATCTGATCCAGCAGGAGACCATAAGTGGAAAAGAGAGTTGGAGTTTTCCAGGAAGAAAACAATACCATTAAGCACAGATGAAATAATGTAACATAGGTTTACATTGCCTTTTAAGATGGTTTGCAATCCCCTCCAATATATGGCTGCCTCTCTGCCTGTTTACATATATTTTCAGTTTCTCTAATGCCAACTTAGAAAAAGAAAACCATCTTAAAAATCCAACAGTATATAGGTCCCCCTCCTTACAACTTTCATCCAAGCCATGCAGTCTTTCAATCACACTTTCTACTGTCTCCTTGGAACAGGAGATAAAACTCCTCTCTAGGTGGCAGAACGGGATTTTTTTTTTTTCCCCTCAGATTCGAGTAAACATGCTCATATTCTGGTATCAAAATATATCCCTCTCAGTGTGGAGAAAGGGAATTCTCCTACACTACTTGGTGGGAAGGTGAGTTGGTGCAGCCACTAAGGAAAACAGTGTTGGGGTTCCTCAAAAACTAAAAATTGAATTGCCATATGATCCAACAATCCCACTCCTGGGCACATATTCAGAGAAAACTATCATTTGAAAAGATATGTGCCTCTATGTTCACTGCAGCACTGTGGTGACTCAGACAGTAAAGAATCTGCCTGCCATGCAAGAGACCTGGGTTTGATCCCTGGGTCGGGAAGATTCCCCTGGAGAAGGGAATGGCTAGCCACTCCAGTATTCTTGCCTGGAGAATTCCATGGACAGAGGAGCCTGGCGGGCTACAGTCCATGGGGTCGCAAAGAGTCAGACATGACTGAGTAACTAACACTTTCACTTAATTATTATTATACATGCACCCTTGTGTTCATAGCAGCACTATCTACAATAGTCAAGACACAGAAATAATCTAAATGCCCATCAACAGATGAATGGAAAAAGAAGATGTGGTACATATACACAATGGAATACTACTCAGCATTAAAAGAAAAAAAGCCATTTGCAGCAACATGGATGGAACTAGAGATTATCACACTAAGTGAAGTTAAGTCAGGAAGAGAAATATTACTTATATGCGGAATCTAAAATATGCTACAAACGAACTTATCTAAAAAAACAGAAACCAACTTACAGACACAGAGAACAGATTGGTGGCTGCCAAAGGGGAGCAGGTTGGAGGAGGAAAAGGATGGGAGTTTGGAGTCAGCAGAAGCAAACTATTATATATATAGGATAGATAAACAACAAGGTCCCACTGTATAGCACAGGGAACTATATTCAATATCCTGGGATAAGCCATAGTGGAAAAGAATATGAAAAAGAATGTACACATATGTATAACTGAATCATTTTGTTCTACAGCAGAAATTAACACAACATTGCAAATCAAGTATACTTTAATTAAAAAAAAACAACAGTATCCCTAAGTAAAGATCAAAAAGAAGTAAAATGTGCTTTTCTTTTCCTTGCCTTCTTGCAGGTCTGAATGTCTGAAAGAAATGATCTAAGGAAGAGACTCAGGCCTTAAACAAACACTACCATTTTGCTAACCGGACAAGGACTGTCAATCAAACAGGGACTGCAGAGCTGGGGTCGTGGCCATCCCAGACTGATGGGTACTCGCTCTAGCACAATGCCCTTGGACAGTGGTCTTTTTCTCATGGGCCATAACAATTTTTTTACTCTTAATGGTGAACACCAAAAATACTGAAGTGGGTAGCCATTTCCTTCTCCAGGGCATCCTCCTGACCCAGGGATAAACCCAGGTCTCCCACATTGCAGGTGGATTCTTTACCAGCTGAGCCACAAAGGAAGCCCCATAACAGCTTATTAATCTTAACACAGAACACCAAGAATACCTGAGTGGGTAGCCATTTCCTTCTCCAAAGGATATTCCCAACCCAGGGATAGAACCCAGGTGTCCTGCATTGCTGGTGGATTCTTTACTGACAGAGCCACAGGGAAACAATAACATTTTATTCTAAACACTGAAAACCAAACTCCTTGCTTTTCCTTAATTCCTAGATTTCATCATTCAAGATCTTCCAGATAATTGCTGGTGGTGAGAGTACTGATTTCAAAATCAGAAAGATCTAGGTTTCCTGGCCCGGACACTCCATCAGAATGTAACATCCGTGGTTTCCATTCATAAAACAAAGTTAAAAGTGTGCAAACGGATGGACATTTCTCAAGAGATTCATGGTGACATGCACATTCCGCCCCCAAAGATAGAGTTCTCCCCAGCCCCAGCTCATGAAGCATCAGGGTCCTCCCCTTGACTGCAGCTTCATTAAGAAAAAGCTCCAGGTCTTTGTGGTTTCTGGGATATAAAATGCAAAAAGCAGACATTCCCAGAAACAACCCGGCAGAGGGCAGCCCAGCCTGTCCAGGGACCAACCTGATGCGAAGGAATCAAAGCACCCACCGGCCTCAGCCGTCCCCCTGTGCAGGCTCAGGTCATTTAGAGCTCCATGTGGGAGGAGTTTGGGAGCCTATAGAGAGTCATGTTCTTAATGGCTTTGGAGATCCTTCTCTGACTTGAATTTTTTGGAAGGGCCTTGAATAGCCCATGATAAGAAAACCCAGATAATGCAAATTCTGTCTTAAAGGAGCCTTTAATGGAGTCTGCTGCACACAGCAGTAGAACCTCCCAGGGCCACCAAAGGCCACAGTCGCAGTGGAGTCTCACATTCTTTGGAGCTGGCAAAGCTCCAAGGAGAGAATGGTTTGGAAGGAGGAGAAAGACTAGCACAGTTTCAGCCATGCTCTTTCCCTTCTCCCCTTTTCTTTAGGCTGTAAGGCATGCTAAGAGGAGGGGGGTTTGGGGTCTGACAGAACCAGACTGAAATGATTCCAATTCAGGGGAAGTATTTAATTTCGCTAAGTCATGCTTGACTCTTTGTGACCCCATGGGCTGTAGCCTGCCAGGCTCCTCAGTCCATGGGATTCTCCAGGCAAGAATACTGGAGTGGGTTGTCCTTTCCTTTTTCAGGGGATCTTCCCGACCGCAGGGAGCGAACCCATGTCTCCTGCAGCTCCTGCACTCGCAGGTGGATTCTTTACCACCGAGTCACCAGAGAGGCCCATCTTTACTTTATTTAAGTATTAATTCTTAGGCACTCTGTGATCTTAGGAAAAGTACTTAACTTACCTAAGCCTCAGTTTTCTCATTGGAAATGGCAACCCACTCCAGTATTCTTGCCCGGGAAATCTCATGGACAGGAGAGCCTGGCAGGCTACAGTCCATGGGGTCACAAAGAGTTGTAGACAACTGAAGCAACTTAGCAGACTAAAAAGAAGGGCTAAGCACTAAACAGCACTTTCCCCTCCTTCATTGATATAATTTTATCAACTCCAGGCACATAACTAATCTTTCATATCTAAAGCTAACAATCCAAGTTATCATCATTTCAGGTTCTATATACCTTAAGTTAATGAACTAGATTTATGAAAGATATAAAAATATTTCACGGGCTTGGGAAGATGTGGACATGAGACCTCTCTGTAAGGAGGGATACAGGATATACTTGAGATTTTTCCAACCTACAAAGAAGGTTTCCAAATTTACACTGTTTAAAAAGTTCTTGCTTAATCCACATTTTCATTCATCAGTTGCCTGAAGTAGAGCAGCAGCTTCTTGTCCTTTGTCTCCTTGAGGACTGCGCCCACAGCCTCAGCACCAACTCCCGTCCAGAGAGAATCAAATTCCCCACCCCTCTGACCTAGGACGGCTCTGACCATCCCAGTGTGGCAGGAATGGCACTGTAGGGGTTCCAAGGCTTTGTCACCAGTTCAGATGGCTCCCGCCCCCAGGAAGGAGGCCGGGCTAGATGACTGGGTAGCAAAGGCTGAGTGCAGGAGGGAGGCCCCATGACAGCCAGGGCCTTGGGGCCAGCTGCAAAGCCAGGGGACCATGACTGCATGAATGACCCAGCTGAGCCACACCCAGATTTCTAACCCACGCACTCATGAGAACTAACGGATTCTTGTTGTAGCCCACTGTAATGTTTGGGGGCAGCTTGCTATGTGGCAAGACATGACAGATACAAATGCTATCATGACTCAGGCCCGAGAAGCAGTGATTCACCCACAGGGAAGGGGTATGCTCTTTCCATATCCGAAAGTGTCCAGAGTTCACACAACACTGGGTCGTAAAATGCCCTATAGGTGGCCCGAGATGCCCTGGGGGAGGAGCAGCAGCTTACCCTCTTGAGTTTCACAAGAAGGGTCCCTGCACCCATGGTTCTGCCTGGCATGAGGGCAGCTCTGTCTGTAACAGGGCAGCGACTTCGCTCACCCCTGGGAACAGACCCCTGGCATGTCCCAAAGTCAGCAGAGCATACTGCTCCAACAGGGAACCATTCAGCCACCCAAAGGGGGACGCTGGTCCCAGCAGAGGAATTCAGACACAGGGGCTCGGTCAGACACACAAAGCATTGCCAGGCTTCTGCCAATCTCGTGCAGGGTTTCTTAGAGGGAAGCAGGGCTGGACCACGGCGTGTGTGTGGAGGTCAGGTCAATAGCATGGTATCTTTCCAAGAACTCTGTAGGCATGCACCCACATTTCTGTGGAGGACAGGCTGAGTGTCCCATGGTGTGAGTCAGAGAAGGAAGACTATGGTAATCTCACTGTCTAGACCAGCAATTCAGTCCTGGCTCCTAACTCACATACGATGCTCTGCAAAACAGACCTGCTCACCCCAAGCACTGTATCCCAGAATTCCTCTGCTAACATGTACTCTTCCTCATAGATACAGTTTCCTCACCTTGTGTTAGGTGTCTAGTAATAGTTGTGTCCGACTCTTGCGAGTCCCCTATGGACTGTGGCCTCCCAGGCTCCTCCGTCCATGGGATTCTCCGGGCAAGAATACTGGAGTGGGTTGCTCTTTCCTCCTCCAGGGGATCTTCCCCATCTAGGGATCGAAGCTGCATCTATCTCTTGTATCTCCTGCATTGACAGGTGGATTCTTTACCACTGTACCACCTGGGAAGCCCTGCTAGATGTCCAGTAATGATTTAATTTAGTGCCTTTTCCAGATTGGCCCTGGAGCAGGTACCTCCAAGGTGGCCAGGCCTCTCACCTGACCCCTAGGGCGGGGAGTTTTTAAATTTTTAATTGGAGGAAAATTGCTTTACAATATTGTGTTGGTTTCTGCTGTACAACAATGCAAGTCTGTCATAATTTTATATATATATAAAATTATATATATATATATATCTCCTCCCTCTTGAGCTTTCCTCCCCTCCCACCCCTCTGGGTCATCACCGAGCACCAGGCTGGGCTCCCTGTGCTGTACAGGCAGCTTCCCGCAAGCTAGCTATTTCACACATGGGAGTGTATATATGTCATCGCTACTCTCTCAATTTGTCCCACTCTCTTCTTCCCCCTCTGCGTCCACAAGTCTGCTCTCTACATCTGTGTCTCCATTCCTTCCCTGCAAATACGCTCATTAATACCATTTTTCTAGATTCCACAATCACATGTTAATATCGGCTATATTCAGTTGCAGTGAGGTGGAAGAACCTACAGCCTGTTACACAGAGTCAAGTTGGTCAGAAAAGACAGACTTTCAAAGCGTGGTCTCTGCCTCAGGCCTCAGCACCACCAGGGATCTAGTTAGAAGTGCAGATAGTGGGCCCCACCCCGACCTACTGAATCAGGGCCCAGCACTGCCCTTCGAGCTCTCCAGGTGGTTTGAATCATGATAGTATGATGCCCTTAACCTCGCCGCCCACTGGAATCACCTGGGAGCTTTGACATGACTGATGCCTGGGTCCCACTCAAAAACTCATGATCAATCGGATTGGTCAGAAGTGCAGCCACGACGAGAGGATTCTAAAAATTAAGCTCCCCATATGATTCTAATGTTGAGTCAAAGCTGGGGACCCTAGAGAAAAGGGTTTCCACAAAACTGCTGGAAGCCTAATTACTGATCAAGGCCTGCCAAAGGAGGCCTTGAGTTTAAGGGGTTTCACATCTGCATATAATGGAAGCCAAGGCTTTTCATTTGTACAAGGTTCACTTCAGGCCTCTTTTTCACAAAAGAACCTGATCACTGTTACACTTTGCTTGTGTTGACCACATGGGTGGTGGGTCTGTGGTTTGAAAGGAAACACATTCACACTGGTTAAATGGAAGGACAGACAGCCTGGCTAAGAAAAGGACCTGTAAGCAATGGTGGTAACCTGTGAGAAGGCAAAAGCGTTTGCCAAGATCTGCAATAAATGAGGCGAGGAAGGAGGCAAGCGGCTGGCATTTCAAGCCAGTAGGACGCACACAGGTGTATTATCTTCTGCAGGACAGCATGATGGGCCGGTGACGTGCCCTTGACAACAGCTTACAGAGAGCGATGCCCACCGTCCCAGCTTTTTACACCAAGTGACTTTGTTTCAGAAGCAAAGGCCTTGTAAAACTTTTATTTGTGGTCAAAAGCTATTTAATGCCTTTTTAAAATTGTATTATATAGTATTTTTCACCAGGCCCTTACTTTCTAAGACCCAGGGTCTGGTGAACAGCGGTATTCCTGTTTGCTCTGATGACAGGTCTAAGCTAAATCTAAGAGTTTGTGGCGGGAGGGAAGTCTTGAAGTAGGTCACAGGTGTCCCAACAGAAGACAGGGCCCAAGAACAGCATGGGACCTGGAAGAGGCTCCTGGCAGGCCCGGGTCTCGTTGCTTGGTCACACAGGTCAAGATCATCACTAAGATATTGGTGAAGAAGAGTGAGACTCTGACATCAGAGCTAAGAACCCTTTACTAAAATCAGTATTTCTCCATTTCTAATGTGCAAAACCACATCTGGGGAGCTTATTAACACGCAGGCTCTGATTCACTAGGTTCCTAGGGGATGCTGGGCCATGGACCACACTCTGAGAAGCATGTTGTGGGCATGTGCAGAGGATGGAGTTGGGAATGGGAGCTGGGGAAGGGAGGTACCAGCTTGAGGCTGGATCAGGGCATTCCGGATTTTTTCAGAACACGTTTCACACCTAGTAGGCTGATCCTGCCAGGATCCCATGTGCGTCAATGGTTGAGGAAGACCTATTCTAAGGAAAGAGGAAGCTAGGCGACTAGCATAGAGGCTCCTTCAAAACAGAGGCTTGGTTCTGAGTGTGTCTTTGTCATTCAGATCTGCAACAGGGTGCAGCACCCAGTGACTCAGGTTTGAGTCTATCCAAGAACAAGTAAGTTAAAGCAATAAATAGTTGTGGCTTGTAGTACAGTAAAAATGGTATCGAGCACTGTGGGGCAAAGACAAAGGAGGGCTTGGCCTCTCACAGAGGCTGGGACAGAAGGGCTGCACGGACCCCCCCACCCAGCCTTGCCGGCCCAGAGGCCTCAGGGAAGCATCGTGACTGAACCGGTGAGCTCACAGGACACAGGCATCTCAATCTCAGAATTGAACATCCCAACTCATTTCCCAGATCTTAGCTACTCAAATATTGTCTATTGAGAAATAGCTTCTTCAAGGAATCCACTGTTAACTGAGCTCCACGAAAGGCAGGGGTACTGATGACCCGGAATAAATTCATAGCTGGCCAGAGAAATTTCTTCTTTGAAATGATATTGTGGCTACATCATTCATTCCTTTATTCCAACATTTACTAAGCACATCCATGCCAGGCATGAAACTAGGCACCAGGGATCTAAGGAGAGCTAGGACACGGGCTCTCCACTCCAAAGAGCGAGGGCAGACACATGAACAGAATACTAACCATGCAAGATGAGAACAGGAGGAGGGGCTTACACAGGGGCTATAAGAAGAGACTACAAACAGTAGAAGAAACCAGTTCTTAAGTCTGGGGCTACAGGAAGGAGCTCATTGAGCCAGGAATTTCTCAGCTGAATTTTGAAGGCAGGGGAAGAAAAGATGCAGAGAGAGAAAAAAGGGTCTTTCCAGCAAACAGCACGAAAAGTGGAAAGCCCATCAAAAGAACGGTGAGTTAGTTCTTTGATGAGGGGAGCTTGTGTGGCTGGGGCACGGGGTGTGTGGAGGCAAGTGGTGAGAGATGAAGCCAGGGCCACAGCCACAAGTATTCAAGCCGCAGCAGTTCAAAAGGGGGATTCCAACTGCTCACAAGGAACAGGAGTCTTCTCACCAAATCTTTCAGTTTACTATAAGCAGCCATCATGTTGATATTCTTAATTAAACTCCTTAGGGACTTGAAAGTTTTCTCATATTAAAAAAAAGATGCCAGCTTAGTTTAATAAATTACAGCACAGCCATACCATGAAACGCTACACAGTCATTAAAACTACTATTGTAAAGTATTAATGGTGATGCGCTAAAATATGAATGATGTTTTAAGTTTAAAAGGCAATTTAAATAGATTTTTTTTCCCACTGGGAGGCATATAAACACACATCTACCACTACAATATGTTCATATGATCCTAATTTTATGTGAGTAAAAATATGTATTCATGTATTGATAATAGGAAAGAAGACTTAAATACATTTGATAAAATGAGAAAAAAATAAGGTTTTTAAAAAAGATGCCAACGTTTAAAAAGAAATCTTAGCACACACATATTTGACCATCTCTACTTTGTTTGGGGTAGAGGAAATACAAAAATGAAGAAATGTTATATGTCAGTTGAACACTAGGTTCTATTCCTGGGTATGCCACCAGCCAGCTGTTGACCTTGAAAAAAAACCCATTAAACTGCTCATCTCTGAAAGAGATGGTCCCACCGAGCACTCACAGTGCATGCATTTGTGAAGTGAGAGCAGATCTCTCAAGGAGCTCAAAATCAAGGAAAGGAGCAATAATCAGACATGGCTCTCCGGCAGCCAGCTTTACCAAGACTGATGGGAAATCCCCAGGAATTCTTGACATCCCCCCACATCCGCCCAGCAGCAATGCAGGAAATCTAGTCCACTATCTTCAGCAGACTCAATGGGACCATTTCCTTAATGAAACCCCCCTGCAGTCCCAGATACTAAGCCAGAGGCTTTCCTTTCAAGCCCTCCCTCCATCACCCCATTCCTCCCATTTCCTTCCCCTCCCTCAATCTGGTATAAAAATCCAGTCCTTTCATCAGCAGCATGCAATTTCCAAGGCACCCAAGTGTGTGAGGAATCAACAATGAACCTGGAAAGCATCTGGCAGGAGATCTTGTCATTCCTTGCAAGCCGCCCCAGAAGACTGAGGCCAACAGAACAGAACGGACTGTTCCACGAGGTCCTTTAAACCAAACCCAGCAGATGTTTTTAACCATTCCTGATGACACATTTTTACTTAACAAAAATTAAGCCCGGTGTTATTTCAAATGTTCTTCCTCCCGTAGCCACAATGAAAAATTATGATATTTACCTGATATCCAACTCCTAACCTGTGCAATTGAACCAAGACCAGACTAATGCCAGCCAGCTCTGCATTTAACACCCTGGTGCCAAGAGAGTTTCCTTCATTCTGTTCTCACACTTACTCGCATGTACATCTCAATTTAAAGCTCTACAGAAGCTACTTACACTGTTATTTGTTCTTGCTGTGCAGAATTCCCAAGCCAGAGTAAACACTGGTTAAAACTTTGTGATCAACTGGGTAACCTTCCTCAAGGACACCATTTGTTGATATAAAACTGTTTTGGGGGCAATATCATTTTGAATTTCTATACTGTATACATTCAAAGGAGATTTAGACTATCTCCTTGATTAAAAACCAAGCGATTCTTTGGTCTGTTCTAAAAAGTCATATAAAATAGGTTCATGCTTAAATAAGAGGTTTAGCATCCTTGTTGAAATCAGAAACTCTTTTTAAGTTATTTGGGGAGCAAATAGGATTAATTAAAAAGCCAAGAAATATATATGGGTTTTTAAATGACTGGTCTCCTTAGAAGAGATCATGGAACTAGAGTTATGAATCAGACTCTATTTCATTAAGATTCTGTTAGTGCCAGAAAAAAAAAAAAAACCAAAACCCAAGATCATGATCAGTACTGGCCTTGGGCATCCTCTAAACAGCTCAGTTCTTTGAAACCTGATAAAGAGAAAGCTAATCAGCTGGAATCAGGTGTGTTTCACTAGTGACTAAGCAAATCCAACATGATTACTAACAGCAGAGTAAAGTCTGATCGTCCTTTCAGCCCCAGCTCTGGCATCGCAGGGCTTATCACCCATTCTACAGGCAATGTAGTTAAGGGAAGGAGAAAAAGAGACACTGTTTGGTCTATTTCCTGGAATCATTCATTGATTTTTGAGAGTTGGCGAAATTTCCCTAGAAGTAATCACCTATCCTAACATCTGAATTTTACATAGGAAAACACAAAACCGACTTATTGCTAACGTCGACTTAAAAAATGCACTACATGCGAGTTGCCAGTTTAAGTTTAATTTAGGACAAAGTGAGGACTGCAGCCTGGGAGACAGCACCTCAGACAGCTCTGAGAAACTGCTCCCAAGAAGCAGGGCGGAAGGTCAGTATATATGGAATTTTGGTGACAGGGGAGTACATGAAACCAGCCACATATTCTTCCAGAAGGTTTCGACTAGTCTCACGAAGCTGTTGCTGGTCACGAGGAACAGTCATCAGCATGAAGGATTTTAGTAATTACCTAGATATGGAGAGATACAAGAATTGGGAATGTAAAATCGGCTCCTGAGAATATCTAACTACCTGAAGACCTGTCCTGCCGGTCTCTCCCCCAGCACAGGGTGCCTCACTCATGCTCTCCCACCCTGAACTCCTTCAGGGGGTGTTGAAGGTCAGCAGCTGCATTAGCACATGATTTAATCCTTGTGGAGGTAGGTGGTGAGCACCCAGGGCATGTGCCAATTTGTAGTTGACACTGGAAAAGCAACTGGATAGCCTATCACAGAATTTAACAGGGAAAGAAAAAACTTAAAATAGTAAATAAACAAGGTCAAAGTATTCAGGAACTAGAGTAGGCGACCACCTACAATTTATCTGCAATGTGATCCATCATTTGGAACACCAAAGGTGCTATGTAATTAACATTCCAAACGTGCAATTCTGGGAAAACAAAACCAAGAAAGTGTGGCTTCATAAACTTTGGTGAAAACAAGAAAAATTGCTATGCAAATTAGTTGGCTTTTGAAAGGTTACATTCATTTTGGAAATGAGAATTTTTGTCATGTACATTTTGATTTTATATCATTAGCTCCCCTCAGGAATTTGCGAGTGAGGTATTTCCAATTAGTTGTAGCAAGTTGTACATGTTAGCTGCTCAAAAATGCAAGAAAAATGGGGAGTTGACCAAAAGGGTCTGTGGCTTTCGCAAAGGTGTGGTGCCTTAAAATATGAAAATGAGATTGTGAGCTGGAGAAATGAAGACTAGTATCCTCTTTAGAGGAAGAATTTGCAATAAAGAGGACCTGGAAGTATCTGAATTATTGATGTGTTTTTATTTCCCAGGATATTTGGAAGAAGGTAAATATATTTTTTGCAGGGGAAGGCCGTTCTCTTCTGTATTAAAGAACCTCTGATTATTTTATATCTCAGTGCACACCCACACACTATTAATAACTCATAAAATTACATAGCACCCAATAGTGAGCAGAGCTGGGACCTGAAAAATCCACAGAACAGAAACTTGGCCCCTATCTAGACACCGTTCCCTAGACAGGAGCCCCTTCGTCAGTCTGAAAGCCCTGATGAAGTTTAGAAATTAGGTAGCTGATTATCTTACAGGGAGACAGCTGTGCACCCTGGGGAGAAGCCTGTGAGGTTTGCAAAGTCCCCATTAGCAATTAGAAACCCCAGCAGCTGATAAAACGTTTCCGGTACACGCAGGTGAAGACATTCTCACCATGCCAATGTTTCTCTCCCGCTTTCTCCCTATAACACATATGTATAAAAATGTTTTTTTTTTTTTTAATTCACAAAAGAGTTCCAAGATTTCTGCCTCATTTAAGTAAAATGAAGAGGAATCATAAGAGAATCTCACTTGCGGTTCGGAAAAGCTTCCACGGATCTAAGCTGCTTTTAACCATGAACCGAGCTATCCTTTGCTAGTTTTTGAAACAAAATAAATCTGTGTGAAGCAGAAAATCCAATAAACCATATACATTTTCCTCCATGTTTTGGATTCACAGTAATTTACCTAGATTTACTTTTACATAATAGACAGATGGACTTCATGTAATTAAAATGCTCCAAGCAATTATATTTCAAAATATCGTGACTTTGCAAACCCCCAAATGTATTTTTGAGGTAAAAAAGCAGTACTCCACTTAATATAGTTGTTTTAGCAACACTTCCAGTTTAGAGCGCGTTCTCTCCAATTACGAATCCGTTTTGCCTCTCGGTTTAACAGTTTCATCCATCTAACTGGAAGCATTACTTGTTATTTAGAAACTGAAGGATTACTAGCCTTCCCACTGAGAAAGAATATTTAACTGTTACTACCTTTTGAGTTTAACAAACATTAAAAAATATATATGCCAGCCCTCTCGCTTTCCTTCTCAAGAATCTTTGCAATAACTTATTTTATGTTACTGCATTTTAGTTCATACTATATCTTTGCCCCAGGACGATTAAAAGCCAGGCGCTCCAAAACCTGGCTCCCTGCGCCCACCGAGGCTGAACTAGGGATCTTGGCCACTGAGCCGAAACGGCGAGTTCGAGCCCCTAAATGCCCTCGAGTTTTGGCGCCCCGCTGGGGGCTACCTCCACACTAACCCGGGGGCAACCTTCGGGTCCCGCCGCCAGTTTCCCCAACACCGGGCAAAGGCGCGGACCTCACAGATTCCTCAAATCGCATCTTTTGTTCCAAATCGTTTCCTTTCAGAACTTAAAAAACTAGACTTGCAATTCTGAAACTTAACGGGATTTGGGTCCTCGACTGCCGTCGGCGGTCAAGGTCACTCAGGTCAGCGACCTGGGCGAGTAGACCCCTGGCCGAGTCTCCACTCCGGTTGGCTGCGCGCAGCGCGCTCAGGCCCCGCGAGCAACTAGCGGCGGCGAGGAGTCGACGCCGGGGAACGTTCCCCGAGACGCGCGGGCTCGGGAGCCCTGAGTGGCTCGAAGGGTACCAGCTGTCGCCATCTCCTGGGATCTGTGTGCTCCCGCCGGGCACGCGATCCCCTCCCCAAGGGCTCACCTCCTTCCCTCGGAGACGCTACGTCGCCGTCAGTGCCCCACATCGCCCAGCCCCCGGGCAGCCTCGCAGGCATCCTCGGAGCCGCTGTTCCGGGGGGACCCCCGCGGACCCGGCCAGACCCTCTGGGAACAGGCTCTGGATGTCTGGCAGGTCCGAGCTCACGGCACTCCCTGAGCCCAGAACCGGGGTGGGGGTCAGTTGGCTTGCGGGAGGTCTCCAGGCGCCAAGGGGCCGCCTTAGCGCGGAGCCGAGCGCGGCGATGCTCGCGGACCCCAAATAGCGGCTCTCCGGGGGCGCCCACCCCGACGGCCTGCCGGAGGAGAAAGGACATCACGGCCCCAGGCGGCTAAACCGCAACTAGTGTCCCGATCCCCTCGGAGCCCTGTCCGGCCCCCCCCCCCGGGGGCGGGGGGGCCAGCCGCGCCTCACCTGTGAGCAGCAGACCGCCAAGCAGCGCGCACAGCAGGACCCCGGTGTCCCAGCAGCTGACCATGGTGAGCGCGACGCGGCCTGCTCGCCCCGTGCCCGCGCTCCTAGCTGGCGCCCACCGCAGCCGGTTCCTTCTCGCTCCGCCGCCGCCGCCGGCCCTGCTCCCCGGGCGCCCCTCTCCGCAGCCCCAGCGAGAGACAGCCACTTCCCCTGGTAATCCTCGGAGCCCGGCGTTCTCTGGCCGTTGAGTTCCAGCCCCGGAGCCGGTTCCGAGCCGCCGCCGCCGCCGCCGCCTGGGAGGAGCCAGGAGGAGTGTCGCTCCGGCGCGCTCCGAGCCTCCACCAGACCTCGATGAAGAGGAGCCGAGGGCGGGGGCGATTTTTAACCTTTCCCCTGCCCACTTCCTACCCCGGCACCTCCTTCCAGTGACGTCAAGGGGTCCCCCACCCCTCATCCGCCTCCCCACCTACCCTCTTCCTCCGGGACCTGACTCCCTACGGCTCGGGAGTGGGCGGGGGCCGCGGCGGGCGGGGGCGGGAGCGCGCGTGGGGAGGCGCGGGCGGCGGCGCCCCGGGGGCACCGACCTGCAGGTTCAGGGTCCTGGCTCCGGGCTCCTGCCCCTCGCCCCTCTCCCCTCCTCCTCCCCTTCGCTCTCAGGAAATCCCTGCTGTCTCCCTCCGCCCGGCTTACTCAGCTCTGGGGGCCGCCCGAAGCTGGGAAGGGGACGGGGCTGGCCCTCCACTGCCCGGCTCCGGGGGCGGAAAGTCCGACCCTGGGAAGCGAGCCGCGCCTCCGAGACGGTGTCCTTGGCACGGAGGGGCGAGGCGCAGGCAGGCTCCCTCCCCGTTTCCATGCTCTTACCGCGCCGTCCCACCGCCCGCCCCCTCCGCGCCCGCGACTCCCCCGACTGTCCCCAGATGTCTAGGACGGCGCCGGACACCCTGGGCACAGGGGTCCGCGCCAGGAACGCCCGCGGGACCCGACGCTTGGCTGGCACCTTCGAGATGACCGCGAAGCCGCCGGGGTCCCTGGGGAGCGCGTCAGTGTCTTTTCGGCCTCACAGATGAACCCGCCCAAGTCATTTCCTAAACCCGCCGCTTCTAGAAGCAAAACAAGCAATAACATCACGATACCTTTTCAAAGGCCGAAACGTGAAGCTGCTCCTGCAACGTTCAAGGGCCGAGTGCTTGAACTTGATTAAATGCTCGAAAAGAATCTTTTCTGACGGCAGCTTGCTCCGCAAGGCGAGTGACTCCACTGCTCTTCGAACAAAACCCAGTGAAATTAACATGAGGCACTAAATCATTCGGGATGACACTAATTCCACCTTGTTCCCCAATTATGTCTCCATTACCTCATAGGCCGATATGGTCCCAGGCTCCACGGAGCAGCCCAGTCTTGCCCCTGTAAATACCGCTGGTTTGAAAAATACTTCAATTGCAACTGCCAGATAGTCACGATAAAAGGAGTGTGAAGGCTCCTAAACCCGGGGCCAGCGACTCTTCCTGAAGGACTGGACGGCCTCCCGCCTGGCAAGGTTAGGCAGACCTGGAGTTGCCACACCTGTGTGTGGCAGTGCAAGGAGAGGTCCCCGCCGCGGGCGCTCCACGCGGGAACAGCGCACCGAGCGCTGGGGCGCGGGAGTCGGAGCCCCACGCGGCTCCGAGGAGAGAAAGACCCCGCGGAACCTGGGCGCGCCTATCGGCTTCTCCACTTTTGCTGCTTTTCCGGGGCTCCTCTCCCCTCTCCCTGGCTCTTTCTCTCTCCTCCCTCAAGCTTGACTCCTTCAAAACCGCAGTATCATTCCGCGAACACTTCGTTAATTACGAATCGCAGGGTTAGAGGCTGATAACTGATCTTTCTTGCGACTGATCCCTCCACCCTCGGTCACAGTCTGGGACACACCCGCAGAGCCAAGGTGTCCCCCTTGCCTCACTTCAGAGCTGCTTGTCCGTCCCATGCTCTATCCCCAGAAGAGGCTCCGCATCGCCCTTCTACAGCGCCTCTTGGAGCCGAGCATCGTGTTAGGGCCCCAAACGCTGAGATGGGAAGATGTCTTCCCAGGGGCTTAGTTCTGGAGAGGAGATTGATGCGTCAAGAGTATACGACATGACAGTTCGAGGATGCCAGTGCTGGAGGGAGCTTGAGTCCAAGATGGGCACAGAGATGAGGCGGTCTTTCCAAGAGCTCAGGAATGTTTCTTAGGAAAGACACTTAGCTGACTCCGGGGTGGGGTTGTGTGTGTTGGTGGCGGCGGCGGGGAGCGGGAGCAGTCCATAGGACAATATAAAAGTTTATTACAACCCTTCAAATGCTATTTGAGACACAGCCCTCCACATGCCTGCTGCCAGAAATGAATCTACGTCGAGTTTATTTGTGAAGCCAGAAGGGTTATTTGATGGACAGCTGAAACAATTTCATAACCTCAGACGTCCATCAACAATACTAGTATATTGTACATGCTCTGTCGCTCAGTCGTGTTCCCACTCTGCAAATCCATGGACTGTAGCCCGCCAGGCTCCTCTGTCCATGGGCTTCTCCAGGCAAGAATACTGGAGTGAGTTGCTGTGCCCTCTTCCAGAGGATCTTCGCCACCCAGGGATGGAATCAGCATCTCCTCCATCTCCTGCGTTGATTGGCAGGCAGATTCAGCAACCACTGAGCCACCTTGGAAGCCCATAAGCCACCTGAAAGCCCATATAAGCCTGGAATATTGCTCAGCGATTTAAGGTTAAAGAGTCCCAGTGGAATCTAACTTAATTTATACCAAAAACATTCTGCATTGAATGATCTCACACAAATTTCCCAACTATCCTTTTGAAAATTGCAGGCTTTTAATTATAGTTGATGGCCACCTGGTGGCTCAGAGGTTAAAGCGTCTGCCTGCAATGCGGGAGACCTGGGTTCGATCCCTGGGTTGGGAAGATCCCCTGGAGAAGGAAATGGCAACCCACTCCAGTATTCTTGCCTGGAGAATCCCATGGACGGAGGAGCCTGGTGGGCTACAGTCCATGGGGTCGCAAAGAGTTGGACACGACTGAGCGACTTAACTAATTGTAGTCAGCAATTTATTTACTATTTCTTATTTTGTTACTTGTATTAGCCTCCTCACAGAGAACTCAAGATGCTACAAGTTGTCACAAGGTTTTGTTCTCATTTCACTCTAGCTCATAAATTTTAGCATTGAGAAAAACAAATAGCTAAGCTAAAATGATGGAAAATAAAGGTATGGCTCACAGCCCTCCCCACTGAAAACAGATAATACTTTTGAATGAAAATAGGCTGCAGCGCTCTTCCAACTAAATCACGAAGGAAAGGGGTTTTATAGATAATAGTGATGGAAAAGATCAATTTCAATGTGCCTGGTGGGTATAAAAAGCTATTGAAATACACTATCTGCTTGCTTCCTGCTCAGATACAAAAGAACATTTCATCTCCTGCAAAACCAGACACTCTCTCTTGTTATCAGCTACAAACATTCTCTTGAGGATTCCTATTCAGAGGCAGACTGTTGGTAAAACCAACAGCTTTAATATTCAAGACCGAACAATGATATGGGAGCATCATGTGAGAGGCAGGAGGGGACCCAGGGCCTCGTCCTCCTTCAGTGGACCAAGTGTGGAGCCAATCAGCTTCTAGTCACAAAGGCTCAGTCAGGACTTCTTCATCCCCTCGTAGGTTAGGTGGCTTCAGAGCAAAGAAAAACTGCTCCACACTACACACTGTGTAGCATACTTATGTGTGATTGGTTACAAGAACCAAATGACTTTTTAAAACCCTTCTGTGTTATATGAAAAAAAAAACAAAAACAAACCCATCTCCCAGCACATCTCTGCTTCACAGCTCAGCCTCTGAGATCTGAGTAGCACATGCTCACAATCTTCCGTAGGGAAACTGCTGAATTCACCAGGCAGGTACTTCTCCAATGCTGATAAGTTCTGATGGAGTTCCTTAAGGAACCTCCACCTACCCACCACTCTTCTTTTGGCTCCACCTGCTTCACTCCATCCCTGCCCACCTGTTCCTCACCTAGGTTGGTGCTGCTGCTGTTTATCTCATTTTGACTGATTCAGGCAGCTTCTTTTAGCGCCTGTGTCTCCCAGCTCACTATACTTTTGTTACTGCAGCCTAAGATCAAAGGAGCCCTTTCTGTCAGCCACTTTGTACCCTGGAGGCTTTCGGGACATGCTCTTGGTTAAAAGACCCAAGGCTTTTTCATCGGGAGCCGTGTGGTCTCGCTATACTGGGCCAGTCATAGTGTTTGATGACCCATATTGCAGACACTTTGACACAGTTTTTTAAATGTTCTTGTTTCATTTAGTCTATCTTTCTGGCCTGTTGAAATCTTTCTGATCTCCAATTCCGCCATTCAGCGCATTTTCTATATGTCCTGCTTCACATTATCCAAAAAATAGGATAAATGTGCCTTCTGTCTCATCATTAAAATCACTGCCTAAGGCAAAGTTCAATGAATGGAGAGAGGGAGGAGTCTGCAGAAGTTAAGTAAACCAAAGTATTCTGTGTCATTTTCTCTAGCTGTGAGCTTCCCAGGTGGCACATGGTAAAGAATCCACCGGCTAATGCAGGAGATCCTGGATCGGGTAGATCTTCTGGAGAAGGAAATGGCAATCCACTCCAGTATTCTTGCCTGGAAAATTCAGAGGAGCCTGGTGGGCTGCAGTCCATGGGGTCGCAGAGTCAGACAAGACTGAGCACTCATGCAGGCATCTTCAGCTGCATCTTCACCATGGGAGGCTGCGTGTTAGCTTTTAACCATTTACCATGTTATTATTCAGGAATGGTCCTTGCAAGAGGTAATAAAACAGGTGAGTTTTATTCAAGGTATTTTAGGAAAGTTAAAAAAAAAAAAAGCTCAGAAGGAGATAATCAGAGAAGACTGGGGCAGGAGAAAAGGCAAAACAGAAAAAGGACAAATACCTAAAGGAAAAGCAGCTGGCTAAGGAAGCCTACATAATGGTTATCTATTCAGTAGATTGAACAACTTTTGCCAAAGATTAGTTTTATCTCAGTCTATAACTTTCGGCTACTGATTTTTACTTATCTTTTTTAATGACATTACTTTTAATATAGGGCTTCCCTGATAGCTCCGTTGCTAAAGAATCCAAATGCAATGCAGGAGACCCTGGTTCGATTCCTGGGTCGGGAAGATCCATTGGAGAAGGGATTGATTACCCACTGTACTTTTCTTGGGCTTCCCTGGTGGCTCAGCTGGTAAAGAATCCACCTGGAATGCAGGAGACATGGGTTCGATCCCTGGGTTAGGAAGGTCCCCTGGAGAAGGGAAAGGCTACCCACTCCAGTATTCTGGCCTGGAGAATTCCATGGACTTTATGGTCCACGGGGTTGCAAAGAGTCGGACACAACTGATTTTCACTTTTAATATACTCTTAATTATAAAACATTTTAGACAAATGCAAAGATGAGAGGGCTGGGGGATGAATCATAACCCCATCATCTCAGCAAACCTACTGTGATGTCTTTGGTATATTTCATGTTACTCTTTTCTCAGAGAGTGCATTTTTCTGTGTTTCTATAGAGCCTTCATAATTATTATATTTAATAGCTATGAAATACTATCCTTCCGCTGGACACTTCACTTTCACCATTATAAATAATTCCAAAATGAATTTAATCTGACACTGGAATGTTTTTTAGTCAGTTAGGCACATACAGACACTCCGTATCCATTCCTCTCCTCCCTACAAGCCACTTTCATATATAAACACACACACAGTCACACACACACACACACACACACAAGTTAATATTCTCGCCTCACTTGAGACTTGCACCAGCTTAGTCCAACAGTGATCTGGCAACCGATCAGAAGGAAAAGCTTTGTGTTGTGGTGCATAATCCAGAAAATGTATTTTCTCATTCAGTAATGAGAAAAAAAAATTTTTTTTTTGCACCCATACACAATCCTGGGCCAGTCTTGTTGAAAACAGTAGCGTAGAAGATTTAACGAGTGCCCTCAAAGGCCTTACAGTTTGAGACAGCCAGATTTCATGAAACATTAGGAAACAGTTTACTGCAATTAAAGCAATTCTACGGCAAGAACAAGATACAGTTGTGAGCACAAAAGGAATTACTGATCACTGGACTGGGAAACGGTTTTGATGGTAGTATCAGATTTGTGTTAGCAGAGATGGGAAGGCGTCCTGACAAGGAGAAAAGGGAAGAAACCCAACTCCGATGGGGGGACTGTGTGGGGCAGGGGTGGCCAGTGGAGGAGGGAGAGGACCAGGGAATGGGGAGACAAGCTCCAGCAGGTAAGGCTGAGGGACCTGGACCACCCGGTGTGTGTGGTCAGTTGTATGCTGCTAAGTCGCTTCAGTCGTGTCCGACTCTGTGCGACCCCAGAGACGGCAGCGCACCAGGCTCCCCCGTCCCTGGGATTCTCCAGGCAAGAACACTGGAGTGGGTTGCCGTTTCCTTCTCCAATGCATGAAAGTGAAAAGTGAAAGTGAAGTTGTTCAGTCGTGTCCGACTCCTAGCGACCCCATGGACTGTAGCCTACCAGGCTCCTCCGTCCATGGGATTTGCCAGGCAAGGAGTACTGGAGTGGGTTGCCATTGCCTTCTCCGGGTCAGTTGTATAGGTAAATTTAAATGTGTCCCATCCTGCCAGTCCTAGGAAGGGATGGTTTAGGATGGTTAGACTAGCATATAGGGGATTAAAGGGAAATAAGACTGAAATGAACTGAATAAACTATTAAATAAACCTATGAAGAAACAAGCTATTAAGAGGCAACAGTTCCCTGAATCGCACAGCAAATCCCCACTGGCTATCTGTTTGACATACGGTACTGAGTATGTTTCCATGCTACTCTCAATTCGTCCCCCTGTCTCCTTCTCCCTCTGTGTCCACAGATCTGTTCTCTATGTCTGTGTCTCTGTTGCTGCCCTGCAAATGGGTTCATCGGTACCATCTTTCAAGCCAGGGCTCTGTGACAACCTAGACGGGTGGGAGATTCAAGAGAGAGGGGCCATATGTATACTTATGACTGATGCATACTGGAATATGGCAGAAACCAATACAATATTGTAAAGCAATTATCCTTCAATTTAAAATAAATTTTAAAAAGAAACAATAGGATAGAACTGTAACAGTTATGGAAAGGACAAACCAAGAGCACAGGTGGCTCTGGTGAGTAGATCGGAGACGGGATGGAGAGAGAAATTAACACCGAGGTTGAGGTGAAGAGGACAGAGGAGCCAAGAGAACCCCAAGTTTCCAAGGAGGACTCCAAGATCTCTGAACATTGCTGGGAAGGGGAAACTGTTGTGATGGGGGCAGGGGCGGGGGTGGGAAATGCAGGGATAGACTTGTTAGTTTCCGCCAGGTTGAGGTGAGTGGGCAATTGAAAGCAGACTACTTTGTTTTCCTGCCTGAGCCAAGACAGGGTTTAAAGTGATCCAGTGGCTCAGGTCCAGACATTTTAAGGAAGTAGAAATTTATCATCCGATTGCTGTATCCTAATGCTGGACCAAAATCTTATTTACTCAGAATGTCTGAGTTTTATGCAATGGCCAGGCTGTAATTAGGAAGTTTACTAAAAGCCATGAGTTGGATTCCCACATCTGGGTGAGCAGCAGAGCTCTCCTCCTTCAGCCCTTACGTCTTCCAAAGTTCCCCTTCCCCAGACACAGCCTCTGGGCAGGTCTGCTGGCCACTTCCGTGGAAGACCATCCCTTTCCTTCCTGCATCTCTTCCAGACTCCTCCCAGATGTCCTTCTCATACGTGTCAGCAGCAGCAGAAGTCAAGGAGTCACTCTCTACCCTGGACCGTGGGACCATCTGAACCAGAAGTCAGCCAGAAGGCAGGAGAGTGGCCCTGGAACTTCCAAAGATGCAAAATCTAGCAAAGCTGGCATCAGATGCAAAATAAAACAGGCTTTCTTGGCAAGCATCCTAGGCAATTTAGGAACAGAAAGACAATACTGTAAGATAATTGGCCGATTTTTTTCTAGAACACGTGAAGAAGCTGCAAAGGTTGGAAAAAGAAAGATTCCAGAAGACTGAAGAAGATAAAACATGGAATCATAAAATTTCAAAGTACAAATGAACCTCAGAGAAGATCATGTCCACACACTTGATCTCTCTTTAAGGAAACAGGCAGAGAGGTGATGAGCTTTGCCTACAGTGAACCTGAATCTGCAGGACCTCCTTGGGCTTATGGATTAGACTCCACCCCCGGCTTCTTCCCTAGTCCCCAGCCCTTCTGGTCTCTTAATACCAAGTCTATTAGATGGAAGGTGAGTGCTGGTCCCTAAAGACCCACTGCTCCATCCCCTGGATGAGCATGAGATGATCTGATGAATCAGCTGATGCTAGGAAGGACCTGCCTGCAGGTCAGCTCAGATCTGTCAGGTCAACGTCACCACCTTTGGGCAGATGGCCACCTGCACTCAGAAAGCAATCTAAAACAGAAAGCCCAGCACTTCTGCTAGTCTAGGGCAATGGGCAGCTCCTGGGGCAAGCCTGCCAGGGGTGCTCTGCCTCTGCCTGGACCCATGACCTTGAGCAAAACCACTTAACCTCCTTGGGCCCCAGTCCCTTATCCTGGGATGTCAGCAGGGCTGATGATATAATGGGGTTGTCATGATGACTAAAAGAGAAATCCTTTTAAGCACTTATAATAGTGCCTAGACCAAAATAAACACTAAGTGCTAGCTCTTATGACATGGGTAATGTTTGTTTGGCATGCCCCCTGCAGTCTCCCTAGTCCTCTAATACGTATCCCCAGGGGGTGGACTGCACGCCTGCTAAGTTCCAGGTCTCCCACGGGATTGGGCCTTGAATGGCCAACCACACGGGCCACACGTCCAAGGCTTGTCCCAACGGGCAAACCTGCTTCGTCTGACCCTAGGGGATCATTTGAGACCTTGTCTCCTGTCTGACTTCAAGTGTCCTCTGATGCTGATGGCCTCAAGTTGCTGGCCTGATTCTCAGATGCCTGTCTGCTGAGTAGCTGTTTTGTTTTTTTATAATTAAAAAACTTTTTTTTTTTTTTTTTTACCATGCTGTTCGGCTTGTGGCATCCTAGTTTCCCCGACCAGGGATTGAACCCACATCCCCTGCATTGGAAGTGCTGAGTCTTAACCACTGAACTGCCAGGAAAGTCTCCTGCTGAGTAAGTGGTACCTTTCATAGCCATTCCTAGGCCCAGCTCATATCATCACATTCCACTGCTTTCTTTCCTCTCCATCCTGCCCTGGTTGGCCTGCCCATCCCCTCTCTCCATGGGCCTCTGCTACAGAAGTTCTGGCATAAACCCCTAAACTTCATATAAGAAAACCTCTCCTTTAATAGGCAAAAATCTTGGTCCATGAAGGTCAGCAGTGATGGGAGACAGCTTGGTGAAGCCTCTCCTTCCTCCTTTCATCCCAAGATCTCCTTTCCTGAATTTTCCATTAATCTCCACTACCACCATGGAGCTGGTCTTTGGGGCCCCAGCGCTGCCCTGCAGTGTCCCACACATGTGGATAAAAGCTTCCCTTATCTGCCATGAGCTGAGCTGAAAATGGCTGTCAGTGTTATTGGGACCCCACGAAGGGATCGGATAAGATGATGGCAGAGGCGGCCCCCTCCCGAGCCCCCCACAGGATGTTCTCCTGTCCATGCTGATATTCCATGTGACCTGGCTGAGCTCAAGGACTAGGAAGAATCATAGGGAAGGGACTTAGAAAAAAGCTGCTGGCCTGCCTGGCCCTCCAGTGACCACCGTTCCTTCTGCTCGACTGGGCAAACTGCAGCTTGCTTTTGCCTTTGCCTGTGGGCTTCCCTGGTGGCTCAGACAGTAAAGAATCTGCCTGTAATGCAGGAGAGCTGGGTTTGATCACTGGGTCGGGAAGATCTGCTGGAGAAGGAAATAGCAACCCACTCCAGTATTCTTGCCTGGACAGAGGAGCCTGGTGGGCTACAGTCCATGGGGTTGCAAAGACTCAGACACGATTGAGTGATAATTTTTTTTTTTCCACATTTGTTCTCTAGGCTTAAAACATCCCCCTTTAAAAATGGCAAAGAGGAGGATAAAAGAATCCGGTGATTTCAGTATCTAGAAAGAACAGCAGTTATAATTAACAAGCCCTTCAAATATGAACTCAGTTTAGGAAAGCCCCAGTGACTCAGTCCTTACAAATGAAGAAAATGAAACTCAAAGTTTTAGGTGATGCATCCAGCTAAGGCCCTAGGACTCAGCCTAGGACAGGCGTACAAGAGAAAGAGTCAGGGTTTCCATCCACAGCGACGGTGTCAGGCCTCGCAGATGAAGACTCACTTGAAAACATGGTTTTATGTTTTGTCGTGTGTGGTATCTGCCGTCATTGATAGAGTTAGGTGATTTGAGGAGCCTGACCACACCTAGAAACTGAGACATTCACAACAGGACAACAGGAGTGCCATTAGCTTAAGAGACTCTCTAGGACTATGAAGAAAATTTCCTGACCCTCAGCCTGGTCCCCTGATACCAAAATTAAGAATGGCCAGGGAGAGACTTCCCTGGTGGTCCAGTGGCTGGGAGTTCCCCTCACAATTCAGGGGACACTGATTTGGTCCCTGGCTCGGGAGCACCCCACATGCCACAGGGCGCCTGGGCCCCTGCTCCACAAGTGCTGAGCCTGGGGCACCCTAGCGATGCTGTGTAGCAAGAGAGGCGGCCGCTGTGAGAGGCCCACATGCCGAAACTAGAGTGACCCCTGCTCTCTGCAGCTAGAGGGAGCCATCGAGCAGCAACGAAGACCCAAGGCAGCCAAAAATAAAATAAAACGTAAATTAATTTTAAAAATACATTAATTTTTTTTAATGACATGGAATTCCCTGGCTGTCCAGTAGTTAGGACTCGGCACTTCCACTGCAGGGGGCGCGGGTTTGGTTCCAGTTCGATTCTGGAAACTAAGATCCCACTAGTCATGTGGCAGGACCAAAAAGAACTAAATTAAAAAAAAAGAATACACAAAATTAAGAAAGGAGATAAAGATCTCAGTCTCAGGAGGAAGATATAGTAGGAAGACAGGGATCCCAGTGAAGAGCAAAGCCACATCTCAAAGCCTAGAGTTGGTGTTAGGTGCTTCTCCACGGCAGAGCCTCAAACCTCTGCCTGGGCTGGCTCCACCATCCACCATCCACCAACCACCATCCAGCATCCAGCGTCCAGCATCCAACATCCAACATCCACCATCCATCTATCACCCACCATCCATGTATTACCCACCATCCATAGGGCTTCCTGGAAGATGGAGAGCATGACTTTCCATGGGATCAGGGAAACAGGCCACATTCTGGCAGGAGTTTTTCTTTTTTTTATTTATTTCAATTAGAGAAAAATTACTTTACAATATTGTGATGGTTATGAATCAGTCATGGGTACACATGTCCCCCCATCCTGAATGCCCCTCCCACCTCCCTCCCTACCCCAGCCCTCTGGGTTGTCTCAGAGCACCGGCTTTGAGTGCTTCATGCATCAAACTTGCACTGGTCATCTATTTTACATATGATAATATACATGTTTCAGTGCTATTCTCTCAAATCATCCCACCCTTGCTTTCTCCCAGAGTCCAAAAGTTTGTTCTTTACATCTGTGTCTCTTTTGCTGCCTTGCATATAGGATCATCGTTACCGTCTTTCTAAATTCCATATGTATGTGTTAATATACTGTATTGGTGTTTCACTTTCTGACTTACTTCACTCGGTATAATAGGCTCCAGTTTCATCCTCCTCAGTAGAACTGACCCAAATGCGTTCCTTTTTATAGCTGAGTAATATTCCACCACGTATATGTACCACAATTTCCTTATCCATTCATCCCCCAGTGGACATCTAGGTTGCTTCCATGTCCTAGCTATTGTAAACAGTGCTGCAATGAACACTGGGGTACACATTGTCACTTTCAATTCTGGTTTCCTGGGTGTGTATGCCCAGCAGTGGTAGGAGTTTAAATGCAGGCTGCAATCCTGTTCTGTAAGGCACGTGAAGGACTTGACATCGTTCACTCCTGCTGGGACCTTCCACCTGTCCGAGAGGCACCTGACACCTTCCTCTGCCTGTTCAGCTCTCACCCACTATGCACGTCCTGGTCCAAGTGCCACAAGTGCTCTGAAGACTCCCTAAGCATGCCAGTCAGCCAGACCTCTCTCCCCTGCTCACCTCTAGAATGTACAGTTCTGCATTTTTCTCTTGTACTTTCTTGCTTAGATGCTGTGCTGCTGCTGCTACTGCTTAGTCGCTTCAGTTGTGTCTGACTCTGTGCAACTCCATAGACGGGAGCCCAACAGGCTCCCCCGTCCCTGGGATTCTCCAGGCAAGAACACTGGAGTGGGTTGCCATTTCCTTCTCCAATGCATGAAAGTGAAAAGTGAAAGTGAAGACGCTCAGTCATATCCGACTCTTAGCCACCCCATGGACTGCAGCCTACCAGGCTCCTCTGTCCATGGGATTTTCCAAGCAAGAGTACTGGAGTGGGTTGCCATTGCCTTCTCCTTAGATGCTATAGAGAACTGAAAAGATGTTTTTAGGCATTTAAGTGCTTGTTTGACAAACAAAAATAATGACTATGCCAATTAGGCGCACTTTGGATTGCAAGCAACAGCATACTTGGGCTTCCCAGGTGGCTCAGTGGTAAAAAAAAAAAATATGCCTGACAATGCAGGAGACTCAGGAGATGCAGGTTCGATCCTTGGGTTGGGAAGATCCCCTGGAGGAGAGCATGGCAACCCACTCCAGTATTCTTGTCTGTAAAATCCCATGGACAGAGGAGCCTGGTAGGCTACAATCCATGGGGTCACAATGAGTCAGACACGACTTGCTGACTGAGCACACACATGCACAATAGCGTACTTGACTAAAAGTGAATTAAACAATAAAGACAAATCTTGTGTTGCTGCACATATAGCCATTTTGCATTTCTTTGCCTTCCTTGTGATTAATACTAACCATCTGACTACTTCGGGGCAAAAAGTGGACATTCTAGTAATAAATGTTAGCGGTGTGTGACAATTGCTGGCCAGTTCCAGAAAATTTCAGGTCAGCAGGTATGCGTTTGTTACAGTGTCATTTCCTCCTGCCACGGCAACTTAGAAGCCTGTGGTAGAACTTTAAGATGCGAGTATCTTGGAGAATGAATCCTGAGTTTTCATCACAAGCAAAAAAATATATTTTTTCTATTTCTTTAATGCTGTGTATCTTTAGGAAACGATGGATAGTCACTCACTGAACTTATTGTGGCCATCATTTCGCAGTGTGTGTAAGTCGGATCATTACGCCACACATCTTAAACTTGTGAAGTGCTGTATGTCAATTATATCTCAATATAACTGGAGGGAAAAAGAAGCTGCAAATATCTTGGGCTCTGAATTATCTCTTGGAAAGAAATTACCCTGGAAATTCTCAGTGAGCCCTCAACTGACACTGCATGAGGAAAGAAATAATAAACCCATATGTGAAAATCCACTGGGAATTTGTAATTAACTAATTACTGTAGCAAAATTTCCCCAGTACTAGACCTCCCCAGTGAAGTTGCTCAGGCGTGTCGGAGTCTTTGTAACCTACCATGCTGCTCCATCCATGGGATTTTCTAGTCAAGAGTACTGGCGTGGGTTGCCATTTCCTTCTCCAGGGGATCTCCCTGACCCAGGGATTGAACCCAGTTCTCCCGCATTGCAGGTAGATGCTTTACCGTCTGAGCCACCAGGGAAGCCTGATAGCAAAACCTAGCCCATCCTAATATATTGAAACAACAAAATGAAATTTAAAGACTTTGCAGACATAAGGAAACTAATAGAACTTCCAAACAACATCATTATATAATGAACACTTTAATTAGGAGCAGAAAGAACAGGCAGATACCACTGAGAATCTAACTACTGACATAAAGGAAAGTCTTGAGAAATAACATACCTGAAAAAGACAAAGATGTGAAAGCAACTAATGAGATACTAATAGAAATGGAAAAAAGATTAAGTTATTCCAACTTAAGATGATTGATGTCCCTGAAGTAAAGAATCTAAAAATTAAAGAGAATATTTATTAAAATATGAAAGAAAAATTCTGTGAAAGACCTGACTGTGCAGATCAAGAGAACAAATTGTATACCAGGAAAACTTAATACAGTATGATACTGAGGAGATATCTTCTAATTAAACTATGCAACTTTAAGGATAAAGAAAGAATTTGTCAGGTGTTCAGGCAGAAAGAGTCGGACACGACTGAGCGACTTCACTTTCACTTTCAGGCAGCCAAGCAAATTGCTTGCAAGGGAGAGAAATTAGACTGGCCACACATTTCTCCCTCAGTGAGAGAAGACGAGTGAGTTTCAAAGGAAAGGATCCTAGGCCAGGCCAGGACATTGCTGAGGTTGGAAGGCAGAGACAGGCATCTCTCAGACATGAAAGAATCCGGAGAACACAAAGCCATGACTCTGCATGGGAAAGCCACATGACTTGACAATAAATCCAACCAATCAAAAAATTAACCAACTATAAGAACTTGGGAATGAAGAAACCATGGTAAAAAGATGTAAAGTAAACACTAAAGCCACTTGAAGGCATATGTACACACACGCGCGTTTCTCAGGTGGAACAGTGGTAAAGAATCCACCAGCCAATGTGGCAGACACAGGAGACTCAGTTTCGATCCCTGGGTCGGGACAATCCTCTGGAGAAGGAAATGGCAACCCACTCCAGTATTCTTGCCTGGAAAATTCAGAGGAACTTGGTGGGCTATAGTCTGTGGGGTTGCAAAGAGCCAGGCACAACTGAGCACACACATGTATATGTATACATACACTCACATAACTCTGAGAATTACACTCCTTAGTAAAATGTAAATGTTGTGAATGGAAGCAAAAATCAGGAGGGGAAGAAAAGCATCAGGAAGTAAGATACTCTTATGGCAGGGGGTCCATTGACACTGCCTAAAATTTTTTTAATGTAATTTTAAAGACACAGTATATCTAATACCTTGTTTTTTAAAATTCTATTCGTAACTTTTGAGAAAAAGCTTGACTTGAAGAAACTCCTTTGCTGGTTTAAAACAGTCAACCTTGACTAAGTGAAAGAAGCCAATCTGCAAAGGCTACATACATATGGCTCCAACTGTATGCTATGCTGGAAAAGGCAAGCTATAGAGTCGGTAAAGAGATCGTGGTTGCCAGGTGTTGGGGAGGGAGGGGTGAAGAGTGGAGGGCGGAGGCGTCTGGAGCAATGAACTACTTGGTGCAGCACTGCAATGGTGGCTACATGGCATCACCCCTTGGCCTAAACCCATGGAACGCACGACATCAAGAACGAACTCTGATGTAAGCCGGGCGCTTCAGGTGATGGTGATGTGCGGTGCAGGTTCACCTGTTGTAACAGCAGTACTGCCGGTGGGGGATGCTCACAGTGGGGGCTCAGGGTAGTGGGAGCACTACAATTTCTACCCAATTCTGCTGTGAACCTAAAACTTCTCGTAAAAAAAGTAAAGCCCATTAATGTTCATTGCAGCACCATTTACAATAGCTAGGACATGGAAGCAACCTAGATGTCCATCAACAAATGAATGGATAAAAAAGCTGTGGTACATGTCCGTCCATGGGATTTTCCAGGCAAGAGTGCTGGAGTAGGTTGCCATTTCCTTCTCCAGGGGATCTTTCCAACCCAGGGATCGAACCCGGGTCTCCCGCAGTGCAGGCAGATGCTTTACCGTCTGAGCCACTAGGGAAGCCCACAATGGAATATTACTCAGTCATTAAAAGGAACACATTTGAGTCAGTCCTAATGAGCTAGATGAAACTAGAGCCTATTATACAGAGTGAAGTAAGTCGGAGACAAACAAATATCATATATTAACATATATATGTGGAATCTAGAAAGATGGTACTGATTAACCTATTTTCAGGGTAGCAGTGGAGAGGCAGACAGAGAACAGATTTGTGGACACACTGAGGGGGAAAGAGAGGGTGGTACGAATTGAGAGCGTAGCATTGAAACATATACACCACCACATAAAATAGATAGCCAGTGGGAATTTGCCATATGATGCAGGGGACTCAACCCTGCGCTTGATGACAACCTAGATGGGTGGGATGGAGTGGGAGGTGGGAGGAAGGAGGGGACATATGTATACCTGTGGCTGATACATGTTGATACATGGCAAAAACCAACTCAATATTGTAAAGCAATTATCTTCCCATTAAAAATAAATAAATAATAAATAAAGCCTGTTAAAAAATGTAAACCTATTAAAATTTTTTATCCTATTAAAATTTTTAAACTTATTTTTGAAAAGTGAATTTTCGTCTTCTTGCTTCACTAATTGGTGAGTACTGCAAAATTGAGTTTCCACTATTTTTGGCATTCATAGAAATCTGAGGCCTAATTTTGCTCAAGATTTCCCGGTGTCTGACAAAGAGGTTCGACTAGATATTACTGTTGTATAATTAAAAGTCACGAAATGCCATTATGTGTAAAAAAGAAAAAAATTAGAGGGCATACGTGGGAAGTCACACAAACGAAAAGAGAAAAACACTAACCTAAAAGTGGTGATGAATTTGGCAACTTGAGGAAGACAACCCCACCACAGACACAGCTGCTCTGTGTGCGGAGCACATGCACTGCGACCCGGAAGTAATCCTGATTCATGCTCTTTTTCATACCAATTCCATTGTGTTTGGAACAGTTACTCACCTTCGCATTCATCTTGGGAATTTTCTGAACCTCCTTCCTTTCATTCAGCTCCTTTCCTAAATTTGCTTAATGTTTTTCTCTGTAAAATTTAGGAGAATGTAAAAGAATACTTTTTTGTTCCTGGGATGTGAAGCATGCTTCAGATCTTTTGAGACCAAAATGACTTATCAGGTTAAAACAAAAAAGGGAGGTAGAGGAAATGAGGGCGGCAGGAACTAGAGAGCTCCAGGGTCCAAGAAAAGCTGATCGGTCTGCTTCAGAAAGCGGAGCGTGGCTCTTGCTCTCTTGTCCAACCAGGGATGGAGGAAGCTGGTCATCTCTGAAGTGGCCAGCAGCGTGATCCTGGCAAATGACAGAACTGCTCTGAACCTGTTTCCTCGTTTGTAAGACAGGGATGAGACTGCCTGCCTCCTGAGGCCCTAGCACTGGAAAGGCAACGAGATGCTTTATGCCAGATTCAGCCTCCTGGACTGCGCTCAGCGGGGCTTCCCCACTGAAATGACTCACGTGTGGATCTTCTCTGCCTGCATCTCTGCACGATCTAGACTGTCAAGCTTGTGTCTTTTCGGCTCAGTCAAGCCTGCAGATTGGTTTTACCCTGGGCCAGGTGACAGGTGTGCATGCTTGTGTGTGACCGTGTGTGTCTGGACTTCTGCACCCATTGAGCAGAGGTGTGCACTGGCATATTTGATGCCTGAGCGTGAACTCAGACTTCCAGTGGCAAAGGGCCTAGTTAAGAAATGTAGCCAAAATGTAAACTCTTCTTCTTTTTTAAAAAAATTGTAATTGAAATTAGTTGATTTGCAATGTTGTGTTGATTTCTGCTGTACGGCAAAGTGACTCAGTTATACAGACATATATTATTTTTTATATTCTTTTCCATTATGGTTTATCACAAGATACTGAATATAGTTCCCTGTATAAATTTTTTTTCTGATTAGAAAGACGAGGACCATGGTATCCACACTGTTGGCCTGCATGTACCATTTCATCCTTTCTGCTACTTCATTCAGAGGTTTTGAGAGGAAAACAAAGAGGGAGGAGGCATTTACATAAAACGTTCAATCTTTCTTGGGGAAGGACAGCGTTGCTGTTATTAGAACCCAGAGTGAACACAGGGAAGAGGCTGGTGGGAAGGTAGGCACAGGGCTGAAAGGTTTCAGGTGAGATAAAAGGTGTTCTCAGCTGAGGCTTCCCTGGTGGCTCAGAGGGTAAAGCATCTGCCTGCAATGCAGAAGAACTGGGTTTGATCCCTGGGTCAGGAAGATCCCCTGGAGAATGCAAAGGCAACCCACTCCAGTACTCTTGCCTGGAAAATCCCATGGACAGAGAAGCCTGGTAGACTACAGTCTATGGGGGTCACAAAGACTTGGACACAACTGAGTGACTTCACTTTCACTTTTCACATATACATAAAGTATAGTGGCTCGGTGGTAAAGAATCTGCCTGCCAATGTAGGAGACATGAGTTCCATCCCTGGGTCGGGAGGATCACCTGGAGGAGATGGCAACCCACTCCAGTATTATTGCCAAGAGAACTCCGTAGTCGGAGGAGCCTGGTGGGCTACTGTCCATGGGGTCACAAAGAGTTGGACACAACCAAGCGATTTTGAGAGAGAGAGATACGTAAGACCAGGGTCTGAACACAGCTGAAGACCGATGTCAGAGTTACTGAATTTTATTTATTTCCATCTTTATCTAGATGTTTTATTTAATTAAATCATGCTGAAAGTAATACAATAAGTTTAAATTAACTTCTAGATCCCCAACTACTTAGGACAGGGTAGAGCCATTTGGAAATGAAAGCTTATTTCCTACGTGTGTGCTATGTGCTCAGTCGCTCAGTTGCGTCCGACTCCTTTACCACCTCATGGACTGTGGCCCACCAGGCTCCTCTGTCCATGGGATTCTCCAGGCAAGAATACTGAAGTGGTTTGGCATTCCCTCCTCTCGGGGATTCTCCTGACCCAGGGATTAAACCTGAGTCTCTTGCATCTCTGGCATTGGCAGGCTGATTCTTTACCACTGTACCAGCTGGGAAGCCTAGGAGGTCAATATATTGTTCTTTATGATTTTCAAAGAATGCTTACTACCCTAAGAATTTCCATATTAAAGGTATCTTCTTTTACATGCATGACTTGATCAAGCCCACATTTCCTGTGGATTCACTGACTGTAATGTGGGCTAATCTAACCATGTGAAAATTGAAGTCATCACTGCTCACCAGGTGGCAGCTTGCTAACGATGCAGGCAGAATTTCCAGGGAAAAAATCATCACACTGGGGACCCAGGCTTGCAGACTGAAACCTGCAAGGCGACTGCAAACATCATGGGTATTTTTTAAGTCTTGTTGCGGTTCATATTGTTTGTTTTTTCGGGTGTCATAACACTGACCCTCTATTAATCTTTTAAAAATGTACAGGGACTTCCCCTGGTGGTCCAGTGGCTAAGACTCTGTACTCTCAATACAGGCAGGCCAGGTTCTATCCCTGGTTAGGGAACTAGATCCCACATGCTGGAACTAATAGCCAGCACATCCAAATAAAATAAATAGGTAAAGACATTTTAAAAATTATTTTATGGAGTAGGAAATGGTAACCTACTCCAGCATTCTTGCCTGGAAAATTACATGGACAGAAGAGCTTGGTGGGGCTACATGGGGTCACAGAGTCAGACACAAGGACTATGCACATGTGCAATATATAATTTTTATTGCTGTGTAAAGCAAATAAAGATCTTTCTCAAAATAAAAAAAAAAAATTAAAAAAATTTACACCTGCCTCCTTTCAGAAAGATTTTGAGCTGTCACTGGGCCCACTGCAGAAATGGCCAGATGTTTGCAATAAACTGAAGTAAGTGAAGAAGAGGAAGGCCCCACTCTAAGGGGTGGAACAGAGGCCAGGAGAGCTGACCTGCCGTGGATGCTCACGTGAGAGGGGCGTCCACAGGTTATTGTAATCTTTGGTCCAAGTCCAGGAAATTAGCCATCAAAGAGGCTAAGGGAATGAATGCCTGAATATGTGAGCAGAGGACCAGAGGGGGAAGTCAGGGTGGACCTATTTCATAGGAAGCAGTGGGCAAGGGGCTCTCAGCCAGGTCCCAGCATTGGGACCCAAGTTGGGGTAAAGGGACCTGGCAACCGTCCTAGAAGACGAAGGTCACAGGCGGGACCCCAGGGTAGGAAGGACCAGATCAGAAGTCCTGGAATGAGCCAGAGAGTGCTGTGTGCTTAGTCGCTTCAGTTGTGTCTGTCCAACTCTTTGCGACCCGTCTTTGGACTGTGGCCCACCAGGTTCCTCTATTCATGGGATTCTCCAGGCAAGAATACTGGAGTGGGTTGCCATGCCCTTGTCCAGAGGATCTTTCCCAACCCAGGGATCCAGTTCACATCTCTTATCCTGCATTGGCAGGTGGATTCTTTACCACTAGTGCCAGAGGGCTCGTGTTAGCAACCTGAACGAATTTCTTTCAGATAGACTCCGTTTAGTGGAGCCAAGGAACAGCTTGGCTGTTTAAGCAATCCATGAAGAAAAGAAAAGATCCATCTCTACTCACTTCCACAGGTTAAGCCAACATGAACAGCCCATTGAAAGAGATGTGACCATCTGCATCTGCCAGCTGCCAAGGAGCCCTGAAATTCTCCCAACTGGAGGTTATCAAAGATGACACACAACTCAGGAAGCCCCTGACTTGTTTAGTTTAAATTCAGGCTAATTCTTTTATGAGATGCACAGGGAGGATGGGGGAGCCACCTGCCTCTCTGCTGACAGCAAAAAAGTGAGGTGGGAACACCACCAGTCCAACAGCATGGGGATCGGTGCGGCCTAGTAAGTCAGAGCTGCTGAGAGCCAGCAACTATTTCTATCGAAGAGAATAGAGGATTAAAACCTTCTTCACTCTCTCCAAGTTTGGAGCATTTCTTTTCTGAAAATTTTTCTTTCTAGTTCGTAGAATATAGAGGCGCATAATCCAAAAAGTTTCGTGGTTTTTTGGGCTTTTGGTTGGTGATGGGGAAAGTTCAGTCTTAAATATTTCCTCCATTCATAGGTTTGGGGTGGCGTTCTGCTTTTACCTGCTGCTGTCATTCTTCTAAGGGGGATGTTGGCAAAACTGTCCTGAGCAGCAGGCCTTCAAATATAAAAGCACTCTAGAGGAAGTGTCCCTCGATACTTCCCTTCTCCCTGGTCCCCTGAAGCACATCCATGGAATGCCACTGGACATCTGCCACTGGAGGGCATTAGACATCATTTAATTTGCTACACAATGACTTTTGACCTCTGCATTTGATTCACACGGATCACTATCTTGTTCTCATTGTCATGGTCAGACATTTATTCATCTGTGTCCATGTGCAGAAAACAGAAATAGATCTGTAGATTCAGGATGATCCTTTAAGAAGCTCTCGGTCTAATGGGAACACACATATATAAAGGTACGTGACAACTGCCGCTGTGCCTAGTCGCTCAGTCGTCTCTGACTCTTTGTGACCCCATGGACTGTAGCCCATCAGGCTCCTCTGTTCCTAGGATTCTCCAGGCAAGAATGCTGGAGTGGGTTGCCATGCCTTCCTCCAGGGGATCTTCCTGACCCAGAGTCTCTGATGTCTCCTGCATTGACAGGTGGGTGCTTTACCACGAGCACCGCCTGGGAAGCCCCACTATGGTAGGGTCAAATCGGAGTGGCACACACTCTGTCAAAAAGCCCCAGCAACACGGTTCTCGGCGGGGGGGGGGGGGGGGGGGTTGGGGGGGCGGGCAGTGAGCATTTTGGGAAAGCCATGCGGACCCCCATGAGGACCCTACTAAGAAGTGGACTCCATCATCTTGGCTAGCCATAGGAACAGGCCAACTTCTTCCTTATTACAGACTGTTGAGCAATTTGGAAGCACCCATTTCAGGGATCACTCCATCTATTTCTCCCTAAATTTATTCCTAAACACCACAAGCTACAAATCCCTTTTCTAAGCATATAAATAGAATAACATGTAAATGAAAAATAGAATAGAATATATGATCCATCATTCATTCATTCAGGAAGCATAAAGCAGCCTTGGCTTTCAGCCCTGGCTCACCTCAGAGGACAGTAAGAACTGAAATAACTAGGAGCAAAGCAATTAGAGGATGATTTTCACTTTACAAAGAGTCCCAGGGGCTCCTTTTAGTGCTTCCCTAGGGGATTTAAATATTTAAGTACTGTTTTACAGACCGTTAACTCTTGCAACTGGAGGAGGAAGAAGAGATGGTGGTCAGGAAAAGAGCAGATTCAAACCTGGAGGTTTAGAAGGCAGGGCCAACAGTAGATCAATAAGTCCAATACTCTTATTCGTATCCTGCTCATGTAGGATAGAAAGTCCTCAAAGCACAAAACAGACATTCTCTATTTTAATCTTAACATCAACAAGGCATGATGATAATTTCAAAAACTGAGCAGTTCAAGGGATGAGTAGAGGTACCATAGAGGATTTTTAGGGCAGTCAAGCTACTCTTAATGATACTATCACGGTAGATATATGCCATTGTACATTCAGCCAGACTTGTAAAATGTACATCACCATGAGTGAACCTTAATGGAAACTCTGGACCTTAGTGATGATGATCAACCATGTAACCTCACTGATCATAACAAAGGTACCACACTTGGGGGGTTGTTGTTACCGGGCGGGGGTGCAGAGGAGTCCCAGAAATCTGTACGTCTGCTCAGTTTTGCTGTGAAGCTAAAACTGATTTTAAAAATAAAGTCTATTTTAGAAAAGTGAGAGTTTAAATTTTGATGAGGAATAACATTTTCAAAAACCCCATCAAATGTTTGAAGAGTTTGTTGCAAAAGGTTAATGAGAGGCAGAGGTGTACCTCTCATGGATTTGAAATGGAGTTTCCGTTTCCTTCTCTACAGATGGTCATCAAGGGGAGGGTAGTGGAGAGCTGAATGGTAAGAGCACTACAGTTACTAAATGCATGTTGCAGTACACAGTGTAATGTGTAGAAAATAGCATGTAAATTACCTGTATGTGTAAATTCTTTGTACATTCAGTAGTCAGCTGTTAGTATTTCCAGGCTACAAACAGTGGGAGATGGTAGCAGGGGTAGCCAGTTAAGTTCAGCTCAGTTCAGTCACTCAGTCATGTCTGACTCTTTGCGACCCCATGAATCACAGAACGCCAGGCCTCCCTGTCCATCACCAACTCCCGGAGTCCACCCAAACTCATGTGCATCGAGTTGGTGATGCCATCCAGCCAACTCATCCTCTGTAATCCCCTTCTCCGCCTGCCCCTAATCCCTCCCAGCTTCAGGGTCTTTTCCAATGAGTCAACTCTTCGCATGAGGTGGCCAAAGTATTGGAGTTTCAGCCTCAGCATCTGTCCTTCCAATGAACATCCAGGACTGGTCTCCTTTAGGATGGACTGGTTGGATCTCCTTGCAGTTCAAGGGACTCTCAAGAGTCTTCTCCAACACCACAGTTCAAAAGCACCAGTTCTTTGGTGCTCAGCTTTCTTCACAGTCCAATTCTCACATCCATACATGACCACTGGAAAAACCATGTGAAGTCGCTCAGTTGTGTCCGACTCTTTGCAACCCCATGGACTGTAGCCTACCAGGCTCCTCTGTCCATGGAATTTTCCAGGCAATAGTACTGGAGTGGATTGCCATTTCCTTCTCCAGCGGATCTTCCTGACCCAGGGATCAAACCCAGGTCTCCTGCATCGTAGACAGACGCTTTACCGTCTGAGCCACCATGACCTTTGTTGGCAAAGTAATGCTTTTTAATATGCTATCTACGTTGGTCATAACTTTCCTTCCAAGGAGTAAGCGTCTTTTAATTTCATGGCTGCAATCACCATCTGCAGTGATTTTGGAGCCCAAAATATAAAGTCTGACACTTTCCACTGTTTCCCCATCTATTTCCCATGAAGTGATGGGACCGGATGCCGTGATTTTAGTCTTCTGAATGTTGAGCTTTAAGCCAACTTTTTCACTCTCCTCTTTCACTTTCATCAAGAGGCTTTTGAGTGTCTCTTCACTTTCTGCCAAAGGGTGGTGTCATCTGCATATCTGAGGTTATTGATTTCTCCTGGCAATCTTGATTCCAGCTTGTGCTTCTTAAAGCCCAGCGTTTCTCATGTACTCTGCTTATAAGTTAAATAAGCAGGGTGACAATATACAGCCTTGACGTACTCCTTTTCCTATCAGTGGTGTCCAATTCTTATGCCACCCCTTTTACTGTAGCCCACCAGGCTCCTCTGTCCATGGGATTCTCCAGGCAAGAATACTGGAGTGGGTTGCCATTTCCTACTCCAGGGGAGCTTCCCGACCCAGGGATCGAACCCACGTCTCTTACATCTCCTGCACAGGTTCTTTACCACTAGTGCCACCTGGGAAGCACAATTCAGTACAGAGGGAGAGGACTACCCCCAAATAGAAGTATTGAGTGGGTGAGGCATACTAGACTTTTTGTGGGCCTAACAACTGTTCAGATTTGTACATTTGGAGACCACCTGGCAACGCATCCCACTGCCCAAGCTTAGGAGCAGACCCCTGGGGCCTTGGGAGTCGGGGTACTCGGAAAACAAACCGAATTCTTCCAGGTTCCCCTTCCAGACAGAAGAGGCGCAGGAGGGCCGGCAGCCTGGCACTCGGGGTCCTGATAGCCCCAGCGGGAGGGTCACTGCTGAGACATCCAGCCCCATCTCATTGTTCCGCGCCAGAGTTTCCTCCTTGGGCAGCGGCCCGGAGCCGAGCCGGGAGCCGAGCGGGAAGGGGACGGACCGGGCGGGAGTGTGGGGTGTCTATTGCGGCCGCTCCTTCCCCTCTCCGGGAGCTCGGGTTTCCCGGGGTGTGTGCGGATTCTCAATAAAAAGGGAAAAGCACGATCCAAGTTAATTTTCCAGCGCCGAGAGGAAATGCTGTTTCCTGCATCGTACAAAACTGGTGCCAACAAGACTGACACAGGAGCCCATTGTCCCGCTAACAATGTAGTGATGGGGGGAGGACGCCTGAGAAAACAGACCTCGGGCCGCCGTGCGCGTTTGATCTTCCCCCGTAAGTGCGAGTGTGAGAGCGTGTGTGTGCGCGCGCGCGGGCGGTAGAAAGATACTTAGGTTGGTAGAGATGGGCCCTGCGCTTTTCCGTCCTGTCTTCGTCTCCAACGATGCCAAGAGAGACCTAGCCCCTCAAAGCACCCAGGGCACAAAAAAAGAGACAGGAAAAAAACGATAGAAAGGAAAGGAGAAGGAAAAAGGCAAGACCCACCCCAAACTCACCCTACAGGCTCATCTCAAACCCTCCAAGGCCTGGGTCACAGGCAGACCCGAAACTCCCAACTCAATTCCACCCCAGGCCAAGCGCGCTCCTCCCGCCAACTGAGCTTAGGGTGATCCCACGCAGAACGACACGGGGGCGGCCAGGCCGAGGGGCAGACTCTCACGTAAGATGTCCCTGGAGAGCCGAGCCCCTGGGCAGCGCTGACCCGCTAGCAGCGGGCTCCGGGCGCGCCCCGGGTGCTGCGCCTCTGGGTGGCCCCCGCTCGGCGCCCTCCGCCCCCCCGGCGCTCCCCCCCCCCCCCCCCCCGGCGCTCCCCGCCCCCGGCTGGACGGCGCGGCGGTGACTTGAAGACGCCCGCACTGTCTGGTTAGTTTCACCTGGGCGCCCCGGGGTCAGAGCCTCTGCCTGAGGACACGTTGCTACAGGCTCCAAAAGGACGCGGGTTCATCCCAGCGCCCAAATGTAACCTCCCCGCCCTTCGCCCGCTCACGTAGCCCGGGGTTTGGGGACGTGAAGTGCTGGCGAGGAGGCGGCTCCGGCCACCGCATGGGCTGGGCGATAAACAATCTCACAGGATACACAACACCCTGGACTGTCACAAGTCCCTCGCAGGAAAAGATAAATAACATCTGAGGAGCCGCGTCGCAGCTTCCCGGGGCCGAATAAAAACTCTGGGAGAAGTAAGTAAACAACAGAACGAAAAGAGTTTCCCCCAGCCTTGGCCACAGAGAAATCAAATGCACTGCCCTTCCCCCTGCACTCCCTGATGGGGGTTTCTTCTGGGGGGGTGGGGGGAAACAAAATAAACCCTACACGGTGCACTTTGTCCTTTAAACCGATTGGCAATTGTCACTTTCTGGGTAAGGAGCCTGTTTCCTGGGCACAGTAGGAAATCTTTCTAGAGCAGGGGTTGAGATGTCCTCGGTTTTCTAGAGGAGGCCAAAGAAGAATTTCCTGAGGAAACGACTTTTTTTTCCCAAGGTTTGCTCCTCAGGATTGGAGCTGTCAGCTACAAAACCATCCTCGCATCTGTGGCTCCATCTTGATTTTTTGTAAACAGTTTGCCAAATCAGAGGTGAGGATATGATGGGGGGAAAATTGACATGGGGACAAAATCCAGGCCAGAGAATTATAAACGCTCAGTGGGTACAATTAAATGGCTGTTAAAAATGCACACCTATAGCAATCCCACTCCTGGATATGCCTGTATGCCTGAGTGATCAGTGGTGTCCCACTCTTTATGACTCTGTGGACTGTAGCCCGCCAGCCTCCTCTGTCCTTGGGATTTTTCAGGCAAGAATACTGGAGTGGGTTGCCATTTCCTTCTCCAGGGGATCTTCCCAGCCTGCATCTCCGCATTGGCAGGGGTATTCTTTACCACTGCACCACCTGCAAAGCACTTCTGGGCATATATCCAGAAAAAAACATGGTCTGAAAAGATACATGCAGCTCTATGTTTACAGCAGCACTATTCACAAATGCCAAGACAAGGAGGCAACCTAGATATCTATTAACACGCGAGTGAATAAGGAACCTGTGGTACATATATACAATGCAATATTTCTCAGCATAAAAAGAATGAAACAATGCCATTTGCAGCAACATGGATAGGCCTAGAGATTAGAGTAACAGGCATATTTGGCCTTGGAGTATTAAAACGAAGCAGGTCAAAGGCTAACAGGGTTTTGCCAAGAGAACATACTGGTCATAGCAAACACCCTCTTCCAACAACACAAGAGAAGACTCTACATCATCATCTGGACATCACCAGATGATCAATACCGAAATCAGACTGATTATACTCTTTGCAGCCAAAGATGGAGAAGCTCTACACAGTCAGCAAAAACAAGACCAGGAGCTGACTGTGGTTCAGATCATGAACTCCTTATTGCCAAATTCAGACTTAAATTGAAGAAAGTAGGCAAAACCATTAGACCATTCAGTATGACCTAAATCAAATCCCTTACAATTATACAGTGGAAGTGACAAATAGATTCAAGGGATTAGATCTGATAGAGCGCCTGAAGAACTATGGATACAGGTTCGTAACATTGTACAAGAGGCAATGATCAAGACAATCCCCAAGAAAAAGAAATGGAAAAGGCAAAATAGTTGTCTGAGGAGGCCTTACAAATAGCTGAGAAAAGAAAAGACGTGAAAGGCAAAGGAGAAAAGGAGAGATATATCCATTGAATGCAGAGTTCCAAAGAATAGCAAGGATAGATAAGAAAGCCTTTCTCAGTGATCAGTGCACAGAAATAGAGGAAAGCAATAGAATGGAAAAGACTAGAGATCTCTTCAAGAAAATTAGAGATACCAAGGGAACATTTTATACAAAGATGGGCACAATAAAGGACAGAAAGTGTATGGACCTAACAGAAGCAGAAGATTTTAAGAAGAGGTGGCAAGAATACACAGAACTATACAGAAAAGATCTTCATGACCCAGATAACCACGATGGTGTGATTGCTCACCTAGAGCCAGACATCCTGGAATGTGAAGTCAAGTGGGCCTTAGGAAGCATCACTGCGAACAAAGCTAGTGGAGGTGATGGAATTCCAGTTGAGCTATTTCAAATCCTAAAAGATTATGCTGTGAAAATGCTGCACTCAATATGCCAGCAAGTTTGGAAAACTCAGCAGTGGCCACAGGACTGGAAAAGGTCAGTTTTCATTCCAATCCCAAAGAAAGGCAATGCCAAAGAATGCTCAAACTTCCACACAGTCACACTCATCTCACACACTAGCAAAGTAATGCTCAGAATTCTCCAAGCCAGGCTTCAACAGTATGTGAACTGTGAACTTCAGATGTTCAAGCTGGATTTAGAAAAGGCAGAGGGACCAGAGATCAATTGCCAACATCCATTGGATCATGGAAAAAGCAAGAGAGTTCCAGAAAAACATCTACTTCTGCTTTACTGACTAGGCCAAAGCCTTTAACCTTGTGGATCACAACAAACTGGAAAATTCTTCAAGAGATGGGAATACCAGACCACCTGACCTGCCTCCTGAGAAATCTGTATGCAGGTCAAGAAGCAACAGTTAGAACTGGACTTGGAACAACAGACTGGTTCCAAATAGGAAAAGGAGTACATCAGGGCTGTATATTGTCACCCTGCTTATTTAACTTATATGCAGAGTACATCATGAGAAATGCCTGACTGGATGAAGCACAAGCTGGAATCAAGATTGCTGCAAGAAATATCAATAACCTCAGATATGCAGATGACACCACCTTTAGGGCAGAAAGCAAAGAAGAACTAAAGAGCCTCCTGATGAAAGTGAAAGAGGAGAGTGAAAAAGTTGGCTTAAAATTCAACATTCAGAAAACTAAGATCATGGCTTCTGGTCCGATCACTTCATGTTAACTAGATGGGGAAACAACAGAAACAGTAACAGACTTTATTTTTTGGGGCTCCAAAATCACTACAAATGGTGATCTCAACCATGAAATTAAAAGACAGTTGCTCCTTGGAAGAAAAGTTATGATCAACCTAGACACCATATTAAAGAGCAGAGACATTACTTTGCCAACAAATGTCCATCTAGTCAAGGCTATGGTTTTTCCAGTAGTCATGTATGGATGTGAGCGTTGGACTATAAAGGAAGCTGAGCACCAAAGAATTGATGCCTTTGAACTGTGGTGTTGGAGAAGACTCTTGAGAGCCCCTTGGATTGTAGGGAGATCCAACCAATCCATCCAAAAGGAAATCGGTTCTGAATATTCATTGGAAGGACTGATGCTGAAGCTGAAACTCCAATACTTTGGCCACCTGATGTGAAGGACTTACTCATTCGAAAAGACCCTGATGCTGGGCAAGATTGAAGGCAGCAGGAGAAGGGGACGACAGACAATGAGATGGTTGGATGGCATCACCGACTGGATACACATGAGTCTGAGCAAGCTCCATGAGTTGGTGATGGACAGGGAGGCCTGGCGTTCTGCAGTCCATGGGCTCACAAAGAGTTGGACATGACTGAGCGACTGAACTGAACTGAACTGAGAGATTATCATACTAAGTGAAGTAAGTCAGAGAAAGACAAACATCATATAATATCACTTATATGTGTAATCTAAAAATATGAAAAAATGAACTTATTTACAAAAGAGAGACAGATTCACAGACGTGGAAAACAAACTTACAGTTACCAAAGGTGAAGGGATAAATTAGGAGCTTGGGATTAGCATATGCACACTACTATATGAAAATAGATAACCAACAAGGGCCTACTGTGCAGTACAGGGAACTCTCCTCAATACTCTGTAATAATCTATATGGGTCAAGAGTCTGAAAAAGAGTGAATATATATGCATTGTAACTGAATGTGTATGTAACTGAAGCCCTTTGCTGTACCCCTGAAACTAATACAACATTGTAAATCAACTCTACTCTGACAGAATAAAATAAATAATTCAATAAGTTTTTTAAAAAAAAAACAAAACACACACACACACACCTAAAGGGTTTACCATTCTCCCACCTGGAATTTAAGTACCCAAAACAGTCTACTGCCCTCTATGAGGGAGCCAGGTCCAGGCCTCTGAAAGTCAGTGCTAAGGCATTGGGCCTCTTCTCCTCCTCGCTTCTTCCTGCAAAAACTCAGGTAGCACCTAGATTGCCAGTCTCCACAGCCCAAGCAGAACCTCTTAAGTCCAGCCTCAGACCCATATTTCCATCATTCTCTTTGTTGTTGTTCAGTCAAGTCGAACTCTTTGCAACCCCATGGACTGCAGCATGCCAGGCCTCCCTGTCCTCCACTATCTCCTGGAGTTTGCTCAGATTCATGTCCAGAGTCAGTGATGCCATCCAACCATCTCATCCTCCATTGCCCCCTTGTCTTCCTGCCCTCAATCTTTCACAGAATGGGGATCTTTTCCAGTGAGTTAGCTCTTCACATCAGGTGGCCAAAGTGTTGGAGGTTCAGCTTCAGCATCAGTCCTTATATTGAAGACCCTATCGTTCTGCCTTTTCCAAATGTCAGGTAAATCACACAGTATGAGGCTTTTGTGTCTGGCTTCTTTCATCTAGCAAACGCTTTTGAAATTCATCCACATTGTTGCCCTTTTCAGCAATTCATTCCTTTTTATTACTGAGTAGTATTCCATTTCTGGATGTATCACAGCTTATTTACCCATTCACTAGGTGATGGACATTTGGGTGGGTTCCAGCTTTCAGCATTATGAAAAAAAAACTGCTACAAACATTTGTATATGGGTCTTCCTATGGGCATAAATTTTCATTTCTCTTGGATTAATACTTAGGAGTGGGATTGTCATTTGCTGCTGCTGCTGCTGCTAAGTCGCTTCAGTCGAGTCTGACTCTGTGTGACCCCATAGACGGCAGCCCACCAGGCTCCTCCGTCCCTGGGATTCTCCAGGCAAGAACACTGGAGTGGGTTGCCATTTCCTTTGGAGACCAGCAATTAACAAGAAACTGCCCATCTGTTTTCTGAAATGCTGTACCTGTTTGCATTCCTACCAGCAATATACACAGGTTCGAGTTGTTCTGCGCCCCTGCTGGCCAGATAAAGCTTTTCACAGATAGCAAAATCTTAATTACTTCAAACCTGTTACATTCACGATCATTATATCATTAGTAATGTGTGACTATATCTTAAACTTCTCACTCTATAAGCTGAAATTGGATTTTAGGTTTAGTCCTTATTTCAAAGTAATAAATCTCATGTAATACAATTTGGGCAGTGCCTAGAGTTGACTCATTGGAAAAGACTCTGATGCTGGGAGGGATTGGGGGCAGGAGGAGAAGGGGACAACAGAGGATGAGATGGCTGGATGGCATCACTGACTCGATGGACGTGAGTCTGAGTGAACTCCAGGAGTTGGTGATGGACAGGGAGGCCTGGCGTGCTGTGATTCATGGGGTCGCAAAGAGTTGGACATGACTGAGCGACTGAACTGAACTGAACTGAACTGAACTAAGGGACTGGGAGTTGGACCATAAAGAAGGCTGAACATGGAAGAATTGATGCTTTTGAATTGTGGTGCTGGAGAAGACTCTTGAGAGTCCCTTGGACAGCAAGGAGATCAAACCAGTCAATCCTAAAGGAAATCAACCCTGAATATTTATTAACAGGACTGATGCTGAAGCAGAAGCTCCAATACTTTGGCCACCTGATGTGAAAAGCCAACTGATTGGAAAAGAACCTGATGCTGGGAAAGATTGAGGACAGGAGGAGAAGGGGGTGACAGAAGTTGAGATGGTTAAATGGCATCACCAACTCAATGAACATGAATTTGTGCAAGCTCTGGGAATTAGTGAAGGACAAGGAAGTCTGGTGCACCACAGTCTACTGGGTCACCAAGAATCAGACACAATTTAGCAAATGAACAACAACAACAAAATAGGGACAAAATTCAGATTAATGGTTGCCAGGTCCTGGTGGTGAGGGGAGGGTTTTTCTACAAAGGGGCACAAGACAACTCTTTGAGATGATAGAAATATCCTGGATCTTGATTGTGGTGATGATTATGCAATATACATTTGTCAACTCATAGAACTGTACACCCGGAAAGGTAAATATTATTGTATATAAATTATACCTCAATAAAATGGGATCAGAAAAAGCTCTGTCCTCATTTTTAATAGTTATTTTCAAGTGACTTGCAGGGAGATAAAAGAAAGTAAAAGTGTGAAAAGTGTTAGTGGCTCATTTGTATCCAACTCTTTGTGACTCCATGGATGGTAGCCCACCAGACTCCTCTGTCCATGGGATTTTCCAGGCAAGAATCCTGGAGTGGGTTGCCATTTCCTTCTCTAGCGGATCTTCCTAACCCAGGGAACGAACCCAGTTCTCCTGCACTGCAGGCAGATTCTTCACCATCTAAGCCATGAGCAGGGGCTAGCGCAGGGAGATGGCATTCAGTAGATGTTTGTTGAATGAAAGAATGAGTCTCTATGGAAGTTCTGCCTTTTGATGAAGTTATATTGTACAGTTCCCTTGTGGCTCAGCTGGTAAAGAATCTGCCCACAATGCAGGAGACCTGGGTTCGATCCCTGGGTTGGGAAGATCCCCTGGAGAAGGGAATGGCTACCCACTCCAATATTCTGGCCTGGAGAATTCCATGGACTGTATAGTCCGATTCCAACAAAGAATCGGACACGACTGAGTGACTTTCATTTTACACTGTATATTGTACAGAAATGAAAGTAGAAAAGAGTAGGTGCCCTGGTTCCCTCTGGTGCCCTGCTCTCTGCCTGAGGAACCTGCCTGCCCTGCAACCCTCTGGAGGAAGCAGCGCCCGGAGGATGAAGTCAGCTTTCCGAGGAAGTCTTACTCGTCTGGAGTTGGAACATTCATCTGGCAAACACCCAGTACTGAAACAAGCAGATGTTGTTTGGAGGATCCGAGTGTACAAGGCTGCGCTGGGCATGCCCCACACAGGAGAACTTCCCATTGCAGGGCAGGCGAGGATTCTAAAAATGCAAATGTCACCCCCAAGGATCGAGATTTCCTTCTATGTTTCTAATCTAGCAACTGTCTTTCAAAATTTATTACAGAATAGGTAATAAAACAACCCTTAATTTAAATATTAATAATATACTACTACTAAGTACTGTGCGAGTACAGCTGACTTTAGGAAAATAGGAGAATATGCCCATTTGTATTTCTAGACCAGTTACTTTGTAGCCCTTTTTTGGCTTAAAGCTCAACATTCAGAAGACGAAGATCATGGCATCCGGTCCCATCACTTCATGGGAAATAGATGGGGAAACAGTGTCAGACTTTATTTTTTTGGGCTCCAAAATCACTGCAGATGGTGACTGCAGCCATGAAATTAAAAGACGCTTACTCCTTGGAAGGAAAGTTATGACCAACCTAGACAGCATATTCAAAAGCAGAGACATTACTTTGCCAACAAAGGTCCATCTAGTCAAGGCTATGGTTTTTCCTGTGGTCATGTATGGATGTGAGAGTTGGACTGTGAAGAAGGCTGAGCGCCGAAGAATTGATGCTTTTGAACTGTGGTGTTGGAGAAGACTCTTGAGAGTCCCTTGGACTGTAAGGAGATCCAACCAGTCCATTCTGAAGGAGATCAACCCTGGGATTTCTTTGGAAGGAATGATGCTAAAGCTGAAACTCCAGTACTTTGGCCACCTCATGCAAAGAGTTGACTCATTGGAAAAGACTCTGATGCTGGGAGGGATTGGGGGCAGGAGGAGAAGGGGACGACAGAGGATGAGATGGCTGGTTGGCATCACTGACTCAATGGATGTGAGTCTGGGTGAACTCCAAGAGTTGGTGATGGACAGGGAGGCCTGGAGTGCTGCGATTCATGGGGTAGCAAAGAGTAAGACACAACTGAGCGACTGAACTGAACTTTCTCTACAAATATCATCAGTTCAGTTCAGTCGCTCAGTGGTGTCCAAATCTTTGTGACCTCATGGACTGCAGCACACCAAGCTTCCCTGTCCATCCTTTTTTAGAAAAAATATTTATTTATTTATTTACTTGGCTATACTAGGTCCTAGCGGCATACAGAATCTTGAATCTTAGTTGTGGAGTCTTAACCACTGGACCTGGAGAAGGAAATGGCAACCCACTCCAGTATTCTTGCCTGGAAAATTCCATGAACAGAGGTGGGCTACAGTCCATAGGGTTGCAAAAGAGCTGGACACAACTTAGCCACTAAAGAACAACCACTGGACCACCAGGTAAGTCCACTCTGCTCACTTTTAAATCAGGTTGTTTTTGTTGTTGAGTTTGTAGATGTTTTTTATATATTCTGGGTGGTGGTGTTCAGTCACTCAGTTGTGCCCGACTCTTTGCAACCCCATGGAGTGCAGCATGCCAGGCTTCTCTGTCCTTTGCTATCTCCCAGAGTTTGCTCATTGAGTCGGTGATGCCATCCAACCATCTCATCCTCTGTTGTCCCCTTCTCCTGCCCTCAATCTTCCCTAGATCAGGTCTTTTCCAGTGAGTCAGTTCTTCACATCAGTTGGCCAAAGTATCAGAACTTCAGCTTCAGCATTAGTCCTTCCGGTGAATATTCAGGGTTGATTTCCTTTAAGATGGACTGGTTTGATATCCTTGCTGTCCAAAGGACTCTCAAGAGTCTTCTCTAGCACCACATTCTGGATATTAACCCCTTATTAGATATATGATTTTTAATGTTCTGTGTTTTATTCATCTCATTTTAAAAGGAGACTGGACCTACCCTGCTTCAAAGAGGACAATTCTGTGCTGGCATTCTAGTTTCAGAGCACTAGTGGGGTGAGGCTGAGGGGGACTTCAGCTGAAAGCACATATTTTCTTAGCCTCCCCTCTTCCCTCACCCCTAAACCTCCCCCTGCCCAGGGTCTTCCCCCAAGACAGCACTTATACCAGAATGCCCGTCTCAGCTCTGCTTGCAGATAGCAGACCCACAACTTCAGGCTTAACTGATACTTGCGAAGGGGAGAAAGCTTGGAAAGACCACCCACACCCAGCGAGGCCCTGGCCCCTGAAAGAACGTGAGCTGTCTGCACAGAGCGTCTCTGCCAATGACCACTGTCCCCAGGGTGCTCAACCAAAGCCATTTCACAAGAGATCAATGAAGAGACAGTATAGAAGTGTTACTTTATCAACCAGACAGGAAATGCAAGATATTGCTTAACCTTTTTTTTTAAGATTTTTTTTTTTTTTGCATGGACCATTTTAAAAGTCTTTTTTGAATTTGTTGCAATACTGTCTGTTTTATGTCTTGGTTTTTTGGCCGAACGGCATATGGGGGTCTTAGCTCCTTGACTAGGGATCGAACCTGCACCCTCTGCATTGGAAGACGAAGTCTTAACCACTGGACTGCCAGGGAGGTCCCTGATTTACTTTTAAAGAGAGACGATTTGCTGACTGTTTGCCTGTCAACCCATGTTACTCTATTAGACCCTCTTCCTGCGGGGCTCTTTTAGGAAGAGAGGTGTGTGTGTCAGGGATAAGCCCTGAAAGATGAGATGCAGTCAGCAGAAGATGGACAAGAACTTGTCCCTGGACAGAGGAGAGAGACTGTTCAAGGGCTCTGAGGCAAAACCAAAACCCCCCAAGCATCCAACACTAACCAGAAAAGCAGAGTGTCTTGGAGACCCAGGGAAGCCAGTGTGCCTGGTGCTTGTGGAGTCCCAGATAAAGGAGGATGGGGTAAAGCTGAGAGGAAAGTAAAGCCCAGATCACACAGGGCCTCGTTGGAAAGGCATATGGATCTTATCTGAGATGTAATGTGAAGGTTTTAGGGATCATGATAACGCAATCTGTTTTCCATTTTTATAAGGTTATTTGATTCCGGAATTTCTTGTGTTAATAGGGAAGCTTCTGCAAGTTCAAAAGAAAAATGATTGACAACTGCAAGGGTAAGAGATGCACTTTTCCATGTATCTTTGACATTGTTAAACCTATTTAGGTACTTCCTTCGCGGGCTACAGTCCATGAGGTCACAAAGAGTCAAACAGGACTGAGTGATTCAGTGCGCGTGCGCGCGCGCGCACACACACACACACACACACACACACACACACTGGTGGTCCAGTGGTTAAGAATCTGCCTTGCAATACAGGGGATGTGGATTCAGTCCCTGGCTGGGACTAACAACTAAGCCCATGCTGCAATGAAAGATCCTGTGTGACACAATTAAGATCTTGGGCCACATCTAAGACCTGATGCAGCCAAATAAATGAATATTAGATTTTTGTTTAAAAAACTGTTTAAATTTCCAGGCTAGTACAGGAAGGGCTAAGGAGAGTAGCTGGTCTGATTTTAAAAGTAAACTGATCCAAGTCCATAGGTATATGAAGCCATTCGAAGATTTCAATTTTCTCTTTGTACTCTAGCGAAAGATGAACATTAGTTGAACAATGTTTATTTGATTAGAGAATTTCAGGCAGATCTTAACATTCAGGAGGCTTATTTTGATAGATAATATGCAAAAGGCTTCGGTGATCTTTGGCAAAAATACCATTAAGCTTTGAATTTGGAAATTCTGCTTGCATATATTGCCGTTTTTAAAATGACAGCTACTATTTCAAAACCTAAATGAATATAACAGAAATCATTCTTTAAATGAAAGATAAAAGGGTGACTATGCAAATTCTATCCATTTAAAAGATGAGTAATTTCCATCAAACTAATTTCCATCAAAGTTTTCTGTTATACTTTCCTTCTTGAAATCTTATATAAACTCGTTCATTTCTCTGCAGTTGAAAATGTTGTATGGGTAACTTATTTGCCATAATCTTTTTGCAACGGACAGTTTCAATAGTGAAATAATTGTTTTTCCATGTATCCCTAAAGCTGTTAAAAGGCATTTTAATCACCAGCATTTTCTTTCTTACAAGTTTTACTCTGGCTGTTCTGCAGAGAATATTTTACGCACAGGTGGCAGTGGAAATGAGACCAGTAAGAAGGTCACTGGGCACATACAGGCGAGACTTGGGGGTGGCTCAGAACATGTTACGGAGAGAGGCAGGGGCTGAGATGAAGGAATCCTGGATGGTGGCCATGTTTCTGGCTTGAGCAGATGGCTGAACAGTACCACCAGGTACCAAGATAGGGAAACTGGGAGAGGCACTGGTTTGCCAGGGCAAAGGAATCCAGAGTTGCCCTATGACATGTCACCTTTAAAACAGAGCGTGCATCCAATCAGGGTCCTCAAGTAGGCAGGGCGATGGAGGAGTCAGGAAGCTGGAGAGGTTTGAAGGACAAACCTAGGCAGTGTATTAAAAAGAGAAAAGATATCTATCACCTTGTCGACAAAGATCCATATATCAAGTCTATGGTCTTTCCAGTAGTCATGTACAGATGTGAGAGCTGGACCATAAAGAAGGCAGAGCACTGAAGAATTAATGCTTTCAAACTGTGTTGCTGAAGAAGACTCTTGAGAGTCCCTTGGACTGCAAGATCAAACCAGTCAGTCCTAAAGGAAATCAGCCCTGAATATTCATTGGAAGGACTGATGCTGAAGATACAATACTTTGGCCACTTGGTGTGAAGAGCTGACTCCTTGGAAAAGACCCTGATGCTGGGAAAGATTGAGGGCAGGAAGGAGAAGGGGACAACAGAGGATGAGACGGTTGGATGGCATCACCAATTTAATGGACAGGAACTTGGGCAAACTCCAGGAGATGGTGAGGGACAGGAAGGCCTGGTGTGCTGCAGTCCATGGGGTTGCAAAGAGTTGGACATGACTCTGCAGCTGAACAACAACAATAGAGTATGTAAGTCACAAGACAAGAGGAGGTCACATGGAGAGAAAGGACAGAGGAGAGGGCAGAGCCTAGGACAGCACTGGAAGCCAACCTTTAGAAGTCGTGTATGAGTCTAAGCGGGGAGGGAGAAGCCTGTAATAGATTCTGCAAAAGAACTGTCAGAGAAGCAGGAGAAAAACAGGAAAGTGCAGCCTCAGAGGAACCGGGAGAAGAGCCTGCTTGAAGATGAGGATGTGGGTCGGGAAGATGGATGCACAGACAAAGTGAGACGAGAACAGAGAGAGTGTCCACTGGATTGGGAGTCAAGAGGAGTCCGGCAACTCTGACAAGGACAGAAGTGAGGTTGGAGTGGGTGTGAGGAGTGAGTGAGTGAGAGGTACCTCTTGAGAAGTTTTGCTCAAAGGAGAGCAGAAGCCGGAGGAGAACAGAGAATCTCATGTCAGTGATGGTAGGAGGGTGCTGGGGAAGCCAGTGATGAGCTGGGAAGTGCTTAACAACCCCCACCTTTGGAAACCAAAATCTTCACTTGGTATAAATACCCTATCTGGGCTTCCCAGGTGGTGCTAGTGGTAAAGAACCTGCCTGCCAGTGCAGGAGATGCCTGAGACAAGGGTTCGATCCCCGGATCGGGAAGATCCCCTGGAGGAGGGCATGGTAACCCAGCCCAGCATTCTTGCCTGGAGAATCCCACGGACAGAGGAGCCTGGTGGGCTGCAGTCCATGGCATTGCTAAAGAGCTAGTGATGACTGGGTGACTGAGCACACCGACACAATACTCTGCGTGACCAATTCCAAGCCACCAACACGATGTCAAAGATGCAATCGTGATGTCAACACGATTGCAAAATACCTGAAAACTTAATAACTGGCTCTGAGGAGCCAGGGCAAACCATCTCCTAAGGAGAGAGACAGAGTGTTGTTTCAGGACAAAGGAAGCATAAACGAGGGAGGTGAGATGGGGGTGGGAGAGTGGGGGGTGGGGGAGTGGGGACAAGGTTCCCATCAGGATGGAGTCCTTGCCAAGTAAGCGCACGCCCGGGGATGCTGGTGCTGGCAGAACGGAAGTGGTGTTGGAACAGCTGCAAGCAGGGAGGGCTAGTGGGAGACAGGGGTGTGGGGTTACAGTCCCGGGTGGATAGGGTGACCCAGTCCAGGGGTGAGCGGCTGCCCCCCAGAATGTTGAGGAATCAGAGTCTGAGAGGCCAGCGAGGCAAATGCGTCATCTCCACTGACATTGAAAGAGGCCAAAAATGGTACACGAGTTGAGTGACCAAGCATGTCAGCAGTGGGCAGCCAAAGCCTTCAGGATGTGAGGCAAGTGTGTGAGTGTGTGTGGTGGGTGGTGGGGTGGTTCTCTGGAAGTCTGTACATGACCGCCATCGGCGGGGAGGAGGAGGAGGGGGTTTGTGCAATAGAGAGGGAGAGATGTGGTCTGTGCGTGGCGATGGTGACCCAGGAAAACCCAGCTTGGGCTTGTTGTCCTGAGCTCCCAGAGGTGAGACAGCAAAACAGCCCCCATTTCCAGGACAGCCATGGAACATTCTTGGGGTGAGCTGGGTGCTCCTGAAGGAATGGGATAGGGCTGCGGGGTTTGCTGATGGCAAAGTGGAGTGTCCTTGGAGTGGGGGAAGGGGTAGAAGGATGGAGGGGAGGTGGGGCTGGGATTGGGTCTGACTAGGGTGGCACAGAGCAGTCAGGGGTGTGCTTCTGGGCGAGCAGAGCCTTGGGTTTCTGGCAGTGGCTGTGTTAAGAACGAATTTGAGACATGTGCCTTCATTTGAGTACAACAAATTCCACACCAGTATGCCTCCAACATCATCAACAAGATGCCAGACTTGAGATCCCCTGAGACATTGCCTGATTTAACCTCTAAGCAGGCTGACAGGCTCTCAAGCATCATTCAGCATCCCCCACTCATGGAGCGCTTAATTCCTTCACTTTGGACCTCCGGGGCTCTTGCCCAGGTTTCTGGCATACAGTTTAGATTTCTTGGCCCAGCACTCCTGCCTTAGAGAGTTTTTCCTTCTGAAATTTAACTTCAAATATCTTTCGTGTGTCCTCTTTAGTGTTCTTCTGCTAACCCTATCCATTTGTGATGTGTTAAAACTGTTTCTCTGATGGGATTTCTTTCCCCTCAGTTGACAGATTAACTCAAATCATACTTCTTCCAAGGGGATTTTGTTTGATTCCTCAAACTTTTCTTTTGAACAAAAGGGAGGTTTAAAAACAATAACCAGTTGAAACCTTCCTATACTGTTGGTGAGAATGTAAATGTGTACAATCACTAGGGAGAACAGTAATGGAGTTTCCTTTAAAAAAAATAAAAATAAAACTACCATATGATCTAACAGTCCTGCTCCTGGGCATATATCTAGAGGAAGACATAATTTGAAAAGATACATGAACCCCAATGTTCATAGCAACACTATTTACAATAGCTGAGACATGGAGACAACCTAAATGTCCATCAACAGAGGAATGGATAAGAAAAAGGTGATTCACATATACGATGGAATAGTACTCAGCCCTATAAAGAACAATATAATGCCAATTGCAGCAGCATGGGTGGACCTAGAGATTAGCACAGGGAGTCAGACAGAGACAAATATCATAGGATATCACTTATATGCGGACTCTAAAAATATGATACAAATGCACTTATTTACAACAGAGAAATAGACTCACAGACATAGAAAACAAACTACAGTTACCAAAGGGGAAATGGGGGGGGGAGAATAAATTAGGAAATTGGGATGAACACACACGCACTGCTGCATACAAAATAGATAATCAACAAGGGGCTACTGGATAGCACAGGGAACTATACTCAGTATTCTGTAATAACCTAAATAGCAAAAGAATCTGAAAAAGAATAGATAGATGTACTGGTTCCAAATAGGAAAAGGAGTCCGTCAAGGCTGTATATTGTCACCCTGTTTATTTAACTTCTATGCAGAGTACATCATGAGAAACGCTGGGCTGGAAGAAGCACAAGCTGGAATCAAGATTGCCGGGAGAAATATCAGTAACCTTAGATATGCAGATGACACCACCCTTATGGGAGAAAGTGAAGAGGAACTAAAAAGCCTCTTGATGAAGGTGAAAGAGGAGAGTGAAAAAGTTGGCTTAAAACTCAACATTCAGAAAAGGAAGATCAGGCATCTGGTCCCATCACTTCATGGGAAATAGAGGGGGAAACAGTGTCAGATTTATTTTTTGGGGCTCCAAAATCACTGCAGATGGTGATTGCAGCCATGAAATTAAAAGACATTTACTCCTTGGAAGGAAAGTTATGACCAACCTAGATAGCATATTCAAAAGCAGAGACATTACTTTGCCAATGAAGATCCATCTAGTCAAGGCTATGGTTTTTCCAGTAGTCATGTATGGATGTGAGAGTTGGACTGTGAAGAAAGCTGAGTGCCGAAGAATTGTTGCTTTGGAACTGTGGTGTTGGAGAAGACTCTTGAGAGTCCCTTGGACTGCAAGGAGATCCAACCAGTCCATTCTAAAGGAGATCTGGGTGTTCTTTGGAAGGACTGATGCTAAAGCTGAAACTCCAGTACTTTGGCCACCTCATGCGAAGAGTTGACTCATTGGAAAAGACTCTGATGCTGGGAAGGATTGGGGGCAGGAGGAGAAGGGAACTACAGAGGATGATCTGGCTGGATGGCATCACCAACTCGATGCACATGAGTTTGGGTGAACTCCGGGAGTTGGTGATGGACAGGGAGGCCTGGTGTGCTGCAATTCATGGGGTTGCAAAGAGTTGGACACGACTGAGTGACTGAATTGAACTGAACTGACATGTATAACTGAATCACTTTGCTATACACCTGAAAGTAACACAACATTTTTAAATAAACTCTAGAATAAAATTAAACTATAGATTAAAAGTAAATTAAACCCAAAATCCAAAAATAAAATTAAATATAAAATAGAATAAAATCACGTACTGGTATTATTAGGAATATATACAGCAGTAGTCCTGCTGTTTCTATATGTCCTTTAAAAGAGTACCAGAGGGAATTCATCCATCACAAGTATTTTTCTAGGACTTAGAAGTTTTGTTTTGTTATTTTGGTGGCACCATGCAGCTTGTGGGATCATTCCCTGACCAGGGATTGAACCCAGGCCCTCAGGTGTGAGAGCACTGAGTCTTAACCACCAGACCGCCAGGGAATTCTAGGACTTCGAAGACCCTTAGTAGTCAACCAAATATGATAATGCAATCTGTTTGTTGCACTAATGTAATTGGTTACACAGCTGCCAACTCCTATTTCAGAGGGAAAAGTACCACATAGTGATAAAGATAGCATTTCAAACACTCAATTTTATAACCTGGAATTTTCCATCTTAAAACCCAGCCTTGAGAAGCAAGAGAAATGCTATGTTGGGTTCCTGTTTTCCAGGGTGACGGCATTCAGTGGAGTAACAGTATAAATGAGAAATTCAACAAGGTTACAGGAACTGCTGATAGAAAGTTACCGGAACTGCTGATAGAAAGGAGCTGCTGAGTCAGAGTCAATTCGGTGTGGGTGTCACCAGCATTAACTTTTAGTTTTACACTCCTTCACCACAGAGTGTCCTCTGATGAAATTCTCCATGTGCTTTCGAATTTGTTTTTTAAAAAAGGAAACCAGGTTCCCCAACCATTCTGTAGAAGGTGTCCAACCATCATAGAATAATCATTTTAAATAAAGCAACTTCCTGACCCCACTTGACCATATTCAGAAATCTCAGCCTGAGAGATAAAGTATTTCTGTCTGGAGTAGACTGATTCCTTTGTTTTGATAGTGTTTGAGGTCTACAACGTAAGCCTGTTTTTGTTTTTGTTTTTAATTATTTATTTGGCTGCACTGGGTCTTAGTTGCAGCATATGGGATCTAGTTCCCTGACCAAGGATTGAACCCAGGCCTTCTGCATTGGGAGCCTACAGTCTTAACCACTGGACCACCAGGGAAGTCCCTAAGCTTGTTTTGATGATCCATTTTGCTGTTTATATGTATTGTCTACACCATCAATGTTTTAGGGGAATCCATGTAAATAAATTATAAGTAGTTGCAAAGGTCCATCTAGTCAAGGCTATGGTTTTTCCAGTAGTCATGTATGGTTGTGAGAGTTGGACTGTGAAGAGGGCTGAGTGCCGAAGAGTTGATACTTTTGAACTGTGGTGTTGGAGAAGACTCTTGAGGGTCCCTTGGACTGCAAGGAGATCCAACCAGTTCATTCTGAAGGAGATCAGCCCTGGGATTTCTTTGGAGGGAATGATGCTAAAGCTGAAACTCCAGTACTTTGGCCACCTCATGCGAAGAGATGTCTCATTGGAAAAGACTCTGATGCTGGGAGGGATTGGGGGCAGGAGGAGATGGGGACGACGGAGGATGAGATGGCTGGATGGCATCACTGACTCGATGGATGTGAGTCTGAGTGAACTCCGGGAGTTGGTGATGGACAGGGAGGCCTGGCGTGCCACAATTCATGGTGTCGCAAAGAGTTGGACACGACTGAGCGACTGAACTGAACTGAACTGAATGCAAGATGCATGTGATAAGATATAAGGAAGACCCCAAACAGTGTGGGGAGTTACAGAAAGGAGCACTTTTATTTGATATTGGAGTGTGACAATGTGGTGTTAGTTTCAGAGGTACAGAAAGTGATTCAGTTATACATATACATGTATCTAGGCATGTGTGCCCAGTCAGGCAGTCGTGTCTGACTCTTTGCAACCCGATTGACTGCAACCTGCCAGGCTCCTCTGTCCACGGACTTTTCCAGGCAAGAATACTGGAGAGGGTTGCTGTGCCCTCCTCCAGGGGGTCTTCCTGACTCAGAGATCGAACTCGTGTCTCTTATGCCTCCTGCCTTGGCAGGTAGGTTCTCTTTACCACTAGCACCACCCGGGAAGCTCCCCATACATCTATCTATTCTTTTTCAAATTCTTTTCTCATTTGGGTTATTACACTGTGTTGCGCAGAGTTCCCTGTGCTATACACTGAGTCCTTGTTGGTTATCTATTTTATTTTTTTAAAAGCTTTTTTGATGTGGATCATTTTTAGAGTCTTTATTGAATTTGTTACAATATTGCTTCTGTTTTATTTTTTGGTTTCTTGGCCCCAGGGCATGTGGGATCCTAGCTCCCCAAGCAGGGATCAAATCTGCACTCCCTGCATTAACCGCTAGACCACCAGGGAAGTCTCAGTTAGCTATTTGAAATATAGCAATATATACGTGACAGTCTCCAAAAGGTGGTGGGAAGAGCAGCAAAGGCAGAGGAATTAGTGAAAGCAAAGATGTGTGGCATGTTTGGGAAACACCAAGTAGATTTGCTTTAGGAAGAGCACAGGATGCAAAAAGAACAAAGACTAGTTTACAGCCAGACTCGTGTGGGTACCAGGCTAAGCAATATGGTCTCTGTGAGAAAGGCAATGCGGACCAGTTTTAAGTTGAGGGTATATGATGCTCTCAGAGGTCAAATCCTGCAGTGTGTGTCAGATGATCTGAAGTGGTGGAGGGCCGGCAGCTGACACTGCGTGTGTCCCATGTGTAAGATCTTCTCTATTATTATTTCACTGTAATTATTAATATCATTATCATCATCTTTCACAGTCATTTACTATATGCCCACATGTGCCAGGAACACTTGTCAAGCCTTGAGGGTCAAGACAGAATGTAAGAGAGTGGATAATCTCATTGGAGTCATCAGATAATAAGCAAGAGTGAGGAGGGAGATTTTCATATGAATAAATTGTACTATGAAAATCAAAGGACTTCCCTGGTGATCCAGTGGTTAAAAATCTGGCTTCCAATGCAGGGGACATGGGTTTAATCCTTGGTCAGGAAATTAAGATCCCATATCATTGGAAAAGACCGATGCTGGGAAAGATTGAGGGAGAAGGGGGCGACAGAGGATGAGAGAGTTGGATGGCATCACCAACTCAATGGACATGAGTTTGAGCAAACTCCGGGAGACAGTGAAGGGCAGGGAAGCCTGGCGTGCTGCAATCCATGGGGTTGCAAAGAGTCAGACCCAACTGAGTGACTGAACAACAAAATTCAGGGGGAGGGGAGGGGTGCAGCTAAGCCCATGAACCGCAACTACTGAGGCCACGTGCTCTGGAGCTTGCTTGACACAACTAGAGGGAATCCCCTGTGGCTTGATGAAGAATGGACGTAGCCAAGAATATCCTTCCCTTTCGGGAACAGGGTTGGGTAGGCTATTTGAAACAGCCCTTCCATGGATAACAGCTAAAACTGCTGGGTCAAGTATTGGGTTGGCCAAAAAAGTTCGTTAGGGTTTTTTCCATGTGATCTTACAGATCAATGCGTTTTTTAAAAACCAAGTACATCCAAAAAAAAAAAAAAAAAATCTTCTTAAAAGCTCAGATACCCTAGAAGGAATTTTCTAGGTTGAACTCTGTAAGAAAGTGGAGCTTGAAGAAATTCAGAGACTCTTGCAGCTGCTGTTGCCAAAAAAACAAAGGCAAACCAGAAGAACTTGAATTTGGGATTTGAGGGCCTAGGGCATAGAAGGGAACATCTTAGTTTCTCAAATTGGGGTCCTCCTCACACCAAGTGGGAATTAGGATATGAGTCAGTGCAAGTGGAAGTTCAACCACCAGTAAGCCTTCCCACACCCCTGTCTGAGACCTCATCTCTACCCAAACCCCTAGAGGACTCAGTCCCTCTTCAAACATGCAATTAACTTTTTCTAGAAAGTTCTTCTGAACCTTGAAGATCAGGAAGACTATCTGAAGTGAACTACCAAGTTTCAGTTATTCAAATTCTCGGGTCTATTCAGAGTGCTTTGTGGATAGGGAAACTGAGCAGGACCTTGGAGGGCTCCTGGGCACAAAAGTCTTTCTGTGCCCAGAGCGTTCCATCCCCCCACACACGTTTTTTTTGATTGCAGGAAATAGGCTTCATTCCACCTCTGTGACCTTCCCTGGGTTCCAAAGGGTGGGTTCAAACAGTTGCTAATCAGGGGAGGGAGGGGGTTTGAGGGGCAATCAAAAGACAATAGTGTAGCCTTGGGGTAGGGTCCTGGTTCCCCCTCAAGGGATATACATAACAATATCTTTGAGCTGCTTTACAGATACTAAAACTCCCATGAGGTGAAAGAAGGTTAACTGCATGCCGCCCACAAGCACGCAGACCCCAGACAGGCTGGAACCAGGTTGATGACGCCTACTCCCACTAGTAGTATTAGTCGCTCAGTCATGTCCAGTTTTTTGCAACCCCATAGCCTGTAGCCCGCCAGGCTCCTCTGTCCATGGGATTCTCTAAGCAAAAATACCTATTTCCTCCTCCAAGGGACCTTCCCAATGATACATAAAGGAGACTTCATCAATGTGCATTAGAGGATACCCCAGGTTAACTTGTTATAAAAAAGTATCTCTTGAGTCTTTAAATTCTATACCTCTGGTGGGAAGATTGTTTGTTTCTTTATCTAGGTTTTAAGGTGAATGACCTGGGGCTATTTGTTTCCATCAACCTGACTGTGACTCTAAAGGCGCAGTTGAAATGTCTATTTTTCTTGCCATCCTCAGAAGAGATTGCTGCACATCTACTCTATGATTCTCATTCTTTTCAGCTTACAATACAAATAACTTATTATTTTTTTGCAACTGATGTCTTATAATAAAGCAGTGCTGAAAAATTAAATAGAAGAAAGTTCAGTTGCCATATAGGCTATGAAAATGATTTGCTGGTGGTGATTTTAAAGCTTGATTCCAAATAGATTTACGAAGAAGGGCACTTGGAAGACGTGGTTCAAATTTTCCTATTTAACGTATCTTGAAATTACAGGCTTGTCAGGGGAAGCACACTGACTGCAACCGCCCCCCTGGCCAGGCACCATAGTAACAATTTGCGTGAGCTGTTTTATGACAGGAGGTCCTGGTAAGGAACACGGGACTAATAGGCCACCACCAACGAGAAGGTTTGGCAGAGGTCAAAAGGAGACACCACATGTCTGAACACCTTCCAGAATCCTTTTCGCTGGCATCCATATTGGCTGAACAAGGCATGTACCACCAGGAAGGACTCTGAGTGAGAATGATTGGCTAAAGACAACCCAGAAACTAATCCCATCACTATAAAACCTGAGACTTCGAGCCACGTGGCAGAGCTGTTATCTACTACTCTCCACCCCGGGCACCCTTGCCCAATAAAATCTCTTACTTTGTCAGCACATGTGTCTCCTTGGACAATTCATTTCTGAGTGTTAGACAAGAGCCCAGTTTTGGGCTCTGGAAGGGGTCCCCCTTCCTGCAACAGGCTCACTTTCCCTAAAATTTCAAAAAGCATAGAGCTTAGGCTCTTAAGGTTATAGCAGTGATAAAAAGCTTTCATAGTCATTTCTAAAAAGCAACGCTTCATAGTTTTCTCTCTCCAGTGGTTCTCTAATATACTTGCAGAAGGAAGGCAATGGAAAACCAAGAATAAAAATAGTTGAGCTCTCCACAACTGGGTTTTCTGTCTACTTTACCTGTTCAAAGAAAAGAGGAGACACCATCTTGCAACAGAGGCTTCATAGACAACGGGGCTTCTCCAGTGACTCCCATTACCCCACCACCAAACAGCCAGAAGAATATCCACAGGCTGATCATGCTCTGCTCTTCAAAATCAGGACTGTAAAATTCTTCGCTACCCCCTCTTCCTGTTGGGACAAAAAGTTTTGAAGGAATTAGCCCACTGTGGCCCCCTTTGCCTGGCGAAGCAATTAAGCTATTCTTTTCTACTTCACCCCAAACTTTGTCTCTGAGATTCAGTTAGGTACCTGGGTACAGAGGCTGAATTGCAGCTACAATAGGCAGGAGAAAACTCCACTGGAGACAATTGGAGGGCATGGCAACCCACTCCAGTATTCTTGCCTGGAGAATGCCCTGGACAGAGGAGCCTGGTGGGCTACAGTCCACAGGGTCGCAAAGAGTTGGACATGACTGAAGTGACTTAGCACGCTCTCCTGTAATGAGTAACAGACTTTATTTTCTTGGGCTCCAGAATGACTGTGAACGGTGACTGAAGCCGTAAATTAAAAGATGCTTGCTTCTTGGAAGGAAAGCTATGACAGACCTAGACAACATATTCAAAAGCAGAGACATCACTTTGCTGACAAAGGTCCATATAGTCAAAGCTATGTCTTTTCCAGTAGTCATGTATGGATGTGAGAGCTGAACCATAAAGAAGGCTGAGCACCAAAGAATTGATGCTTTTGAATCCAAGTGCTGGAGAAGACTCTTAAGAGTCTCTTGGACTGCAAGGAGATCAAACCAGTCAATCCTAAAGGAAATCAACCCTGAATATTCATTAGAGGGACTGATACTGAAGTTGAAGCTCCATCATTTTGGCCACCTGATACAGAATTGACTCATTGAAAAAGACCCTGATGCTGGGAAAGATTGAGGGCAGGAGGAAAAGGGGGTGGCTGAGAATGAGATGGTGGGATGGCATCAGTGACTCAGTGGACATGGGTTTGAGCAAACTGCAGGAGACAGAGAAGGACAGGGAAGTCTAGTGGGCTACAGTCCGTGGGGTCACAAAGAGTCAGACAAGATTTTGCAACTAAACATCACACCAGCATGTAACCTTAGAAGACCTACTCTATCCTAACAAGTACAAAACCAAACACACGGAAAAATCAAGCACTCTTCTTAAATCTGAAGGAGAAGTGAGAACTCAGGGAAACTGCTAACCTCCCCAAAGTGGAAAGATACACAAGCAGATACAGAGAATCACAACTCATGAGAGCAGAACTCCCTTGTCACCCTAGATTTCCTTGGGAACCAGTGCTGGGGTGGAAAAGTACAGAACATCCCAGCCATGACAAGACATGGGAGAAGAGGGAGTCAGGCAGAAGACGAAAATGGAAAATATCCTTAGGGCCATACTTCACTTGGTACCGGTCCAGCCAGGAGAAAATTACTGCTGAACTTGACCATTGCCCCCAACCCTCCCTGACTCTGCACACCAGTCAGAGGAGTGAATAATGGTGTATCTTCAGAACCCTTTCTAAGTAGGCCGCTCCCATGGATAAAGGAAAAGACCACATGAAAGCATCTTCTTCAGACTGCCTCCCAGAGTAGCCACCTCTGGCAGAGTAACTGACCAGAGAGGTCAGGGCCATTGGTCTCCACCCCTTTGCCTGATCTTGTCTCCTCTGCAGCAACCTCAGTTGGAACTAAGAAACACAGCAGTGGCCTTGATCTCTGAAAACACCCGAAGCCTCTGTTTCTATTCTCTCCTTAGCTGGGCTCTCTTCATGCTCAGACCCAAGCCATTGCCACCCAGGCAGGTTAGACACTCTGCCTCAACATAGTTCACGACATGGGAACTTGATCTAGACCAACACATGATCTCCAGCCAGTAGGGTTTTGGCCAGATCCCAAGAGAGAAAGAAACTCGTATTCTAAGCTGAGGCTAATTGTTCCCATATTATTTTGCACTTCCCTGTGACATCAGCCTAGTGCATGCTTGAGGCAGGATAAGGCTGAGTTAGAGAGACTGTTAAAACAAAGCTGGCCTCTGCCATTTACAAGAAAGATGAAAGCCAAGGTTCTGCAGAGCAGAAAGGTGGGGGATCGGTCATCAAGCTATTTTCTGGTTCTGAGAAGGGTGAACCCTAGGTGATGCTGCTCCCTAAGAAATTTATTGTTGTTCATTGGCTCAGTTGGCTCTTTGCAACCTCATGGACTGCAGCATGCCAGGCTTACTTGTCCTCTATTATCTCCCAGAGTTTGCTCAAACTCAAGTCCATTGAGTCAATGATGTCATCCAACCATCTCATCCTCTGTCACCCCCTTCTCCTCCTGCCTTCAATCTTTCCCAGCATCAGGGTCTTTTCCAGTGAACTGGCTCTTCACATCAGGTGGCTAAAGTATTGGAGCTTCAGCTTCAGCATCAGTCCTGTTAATGAATATTCAGGGTTGATTTCCTTTAGAATTTACTGGCTTGATCTCTCTGCTGTCCAAGGTATTCTCAAGAGTCTTCTCCAGCACCACAGTTTGAAACCTTCAGTTCTTTATTGTCCAACTCTCACATCTGTACATGAATACTGGAAAAACCATAGCTTTGACTATATGGACCTTGGTGGCAAAAGGAGAAATTAATGCTTTCTTTTCTTCATGCTCACAGTTGAGCCTTGTGAAAAGTCAACTAATGTCAAGGCTTTTCTGTTAGAGGCAAATTTTCAAATTTCCAGGAAAAATATTTGAGGATGTTAAAATCTTTGGGAAATATACAGAAAGAGTGAGGGAAGGGTGAGCCAAAAATGCCACCCACTCCTAAGAGTTTTTAAACAAGATTCAGGAAGAGATTTCAATGTACAGTGTTTAAAACATATGGTTCTTATTTGAAACATAATTAGAAATGTATCTTAGTATATAAGGCATTTTGAAAGCCGAGAGGAAGGACATTTCTGGGTGACCAAATGTATGATGTCAGAATCATGGCATGAAGAGGAATACCAAAGACACTTTGGCAATGTTTTGAGAGATTTGCTTTTTTGTGTTGTTTCACTTTTTTAAAGAGAAAAGTTGTTTACAAATGAAACAAGAAGGAAGAGAATGAGACCTTATCAAACGCAATTTGGAATCAAGGGATTCCTAAACCTAGGCAGTATAGAGAAGTTTGTTGATGAGATACGGTTCCCAAATGCTAATCAATTATAAGTCAAATGCTTTGTGACATTTTCTTTCCATTCTCTGCCCTTTCAACAAACTACTGTTTGTTTTTATCTGATCCGTTTTCCACTGTGGGAATAATAAAGAAAAAGAAGCATGTATCTGATAGTTGTTCAGTCCCCAAGTCTTGTCGGACTCTGCGGCCCCATGGACTACAGCACACCAGTCTTCCCTGTCCTTCACTATTTCCCGGAGCTTGCTCAAACTCATGTCCATCAAGCTGGTGATGCCATCCAACCATCTCATCCTCTGCCACCCCTTTCTCCTCCTGCCCTCAATCTTTCCCAGCATCAGGGTCTTTTCCAATGAGTCAACTCTTCACATAAGGCAGCCAAAGTATTGAAGTATTTGGGTATTTGATTAGAGAACAACAAAAGGAAATAAATGGTCACTGTTTGGCTCTTGGTCCAAGCTCACTTACCTGGCTGTCCGTGGCCAACTTGTAAAGTCCTGGCATCTAGACCTATTTTGTTAGAAACGCTGGGGGCCACACCCAGGGGTCAGCGCGATGCTAATTGTGCAGCCAAGGTTGGGAACCACTCTCATCAAGTCTGCAGCATCAGGAGGGAGAGACACCGCTCCCCCCGCCCCAGTGACAAAGTATTTCCCAGGCTTTTGTACTCACAGACCAGGAGTAACATCTCAAAGTGCACTTGGGGGAGCCAAGTATAGTTTGGTTTTTCGAGATAGTAAAAACAACAATGATCATTGCTTACCAGAGTCATTTCCTGAAACATGGAACATTTTAATATCAAAATAGCAGACAGGAGGGGACTTCCCTCATGGTCCAGTGGTAAACAATCTGCCTTGCAGTGCAGGGAAATGGGTTTGATCCCTGGTTGGGGAACTAAGGTGCCTCAGAGAAACTAAGCCCTTGAGCCACCACAGAAGATTCCTCTTGACTCAACAAAGATCCTGAGTGCCACAACTAAGACCTGACTCTGTCAAATTAAAAAAAAAAAAAAGTAGAAAGGACATTAACATCAGAGTATTAAAAATCTGATTACATGTGTATACATACACACATACCTATATATCTGCTTATGTGTGTATGTTTACATGTAGATTTCATCACACACATGAGAAGAGTTTCACTAAGAAGAATTCTCACTAAGGAACTGAGAAGAGTTAAGAGGAGTTCTCCGAATGCCTGGCTTGGGTATCAGCTCAGGTCCTGTGTGCAACACATCTACAGGAAGCTGACACCACGTGAGTATGTACTACACACCAAGCCCTGGTCTACTTGGTTTACATGTATTAAATAATTTCATTCTCACCACCCTAAAACAATAGGCACTGTTCTTAAATTCATTTTTCAGGTAAGAAAGTCATCATGTCAGGTGAAGCAATTTGCTCTGGGTTGCACAATAAGTGATGGAGTCTGACTCTGAACTCAGGTACTCAGATTTCAGAGCTCCACATTCTCAATCACTTTACTCCATACGTTGCTGTCTCTTCATGTATTGTACTATCAGTACAATAAATTCTATTAAACAATACTAAGTAAATACTATTGTATTTATTAAGCAACGACTACATGCTTGGCACCATGATGACTTCCAGGTATACAGAGAATAAGGGGAGGATTAAAATCTAGGTGCTTGGTACCTAGGTGTGCAGATGTACTGTGCTCAGTCGTGTCAGACTCTTTGCAACCCCATGGGCTGTAGCCTGCCAGGCTCCTCTGTCCCTGGGGTTCTCCAGGCAAGAATACTGGAGTGGGTTGCTATTCCTTCTCCAGGGGACCTTACTGGCCCAGGGATCAAACCCAGGTCTCCTGCATTGGCCGGCAGATTCTTTACGGTCGGGCCACAGGTGTGTTGGGGACACACTTATTTCTGTTCTTCACATTTACCCAGAAGGGAGGGGCTTCCCCCTACACTTTCCAGGAAGGAGATGAAGGAAGAGGCCCGTTTGACTTCTTTCCATCCCCCTACCCATTTCAGGGAAGGAGTGGCTTGAGGTGGTTTATCAGATTGTCTGTGATTTGGAAGGAGAAACCTGGTTGGGCAAGCAGCGGGTTTTCCAGGCCAGGCTCTCCTCCCAGAGAGGGCAAGGTCTGCATTGTTCAAAGGGGCAATCTGACTCAGTCACTACCCTCCTGGAAGCCCGAGTGGCCCCTCGGCTCCTGGGGATCCTGGCCCCATGTCTGATCTCGACCGCAGCTGGGCTTCTGGGCACTGGAAAGAACACCTCGGGGTGATTAAGGGTCTATTCTCCCTGGATGGTCATCAAATAGAACTTAGTTTGTATTAGAGGATCTGCACTAAAATTTCAGGACCAGGCATCAGTGCCAACATCCTCACACCCCCAAGGGTTGCCAAAGGCCAGGAATCTCGCGTGTAACACGTGAGTACCTGGAAAGGTAAACCAGGAGGCTGGGGAGCCAGAGCAGGGTTCCGAACCTAGACTGGGGGATAGGGTGCATGAGCTGAGTCCTGAAGGACCACAGGCGTTTTAGACTTTGAGCAGCTGGGTGGGGGTGGTAGGACACGCCACACAGGGTGAGAGCCAATGCAGAGGCAGGAGAGGATGGAAGACCATCCAGAATGAGCAGAGCACAGAGCATTCACAGCAGAGAGGTAGGGGGTGAGCCTGGACGGGGAGGCAGGGACAGAGTCATGCAACGCTTGGAAGCGCCTTGTGTCTTTCACCCTGAAGGCAGAGAGGAGGCTTGCAGAGAGTTTGAAGCAGGAAGTGAAATGATCACTTTGACATTTGGACAAGATGGCTCCAGCAAGAGTGTGGCGAGCTGCTCCCAGCACTGGACCTGCTGGGAGGCTGGAACAAAGCCCGGGAAAAAAATGATGAGATCTGGAAAGAAGAGAGATGGCTGTGAGGATGCAGACGGAGATTCAAAGAGGTGCCCATGGGTCATCATGACTGATCAGCTATGGAGATCTGGGGGAAAGGAGACTTAGAGACTGAGGGTATGCAGGTACAATCCTCAAGACGGGGAATCCAAGGACATCGGGAAGAGAATGGCAGTCAACTGCACCCAGATTCTATCTAGAAAGTGCAAGTGTTGGGTAATCAGTTGTGTCAGACTCTTTGCAACCCCATGGGCTGTGGCCTGCCAGGCTCCTCTGTTCATGGGGTTCCCCAGGCAAGAACACCTGAGTGGGTTGCCATTTCCTTCTCCAGGGGACCTTACTGGCCCAGGGATCAAACCGAGGGCTCCTGAAATGGCCGGCAAATTTTTTAGGGTCTGGGCCACAGGTGGGTTGGAGACACACTTAGTGCTGTTCTTCACATTTCGCCAGAAGGGAGGGCCTTTGCCCTCCACTTTCCAGGGAGGAAATGAAGGAAGAGGCCTGTTTGACTTCTCTGCATTCCCCTACCCATTGCTGGGAAGGAGTGACTTGTGGTTAACTAGATTGTCAGTGATTTGGAAGGAGACACCTGGTTGGGCAAGCAGCGGATTTTCCAGGCCAAGCTCTCCTCCCAGAGAGGGCAAGGTCCTCATTGTTCAAAGGGGCAATCTGACTCAGTCACTGGCCTCCTGGAAGCCTGAGTGGCCTCTCGGCTCCTGGGGAGCCTGGCCCCATCCCTGGTCTCTGCCACAGCTGGGCTTGTGGGCACTGACGGTAATACCTAGGGGCGATTAAGGGTTTGTCTCCCTGGATGGTCATCAAGTAGAACTTAGTTGGTACTGGGGGTCTGCAGTGAAAACACAGGACCAGGCGTCAGTGCCAAGATCCTCACACCCACAAGGGTTGTCAAGGCCAGGAATCTCGTGTGTATTGCGTGAGTACCTAGAAAGGTAAACCAGGAAGCTGGGGAGCCCGGAGCAGAGGTTTCCAACCTAGACTGCAGGATAGGGTGCATGAGCTGAGTCCTGAAGGACCACAGGCGTTTTGGACTTTAAACAGAGGGGTGCGGGTGGTAGGACACGCCAGACAGGGTGAAAGCCAATGCAGAGGCAGGAGAGGATGGAAGACCATTCAGAATGAGCAGAGCACACAGCATTCACAGCAGAGAGGTAGGGAGTGAGCCTGGACGGGGAGGCAGGGACAGACTGTTGCAAAGTCTGGAAGTGTCTTTGTTGTGGCCACACGTTCCAGGAAACAAACTCAGAAGGACAATGCAGATAGAGGAGTGCAGTTTATTACACCGGCAGGCCCAAGGCAGAGTCTCCTCTTAGCCAAGGACCCCGACCAGCATTTGTGAAAATCTTTTATACCCCATGTGTACGTGTCTGAACCCACCACTCCAAATTCCTTGAGACTTACATAAACCAAGGAAAATACAATCCCAATAACCCCATCATTCACGTGCTATGTGCTCATGTGCTCAAACAGTCAAACAATTAGCCAATAATCAAAAAACCTGAGGTTACACTCCGATAGATACAGAACAATTTATGGCCTGTGTGGAGGAAGGGGTGATTCGTGTATGTTTTCTCTTAGGTGATGAGTAACCTAGATACAATCTTCAAGGTTCCCCTGTCTTGAGGGAGTCTTATGCTTCTGTTGTTGTTTTCATAGGCACTAAACACAGAGTTCAGAGTCCATTGGAAAGGTTGCTGAGCATGATCAGCATGAACAGGCCTAAGACGGAGTCCAGGCCCTATGAATTCCTTCTTCATTCCCCCCTCTTGATGCTCTTAACTCACATTATGAGCATCATTCATAGGGATATATTGCACCCTGGCTCTCTGACCACCAATTTGGGAGAATGACATCAACCTTCAGGTTACTAAGTTCATGCTGCTGCTAAGTCGCTTCAGTCATGTCCGACTCTGTGTGACCCCATAGAGGAAGCCCACCAGGCTCCCCCGTCCCTGGGATTCTCCAGGCAAGAACACTGGAGTGGGTTGCCATTTCCTTCTCCAATGCGTGAAAGTGAAAAGTGAAAGGGAAGTCTCTCAGTTATGTCTGACTCTTAGCGACCCCATGGACTGCAGCCTACCAGGCTCCGCCGTCCATGGGATTTTCCAGGCAAGAGAACTAGAGTCGGGTGAATAAGTTCATAATACATTGTAAAATTCAGGGTCCACAAAGCTGAACTATCAAGGCAACTATAACAGTGGTAAATATAGTTTTCCACCAATCGCCCTTCACCCAAGATAGGATCAAAGTCCAGAAAGGAATGTTTTCATTTGACATTACTTTTACCCGGTTTTTCATGTCATCTAAAGCAGTCGACACATTGCCAGATAAGTCAGGAATGTATACACAACATTCAACCTTAATTATGGCACAGGTCCCTCCTTGAGCAGCTGTGAGTATGTCCAAAGCCATTCTATTATGAATTACCGCTTTTCTTATTTGGATTTGCTTTTCATTTAAGGCTTGGATGGCTTTTGTTCTATTTAGGAGGGCCTGTTTTGTGAAATTAGTCAAGGCCTCTACTTTAATCATGATATCTGTTGTCCCTATAGAGGATACAAATAAGGCAGCAATATACTCATATCACTGAAACACGGATCTTGCCCACCTAGCATGTAAATAAGGTAGATTTACGGGGGCTGCCGGGGTAGACTTACAACAAGTAGGTTAGGCTTTTGTTACACTGGCATTTATATCAAATGTAACCCCATGACCCGAGTCTACTGACTGTAGGTCTTACACCAAGAGAGCAAGGAGAGGTTATGATTGACAAGAGAGAGGAAAGTCTCTTTTTGTCATCCCAGAAAAGAGCAGAGTGGTTTAAAATCTCCTTGGCAGAGTGGTGACACCCACCAAGGAAGTCCATCCATCGCTGACAGAGGCATAGCCCTACATACCCAGCAGTTGGAAGTGTTGTGGAAGTCTGCGTAGGAATGTGCCCACGAGATGAAAACATTGTCCTGAGTTGAAACGGAAGTTAAATTCAAAATTACATTGATGAGGCCAAGCAGCAGGAGTTGATTGTGTGGCTTCATCCTGAAGGGCCTCGTCCAGGATCTTCTTTTCCTTCTTCTTAAGGATGGTCTTAGTCTCTTGAGGGTCAGTGGGGTCTCTCTGTACAGTCCACTCAGTGCTTTTTGGGTCTGCGTGGTAGGGTCTCTTCACCCTCGTATGATGGATCCAAGGGAAAATACCTGCAACTTTAACTGCAGTAGGGGTAGTTAGAATAACATAAGGGCCCTTTCACCAAGGGGCTAGCAAATCATGTTTCCAATCTTTGACCCATACTTGGTCACCAAGCGTAAACTCATGAATCTGTTCCCCAAGGGGGAATGGCACCCTTTCTTGTACAAACTTAGATGGAACCTTACGCAGTTCCATCTGCTGTGAAATCCTATTCCCCCTCACCTGAGGCAAATTTGTTGACACCTGTTTTATTATGGGAAGGGGCCTCCCATACACAATTTCGTATGGAGAATAGCCTTGGGACTATGGGGTCATCCTGAGCCTGAGCAGAGCCGTCGGAAGCAAGTCCACCAAGGAGCAGTCAGTCTCTATGATCCACTTGGAGAGTCTATTTAATGTCCGGTTGGTTCATTCCGCCATCTCAGAACTCTGGGCCTATATGCAGTGTGCAGTTTCCATTTGATGTTTAAAGTTTTGCTTACTTGTTGTACTGAATCAGCTACAAAAGCCGGGTCATTGTCTGAACGAATGCTGGTAGGAAGTCCAAATCTGGGAACTATTTCCCTAAGCAGGCACCGGGCTACTTCTGATGCTCTTTCAGTCCAGGTAGGAAAAACTTCTACCCATCCCGAGAATGTACATACCATGACCAGCAGGTAACAGAAGTGTCGGTGAGGTTTCATTTCAGTGAAGTCCACTCCCAAGTGTTCAAAGGGCAACGTGCCTTTCAGCTGAATACCCGGAGGTTTTTGTCTGAATACCCGAGAGGCAGCATTAACCTGTGAGCAGGCAGCATGGCCTAGGTGGGTCGCTTGGTGTGTTAGGCTTACCAGATTGTGTGCCAGCTCCTCTGGTACCAATAATTTGCCACTTGGCAATTCCCACCATCCCTTTTCAGTCTTGATGGCCCCTTCCGCTTTGGCTAACCTGACAGCCATTGCCCTGCTTTATCAGGCTAGTGCCATCAGTATATAGGACCCAACTAGGGTCTGGAACCTTGTGTCCTTTTTTAAAACAAACCCCAGATACCTTACCTCCTCCTTGCAGATCTGTGCCTTCTTCTTCGACACCCGGTAACCTGCTTCCATCAGCAGCTGGAGCAGTGCTTTTGTCCCTTTCCTGCATTTTTCCTTGGTCTCGGCGGCCAGCAGCAGGTCATCCCCATATTGTAGGAACCAACATCCATACTCTTCCGGATGGAATGAGTTCAGGTCAGAAGCCAAGGCTTCCCCAAAGATGGCTGGGGAATTCTTAAACCCTTGTGGGGGTGTCCAGATGAGCTGTTGCTTGGTGCCCCCGACTTGATCTTCCCATTCAAAGGCAAAGATGGGCTGTGACGCTGGGGCAAGGTGTATGCAGAAGAAGGCATCCTTGAAATCTAGGCTAGTATAAACTTTAGTCCTCGGCGGGAGGAGGCTAAGTAAGGTATAGGGGCTTGGAACAGTGGGGTGTAAAGTCACAGTAGCCTGGTTGACTAGCCTGAGATCCTGTACAGGCTTATAGTCCTGTCCTCCTTCCTTTTTGACTGATAGGATCAGCATATTCCAAGCCGACTGACACTCTACTAGAATGCCCACTTGTTTCAATCTATTGATGTGGGGCAGTATGCTGGCCCAGGCCTCTATCGGCAGCGGGTACTGGAGCTTTCTAACCGGGATGGTGTTGGTTTGAGTTCTAGTATCACTGGGGCTTGATATTTAGCCAGCCTGCGGGGAGTGGGGGTTGTCTTCTGCCCAGAGCTCAGGGAATAATTGAGTTTGCTCTCTCTCGTGCTCTTCTGGCCCACCCGGTTCTGCCTTCGGAGGCTCATGCAACCTCCACTCATCTTGGGGGGTTCTTGAGAGAGAGAGCAAATAAGTCATAGTGTCCATCTGGAAGGTGGGCCTCTCCTTGGGAGAAAGTCACTTGTGCTCCTAGTTTGGAGAGCAAGTCTCTTCCCAACAGGGGTACTGGGCACTCAGGAATGTAGAGGAATTCATGAATCACTTGGTGCCCCCCCGTCTGACATTTTCTGGGCTGGCAAAATGATTAATCATGTCTTCTCCCGATACCCCAGTTACAGCAATAGTCTTTTTGGACAGTGGTGCCATAGGTTTTACTACCGACAATTCTGCTCCTGTATCCACCATGAAGTCAGTGTTTTGGTCCCCCACTTTTAAGGTTACCATAGGTTCTTGGGGACCTGATATCTCTGAGCCCCGGCAGCCCTATTTAATTTCCAAGTCAGCAAGCCCCACAACTTGGGAGCTTCCTCTTCCTTCCTTGCCTTAGGGCATTCGTTCTTCCAGTGGCCAAAAGCTTGGCACCGGGTACACTGGTTTGGCAGTAACAGGGCCCGGGGCCTCTGTTGGGACCTGTTGAAGGACTGTCCTGTCACTGGGGCAGAGGAGGTTTTCAGAAGGGCCCGAGATGGACTTTCCCAGAGCAGCAGCTAGCATTGCAAATCTCTTTGTTCTCTTTCGTTCCCTCCGGCTCTCTGGCAGAGTGCAGTTTCTGCTTAATTCCAACGTCTCCCTCCCTTTCTTGTCAGTACTCACCAGGAGAGGCGGGTATAGCTTGGGCGGTTCGGCTGGAGCCGGATCCTGGAAGTGTTGGCCAGAGGCTTCTGTCACCGGGATCGGAGCCTGCCGAGGTGGCGGCTCTACGACCCTGGGGAGAGCTGGTGGAGGAGCAGCGGCTCCTGCAGGACTTCACCTGGCCCTGGATTGGGCATTAAGGTGGCCTCCGGTCCTGGTGGAGCACTGGGAGGCAGAAGCATCATTATCCAGTATGGGGGAGGAGTCAGGTCATCCCCGTCCAAATCCTGTAGAATTTCCTTTTTTATCAACAGTCATTTTTTGTGCCATTAATATTTTTCCCTTTCCCTTCTGGATACAGAACCTTGTCCAAGTAGGAGGGTCTTGAGCTAACCCTAGCCATGAGTCCATATATAATCCTGGCTGTCCTGTGACTACTGTATAGACTACTTCCACTATTTTTAAGTTCATGGTGTTCTCTGGTGGCCATCCTATCCCACAGGGGGCCATTCGACCTCACAGAGTATGTGGAGGCGGTTAGGCTTCATCTTCACCCCATAGTCTCCTCTGAATCCCTTCTTAAAATTTTTAATCATGCACTCCAATACAGTTGCCTTAGATTAACTTCCTCCCATCTCGCTTACCTTCTTGGACCTTCTTCTACTTTTCCTTTTCGTTCTGTCTACGAAGTTCTCAGTACCCTATGTACCGCTGATATTTCCACTCAATGACACTTAAATTGCCATTCTGCCTCCTTCCTAACTGGGGTGAGAAGAGCCTTACCTGACAGATCCCAGAGGGAGAAGGGGGATGGGCGTGCCTTCACCTGCCGGTCAGCACAGCCGAACCAGAAACCACGTGGTCCAAGACTGTTTCTCCTTTAAAGTCCATTCTGCCTTGGTGGGCTTGATCAGGTGCCGATGAAAACACAGATGGGTTAAATATCCCACATTCCAGGCCATCTCTGGGAAAACCAATTCATACTCACTTATGTATCCCCTTCCTTCTAGCCATTCTGCCTCCTTCCTAATTGGGGTGAGAAGAGCCTTACCTGCCAGATCCCAGAGGGAGGAGGGGGATCGGCGTGCCTTCACCTGCCGGTCAGCACAGCCAAACCAGAACACCACGTGGTCCAAGACTGTTTCTCCCTTAAAGTCCGTTCTGCCTTGGTGCAGAACGGACTTTAAGGTGCAGTTTCTCCCTTAAAGTCCATTCTGGGCTTGATCAGGTGCGGATGAAAACACAGATAGGTTAAATATCCCATGTCCCAGGCCATCTCTGGGAAAGCCAATTCATACTCACTTATGTATCTCCTTCCTTCTAGCCCACCAATTCCGAGGGAGTCAAGAATTTCACAGCAGACGGGACACCTCCTGGGGGAGGGCAGAATATGAGCATACAAGGACCAGTTTCCTATCCTAAAAATCCCCTGGTGATCGCTGGTAACAATTTTCCCTGAGACGGCGTGGACACACCTCCTAAATGACCTTCACAAATTTCCTTCCTAAACCGTAGCATGCTCGTCGACCTGTATACCAAGCAATCGCTGCTGCCTACCTATTCCAGGCCCCTGTGGGTCCGTGCTCCTTCTAATCCCTCCCAGGGGGGTGATCAGGCCCCCTCTTCCACCCTACCGGTGGGTTCCTCCTCACCTGAGTGCTCAGTTCCCTTTCTGCCGTTCACTACCTGCCAAAGCGAAGAAACTGGGCGTTAAAAGGCTGAATTCTTCCAGAGGGGCAAGGCACCTTCCCCCCTCTAGGAGATTCAAGCCACAAAGCCGCGGGGTGGCCTCAAATGAGACCTGTCTCCTCAAAGTGAGGAGTTTCCCAGCCAATGCACCAAATGTTGTAGCCACACGTTCCAGGAAACAAACTCACTCAGAAGGACAATGCAGATAGCAGAGTGCAGTTTATTACACCGGCAGGCCCAAGGCAGAATCTCCTCTTAGCCAAGGACCCCGACCAGCATTTGTGAAAATCTTTTATACCCCATGTGTATGTGTCTGAACCCACCACTCCAAATTCCTTGAGACTTATATAAACCAAGGAAAATACAATCCCAATAACCCCATTATTCACGTGCTATGTGCTCATGTGCTCAAACAGTCAAACAATTAGCCAATAATCAATAAACCTGAGGTTACACTCTGATAGATACAGAACAATTTATGGCCTGTGTGGAGGAAGGGGTGATTAGTGTATGTTTTCTCTTAGGTGATGAGTAACCTAGATACAATCTTCAAGGTTCCTCTGTCTTGAGGGGGTCTTATGCTTCTGTTGTTGTTTTCATAGGCACTAAACACAGAGTTCAGAGTCCATTGGAAAGGTGGCTGAGCATGATTAGCATGAACAGGCCTAAGATGGAGTCCAGGCCCTGTGAATTCCTTCTTCACTTTGTGTATTTTACCCTGAAGGCTGTGAGGAGGCTTGCAGAGGGTTTGAAGCAGGAAGTGAAATGATCCCTTCGACATTTGGACAAGATGGCTCCAATAAGAGTGTGGCGAGCTGCTCCCAGCATTGGACCTGCTTGGAGGCTGAAACAATGCCTGGGCCAAAAATGATGAGGTCTGGAAAGGAGGGAGATGGCTGTGAGGATGCAGATGGAGATTCAAAGAGGTGCCCATGGGTCATCATGACTGATCAGCTATGGAGATCTGGGGGAAAGGAAACTTAAGAGACTGAGGGTATGCAGGTACAATCCTCAAGACAGGGAATCCAAGGAGATCGGGAAGAAGATGGCGGTCAACTGCAGCCAGGTGCATTCTAGAAAGTACAAGTGTAGGGTAGTCAGTTGTGTCAGACTCTTTGCAACCCCATGGGCTATAGCCTGCCAGGCTCCTCTTTCCATGGGGTTTTCTAGGCAAGAGTACTGGAGTGGGTTGCCATTTCCTACTCCAGGGGATCTTCCTGACCTTGGGATCGAACCTGCATCTCCTGCATTGCAGGCATATTCTTTACCATCTGAGCCACTAGGGAAGCCCAAGTGGGTTCTAAGGTGCCCAGGATGGGATCTGGGAGCCATGCTCTGTGGTTGGCCACTCCCATGGGTCACTTCACTGGATGCAATTCTGCCAGCGTGCCACCAGATTCTCCCACAACTACCCTTGACACCTGTGAGACTGTGGTTGCTGTCCTGTCTTCTGGACTGGAAACCAGCTTCTTCCGCTTGTTGTGGGCATTGGTTAGAGCCTCCCTACGGTTCCAGGTGTGGTTCTCGTTCCCAGGAGACACCAGAGGGGCCCCCCCCCTCCCCCAGTGACACTCACTCTCCCTCTGCCTTAGGGAGCAGGGTCCTCCTTCCTGCCACCTCTGTAGTAACTGGATCTACCGGTTTTCCAGAGCATTTTTCCTTCCTCCATGCCTGGTGAAAGCTTTCTTGATCAAATCCCTTGGCCTCAGGGCAAATACAAACAAGTCCTTCCCTTCCTCCTACAAACCACCCCATCCTAGCCAAGAAGCCACCATCCTGCTATCGGCTCAGACGGTAAAGAATCTGCCTGCAAATGCAGGGGACCCAGGTTCAATCCCCAGGTCAGGAAGATCCCCTGGAGAAGGGAATGGCTACCCACTCCAGTATTCTTGCCTGAAGAATCCAATGGACAGAGGAGCCTGGTGGGCTACAGTCCATGGGGTCACAAAGCAGACACAACTTAGCAACCAAGCACACAGGGCTAACCTGGGGTCAGCAGAAGGGCTTGGAGTTTCACCAATGTGGAGTTAGAGCAACACCAAGAATCTCCCCAGTGCCTCGGCCCAGACCCAGCTTTGACCAAGAAAGAGTCATCTGGTCTGTCCATTCCCCTCACTACCCTCTGGGACTGGGCTGAGCTTGGGAGAAGATGGATGGATTCTGGGTTCATCTGAAGATCACAGAAGCAGCTAATTTTAGTAGACAATAGAGAAGTTAAGTTCAGGACTGCACTAAGTCTTGAATTTCCCTCTGAACCGTGCAGCTCAGGGGACCTGCCTTCCAAATGCAGTTGATTGACTTCGGCAGGGCCTGCCTGGAGGGCGTCACAGCCTCAGGACTGTCTCCTGGGCATCTGGCTGCCTAGTGCTGTCTTCTCTAACCTCATACATTTCCATCCAGGAGGCTTCATTTTGGCATCACAGAGGAGCCTGGCGGGCTACAGTCCATAGGGTCACAAAGAGTTGGACACAATGGAAGCACTTAGCACCCACACGCATGGCTCAGTTACAGACAGAGCTCTGCACATGAAATGGAATTGTTACACGAAAGCTGTCACACACAACCCAGGTGAAGGCAAGTGGTCCTACTGCCAAAATGCAAAAACATCACTCCATCCTCACTACTGCTCTGATGAGGCCGGCCAACCAAGTTGTGGGAGCTGCCCCAGAGTAATAACTTTCAACTTCAATCCCTCTTTTCTTTCACCCACTCTGGGTGTGTGACCTCATGGGAAAGTGAAAGTGAAAGTCACTCAATCCTGTCCGACTCTTTGTGACCCCATGGACTATATATAGCCCACCTGGCTCCTCTGTCCATGTCATGGAGGGGTTCCAGAATAGGAACCAGGACATTTCCTGGGTCCCTGTTTTATTTTTTTTTAATAATGATTTTAAGTACTCACAATTTGGTAGATACATCTGAGCTATCCTCATTTCCAGATTTTGCCTTTTTTTTTTTTCTGAACCAAACCAATCTAGTGAAAAAAAGTCCTTTTTGGTTGAATTATATCCGTATCGAAAAAGCCGAAATAAAAATAAACTTTCCCAACCAGGTAAAATGTATCAGATTTCTCAAAATGCTTTAGATAACATGCATAAAAATGATGTGTGTGAAGGAATGAAATGCATACAACTCAGAGAAAAGAGTGGAACAAAACAATGCAGATTTGAAGTAGATACTTTGTGCTTTGAGAGAGCCTTTAAACTACATGATTATGTCATATCACTTCTGTTTTCTGCTGCTCTGTGCCAAACCACACCTGGGTCCTTGTTCTTATTCTCTCCCTTACCACAGGGTCCCTCTGGCCGGCCGCTTAACTTCTTTGGGCTTCAGTTTCCTCATCTAAAAATATTAGCTTAAAAAAAGAAATCAAAGGAGATTAAATGAACAAACACACGTGGAAACCTTAGCATTCAGTACCAAGCAGTAAAACTAGAATTTTCTGTAAAGATTGCTTCAAAGTACTGGTCATCTTTCATATACTAATTTAAATGTTTCCTTTTGATTAACGAGTCTGAGCAAACTCTGGGAGACGGTGAAGGCCAGGGAAGCCTGGTCTGCTGGGGTCACAAAGAGTCGGACACAACTCAGCAACTGAACATCAACAACAACAACAGGCGTTCATCAACAGGCAGCTTTCAACATCATCATGGTGTGAAGGGGGTCATTTTGTTGAATGGGTTTGTTTGTGCTTTTATTCCTCTGGTATTTTCTGTGACCCCCCCAATCCGATCAGACAATAGTAAAAGGCTCTGTTCTCACTGTCCTTGGACTCAATGGGGTTAAAGCAGAAATATGGAGAGAACAAAGAAAACCATACTCAGCTTTTGGATTTCAAAATAGATCTTGAGTCTCTCAGCAGAGAGAAAAATTTTTTGAGTCTCAAAAGAGCAAGGTCTTGAAGGATTTAGGGCATATAGCATTTGTGCCATAAGTGACACAGGTGAATGAATGAGCAGATAAGAATGGGTTTTTGCACTCCACAGGAGTCATGCAGACCAATCAGGGAGGGCAAGGGAGAAGTCATCATGGGGAGGGAAGGGGATGAAAGAATCGCTAGGAATGCCAGGTGACTGTAGACACAGATATGCTACCATATCAAGGATATCAGGTTTAGGGTGAAGCTCTCCCATGCTTCCCTGGTAGCTCAGTTGGTAAAGAATCTGCCTGCAATGCAGTAACTGGAAAAGGGAAAGGCTACCCACTCCAGCATTCTTGGGCTTCCTCTGTGACTCAGCTGGTAAAAAATCTGGCTGCAATGCAGGAGACCCTGGTTTGATCCCTGGGTTGGGAAGATCCCCTGGAGACGGGAAAGGCTACCCACTCCAGTACTCTGGCCTGGAGAATTCCAGGGACTGTATAGTCCTTGGGGTTGCAAAGAGTCAGACATGACTGAGCGACTTTCACTTCACTTCTCTCATGCTGATGGCATGAGATACAACTCAGGTAAAACTGGCAGCCTGGCCAACATGCATGGAGAAGACCTAAGACAACCCCACCAAGGGTCCTCCTCTGTCCCCAGTATGTAGCATCCAAATATTTGCCATCTCTCCTTCCTGGAGGTGTGAAGAGATAATTGAAAGAGTCAGTAAACCTGCAGGTGAGGGCTAAGCATGACCCATACGGACCAACAGACCAGAAGAATATGATCATCTTAGCTAAAGTCAACCTTGGGAGATGACAGCAACCAGGGACCTGGAAGAAGAGGGAGCATCTTGGCAGATGCCAGGATGGGGAGATGAAGATCACCAGGGTCTGACTCCTTGAGGGAGTGGCATTGGCACCCTAGCACTCAGACCTAATCCCAGGTCCATGGGCAGGTGGGGGGAAACTGAATCAGTCAAGGAAATCCTGATTCAGCTTACTCTGGAGTGATGATATTTTTGCCACCCATAGAATAGGGGTTCAAAAACAAAAGTAAATGCAGTCTAAAAAATTTAAGTTATACATACAGATTTTGTATCTCTGAGTTTTATGAATCAAAACTCCCATTCAATGGTCAGGTAATGCTTTTAAGACGCCTCGTGATCTTAAGAAAACTGAAGGTTAGATGAGCTTAAATGAGCCCTAAGGCTAGTGCTTATTTAACTTCTATGCAGAGCACTTCATGAGAAATGCTGGGGAGGATGAAGCACAAGATGGAATCAAGATAGCGGGAGAAATATCAATAACCTCAGATACACAGATGACACCACCCTTATGGCAGAAACCAAAGAAGAAATAAAGAGCATTTTAGTTCCGCTTTAGTGAAAGAGGAGAGTGAAAAAGCTGGCTTAAAACTCAACATTCAAAAAACAAAGATCATGGTATCTGGTCCCATCACTTCATGGCAAATAAATGGAGAAACAATGGAAACAGTGACAGACTTTACTTTCTTGGGCTCCAAAATCACTGCAGATGATGACTGTAGCCATGAAATTAAAAGACACTTGCTCCTTGGAAGAAAAGCTATGACCAACCTAGACAGTGTATTAAAAACCAGAGACATTACTTTGCTGACAAAGGTCCATATATTCAAAGCTATGGTTCTTCCAGTAGTCATGTATGAATGTGAGAGTTGGACCATAAAGAAGGCTGAGTGCTAAAGAATTGATGCTTTTGAACCGTGGTGTTGGAGAAGACTCTTGAGAGTCCCTTGGACTGAAAGGTGATCAATCCAGTCAATCCTAAAGGAAATCAGTTCTGAATATTCATTGGAAGAATGATGATGAAGCTGAAGTTCCAGTACTTTGGCCACCTGATGCGAAGAGCCAACTCATTTGAAAAGACCCTGATGCTGGGAAAGATTGAAGGCAGGAGGAGAAGGGGACAACAGAGGATGAGATGGTTGGATGGGATCACCGACTCAATGGACATGAGTTCAAGCAAGCTCTGGGAGATGGTGAAGAACAAGAAAGCCTGGCATGCTGCAGTCCATAGGGTTGCAAAGAGGCATGACTGAGCGACCGAACGGCAATGAAGCTAGTGTTGGAGCAGCCACTGTGCTCCCCTGGCCAGGTTCCCAAGGCCAGAGTCAGGGTTCAGCTTTCCTGGCGTCCCCTCCTCCCAGACCCCCTCTCACCCCACCCTCCACACACATACTCTCAGCCTCCTGTTCTCATCTCACATTAAGGGTCTAAACAGAAAATTGAGAGAGAACCATATGAGATAGATAAAAGTCCAGGACCTGAGAACAGGGAGACGGGAGGGATGGAAATGGAAAAAACGAAAAGAAAGAAAATAGAGCGATAACATTTAAACTCTACACGAACGCCCCTGCAATGATTATAAGGCAGTGATTACCTTTTCCCAAGAGGACTCATTCCCCTCCTGGTGGAAAGGTTGGAAATCTAAAATAATGAAATCTAAAATAATAATAATGACCAATACCTTGACTGAGTAATGACTGCTCTGCACTATGCATACACACACATATGTATACGTTCAAGAGAAATGTGGATAAACATATGCATTGTAAAGTTCAACAGTTGCAAAGTAAAGATTCTTAATGTCTTAAGAGACAATGTCAACCAAAGAAAAATATTCTTGTTGGGGGTAAAGAGGTATTTCCTCATGGGTGAGCGCGCGCGCGCACACACACACACAGAAAGTATATGTATATGTTGTAGGGTGTATTAAAGTAATTCACTTGCTTGGATAATTTGAAAGTAAATATACACATAGTAAATCTGCATACATGTCATATTGTGTATTGGGCTTCCCAGGTGGCACTAATGGTAAAGAATCTGCCTGCCAGTGCAGGAGACATAAGAGGTGCAGGTTCGATCCCCAGTCAGGAAGATCCCCTGGAGGAGGGCACAGCAACCCATTCCAGTATTCTTGCCTGGAGAATCCCATGGACAGAGGAGTCTGGTGGGCTCTAGTCCATGGGGTCACAAAGAGTCTAAGTGACTGAAGTGACTTAGCATGTGCACGTTGTGTATTAAAGTCATTTACTTGTTTGGATAATTTGAAAGTAACCCCGTGACACTGCCTGAGATAAAATGCAAAATCCGAGCCAAGAATGAGTGGAAATCTGGAACCATTTCTTTGTGGGGTCTTCAGCACAGTAAATTTTACTGCTTTCTAAAGATAATGATGGTTCTCTAAAGATAGCCCCCCCCCCAGCAGAGGCTAGAGCCTCTGACTCTGTTTCTCCTAGTCAGTTCCCCTGCTCCCGGTTTACCTGCATCGTGATGCCCCACGGGGTTGCCAGCTCTTCTTCTTTCTATCTGTGTCCCTCCCTGACCCTGCATGGGGAGACCTTGGATGTCAGAAGGGCTCCATAAATACGGCTTGGTTGGTCGATTGCCAGCTGGGCCCAGCCATTTCCTTCAAAACCAAGAGGATGACTTGTCTTGGCAGCTTATACCTTGAGGATAAAAGACAAGCCAGAGACTGATTTAAAATGTAGGTCCAACTGTCAGAGCCCATTGAGGTGGGGTGGAATGTGCTGGACTGGGCCCGAGGGTCCAACCGCGTGGTCAAACAGCCATGAGGGCCCCCCACCCCACTCCCGGCCTTGATTCCTTGATTCATGAAGGCCTGGCCATGTCCTCCTTTGAAAAGAGAACAGAGCCACTGCTGAGGGTGTGAAAGTCAGATGTGATTTTTCAGTCAAATCAGTCACCAGTTTCCTGTGCTCCTCTCTGTGTCTCCTTCTTACTTTTTCTCTGTGTCTCTTTCTGTCTCTCTTTCTCTGTCTGTCTCTTGCAATCTACTACATTGAGTTCATTTGAGGCAGGTAAAAAGGAAGAAAAGGTTTGGCACTTCCTATGAGAATACAGTTATTTTATTCCAAAGAGGAGCAATGCTTGTTTTTATTTATTTATGGCTGCACTGGGTCTTAGTTGAGGCAAGCGGGGTCTTCCCTTGTGGCACATGGGCCTTCTCTCTAGTGGAGGCACACTGGCTTAGTTGCCGTTGGCACGTGGAATCTTAGTTCCCCAACCAGGGTTGGAACCCATGCTCCGTGCACTGGGAGCTCGGAGCCTTAACCACTGGGATGCCAGGGAAGTCCTTGGAATTCTTAAAAATGAGCTCATTCTAATCTAGACTGAAGATCGATTCTATCATCAACACAGACATCCTTTACTCCCAGAAGGTCCTTGATATGGTGTAACACTTTAAGTGGTGTCTTTTTTAAGCATCTTTTCACCGATTAAATGTTTCCTCAGGACATGCTTGAATGGTGACCACTGAGGGGTTCCCCTTTCCTGGCTCACCAGAGAGGTGGGGAGCTCACCCTTTGAAAGTCAGGGTGCCTTGTTCTGCCTCTGCACAGACAAAACCCTCAGGGCCCCCACCCAGGACTGACTGTTGTTTGGGGGACCTGGTGCAAAATAAACATGACAGGCCCCTGTTTCCAAATTGCAAGGAGATGACAGTAGAGCATGGAATCAAGTGCAGGCCCTTGGAAGTGCGGGACTTGGGGCAAGTGAATTTGCTTGCCTGTGAAGCCAGCCGTGCCCCTACCCGGATAGAGACGCACCTTGGAGAGGCACTGGCCACGTTCTCCTCCTCAGCCCACGCCCTCAGCTCTGCAGCGCTTCTGCTCTTTCCTGGGCTCTGGCTCCATTCGCCTTGGCATCTTCTCCTGTTTGAGCAGTGTCCTTCTCTTAGCCCCTCTCTCTCAGGCTCCCTTTCTTTCTGACTCCAGCATTTTCATCCTTCTAGATGTGGCCTAGCCACTCTCTAGATTAAAATCCAAGGCCGTTCTAGCCTTAGATATATATGTGTCTTTAAAATCTCCCCCATTACCCAACAATCCTGTTCCTGGGCATATACCCTAAGCTGTAATTCAAAAAGACACATGTACCCCAATGTTCACTGCAGTACTATTTACAAATAGCCAGGACACGGAAGCAACCTAAAGGCTCATCACCAGAGGAATGGAAAAGCAGATGTGGCGCATACATACAATGGAATACTACTCAGCCATAAAAAGGAATGAAACTGGGTCATTTGTAGAGACTGTTGTACAGAGTGACATTAAATCAGAAAGAGAAAAAAACACATGTTTTGGACTGTTGTACAGAGTGAAGTAAGTCAAAGATAAAAACATATTGTATATTAACACATGTATTTGGAATCTAGAAAAATGGTACAGATGATCTTATTTGCAAAACAGAAATATAGACACAGATGTAGAGGACAAATATATGGACACCAAAGGGTGGGGGGGAAGGGGTAGTGGAAAGAATTGGGAGATTGGGATTGACATGTATACACTACTGATACGAGGTGTGAAATAGATAACTGATGAGAACCTATTGTATAGCAAGGGAGCTCTCCTCAGGCTCTGCAGTAACCTAAATGGGAAGGAAATCTAAACAATATATGTAGAGCTGATTCACTTTGCCATACAGCAGAAACTAAGAAAACATTATAAAGCAACTATACTCCAATAAAAATTAATTTTTAAAAACTTCCCTGTTATGACTAGGTTCCTCTCTTTGGTGCCAAACCAGATTTAATGACCAAGTCCCAATGTGTCAAGCATGGGTGGGGAGGTGGGAGGGGTAAATTTGGGCCTCATTGCAGGGCCGAGAGAGAATCCAAGAATGAAAGGATGCTCCAGTGTGATCCTGGACCACACAGTGAAGGGAACCACAGGGATGAAGGTGCCCCAGTGGGGCTGGGAACAAGGGTTCCCCCACGGCATTGCATACACCAGGGCCATGAACTTCCTCTGACACATGTTCTAAAGGAAGAGGAAGTGCTGGGCGCATCTCCCGAATTGCCTTTGTGGAAATTGCTTTTTGGTGATTCTCATCTGGCCACATGACTCACAAAAGCTTCTCTATTCATTGCCCGTTTCTTCAGAGTGCTCCATGACGTGACTCACGCCTCTATTTACTAGGTTGGATTGGGAAGGTTGGGTGAAATCCTTTCCCCTGGGAACAGGAAGTTTTTGATGGTTCTTCTACAGATTAAACCCCGCAGGGGACACGGCGGCACATGCCCTGTTGCCCGGCCTGCTTCCTACCAGGGATGCTGCGTCCTGTCCAGGAGGCACAGGCATGGATCTGGAGGAGGCAGAGTGGCTCTCAAAGCACAGGCAGCACGGGCACGCTCTCAACGATCTGAATGCATGGGAGATAAGGCCCGACAAAATATTTCCTGTTTGGAACATTTAGAAGAGGGACTGAGAGTAAGGAAGGGCGGCAGGGAGCCTAAGGATTTCCCAGGTGGTGCAGTGGAAAAGAACCCCCCTGCCAGGGCAGGAGATGCAGGGTCAACCCCTAGATGGGGAAGATCCCATGGAGGAGGAAATGGCAACCCACTCCATGATTCTTGTTTAGAGAGTCCCACGGACAGAGGAGCCTGGCGGGCCACAGTCCATAGGGTTGCAAAGAGACAGACACGACTGGGCATCTGACCACAGCACAGCCTCTACCATATGGGCCTTAAGCAAGGGTTGAGAATAATCATGTTAATCGAGAATAAACGGGAAAAATTCTGCCATCCCCAATAGCGCACCCTGAGGGGACTCAGTCTGGAAAAGAACAGGATACTGGCCCCAGAGAGCAAATGATCAAAGGAATGATTTCCATGAGCCTTTGCAGAAGGCTCCGTGACTGAGTTTTGGGAATTGAAATCCTTGATCTGGCCAACTGAGGACATTTGGTGCCTGCAGTCACATTCGGGTGCCTGCAGTCAATGCAAACTTGGTGAGACTTGGGGAGGCTGAGGCAGTCGGAGGCACAATTAGGACCTCTGCCTGTGACAAAAGGGCAGGGCAGGAACTCACCAGCTACAGACTTCAGACCCAGAGTTCCTTCAACTTTACTTATAGAATGGGCTTCACTGGTGGCTCAGCTGGTAAAGAATCTGCTTGCAATGTGGGAGACCTGGGTTCGATCTCTGGGTTGGGAAGATCCCCTGGAGAAGGGAAAGGCTACCCACTCCAGTATTCTGGCCTGGAGAATTCCATGGACTCTATAGTCAATGGGGTCGCAAAGAGTCGAACACGACTGAGCAACTTTCACTCACTCACAGAACACCAATTCAAAGACAAAGTTCTTGAGGATGTCCAGATAGTCATTGATGCTGCTAAGCAGCTTCAGTCGTGGCTGACTCTGTGCGACCCCATAGACGGAAGCCCACCAGGCTCCCCTGTCCCTGGGATTCTCCAGGCAAGAACACCGGAGTGGGTTGCCATTTCTGTCTCCAACGCATGAAAGTGAAAAGTGAAAGTGAAGCCACTCAGTCGTGTCCGACTCCCAGCGAGCCCATGGACTGCAGCCTACCAAGGCAGCCACTGCAAAGCATTAAAACTCAACCCTCCGAGTACATACCTGTGCATCCATCCTGAGCACACCTGTCTGTGATTTCAGCTGTGCTTCTTCCTTCCCCTCCTTCAAATCCTTCAGGGGCTCCCATCATTTCTTTAGGGGAAAAATAAAAAACACCCAAATGCTTTTGCTTGGCTTTTACCCACAGGCCTTTAGACACACCATTCACACTGATCAGAGCACATTCACCCCCTCCCCGCATCCGTTGGCTTAACTATTCTCATCAATGGGGTCTTGGCTATCCTTTCTACCAAAAACTTTCCACGACTCACTTGGTTTTTTGTTTGTTTGTTTTTTGTTTTTAATTATGTTGTTGGCTGTGTCATATGCTATGTGGGATGCTAGTTCCCCAACCAGGGATTGAACCCACGCCCCCTGTATTGGAAGCATGGAGCCTTAGTCCCTGGATGCCAGGGAAGTCCCTCATGAGGCTCTTGTTCGAGCACCTTATTTATCTGACCCCATGATACCAAGATCAAACAGAGAAGGAATCTGACACAGAAAAGCCAGCCATAAGACCCCACCTAGAATGAGGGTTGCAGTGAGCACACAGCCTGGGAACTGGATCATCAGCCATCCCCCCTAATGGGTGGCCCGGACTTTGTGGGGCCCCGGTTTGAGGCATTTGTGACCCTGCCTTTGTTAACCTGTCCCTCTCCTGAGGCTGCACTGATCACGAGGGGGTGTGATTGCCTATGGGCAATCACACATTTCTGCTACTTGCTGCCTATGTGCCCACTGTGGTGGCTGGGATTTACCCTCATTGCCTAACATGGTGCTTGCTACATGCTAAGTGCTCAGGAAATACTTACTGACTATATCAATGAATGAATGGGTTGACATCAATCAATCAATGGACAGAGTTGCATGCTCTATTCGCAACATTCTAAGAGTGCAGAGCCTGCATCTTAATACCAGCATTTCCCCTGATAATGCAACCAGCCTCCAAAGGAGAGGATCTTAACTGGAGGTCCGCCAGAATTCCAAGATATCCATGGATTAGGTTGAGTGGAAGGACTGCTGCTGCTAAGTCACTTCAGTCGTGTCCAACTCTGTGCAACCCCATAGATGGCAGCCCACCAGGCTTCCCCGTCCCTGGGATTCTCCAGGCAAGAACACTGGAGTGGGTTGCCATTTCCTTCTCCAATGCATGAAAGTGAAAAGTGAAAGTGAAGTTGCTCAGTCGTGTCTGACTCTTAGCGACCCCGTGGACTGCAGCCCACCAGGCTCCTCCATCCATGGGATTCTCCAGGCAAGAGTATTGGAGTGGGGTGCCATTGCCTTCCTCGGAGTGGAAGGACTACAAAGTCTCAAAATTGAATGTAAAATTGTATGGGTAAGTGTAGTTTGGCGAGGGAGATGCTTAAGGGTTTTCATCAGAAACTCAAGAGATATCCCGAGTCCCCAGGGTTAACAAATCTTTGCCCTGAAACAAGGGTCTGTGAAGAGAAAGCATCTTCAGCATGATTTGAAAACTTTATTACAAATGCACATTCTCAGGTCCCTCCCCCCACAAAACTGCTAAGTCGGAAACTCTGGGCAAGGAGCCCAGCGTGTATGTTGGGAAGGTTTCTTGGACATTCAGTGCACATTCAAGGTCAAGAACCACTCAAGAACTAGACATAGTATGGTGTATTTCCATATCCGTAGAGGCAAAAATAAAAATCAGGGACAGCCGAGATATAAACTCTTACATTTATAGTCAAATGATTTTGGACAAGGTGTCAAGACCATTTCATGGTGAAAGGACAGTCTTTTCAACAAATGGTGCTGGGAGAACTGGATGTCCATACACAAAAGAATGAAATTGAAGCCTTCTCTAACTCAGTATATAAAATTAACTCAAGGTGAAAAAACAATAACTCAAGACAAATCAAGGACCTAAAACTCATAGAGGAGAACAGGTCAAAAGCTTCTCGGACTTCCCTGGTGGCCATCCCCCTGCCAACTCAGGGGACACAGGTTTGATCCCTAATCTGGGAAGACCCACATGTCTCAAGGCAACTAAGCCTGAGCGCCCCAACTACCAAGCCTGCGCTCTGGAGCCAGGGAGCCAAAATTGCTGAAGACCACGTACCCTAAAGCCCGTGCTCCACAAGAGAAACCAGTGCAGTGAGAAGCCTGTGAACCACAACTAGAGAAAGCCTGGTCTCATGAACAAAGACGAAGATGCAGTGCAGCCAAAAATAATGAAAAAAAAAAAATTTACTAGACAATGGATTTTGGCAATGATTTCTTGGTGATGACACCAAAGACCTGGGTAACAAAAGTGTCAAAGTGACTGACCCCTAGTGAGAACCCAGGACACCAAGGCTGCTGTGAGCTTCCCTGGTTAGTGACAAACTGTGCACACACTGTGAGCAGGACTGCGGCACCACAGGCTTTCTGCCCCTCTCCACGGAGCCTCGTGGTTGGGCGTGTGGGCCTGATTTTTATGTTACCCCCAGGCCAGCTTATCAGCAATTACTATCCCATAAAATTAATTCCTTTTTAATATATGACTACTCATCAAAGGCACCTACTTTACTCTAAGAGGTTTTTATATGGCCTCAAATTAGTAAGCCTTTTTTTTTTTTTGGATGGCTTCACCCTCAAGAAGCAAGAGAACTGGAGAAAGGTCAAGAGGCCACTCGTTACAGAGCCCAAGATAAGAAGCAGGATATGCAAACTGAGAGTCCCATGGAGCCCGGAAAATACAGGGACAGACCCTCTGTGATCAGACAGAGTCATCAGCTGGGGCCGAAAAAACGGACTCACAAGTTGACATCGCTTTGATAATGGGAAGAACGCATTTGACCTAAGAGCAGGGGAGAAATGTCCCCGGGGGACTTTGAAGTCCTGTCTCTTTCCGGGGCTGAAAGGAGCTGGAATTTCTCCAGCAACTCAAAGGGATGGGCAGACAGCAAGCGGATGGGAGATTAACATGCGGAGGATGGAACTGTTTGAAGTCCAGACTTCACGTTCGATGATGCTGGGTAATCGTTCAATTTCTTGGAGGCTAAATTTGTTTGTCTTGAACAGGAGAATGATAGAGTCACCTCCCCCAGTTGTTAGGGTGAGGACATGAGGAGACACAGGAAGAGTCAGGGGGTGAAATAAGAACTTAAAAACTTCCCCTTCACCCCAGCACTGACTCACATGGATTCCAACTCATTTTGTATTTCCAGGTCTCTAGCAAATGTGTCTAGTGTGACATTCACTGAATTTCACTAGGAAAAAAAAAAAGTACCTCTCCTTGGCCTGAAGTTGTCCTCTCCTTGGAATCCTCTGAATCTAAAACATCAGAAATGTTTATGTGTCCGCTCCCCTCTCTGTACCATCCTGGGATGTCCTGGGTCTTGTTTTCTCTCCCGCTTTCCCGTCAGTGGTTCAAATGTTCTCTCAATATTTGTGTTTGCAAAGCTCCATCCCTGGGCCTGAGCTCCCTCTAAAGGTTCCATGGCCCAGATCCAAATAGCCTGCAAGTACGTCCCCTCACCTCACCTAACACTCCATGCTTGTTTTGCCAGCAAATATACCCAGAATGCTGCTAAGTGCCAAAGCCTGTGCCGGGACTGGGGTTTTCAACTAAATTAGAAACAGTTCAACCCTTAAGGAGCTCCTGTGCTGGGGGGAGCCAGATTATAGAAGGATGGGGGTACATCCCAGTGTCCAGGAGATGCAGTCGGCCAGGCGCTGCCTGAGGACAGAGGAGGAGCCATCCAGGCTCGAGGAAAAGTGTATCGCCCAAGCTGCGAGGGCCTGGCCACATCAGAGGGCCTGCCTGAGCGGGGGCTCCATCGGGAATCCCCGGGGGGGCTGTCCACTCTGCAGACAGAAAGGGGAGCTGGAGGGGACAGTAGAGAGCCTTCGTCAGGGCCCTGCTGCCAGAGCTCTAGCCTCGCCGATGCCCTGCGCTCAGTTCAGTGGACGTGGGAACCACGATGCAGAATCCTGGCACTGAAAGACCTCCCAGGCTCACTTGGGAAAAGGTAGAAAGCGTGTTGTGTGGGCTGATGCTCTGCAAGGATTCTCAGTTAAGAGAACAGCAGCATGGACTTCTCGGTGGTTCAGATGGTAAAGAATCCACCTGCCAATACAGGAGACTTGGGTTCAATCCCTGGGTCGGGAAGATCCCCTGGAGGAGGGCAAGGCAAACCGCTCCAGTGTTCTTGCCTGGAGAATCCCATGGACAGAGGAGCCTGGTGGGCTATAACCCCATGGGGTCACAAAGAGTGACTAACACTTTCACTTCACTTCGGCATGGACTCAGCGTGGGGCCAGCAGCCCTGGGCTCAGATTGCCCACCAGGCAACCTGCAGGAACAGGACACTGAGACTCAGCAACATCACAGAAACCAAATCGCTGGGGAGAATTCCTAAAAGGATGAACGGAATGGACGTGTGAATAAACAGCTGTAACACAGGTGCAGCATCGCTCAGAAATTGCCACGTGGACGGTCCCTCGGCAATGGGAGGTGGTGAGGAAGACACAATCTGGGGCAGACCTGGCGGACTCAGTCCTAGCTCGCACGTGTTGTAGCAGGGAGGCTGGGGCCTCAGCGTCCTGCACCTGGGGCTGCAGGACGATTTGTGTAGACTTAATGTATGGAAGGTGAAGTGCCTGGTGCACATCAAAGATTCAATAAAGGGTCCTTGCAATGGTTCTTATTCCTGAGAGCTGAGTTCAGTGAGTCCTGCTGTCTCCCTGGTCTTCTCGTTCTGCATTGGGTCCTCAGACAAGTCCTGGGTCAGCCCTCCCATCTGTGCTCCTGTCCCGTCTGGTCATCTCACAGGCCTCCCTCCAGCCTCCAGTGCGAGGCTCGGCCTCTGTGGTTCTGGGCCTCCTCTGCTCACCTCCTCACAGCTCGCTGCTTGGGACCTGCCTCCACGTCCGCAGAACTGGTCCTCCCCAGCCCAGCTTATGGGGCCTCTCCTGCTGCTGTCGTTTACATTCTGCCTGCCACCTTGGTGTTCCGGCCCCGAGTCCGTCCTCACTCAGGCACAGGACTGAGGCTCCCGGTCTGTCAACACCCAGCAGACAGCCCAGTCTCTGAAGGGCTCGCTCTGTGCTAAATGTCACTATGAAACCCTGCTCGTGTTAAATGTGTTCAGAAACGAACGGAAGTACTTTTTCCTTACACAGTTCCTTATACTAACCCACCAAGAGTAGGATGAGTAAAGGTTTGTTGCTGTTGTTGTTCAGTCGCTAAGTTGCGTTCAACTCTTTGCGACCCCATGGACTGCAGCACGCCAGGCTTCCCTGTCCATCACCAACTCCTGGAGTTTACTCAAACTCATGTCCAATGAGTCAGCGATGCCATCCAATCATCTCATCCTCTGTTGTCCCCTTCTCCTCATGCCTTCAATCTTTCCTAGCATCAGGAGTCACTTTTCCAATGAGTCAGCTCATTGCATCAGGAGGCCCAAGTATTGGAGTTTCAGCTTGAGCATCAGTACTTCCAGTGAATATTCAGGATGGATTTCCTTTAGGATTGACTGGTTTGATCTCCTTGCAGTCCAAGGGACTCTCAAGAGTCTTCTCTAGCACTCGGATTCAAAAGCATCAATTCTTTTGTGCTCAGCCTTCTTTATGATCCAATTCTCTCATCATGCATCACTACTGGAAAAACCATAGCCTTGACTGTACAGATATTTGTTAGGAAAGTGATGTCTTTGGTTTTGCTTTATAATAAAGATTATCTGAGCCAGTTTCCCATGAACCGTAATCCTCAAATGGCATGCGTTTAGCACCTGAGTGTCTGTGTCACTCTTGAAAGCAGGCCACCAAAACCACATCTTGTGGTCTCTCATTTTCTGGATTTTACGATATAAAACAGAACCTGATGCCGCATTCCAGGACAATCACAAGTCAAATCCCAACCCTGTGAACTCTGAGAGATCCTAAAATACATAATACCAAAGATTACTTCTAATATGACAGTCTGGTTGGCTAGGGTTTCAAAATCTCTTGGTTTGTCAAGATAGACACTCTTATAATTTCATTTTCCTTGTGGCATTACCAGCCAACCTTGTAAACACTGAGTACGCTGTTGGCAGGGAAGAGGGGTGGAATTGTTAGAAGTGCCGCGAGGAGGAAAACATACTAGAGATTAAGGGAAAATGGACAGAGGAAATGAGGACAGAATAGGCAAAGTGGGGCATCAGATGGGGTTTGGTCAGCACAGTGTGCTATTTGGAGCCTGAGTTTCTTCTTCCTCTTAGTATTTCTTTCCCCCGGTTTGGACAGACCCTGAAGATGAGAGAGTCTGCTGAGAAATCTGGAAAGCAGGGCAGGCTGGCTGGGGAAACATTCGTGGACTATCCCTTAGGTGGTGGTGACTTAGTCGTTAAGTCATGTCTGACTCTTTGCGACCTCCTGGACTGTAGCCCACCAGGCTCCTCTGTCCAAGGGATTTTTCCAGCAAGAATACCAGAATGAGGTGCCACTTCCTTCTCCAGGGGATCTTCCCAACCCAGGGATCGAACCGGAGTCTTTACCAACTGAGCCACCAGGGAAGCCCATATCAGGTCATTCTTATTCTAAAGAACTTGAAAAAGGTAGGATCTGCGTATATAAAGGATGAATAATGGAAAAGGGTTGTCTTTTCTTGCCAAATTTCTGCTAATTGAAATTTCAACTAATGATCGGCACACAGTAGTTTCTCAATAAAAGACTTTTGACTTCACTGATGTTGTGTGTGCTGGCTGGTGGCTTCAGTTTGATTCCTGCCATGGGACATGGTGTTTTGTACATTTGAGGGCAAGGTTAGTTTCACTTTCAAGATTGTTCTGAAATCTTCAGCTCCATGGGATCTGAACAACTTTGCCGTTTCTTAAAAAAAAAAAAAAAAAAATATATATATATATATATATATATAAATATATATTTATTTGGCTGCTCTGGGTCTTAGTTGCAGCACACGGGATCTTTCATCCTCACTGTGGCATGTAAGATCTTCAGTTGTGGCATATGAGATCAAGTTCCCTGACTAGAGATTGAACCCAGGCTCCTCTGCATTGGGAACATGGAGTCTTAGCCTCTGGACTGCTAGGGAAGTGAAGTCCCTGAAGAGCTTTGTGATGGAGGGACTCCATCAGGTCCCTGTGTCTCTCTTCCAGACGTCCAGCTATGTGTCTGCTAAAAGAGAAATATGAGCAGACAAAGCATAGCTCATTTTACCTTAAAAAAAAAAAAAAAGCCACTATGCCCCAGGGCACAAGTGACAGATGCTAAAACAGCAAATGCCAATGAAGTGTTGGAATTGGGTTTTTATTGGGCCACGGATGGAAACACATTTACACCTAATAAACAAGGGCTGATGGGCTGGATTCTATAGGAAATGACAAGTAAGAGGAGGGGACGGATGGTGGAGGGTGAGTACTATCTGTGTTTTTAAATGACTCTTGTGATTGAGGAAAGATCGTTTAATGACAAGTCTGGCGTTCTGGAGCTCTGGTCCTGCTTTGCAGACGCACCCCAGCAAATCTGACAACAAGCCTAAAATAGCTGGCTGCGGTAGGCGTGTTAACAGCATAGCGAGGACAAGGATTTATGCAGGCATGCTGCCATTCTTGGCACGTGTTAGACCTCAGCCTCGTCACGGCGCACGTTCTTAATAAAACATTCATGTCGAGCATTCGTGTCACCCTGTTTATGAAGCACTGACGACTCTTGCTCCATGCCTCCTGAAGGGGACCACGTTTAGCCTGAGATGCTGCCCCCGAGGTGTTCTCACGCAGCTGAAAAGGCCACAGTCCCTCGGCACATGAGGTCCCACCTTGTCTCGATGCCACCAGGTTTTCTGCCCTGGAAAGGCCCCCACTGAGTGCCCAGGGGTTCCCTGAAACACTGGTGAGAGCTCGGGGAGCTGGGGACATCAGAATCCTACCAGTAAGCTTCTATCCTGGGCCGAGGCAGCTCGTTTCCTTGAGTTCCTCCCGCCTGGCACCTTCTAACTCATCTCTTTGCCTCTTCTGTGACACTCTAGACACAGAGCAGAACCAGAAAACATGAATACAAGGTTACAAAGGAAGCAGCCCAGGGAGAGGTTTGGGACTTAAGCCCTGGGCTAGGTGGGGGAGGTCAAGGTCATTTGGTCCAGAAGAGGGATGGCTCAGGGGGGACTCAAAACAGGGCAGTGGGAGGGCTGTCCACGGTGAGGGGATGAGAGAGAGATTTATATCCTGGGAGGAGTTAGACTGGGCTAAGAAAAGGTTTACCTGTCTTGCTGGAGGTTTTGACAAGAGATGGGCAAAGGGTTTTAGAAATCATCCTACACAGGGAGGCTGTCTCACCGGGGTGAGGACGTTCATGTCTGTTGTATTTATTGGAGAAGCATTTTGCCAAAAATTAGCATTTGGAGATGGAAAGTGATGTCCTCTCCTATCCCGTCACACACACACACACACACACACACAACCAGAACTTCCCTCACCAGGAACCTCTCTCCATAGATCTGGCCACTATTGCACACTGGCCTTATGAAAACCCAAAGGAAGATGGCTTTATGGAAAACAGTAGATAAAATAGTTAATAAAACATTTTTGAAATAAAATTCTACTGCATGTTATTTCATCATTATCCCTTCATTCCTTGGGATCTTTAAGAGTTACTATTTTAAATTTTAAATATCTTGGGTCAGTGGCAGAGGGTAGTCCCTAAGCCTGTCAGTAAGTAAACAGAGCCTGTTGTTTTAGATTGTCCTGGGAATCTTTTTTAAAAGATATCAACTAATTAATTTTTTTCTGGTTGTGCTGGGTCTTCGTTGCTGCACCCGGGCTTTCTCTAGTTGCGGACAGAGGGGCTCCTCTGCGTTGCAGGATTCTCATCACTGTGGCCTCTCTTGTGGAGCCCGGGCTCCAGGCCTGTGGGCTTCGGTACCTGCAGAGCAAGGGCTTAGTAGTTGCGGTACATGGGCTTAGTTGCCCTGTGGCATGTGGGGTCTTATTGGGGGAAGGATGGAACCTGTGTCTCCTGCATTTGCTGGCAGATTCTTAACTACTTGGACCACCAGCAAAGCCCTGTTCTTTAGTTCTGAATTATTTTGATGCTTCACATGCCCTGGCCCGACCTGGTGTTGTCCAGGGAGCCAGGCCTCCTAGACTGGGACTTAAGTGTCACCGAGGTAAACATTCCCTTCTGGCTGGCTGAGGTTCTGGGACATAAGCCTAACTAGAGATTTATATGGCCTCAGGAACAAAATGAAAATTAGAAGGCAAGCAATAGATGGAGGAAATATTTGCAATTTGTGATAAAGGTTAATTGCCTTAACATATTTTTCACTGGAGAAGTATCAATGCATTTTTAGAGAGTAATACAATTAAATCATCATGTGAAGTTGTTAGAGCTTAAAATTGATAAAGGATTCATTATGCAACTTATGATTGCCGCTATCATTCGCATTTTGATCCATTAGGTTTTTGTTCCAACTTTGTATACATTATAAACGCAAGTTTATTACCATAAAATTTTCAAAAATGATGTATCACAAAATTTTGAGTGAAGAAGAATTTTTGGTAAATTTTGTGCAGATACTTTCTCTGATTGTCTGAGTTAAACACATACACACACACACACACACACACACACTCTAAGATGTTAGTCCTTCAGAAGATAATTGATTCAGATGATGTGAATATTAGACCAACCTTAGTGATTGATTCTGATATAGAAATTGAAAATGAAGCACAGTGCTGGAGAAGACTTCACAGGTGTATCAGGCATACCTGTTGGATGCAATAACCTGCAGAGTGTTAGTAAAATAACAGAAATAAATTTTAGCTGGCCAAAATAAAAATCACTGACCACAGGAGACAGTTTCTGCAAAAATCTCCCAGGTCAAAAAAATGACTCTTGTAAATCAATAAAAGATGAACACCACAGTAGAAAATCAGTAACAGCAATGAACTCCGCCCTCCCAGCACACACACAGATGGGGCAACAATTCATAGGGAAGAAATATAACATGATAAAAAGCAAAGGAAACCAGTTTAAACTCACAAGTAACTAAATAAATGCACACTAAAGCAACAATGGGATACATTTTCACTGACCAAATGAGCATTTTGTTTATTTTATTAATGATAAATTTGGTATTGGAAACTGTTCAGAATTAATGGATCTCTTTTATACCATTTGTAGAAATGTAAATTGCCACAGTCTTTCTGGAGGGAAATTTGAGATATTTATCAATGGCCCTTTAACGCAGAATTTCTCAATACATGTACCACAGGGAATTGGTTAAATAAACTATCATATATCCACATCACCATGAAAAATGATGCTATAAAAGAAACATTTAAGTGTCATTGATTTTTAAAAAAGCAGATTACAAATTGACCTGCTCAGCACAAATATAACTTTTAATTAAAAAAACATATATAGGCCTGAAGAATCATATTCTTTGGGATATAAAATTATTAAGTTTGAAATGTATTTTGCTTCCAAGAATGAGACTACTGAAAATTCTAAGAATTTCCTCAACAATAATTAGCTTGTTCTACAAATACTTATTAAAATCCTCCTCTGAGCCAGGCATTACCCTAGATGAAAGATACAGAGACAAAATTCTAGTCTTTATGTCCCTTTTGGCAGGGAACATAAATGATAAGTAAAATATACTTTTGAAATCATCATTCAATAAGAGAATGATCATTTCAAAAAGAAAATAGAATAGTTGACTGTGACAGAGACTGTCAACAGGTCAGGGGACAGCATTAGATACAATGAAATTATATTTGAGCTGAGAGCAGACTCAAGAGAAGGCTTGAGCCAGGGGAGATGCATTCCAGCCTGGAGGCAGAGCACATGCAAAGGCCCTGGGATGGAATGACTGAGGAGCAGAAGTTGATTATCAGTTCAGTCGTGAGAGTCTGTGTATGAAACTGAGCAAAAGGGTGCTAAGGAATGAGGCCAGAGACTCAGGTGGGGGCCAAATTCCATATACTCTTAGGTCAGGTGAGGAGTTAAATGTTATTCTCAGGCAATGGAAAGTCATTGGAGGACTTTGTTGATAATTTGATAAAATGTATTTTTTAGTGATAAATATAAAATTTAAACTTTTGGTTATACATTGTGGATAAATTAACTTCACAAATAAAATTTCATTTAATAAAACAGTTCTATGGCGTAGGTATTATTTACTTTCCTTATAGACAGTGAGTGACTGATCCACGGCCATGTGGCTAGTAGGTGGCATGACAAGAATGAGAAACTGGGTAAATCGCTAGAAATGAAAATAAAAAACAGTCTTGTAAAACAGATAAATCACAGAGATGTAACATGTAGCATAGGGAACGTAGTAATATTGTAATAACTCTGTATGGTGATGATTTTGAAATGTATATAAATATTGAATCACACCAGTTAATCCTAAAGGAAATAAATCCTGAATATTCACTGGAAGGACTGAAGCTGAAGCTCCAATACTGTGGCCACCTGATGCGAAGAGCCAACTCATTAGAAAAGACCCTGATGCTGGGAAAGATTGAAGGCAGGAGGAGAAGGGGATGACAGAGGATGAGATGGTTGGATGGCATCAACGACTCAATGGACATGAGTTTGAGCAAGCTCCAGGAGATAATGAAGGACAGGGAAGCCTGGAGTGCTACAGTCCACAGGGCCACAAAGAGTTGGACACGACTGAGTGACCGAACAACAATCATGTACCAAGATGATACTGTGTGGAAATGATCCTTCAATAAAAAGGGAAAAACCAGTCTGCAACACTGCATGTTAGTCATTTGGCATGGTGGCGAACATTCATATGTTAGTATTCCCATATGAGCACAATGAATGAACAAACGCACTCTCCTCTCACACCTCCCCCTACAACAGGCTCTTAAGGAAGTAACCAAGGGGCTCAGCCTGTGCCTCCCAGGGGACTGCACCAGGACTACAAAACCTGAGACTCTGGTTGCAGCAACTGGCGCCTGCTCTTCAGATTGTCAACCTTTGAAAGACTGGCCCAAGTGAGCTGGATGCAGACTCTTTTCTGGAAGGGCCACCCAGCCCCACCTTCCTGGGCACCAGCTATAGCAGGAAGGGGCATGTATTCCAAACCAGAGGGACTGCCTCTAGCCAGGCCATCAGGCCCCAGCAACGCATCCCGTTCTGAGTCAGGACGGGGAAACACATTCGTCTTGGACTTGGACCTGCTCTTTCATCGCTCGGCCTTTGTGAAGGGAGACAGAGCCCTCTCGGTTGAGCCTTTTATAGCCGCTGCTGAAGCCAGCCTGCATCTCTCTGCTCCCTAAGGGTGTCCCAGGAGCCACTGGCCTGTGCTTCTCTGTGTGGGGCACTGGACTCTTACTCCTCTCTCAGTCCTTCCTTGGCTTTCCCTGTCTCACTGTTGCAGCAGCTGTAAGCGGAGAGCATCCTGTTTACTCGGTGGTCTCTGCTTTATCCCTGGATTCCCAAAATGCTGCTCTAGGTTAGCTGGACGTCTCCTCCTCTAGGTCTTGCCGGCCTGTGCTCACATGTCCTCCGTGCAGCCTAGCTGGTCTTCTGTAGGACCCTTCACACATATTTCTCTCTGGAATCTGAGTTCCGCCTTTTAAAAGAAGAAAATGTGATGTCTAGAGTAATCGAATTCATAGAGATAGGAAGTGGAATGCTGGTTGCCAGGGGCGGGTGCAGAGGGAGGTGGAGGGCTGTTATTTAATGAGCATGAGGTTCAGTTTTGCAAGATTGGCTGCACACAAGTGTGAATGTACTTAACACTCCTAAACTGTATACTTTAAGATGGTTAGGATGGCAAGTTTTATTTTTTTTAAAACCACAATTTTAAAAAGTGAAAGACAATTGGATATCACATTCCTTCTGAGGAGGAGGGCTTCCCTGGTGGCTCAGACGATAAAGAATCTGCCTGCAATGCGGGAGACCTGGGCTAGGTCCCTGGGTTGGGAAGATCCCCTGGAGAAGAGAACAACTACCCACTCCAGTATTCTGACCTGGACAATGCCATGGACAGAGGAGCCTGGAGGGCTAGAGTCCATGGGGTTGCAAAGAGTCGGACACGACTGAGAGACTTTCACTCCACTCCTGAGGAGGAATATACCATTACCTATGAAATAGTCTTGCCAGAAAATCAAATCAATTTAAATCCAATCAACCCTCTGGATTTAACTCTCAGTTTACAGAGAATACAGGAATGGAGGAATATATTAAACAGTGTCACATGGAAGCAATCAGCAAAATCCAGACTGTGGGAAACTCTACAGGAAAAACAACGGTTTCTTCAATAAATAAATTACAGAGAAAGAAAAAGTAGTAGGAGGAGGAAACCATAGATTAAAAGGGTCTTAAAAGACAAAACCCAACAGCAATGCATGGAGTTATTAGGATGTCAATTCACATAAACCATAAAAATGTATGAGACAATCAGGGAATGTTTGTGAACATTCAGGAATCTAGTGGTTATTTTGAAGCCCTTATCTTCTGGAGATAGATACTAAAATATTTTTGGGTGACAGAGTATAATAGCTGGGGCTTGCTTCAAAATAACTGGGGGGGGATGTTGGAGGGTATAGAAGAAATAAGATTGGCTATGAGTTTATAGCTATTGAAGCTGGTTGACAGGAGATACTCCTCTACTCTATTCTGTTCTACCTTTATATCTGACATTTTCCACACACACACACACACACAAATACTAACCTTTGGACTTCCCTTGCAGTCCAGTGGTTACGATTCTCTACCTCCATTGAGAGGGCAGAGGTTCAGTCTCTGGTTGGGGAACTAAGATCCCACATGCTTCATGGTATGGCCAAAAAAATATTTAATAAATTTAAAACAATAAAAATGGTAACCTTACAGTCTTCTCAAAGTGTTCCTCCTCGACCCGCAGCAGTACAATGAAGGGGATGGGACATGGTCTGCAAACTCTCCCTTCTCTCCCTCTCCCCTGCACCTGGCCTGCGGGGTCCAGGCAGGGGTGGAGCATGCTGGGCAGGGTAGCCCCCTCCCTGTCCACACAGCCTGGCCATTTGTGTGGCAGGGGCTGCCCGCCAGGCCTCCTGGAACACGTCCGTGGGTTCTCCAGATGAGCCTTCAGCTGGCCCTTCCCCAGCAGGCAGGTCAGGCTCCAGCTTGAGCGTGTCTTCTCCCCAGCCAGTCTCCACCACAGCAACCCTGGGTGAGATCCCTGAAGAAAGCTTATGTTCAGACAGCTACTGAGCTGCCTACACACTCATGTAATCCAGAGTCCTTTCTATATCAAATGGAGTAAACGCAGCTGCCCAAGTGACACAACCACTCCTGGCCATCTCTCCTCTGCTATTTTCTCCATATCCAGATGGCATCAGACAACATCTGGGAAACCTGTAGACAGAAGACAGAATGGGGGCTGGGATCAGGTTGGGCATATCCACTCTTTGCCATTTATTACCTTGACGTTCCTCTCCTTTGCTTCCTGAATGAATGAACACGTGATAAAAAGCTCAGTGTAAGATATGGCAAAATTGAGTCTGCAATTAAGTTCCACCAGCCCAAGGATTCCAAGCAGTCTGGATTTCATGTGATGTGTAAAGCTGGCAATTGGAATAAACTTGATTATTTTTAATGACTATGTTCTATGAAAGAATCTCTAATTATTCAATGTTTCAATATGGGAGGCATATTTTACAGGTATGAAGAGCTGTAATAGCACCCAGGAGCATGAAGTTAGTATCAGATCATCACTTCAGTTCAGTTCAGTCACTCAGTTGTGTCTGACTCTTTACGACCCCATGAACCACAGCATGCCAGGCTTTCCTGCCCATCACCAACTTCCGGAGTCCACCCAAACCCATGTCCATTGAGTCAGTGATGTCATCCAACCATCTCATACTCTGTCGTCCCCTTCTCCTCATATCTTTCCCAGCATCAGGGTCTTTTCAAATGAGTCAGCTCTTCGCATCAGGTGGCCAAAGTATTGGAGTTTCAACTTCAACATCAGTCCTTCCAATGAATACCCAGGGCTGATCTCCTTTAGAATGGACTGGTTGGATCTCCTTGCAGTCCAAGGGACTCTCAAGAGTCTTCTCCAACACCACAGTTCAAAAGCATCAATTCTTCGGCACTCAGCTTTCTTCACAGTCCAACTCTCACATCCATACATGACTACTGGAAAAACCATAGCCTTAACTAGGCAGATCTTTGTTGACTAAGTAATATGTCTGCTTTTTAACATGTTGTCTAGGTTGGTCATAACTCACCTTCCAAGGAGTAAGCGTCTTTTAATTTTATGGCTACAATCACTATCTGCAGTGATTTTGGAGCCCCAAAAAATAAAGTCTGACACTGTTTCCACTGTTTCCCCATCTATTTCCCATGAAGTGATGGGACCAGATGCCATGATCTTCGTCTTCTGAATGTTGAGCTTTAAGCCAACTTTTTCACTCTCCTCTTTCACTTTCATCAAGGGGCTCTTCAAGTTCTTCTTCACCTTCTTCCATAAGGGTGGTGTCATCTGCATATCTGAGGTTATTGATAATTCTCCCAACAATCTTGATTCCAGCTTGTGCTTCTTCCAGCCTGGCATTTCTCATGATGTACTCTGTATATAAGTTAAATAAGCAGGGTGACAATATACAGCCTTGACATACTCCTTTTCCTATTTGGAACCAGTCTGTTGTTCCATGTCCAGTTCTAACTGTTGCTTCCTGACCTGCATACAGATCTCTCAAGAGGCAAGTCAGGTGGTCTGGCATTCCCATCTCTTTCAGAATTTTCCACAGTTTATTGTGATCCACACAGTCAAAGGCTTTGACATAGTCAATCATCAGAGCAATACTTAAATATATTTCTTACTATGAAAGCATCTTTCCTAGCAGAAAACAAGTGCACATGGAAGAGTCAAAAAACCTAATAACCAGCAAAGAAGAGAACAGCCAATAGCATAGGTACAAGGCTTCCCTGGTGGCTCAGAAGGTGAAGAATCTGCCTGTAATGCAGGAGACCCAGTTTCTTTTTTTTTTTAATTTTTTTTTTTTGGAGACCCAGTTTCGATCCCTGAGTTGGGAAGATCCCCTGGAGAAGGAAATGGCAACCCACTTCAGTATTCTTGCCTGGAGAATCCCCATGGACTGAAGCCCACTGGGCTCCTCTGTCCATGGGGTCTCAAAGAGTTAGACACGACTGAGCGACTGACATTTTCACTTTCAAAGGTAAGTACTTTGTAGATGTTATCACACGTAATCCCCATAACAATCTCATAGGCTCTGCATCATTGTCTCCACAGAGAGGCAACCAGAGCTCAGAGAAGTTATCTTAGTGAATGAAGGAAACAGGATTCAACTCCAGCTCCATTTGACTGTAAAAGTTGAGTTCTTAATCTCCATTTGCAACTTATAATAAAATACTAAAAGTATTTGTCAGGTTAGGAGAATGTATATGCCTATGGTATAGATATGCATGTATATATATGATAAAGATAGATATAAGCATAGATGTAGATTATATATATTAATATTCAAGTTAAAATTTATTGCCCTTCTAAGATACAGGATTGGTGAAAAGCTTAGTCTACAAGTTACTCTTTACATGCTTTAAAAAAAAAAGTTTTATAGGAGTATAGTTGACCACTAAGTCCTTACATATTTAACACTGCTTCTAATCTATCCAAGGAGCTGCTTTCCAAAAATATGTGAATCCCAGCTGAATTGAAGAGTATTTGGGAAACGTCACAATGTTGTTTATATAAGTCTACTGGAGATCCCTGTGGGATTTGCTTTTATGGAATTTGAAACAATAGAACAAGCAGCAAATTATTTAGGTAAGCCTAGATCCTAAAAAGAAAAAAAAAAAAAAAAAAAAAACAGAAAAAAACTAGCCAGTGTTATAAATAGTAACAAGTTTTTGGGAAGCATTTTAGTTTCTTAACAAAACACCTGAGGAAGCAGGAAGAAAACCTGGTATATTCCCTTAGACAGTGACAAGAAGCCCATTCCTGTCCTAAGAGTAGCTGGTGAGTTATTTACTTACTATTTAAGTAAACATTGTTGTTGTTTAGTCACTAAGTCATGTCTGATTCTGTGCAACCCCATGGACTGTAGCCTGCCAGGCTCCTCTGTCCATGGGATTTCCCAGGAAAGAATGCAGGAGTGGGTTGCCATTTCTTTCTCCAGTGAAATGAGATGGATGGGAGCTCTGTTACAGAAGAAAAGAAGAAGAAAAGAAAAGTTCTATGTCAGAGCCAAAGAATCCAATAAGGAAGTAGCCAGAGCTTTGTAAAACGAGCCCCTGGGGCTCTGACCTGGAGATGGCTGAACCTCAGAAAGCACCTCCAAAAGAAAACAGGACAAAGCTGAAGTACCCAGGTTCTCTGAAGTCAGGACAGGGGAAAGAGAAAGAGAAACAGCTCTGAAGATGCAAAATGTATCTTCAGGTCAAAAGCAAAGAAAAGGGCTCAGGAAAAACAAAACAAAACAAAATAAACTTAAAATGTAGCTTTAGAAGCTTCCAAAGAAAACACAGGTATGGCTACTTTAAAGTTGGGATTAGACAAATAAGGTTACATTTCATCCATTACTGAGCAACAAAAATCTTAACTGGATTTTTAATTTCTCAAGATTTAGAAGTCTCTACAAAAGAGGAAAAAGGATACTGGAAGTATGAAAGGCGGATTTCTCTCAAAAGTAAAAAAGAAGCATAAGAAGAAAAAGAAAGAAAAAAGGACTTCCCTGATAGTTCAGGGGCTACGACTCCAGGCTCCCAGTGCAGGGGGCCTGGGTTCGATCCCTGGGCAGGGAACTAGATCCCACACATGCAGCTAAGAGTTTAATTAACTAAACAATCCAGCATGTCACAACTAAGACCCAGCACAGCCAAACAAATTAATAAGTATTTTTAAAAACAGAGGAACATAAAAGAGGGGTAGAGGTTGTACCATTAACAACACGATCAAAAGAAGTCTATCAAAATAAGTCTGTTGTTGGCAATTGACATGCCCTCCAAGGTGAGACTATGTTTTAATAACTATGACAGTACTTCCAGAGTTCAGATGACTTAGATGAATCTTGTTGCAGGTAAAGAAGATGAAACTATTTGGAAATTGAGATGTATTTGAAAGTCAAAGTTTTTAATATCTAGGTAATGTTATGATTCTGAAGACCGTTTGCATGTATGTATGTGCATCTCCTGACACTGTAAAAGAAGGTAGAGACAGGCGGAAGGAAAAGCAGTGCCACGCTGTGTTGCCTCAATCCCCGGTGACTCAACACTATTTACTGAGAGCATAGCATGTACCAAGAAATACAGTAGGATTTAGGGGAATTCCCAAGGGAATCTCCACAAGCCATATTTATATACAGGATTTGCTTGAAGAAAATTTAGAAGTCCCTATGGACACATTGTTCAGCTAAATGCCTTAGCTCCCTATAATTTCTAAAACATTTTAAAAATAAATATCTGTTGCATAAAAACCAAAGATTTGTTACTTTCATTTGTTAGAGGGAACATACATTTTATGATGCTAGACGTGTTTCACACAAGATGTAAAATTTGATTATTCTTTATTTCAAATATCCTTTATGCAAAAGGCAAATTATATTTCACCTTTTAGGAAAGAAAATAGATTTGGTATCTAAGACAAATACATTTAAATATTTTATGTAATCAAAATATGATGGAGATTAATTCAGACTTTTTATCTCTTTTCTAGATAAAACTAGTGTTAGTCACTAAGTTGTGTCCGACTCTTTGAGACCCCATGGACTGTAGACTTCCAGGCTCCTCTGTCCATAGGATTCTCCAGGCAACAATAGTGGACTGGGTTGCTATGCCTTCCTCCAGGGGATCTTCCTGACCCAGGGATCAAACCCAAGTCTCTGGTATTGCAGGCAAATCCTTTACTGTCTAGTAGGTAATTATATTAGTTACCTACTGCTGTATTGCAAACGATCCCAAGTTCAGTGACTTAAAACAGCAAAGAACATTTATTATCTCATACTTTTTGTTGGTCAGGAATTTGGGAAAAGCTTCACTGGTGGCTCTTGTTCAGGGTCTCTCTCTCAAATTTATTTGCTATTTTAAAGTGAAAATGAGCTAAAACATGTAAGTGATCATTACATTTTACATGCAGCATGAATGAATTTAGACCTTCAAGAATTTGAAAATCCAAAGGTGAAACCATCAGGAGAAGTTAAAAGAGTTGTTACTGCTCCCCCTCAATGTCCTCCTGCCCCTCATCTCTCCAATTTCCCAAGAGGTGCTTGAGAGGCAAGTGGAGGCAGGAGGAAGAGACATGATGGATGATAGAAATAGCCTCACCAGAAATAAAATACACTCCATATACATGTCCTGACAGTGTTCTCAGTTGCGAATCAGGAAGCAGAAGTCCTTGCATTGTGGTCTTAACAGAATCTTTCCTAAAACCCTTTTCACACACCTGGACTCTCCCTGGGTCCACTGCTATAGGCTGCAAAACAACATGTCAAGCCCAGTGGTGTGCAGAGATAGGACTCTTTAAAGGCTTCCTAGTCCATACATAGTACGCCGTGTCTTTCCCCAGAGCAATCCATTCTTGCGATCATATAGAAAAGAACTGAGCCCTAATTATGTTCTTACGATCCATATGACTTCTTTCCATGAAAATACTACTTTGAACCGTCATATAGAAAAAAAGTGCAATGTCTATACATGTTTCATTATACCTGCTATCTTTCTTGTACCTATATGAAACTATAACACTCATCATCAGAAGGTTATCTATTTGAAATTAATTTTCTAGTATAAGAGATGGATTTTCACTGCCACCCTCTCTCTCTCCCCTGTGATCAGCATATACATTTAGAGGGAGGTCTGAGGCTATGTTTTCTAAGTAAGTAAGGCGAGTAATAACACCTGCTCAAGATGCTTAGGGCAGCCACAAGAACCAAGAAATTCAAACAGACATGGACCACCCACTGCAACTAGAGAGTAGCCCCTGCTTGCCACAACTAGAGAAAGCCCATGTGCGGTAACAAAGACACAGTGCAGCCCAAAATAAATTAATTTAAAAAAGAAAACAGACATGGATTTGCATATTGATTCCAGAACTTATGGCTTGATTTTATTTTTTTTAGTTTTTTAAAAATTAATTAATTTTAATTGGAGGCTAATTACTTTACAGTATTGTAGTGGTTTTTGCCATACTTTGACATGAATCAGCCGTGGGTGTATGGTTTGATTTTAGAGGTACTGTTTAGCCTCTCTTCATGCATGTGCGCATGCTCAGTCATGTCCAACTCTTTGCGACCCCATGGACTGAAGCCTGCCAGGTTCCTCTGTTCATGGGATTCTCCAGGCAAGAATATTGGAGAGTTGCTATTTCCTCCCCTATTCCAGGGGATCTTCTGAACATGGGGATCGAACCCATGTCTCTGGTGTCTCTTGCATTGGTAGGTAGATTCTTTACACTGTGCTTCCTGGGAAGCCCTTAGCCTCTCTGAGCCTCATCTAAAGAATGAGGACAATGATATATTTCCTATGGGGTTCAGGTGAAAATCCCTAAGGCGCTATGTTTAAACTGCCAAACACAGGGCAGGGGACATAAAAATAAATGTTGGTTTCACTCAACTTTCCTTTTCCTTCCTTTAGTTAACTTCGGAGCTAAAGGCATCACTTGAGTTCTGATGGTTTGTGAATTTGACCTGAACCCAAACCAAGTATCTTTGACCTGAATCAAGTATTATTGACCTGAAAGCAGAACACGATTATTAACAGTTGTAATCAAGGATGAAATGATCTCTAGTAAATCTTCCAGTGTCAGACAGAACTCACTGGTTCAGACTAACAGCTACGACTGGGCCAACCAGCCCAAGACAAATAACAAATGTGTTAATTAGTGAAATGGGATTAATAAGGAAATGGTGCAAGAGTTTTCGGTGTGATTGTGTACATGGCAAGTCCAGACAAGATGGGTTTTGGAGGGGGTGGGGTGGCGTAGGAAGTCACCTCCTTGGTCCGGCTGATTGGGAAAGGCTTTGGGAGAGAAGTCTGATTTGGGGATTATTTGAATAGTGGTAGGTGGGGGGTTTTGAGCTAGACACAAAGGGGTGTTTCAGGTTAAGGGTGTGTCCTGAGAAAGAGTTCAAAGGACAGAGAGGATCTTGCTGTAGAGGGAAGGAGACACCCAACCACAGCCAACATTAGTCAAAATCAACCACTGACCCATAAAAAGAGACAGGTGGCATCCGTGGGTGAGGCTCCTGGAGAGTTGGTAGCAGTGTCAGCCTTTACAGAAGCACAAAAATGTCTCCATGGGGACTGGTTCAGTTTAGGGCCCAACTTAGAGTGAGTGGCAGGGAACCTGGAGCCTTTCCAAAGTCAAAGAGGTTGGGACTCATAATGTGGACAGCAGATGGCTTAGGAAAGACCTAAATTCTCTTCATTCTTTAAATGACTCCCTTGGGGGCAGTGTGACTGCCTCTTCTCCATTCCCATTAATGGCAAAGTCACAGAAAGGTTTTGAGTTTCAGCAGAAGAATACAATCGAGATAAGGAAAAAGCTGTGATTCACAGGACTAAGACAAAAGGACAGTTTGATCAGAGGGCTATAAAATTTAACTCCCAGGAGTTCTCTCTGAAGTGGCAGAATTTTCATGCTACATTTGTTCGCAATCCCTCAGTTTATGACATTCTATCAATGGACATTTGCGAGAGCCAATTCACAAAGGCAGAATGTAACCTTAGCACGCCCAGTGCCCAAGGCTCTACCTTCACGTAAGCTTCAGTTCAGTTCAGTTCAGTCGCTCAGTCGTGTCTGACTCTTTGCGACCCCATGAATCGCAGCACACCAGGCCTCCCTGTCCATCACCAACTCCTGGAGTTCACCCAGACCACGTCCATCGAGTCCGTGATGCCAACCAGCCATCTCATCCTCTGTCGTCGCCTTCTCCTCCTGCCCCCAATCCCTCCCAGCATCAGAGTCTTTTCCAATGAGTCAACTCTTCACATGAGGTGGCCAAAGTACTGGAGTTTCAGCTTTAGCATCATTCCTTCCAAAGAAATCCCAGGGCTGATCTCCTTCAGAATGGACTGGTTGGATCTCCTTGCAGTCCAAGGGACTCTCAAGAGTCTTCTCCAACACCATAGTTCAAAAGCATCAATTCTTCGGCGCTCAGCCTTCTTCACAGTCCAACTCTCACATCCATACATGACCACAGGAAAAACCATAGCCTTGACTAGGCAGACCTTTGTTGGCAAAGTAATGTGTCTGCTTTTCAATATGCTATCTAGGTTGGGCATAACTTTCCTTCCAAGGAGTAAGCGTCTTTTAATTTCATGGCTGCAGTCACCATCTGCAGTGATTTTGGAGCCCAGAAAAATAAAGTCTGACACTGTTTCCACTGTTTCACCATCTATTTCCCTTGAAGTGATGGGACCAGATGCCATGATCCTCGTTTTCTGAATGTTGAGCTTTAAGCCAACTTTTTCACTCTTCACTTTCACTTTCATCAAGAAGCTTTTGAGTTCCTCTTCACTTTCTGCCATAACGGTGGTGTCATCTGCATATCTGAGGTTATTGATATTTCTCCCGGCAATCTTGATTCCAGCTTGTGCTTCTTCCAGCCCAGCGTTTCTCACGATGTACTCTGCATAGAAGTTAAATAAGCAGGGTGACAATATACAGCCTTGACGTACTCCTTTTCCTATTTGGAACCAGTCTGTTGTTCCATGTCCAGTTCTCACTGTTGCTTCCTGACCTGCATACAAATTTCTCAAGAGGCAGATCAGGTGGTCTGGTATTCCCATCTCTTTCAGAATTTCCCACAGTTTATTGTGATCCACACAGTCAAAGGCTTTGGCGTAGTCAATAAAGCAGAAATAGATGTTTTTCTGGAACTCTCTTCCTTTTTCCATGATCCAGCAGATGTTTGCAATTTGATCTCTGGTTCCTCTGCCTTTTCTAAAACCAGCTTGAACATCAGGAAGTTCACGGTTCACATATTGCTGAAGCCTGGCTTGGAGAATCTTGAGCATTACTTTACTAGCGTGTGTGATGAGTGCAATTGTGCGGTAGTTTGAGCATTCTTTGGCATTGCCTTTCTTTGGGACTGGAATGAAAACTGACCTTTTCCAGTCCTGTGGCCACTGCTGAATTTTCCAAATTTGCTGGCATATTGAGTGCAGCACTTTCACAGCATCATCTTTCAGGATTTGAAATAGCTCCACTGGAATTCCATCACCTCCACTAGCTTTGTTCGTAGTGATGCTTTCTAAGGCCCACTTGACTTCACATTCCAGGATGTCTGGCTCTAGGTCAGTGATCACACCATCATGATTATCTGGGTTGTGAAGATCTTTTTTGTACAATTCTTCTGTGTATTCTTGCCATCTCTTCTTAATATCTTCTGCTTCTGTTAGGTCCATACCATTTCTGTCCTTTATTGAGCTCATCTTTGCATGAAATATTCCCTTGTTACCTCTAATTTTCTTGAAGAGATCTCTAGTCTTTCCCATTCTGTTGTTTTCCTCTATTTCTTTGCATTGATCGCTGAAGAAGGCTTTCTTATCTCTTCTTGCTATTCTTTGGAACTCTGTATTCAGATGCTTATATCTTTCCTTTTCTCCTTTGCTTTTCGCTTCTCTTCTTTTCACAGCTATTTGTAAGGCCTCCCCAGACAGCCATTTTGCTTTTTTGCATTTCTTTTCCATGGGAAGGGTCTTGATCCCTGTCTCCTGTATAATGTCACAAACCTCATTCCATAGTTCATCAGGCACTCTATCAGATCTAGGCCCTTAAATCTATTTCTCACTTCCACTGTATAATCATAAGGGATTTGATTTAGGTCATACCTGAATGGTCTAGTGGTTCAGATCTCCTTTAGCTCATGTTTTAGGAAATCGGCTTCCACCCTCTTCATTCACAGATCCCACTGCTGCTGCATCATTCCTGCTCCCCACTTCTGCTCACAGAGACCTTCATCTTTCGTCAACCAGGCAACTTCCCTGCAGTGGGCTCACAGATTTGAGTGTGAGCCTCCAGAGAAGAGAGGTGTTCCTCTATCAAGGAATGTGGAAGAAGGAGGGTGGAAGTGAAGGGTTCTGAGCAGAAGTTAGAAGTAAACACACAGGCACACACAATTCTTAAAATAGACGGTATGGCAGAGACTGCTGTGTGTGTAGTCACTGAAGTCTGTCTCCTTTTCCTCCCAGCAAACAGTAAGCCTGATTTCTGTTTCCCTTGCAGCCCCTTGGGTGACGTGGTTGAGTTTTGGGGAATGGCAAGTGGCAGGAGTGATGTGTGCCACTTCCAGGCCTAGCCCTTTAAAAATTCCCACAAGCTCCTCTGACCTGGAAAAGGATTAAGAGGTCACAGGGGCACAGAGGCATAAGATGGAAAGAGCCTGGGTCCTGAGTGACTGTGTGGATGCCTCCTCCCCAACCAACTCACACTGGCTGTGATGAGAGAGGGAAGGAAACATTTACCGTGTTGGGCCACTGAGATGCAGGGAGATGTTGGTAACACCATGTGGTCTACCCTGACTAACATACATGGAGATTAGGAGTGGCTTCTCTTTGGGTTATAGATACACTAGTGTACACGTTACAGAGGATCACTTGTGGGAGGGTCTGGCCATGGTGCTGAGCTATGGGGCCAGAAATTACTGAAAATAAACAGATGTTTAAAGGAATTGGGGTAACACTGAGTGAAAATGTAGGATACCTAAAAATCTATTCCTTGCCAAGAGAGTTCAACACAGAAAGAATATTATTTTCAACAAATGGTGCTAGGACAACCAGACATTCACATGCAAAAGAATGAAGATGGACCTGTTTGTTATACTGCACACAAAATTTGACTCCAAATGTATCAGAGATCTAAATGTAAGAGCTAAAACTATAAAACTCTTATTAGAAGGGAACATAGGAGTAACACTTTATGGAGCTGAGTTAGGCAAAACTTCTTAGTAATAACATAAAAAGTGCAACAACAAAACAAAAAATAAGTTGGGACTTCATCAAAATTTTAAAACTTTTGTTATTCAAAAGGACATCAAGAAAGCAGAAATACAACATGCATGATAGGAGAAAATACTTGCAAATCACATGTCCCATGAATCCAGAAATCTTACAACTCAATAGTAAAAAGAATTTTATTTAAAATGGGCAAAAAGTATGAATGGAAATTTCTCCAAAGAAGATACACAAATGGCAGATGAGCAACAAAAGATGCTCAAAATCATTAGTCATTAGGGAAATGCAAATCAAAACCACAATAAGATACTGTTTCACATCCACTAGGATGGCTGAAATAAAAAAGACAGTGATGTGTTAGGGAGGATGTGGAGAAAGTGGAATGCTCATACACTACTACTGAGAACGTAAAACAGTGCAGCCTCTTTAGAAAACAGATCGACAGTTTCTCAAATTGTTAAATGTACAGTTATCCAACAACTGAGCAATTCCAATTCTAGGCATGTATACACCCAAGACAAAGGAACGCTTATGTCCACAAAACATCTTGTACATGAGTGTTCATAGCAGCATTCAGAGCTAAAAAGTGGAAATAGCCCAACTAGCCATCAACTGAAGAAAGGATAAATGTATATCCACACAATTAAATATTATCCAGCAATAAAAAGAGCTGAAGTACTGATATATGGTACTACTTGGATAAACCTTGAAAGCACCGTTATGGACAAAAAAACAGTCTCAAAAGCCCACCTACATGTCATTTATTTGAAATGCCCAGATAAATCTATAGAGAAAGAAAGGGAATTAATTGATGGCTGCTTATTGCTAGGATGGGAAAGAGAAGACTGGGGGGAAATGGAACTGGCTTTAATGGGCACTGAGAGTGACCAACATGTTCAGAAATTGATTATGGCGGTGGCTGCACAAGTCTGATATGCTAAAAAAAAAACAAAAACCATTGACCTGCATGTTTGAAATGGGTGAATTGTATGGAATTTAACTTATATCTCAATAAAGTTGCTTGTTTTGTCTCTTTGGTTTGTCAAAACAAATAGAACCTTTTTTTTTTTTTAAGAAATTGTAGTTGACTTACAATAATTAATTTCAGGTGTACAATATAGTGATTCTGTATTTGTATAGCTTATACTCCATTAAAATTATTACAAAGTAGTGGCTGTAGTTTTCTGTGCTGTACAGTAGATCCTGCTGTTTATCTAGTTTATCCACAGCAGTTTTTAATCTCTTAATCCTATACCCCATCCCGTCCCTCCCACCTCCCTCTCCCCATTGGTAACCACTAGCTTGTTTTTATATCTGTGAGTCTGTTTTTGTTTTGCTATATATATCGTTTGCTTTATTTTTAGATTCCACAAAAACAGACACATAGATCAATGAAACAAACTAGAGAGACCAGAAATAAACTCACCCAACTACAGTCAATAGTCAATTAATCTCCAACAAAGGAAGCAAGAATACGCAACGGAGACAAGACAGTCTCTTCAATAAGTGGTGCTGGGAAAACTGGACAGCTACGTGTAAAAGAATGAGATTAGATCATTTCCTCACACCATATACAAAAATAAACTCAAAATGGATTAAAGACATAAATGTAAGGCTTGAAGCCATAAAACTCCTAGAAAAGGACATAAGCAGAACACTGTTTGACATAAATTGTAGTAAGTTTTTTGGATCTGTCTCCTAAGGCAAAAGAAATAAAAGCAAAAATAAACAAATGGACTGAATTAAACTTAAAGCTTTTACACAGCAAAGGAAACAATGAAGAAACAAAAAGATAGCCATGGGAATGGGAGGAAATATTTGCAAATGAAATGACCAATATGGGGTTAACATCTAAAATAAACAGCTCCTACAACTCAACAATGAAAAACCAAGCAACCCAATCAAAAAATGGGCAGAAGGCCTGAACAGACATTTGTCCAAGGAAGACATACAGATGGCCAACAGGTGCATGAAAAGATGCTCAGCATTGCTAATCATCAGAGAAATGAAAATCAAAACTACAGAGAGATACCACCTTACTCCTGGCAGAATGGCTATCATCACAAATAACAAACATTGGTGAGGATGTGAAGAAAAAGGATCCCTTCTTTACTGTTGGTGGGAATGGAAATTGGTGCAGTCACTATGGAAAACAGTATGGAGGTTCCTCAGGAAACTAAAAACAGAACTACCAGATGATTCCACTATTGGGTTTATATCCAAAGAAAATGAAAACACTAATTTGAAAAGATACATACACCCCAATGTTCACAGCAGCATTATTTTATTTACAACAACCAAGATATGGAAGCAACTCAAGTGTCTGTCAATATACAACTGGATACAGAATGTTCAGTGTGTGTACATATACACACATACACACAATGGAATGTTACTCGGCCATTAAAAGAATGAAATTGTGCCATTTGGACCAATGTGGATGGACCTAGAGAATATTATGCTTTGTGAAACAGTCAGAGAAAGACAACCAGTATATGATATTACTTATATATGGAAGCTGAAAAATAATACAAACAAATGTGTATAACAAAACACAAACAGACTCATGGATACATAAAAACAAATAGCACTTTTAAAGATAGTGTATATGGAATCTAAAAAAATGATACAAATGAACTTATTTAGGTCTATTTCTTGTCTCTCTTCTGTTCCACTGATCTACTTATTTCTTCTTACACCAACATCACACTGTCTTGATCCTTGTATGCTTATAAGCCCTGAAATCACAGACTATGTTCAATAATTTGTTCTTTATTTAAAGGTTGTTTCATATATTCTAGACTTGCATATTTGTATAAATTTTAGTATTGGATTATCAATTTTTAATTAAAAATCTGTTATAATTAAAAAAAAAAAAAAGATAGTGTATGGCTGTTCACTGGCCTCCTAGGAAGCCAGGGGTGAGGGTTTCCTGTTCCCTTTTCCTGATGAGCTAGGATTTGTCCTGGACTCCTAAGCAATACCTTCTCTGTGCTTCCACAGCTCTTGGTTTATTTTTCTATTACTGCACCCAGTCAGCAAATATTTCTTGAGCGCTCAGTATGTGCTAGGCAACTGGGGATATAATCATAAAATGAGCAACTCAGTCCCTGTCTTCAGGAACCTTCGAGTCCAGGGAGAGAACTCCTCACCTTATATAAGTACCTTACACACATCTATGTCTGTTTCATGAAGAGCCCAAACAGCCCAGCCTTCCAGACCCTGTAGGTGCTCAATACGATCTGTTAAATGAATGATACGGGTCAGTAGAGACAGACCTGGACCATGTCTCTGAAAGCTCCCAGTGAAAACTCTACCCTGAAGAAACCTGAAACTTCAATTTGTCAGAATTGGGACACAAGTTTCTCAACTGCCATCTTCCCCCAGGACTTACAAACGGATCAAGTTCTAGCCACATACAAATGAGTGAATCGCTATATGAATCGGTAATTTCAGAATGACTTAAACTTCTGGGTCAGAGATACCCTGAAGAGAAAGCAAAATGATTGTTCAAAAGCTGTTTGAAGATTCCTGGACGTGGCAGTTTTTAACTGCTGAGAAGCAGTCTATTTTTAACCAGCCATTGCATGAGAATTTAAGAAATGTCTTTTGAAAAATCAAATGAAGACAAAAGGGGGAATGAGGGACAGATGGGAATGTTCCAGCCCCTTCCAGCCATGCCTGTCTATCATCTGCCTGACTGCAAACATCCTGGACTCAAACACCCTCAAGGAGACACGTAGATCTTCAGAGCACATACGTGTCTCACGCATGCAGGACCACCAATGACCAGGGGGATAATTTGTGTCTTTTGGTTTTAACAAATGAGCTCTTGAAAAAGGTATTTTGCAGGCAAAACAGCTAACAGTGATTTCAAAGGCAAAATCAGTATAAACCGAATGGACTTTTGCTCACTCTGTGCATTCTCCTGATATATTTAAAACGATCACCATGATGCCTGATTTTACACAAATCAAATGGGGCCTCCTGACTTTGGAAGATAGTTTATCTGATGGGGTAAACAACTCTTTTCATCTACAAGGAAATAATGTGGAAAAGTTAAAATGTTTATGTCCTTTCCCAAACAGTGTCACATCCAACAGGAAAAACAATGAGAAAACATATGTAAGACTCTCCCAGACAACTCACCCCACCCTCAGCAAGCCGCTCTCCACCACTGGATAGTCCACAGCGAGAGGAACCCCTTCACCTGTAACGAAGCCTCTGTGGTCACCCGGGGAACAGGGCATTAGATTCTGCAGCCCGGTGTCCAGGGTGGGCGTCACAGAACGCGCTGGAAGGGAGGCCACAGACCTCGCTCGCTTCATAGGACAGAAAATGGAGGCCTCAAAGCTGGCAGACCTAATATGATATCCGGCAACACCTTTACGTTCAACATGCTGTTTGTCTTCTCAGATCCACTCTCCACCCGTCTTCCTTCCGTTGTTGCGGGAGGTCCCCTTGTGTGGACTCACCAGCAACGTGGTCCCTAGATGAACATCCTCGGTTTCACCTGAGAACTTATTAAACATGCAGAATCTCAGCTCCCACCTTAGACCTACTGCTTCGGGGACCAGAAGCTTTGGGGTGGGGTCCAGCCATCTCTGTTTTGCCAAGCCTTCCAGGGGATGCTGACATTCCATAAGGTTAGAGAGTCACCTCAGACGGGATCCTTAACCTCTGGCTTCCAGCTGGGCTTGGCCTAGGGGAAACCCTGGCCCGACGACCCAGGCACAAGGAGGAGTGAGTTAAGGGTACTTTTTTCCCTCAGGTTCCCTTTTGGTGGGATTGTCTAGGGCTGGCTTCATCTGTGCACCAAAGGTCACTGTACCTCAAGGGGGCAGCCTGAGAGCCATGCGACTCACTCCTTCTTGATCCAGTAACTACCCACTCCCCTGACCCTACAGGTCTAGAGATGATAACAATTCCTCCTGCTACTCTAGAACAGGGGTCCCCAACCTCTGGCAATGAATGCCTGATGATCTGAGGTGCAGCTGGTGTAATAATAATAGAAACAAAGTGCACAATAAATGTAATGCACTTGAATTATCCCGAAACCATCCCCCACCACCTCGGCCCGTGGAAAAATTGTCTTCCAAGAGACTGCTCCCTGGTGCCAAAAAAGACTGGGGACCACTGCTTTAGAATACTGTCACATCCTTTGTGATTGCCTGCCCACATCTTTGTAAAGGGTCCCTTCACTCAGCCCTCCTCTAATTATCCTAATTCACACGTGCTTCTTGGGATGCCCACCTGATACAAATAGAAAGATGATTGCCTGGGTGATGGGTAAGGGGCATAACCTTTATGGGAACTTTCTAACTTGGAATCTTTCTGTTTCTCTCCAACTTCATAACAGGAATGACTTTGGGAGAGTTCCAAATACCATATTTTACAGCAAAAGAGCATAAAATTTATTTATGCTAAACATGACCATGTTTATTGTGTAATTTTCAAGACATAGCTATTTCTCCCCATAGATCACTTATTTTGAATTTCTTCTTCCCATCCTCTCCCTTCTCCTTGTCACACAACGTGAAGCAAGACATTTGGTTTAGTCTGGCTCAGACCTGGCTTGCTTTTATCTGCTGATCCATCTCCTAAGGCCTCTGCTCACAGACTTGTCTTTCCTTTAAAATTCACTCTGCCTCTTGTTTTTTTAGTTTTGGGGCCTTTTTTTTTTGGCGGTGAAATACACATAACATAAAACTTCTCGTAACGGCTTTTAAGCACATGGTTCCGTGGCACTAAGTACACTCACATGGTTGTGCAACTGCCACCACCGTCTACCACAAACTATTTTATATCTTGTGAAATTGAAACTCTGTGTCCATGAAACAAAAACTCTCCGTTCTTGCCCCCCAAGCCTCTGACAACTACTACCCTACTTTCTGTGTCTATGAATCTTACCAGTCTAAGGATCTCATTCATATAAGTCAAATCATACAGAATCTGTCCTTATGTGATTGGCTTTTTCACTTAGCATAACTGTGGACAATTCTGAAAGAGATGGGAATACCAGACCACCTGATCTGCCTCTTGAGAAATTTGTATGCAGGTCAGGAAGCAACAGTTAGAACTGGACATGGAACAACAGACTGGTTCCAAATAGGAAAAGGAGTACGTCAAGGCTGTATATTGTCACCCTGCTTATTTAACTTATATGCAGAGTACATCATGAGAAACGCTGGACTGGAAGAAACACAAGCTGGAATCAAGATTGCCGGGAGAAATATCAATAACCTCAGATATGCAGATGACACCACCCTTATGGCAAAAAGTGAAGAGGAACTAAAAAGCCTCTTGATGAAAGTGAAAGTGGAGAGTGAAAAGTTGGCTTAAAGCTCAACATTCAGAAAACGAAGATCATGGCATCTGGTCCCATCACTTCAAGGGAAATAGATGGGGAAACAGTGGAAACAGTGTCAGACTTTATTTTTCTGGGCTCCAAAATCACTGCAGATGGTGACTGCAGCCATGAAATTAAAAGACGCTTACTCCTTGGAAGGAAAGTTATGACCAACCTAGATAGCATATTAAGAAGCAGAGACATTACTTTGCCAACAAAGGTCTGTCTAGTCAAGGCTATGGTTTTTCCTGTGGTCATGTATGGATGTGAGAGTTGGACTGTGAAGAAGGCTGAGCACCAAAGAATTGATGCTTTTGAACTATGGTGTTGGAGAAGACTCTTGAGGGTCCCTTGGACTGCAAGGAGATTCAACCAGTCCATTCTGCAGGAGATCAGCCCTGGGATTTCTTTGGAAGGAATGATACTGAAGCTGAAACTCCAGTACTTTGGCCACCTCATGCGGAGAGTTGACTCACTGGAAAAGACTCTGATGCTGGGAGGGATTGGGGGCAGGAGGAGAAGGTGACGACAGAGGATGAGATGGCTGGATGGCATCACTGACTCGATGGACGTGAGTCTGGGTGAACTCCAGGAGTTGGTGATGGACAGGGAGGCCTGGCATGCTGCGATTCATGGGGTAGCAAAGAGTCAGACACGACTGAGTGACTGAACTGAACTGAATGTCCTAAAGATTTATTCATGTTGTAGGAATATGTGAGGATTTCCTTCCTTTGGGGGAATGGATGAAATTTTATTGTATGACTAGATCACATTGGTTTATCCATTCATCTATCAGTGGGTGCTTAGGTTGTTTCCACCTTTCAACTATTATGAATAAAGCTGTTACTAACAAGATGTACAAATATCCATTTGGTTCCTCCTTTTAATTCTTTCAGGTATATACGCAGAAGTGGTACTGCTGCATCACATGGTAGTTCTAGTTTTAATTTTTTTTGAAGAACCTCCATACTGTTTTCCATAGCAGCTGTACCATTTTACATTCCCACTAACAGTGTACAAGGGTTCCAATTTTTCCACATCCCCACCAGCTACTTTTTGACCACAGGCATCCTACGGGGTGTGAGGCAGTATCTCATTGCAGGGTTTTTAGAAATGCTGTCTCCTCCACCGAGAATACTTTTGAACTGTGGTGTTGTAGAAGATTCTTGAGAGTCCCTTGGACAGCAAGGAGATCAAACCAGTCAATCCTAAAGGAAAACAACCCTGAATATTCATTGGAAGGACTGATGCTGAAGCTGAAGCTCCAATACTTTAGCTACCTGATTCAAAGAGCTGACTCATTGGAAAAAACCCTGATGCTGGTAAAGATCGAGGGCAGGAGGAGAAGGGGGCAACAGAAGATGAGATGGTTAGATGTTATCATTGACTCAACGGACATGAGTTTGAGCAAACTCCAGGAGATAGTGAAAGGCAGGGGAGCCTGGATGCTGCAGTCCATGGGGTCTCAGAGAGTCGGACACAACTGAGACTGAACAACCACCCAGCACGCCCTCCCTATGTGCCTATTAAGTGCCCTGCCCAGATGAAATTAACCTCCTCTGCTCCTGTTTTCACCATGATGCTTGTCCTGCTGTTCTAATCCTGATGTATTTTCCTGGGCTCTCTTTTCTCTGAGGGACTGGTGCTCCTGCATCCCTCTTTCCTGATAAAGACGTCTGTGTTCTCACAGAAAACCCAGAATGTAACTTACAGGGCAGGAAGGATATCTAATCTGGTGTCGAAGTCTTTCATGATGCTGTAAGTGAACTGGCCCCAGAATCTTCCAGGCATCCACTCATTTCCCTCCAATCTAGGGCATGAATTCCTCAATTGTTTGGCCCTCATGTCAGCTCTTGAGAGTTTTAGCCACAGGAGTCTCCTGGAGATTATGATTTAAGCCCCTGATCAAGCAGCCAGCATCCTGCTGACAAGACTGCCCTAAGCCCCAACGGCCTCTCAGATCTCACAGAAAGCATCTCATCTTATCACTTCAGAGAAGAGGTCTCCCTTTGGGGCACTGAGCTCCAAGTGGGATGCCGTGAGATCACAGGATAAGGGCCACTTCCTGCCTTCCGTCTCTTTGATTTCTTCTTTGGAGAATCTAAGAGGAGAGGAGAGAGAGATGGGAAAGTCTATGGTGCTCCTTTTAAGGGTCTTCTCGGGGAACATGCCACCCTTCACAGGGCTTGAGGGGTCATCATAACAAGTTCCATGGGTCCTCGGAAGAGGGTTGCAGTAGCGTGAGAGGCCACATACAGCAATCCCATAAGTTTCCGTGGAGGTCCTGGATGGTGAGGCCAGGCATCAACAGCCAAAACATCCCCAAGTGTCCTTCACGTTGCAAGCAGATGAATCACTACCTGTTGTTTTTGGAGGCTTCTCTTGATCCCTGTGGTGGGCGCTGCTGTCCTTCCTGCCACCAGAATTCCTGTCGGAGCTTGTCCCGGGGGAGTACCACGCATCCCATCTGTGTTTTGGAGAGATAGAGCATGACACAGTTTTTCCAGGGCTGTGCTGCCATTTTTCATGAAAAATTCCAGACGCTCCCTCATTAGACACAACTTCCTTTCATCCCCAGACTCCCTCCAAGCGAGGTGCACCACACTCAGTCACTTTGGAGCCTCATGGGACATGAATTCCTCGAAAAGACTTTCCTCCCGCTCTAGTTGGTCCTTAAACACTCATTTCTGCCTTGATGCCAAGCCAGAAGAAAAACAAGGGGCCATTGCTGTCATCTGATTTGGAAATACTTGGACTTGGGGTCAGAGTTTCAGTCTGTGCCTACACTGAGCTGCTGCCATGACGGACCAGGAGGAGGGGCCTTTACAGTGTTAGGGGCAAAGACTTCAGAACCCTACCGCCTGGGTTCACAGCTTGTCTCTGCCATTAGTTATGTAACCTTGAGCCAGCTACTTGACCGCACTGAACATCAGTTTGTACATCTGTGAAATGGAGAGAACATGTCATCCAATCTCCCTACCAATGGTGCCTGGTGAATCCATGCAAAATATTCAGTGCAGTGCCAGATACTACTAATGAGTAGAGGATACTGGATTTATCTGGTATGAAAGTGACTTTAGTAACACAATACGTTTATAAGTCACTTCCAGAGCTCTCTGCCATGGTAAGCCTTGATCCCTGGAGCATCAGGCACCAGGACCCTTGGGTTTATTCCCTGCCCCTCAACCCTGTGCCATTCCTGTGTATTCACTCAGTTCCTCCATCACCCAGGCCTGCCCTTGTCCAAAGGCTCAGTGGCTTCCTTGCTGTCTATCTCATTCAGGACCTGAAGATAAAACTAGACAAATGTGCAAACTATTCCAAGATGTGAATTTGTTCATTACCTTCAGGGCATGTGCCAGTGCATGGGAGGGGCTTCAGGGCACTTGGAACATGTCATAAAGTGACAAGATGAGGCCAGAGGGACTCGCTCTCAGGGCAGGCTTTCTAGTCCCGGTGTCCCCCTGCCATCTCACACTCTCTTGGTGGCTGAAGTAGGTAAATAATAATCAGGCAGTGACCCAAGTGGGCTTCCCAAGTGCTAGGATTAGAGGAGAAACCACAAGCCAAAAAAAAGTAAAAAGAAGTCACAGCCTAGGTTGAAGAAGTGAAGTTGTTCAGTCGTATCTGACTCTTTGCGACCCCATGGACTGTAGTCTGCCAGGCTCCACTGTCTATGGGATTTTCTAAGCAAGAATACTGGAGTGGGTTGCTATTTCCTTCTCCAGGGGATCTTCCTGACCCAGGTATCGAACCCGGGTCTCCCGCATTGCAGGCAAATTCTTTACCATCTGAGCCACCAGGGAAGCCCCTAGGTTGGCATAGAGTGAAACAGGGGAAAATAGAAAATAGACTAGTTAGTACTTTAATCTTTTGTTGCACTATGTTTATAAATTTCATGTACGCATTTATTCCTGAATATTCTGCAACTCATTCTTTTAATTCAGCAAATAGTTGTGAGCTACCTGCTCTGTACTAGGCACTGTCTAGGTGCAGAGCTGATTAACCCTCACAGAACTTACTGTCCAGTGGGGTGAACAAAGGAAAGACAAGCCAAAAAACAAAACAAAACAAGGAAAGAAAATCACTGCAAGTTGTAATAAAATCTGAAGGAAATAAATGAGAACCCAGACAGGACACCTGCCTGCAGAATGGCATGAACTCCGTGAGTGTCTGACTTATTCAACAATCACCAGGTGTGTGGCAAGGGATGCCTGAAGGGGCTGTGGAGATGGTCGTGATCATGCTTCTTGTGTTCCTTCCAGGCACCGGGGACAGTTACCTAGAAATGCTTCAGAGAGGATCTGACCAGAGAATTGTCATTGGTGAGTTATTTGGGCAGACATCCATCTTATTCTAAAATCTCTCCTTTGCATTGAATCACTGGCCATTTTTCCTTCCAAGAAGTACCAAAAGCCTCCCCTTCCATCCCTTTGGGGATGTCAAATGTCCTAGCCCACATTTTTTTTCTTTTCCATTATAGTTTATTACAGGTATATTATTATTATTATATTATATATTATTATTATTTATTATATTATTACAGGTATATTATTGAATATAGTTCCTTGTGCTGTTCAGTAGAACCCTGTTGTTTATCCATTCTATACGTGTTAGTTTTCATCTGCTAACCCCAGACTCCCAATCCATCCTCCTTGGCAACCATGAGTCTGTTCTCTTATGTTTGTGAGTCTGCTTCTGCTTCACAGATAAGTTCATTTGCATTGTATTTGAGTTTGCACATAGAAGTGATATCATATGATGTTTGTCTTTCTCTGACTTACTTCACTTAGTATGATCATCTCTAGGTCCATCCATGGCGCTGCAAATGCCAGCCTACTCTTCAATGTCATCTCTCGGCTCCTTTTGCCTTCAGTTCACTTAGGACAATGGGTGCAAATGCACCCTCTTATAGATTGGGCAGGGCAGAGCCTCCCCACAAACAAATGCAGAGGGCTCCCCTCTCCTGGAGTTGAATCAAGGCAGTCAGGCAGTGAACACCTTCTGTGGGCCTACCACGGCTGACACTGTCCAGAACTTATCTTCCAGTCCCCATGGGTTCTACTTTATGATGAAGAGAGGGCAGGGGGAGCCTTCCTGGGGTTGTCAGGCTGGACCCCAATTTAAAAGGACTCCTCATGTGCTGTGGGATCCCTATGGTCGAGCCCCCCCTCAGGCTGAATCTCTCTCCTCCCCCACACTCCACAAAGGTCCTCCTGCCATATACACAACTTGGAAATCTCCCTTCTTTCCCGGGAATCTCTTCCCTCTTACCTCACCCTGTCTAAGTATGTCCCGCCCACAACCTGTTCCCTTCAATACCTGCCTTGTGGCCCCACGTCCAGCGACTTGTCTGTTCTTTGTCCTTGGGTTCCTTGGAATACCTGTGGGCAGGTTTATGAATCAGCTTCCAAAGGTCAAGCCAGATCTGTGTACAATTTGGAACAACTGCTATGACAAAACAAAATGTGAATCCAGAAAATGAGAAAACTTATAAACACACCCAACACAGCACCTGTCCCAGACAGAGAAGGGACAATAGAAAGTAGTTATCAGTCAAAAATAGATTGTCTGTGTATGTATAACTGAATGTCTTTGCTGAAACTAACACAACATTGTAAGTCAACTATACTTCAATTTGGAAAAACAAAATCATATTCCAGAAAAAAAAAAAAAAAAAGAGGAGATTGTTTTGAACTCTGTATTTGCTCTTTTAGGGAGGAAACCAGTGACTATGGTCTGGAAGGGCACAGGGTGAACCCTCTCCCCCAGTTAAGCGGTTCCCCCCGCTGGCAGCCACCGCCACGCAGGGCTTGTGCTTTTCCCACAGGTTCTGTGAAGAGCTTCTTAATAAGTGTGCTTCTCACTGTGAAGAACAAATTACAGAACCTGACTTCACAGTAACACGTGGAAGCCATGTCTTTCCTCTCCTCCCTGTTCCAGCCCATCCTTGTTATCACCTGCACATTTCCATGGCGTTATTCCATTCTGAAAAAGGAGGTGAAATCAAAGTGAAAAAAAGGTTTGAGGGAATGTAGACTCCCAACAGTGACCAAGGTGAGATGGCATCGAATTTGCCCCTTCAAAGCTCAGAGCCCAAAGCCAAATTTCTCTATAATGTAATCATTCCTTAATTGGTCGCTAATGGAAAAGAATTTTAACATCTGATAGGATAATTACATACTGTAAATCTATTTACAGAAAAACTAAATGCTGCATTGCTAGCACACCAGGAGAGATTTATAGATAATATAAAGGTGGTGATATTATTTGTGAATTGCTTGCCTGCTTGCTTTTTCCTACTTTCTAAATATTCTTTAAGGGACTTCCCTGGTAGTCCAGTGGTTAAAGACATCACGCCGCCAATGCACAGGTTTGAGCCCTGGTTTGGGATACATACTTCGAGGCGTGGCCAAATAAATAACTAAAATAATATTTAAAAAATAAATATTCTTTAAAGTGATCTTATAATAAAAATATCTATCCTTCATGATTTGGCCACCTGATGCCAAAGGCTGACTCATTGGAAAATACCCTAATGCTGAGAAAGATTGAAGGGAAAAGAGAAGAGGGTAACAGAGGATGAGATGATTAGATAGCATCACCCACTCAATAGACACGAGTTTGAGCAAACTCCGGGAGATAGTGATGGACTGGGACACCTGATGTGCTGCAGTCCATGGGGTTGCAAAGAGTCAGACACGACAGAGTGACTGAACAACAACAACAAATTTGATTTAATTTTATCTGGCATTCCCTCTGCATGTGTATTTAAATATTAATTACACTCCATTGAAGGAGGAAAGGTAATAAACTCTTTAACACAAACACACTGAACAAATGAAAACCTACACTGCTCTGGTCTGTTTAGTTCTTGACAGCACCTACAGCATCACAGAAAGCGATGCTTCTTGGCTCAGCTCAAGTGTTGAGGTCACCTAAGGATCTTCAGATAAATACAGAGGTTTAGGTCTTGCCCACAGAGATTCTGAGGCTCTGTGGTATGGCCTAATTTGAGGTTTTTCCAAGCTTCCCAAGGAATTCTAACGTGAAAACCACTGACTTTAAAAAAAGGACACAGGAATGAACCCCACTGAGAATTTATTAAAATAAAGCATCTTGGAGAGTATTTCTGTGAAGTACAGCCAATCTTGCTCAAATCAGGAGAAAAATAGTATTCTGGTAGTTGAAGAAAGAAAAATACCCTAGAAATTTAAAAGTCTATTAGAAATAACCATGATCCTCCTTCCTTAGCATTTGCCTGGCATTTTATGTATATCACCTCTAACCTTCCTTAAGTGTTCTAAAAGTTAAACTGTGTGGTACCCATTTTATTTTTTTGGCTCCACCATGCAGCTTGTGGGAACTTAGTTCTCTGACCAGGGAATCCCTGCTCACCTCCTTCCGGGAAGTCAGGCCCATCACTTTTTGCTTTACATACTTTAAATTTAATTTCTGTTGTTCGGATGTTTTTATGAAGAGCATGGGTTCTATTTGTGATGTATAGTCTACAAAAGTTAATACTGAAGCAACCTTCACCAGCAGTTGGGACTCAAGTCCAGTTGAGGGTTCCCTCTAACTTTGTCCTCTTCACTGTCAGCTAGGAGTCCCAGTCCTGCCTTGGAGGCTTTTGGAGGGGATTCACACAAAATGAATAGTGTGTGTACTATACCTACATTATATTACCTATAATCATCATAAAAATCTATGCATTGCTTTGCCGTACAGCAGAAACTAACACAACATTGTAAGTCAGTTAGACTCCAATTAAAAAAATTAATCGACAAAAATCTATGCAGTTCTTTGCACTGAAAATATCTTTAAATTTCTTCCTTGTTTAAAAACCTGGCAGGCCATACACAGTAACTCCCATTTTTTGTGGATGGGGAATCAAGGTCCGACTCATTATTCAACAGATGTCCACACAGCTTTTTCGAAGATTCTGAATTCTGAATCTCCTGTCCTAGCACCAGCCTTCCTCAGACTCACACCCTGGGGAGGTTGGTGATTTCCCATCAAGTAACACCGGACAAAGATTAGATCATTTTAAAAGCTTGTTTTCTCCTTTAACCATGAGGGGGGAGGAAAAAAAAAAATCAAAATTCGTTAAAACAAAACAGCAACCATCTGTGTCCAGAGATGTCCGTGGAGAAAGTGGAGATAAACAAGCTGCTCTCCTGGGTCTCCTCGCAGCAGTTTGCCTCAGCTCACTCTTTAAAAGCTGCAGGGTGCCAGGCCCTGGGCTTTATCAGACCCTCACAGCTACCCCTGAGGTTCTACCAGGACTCATAATGGGGGACCAAGAGCCCGTGGTGTGGTTTCCAAATGTCAGGGCGGGCCTGGTCACCAATAGGTCCATGTTCTTGTTTTTAGCATAAGACAGAACAAATAAACTCTGTAGACTGCTTCATCCTCAGTGGTATCAATGAGGGGGAAACAGCAGATCACAGAGACGCACTTTAAACAAACAGGATGTTTGTGAGCCAGACGAAATTATATGAACAGGACCAAGGGAGAAGAACCCACTTTGGAGCACTTGTTGAAACCCTCCATTCAGTTCTCAGATAAGAACTCCAGGATTTAACTGGTGCCTCTGACATGGTGTAAAATACAGAGCACCTACTTCCTGGAGGAAGTTGACTATAAGTTGAAGGGAAAGGAAAGATTGATTTTCTCTCCACAGGAAGCAGGGAGATCCTCGTGGTCTCAGCAGCCTTTTCATTTGGACACGTAGCCATGAGACCAGGGTTCAGGCTGAGTTAATGAGCAGCAGCCACTAGGGAGAAAGTTCCAAGCAGGATGCAGAAGTGGGAGGAGAGGCGGGCTGGAGTGCACGTAAGGGCCGACCCGTCCTGCTGGGCTCTGACGACAAATGGGATGCGGGGCGTGAGCTGGGAAGTGGCACTGGTACAGAAGAGAGAACACACACGTGCTCTCTCTCTCTCTCTCTCTCTCTCATACACACACACACACGCAGGGTGGGAACCGAAAACAAAACCCTGGGAAGTGTGATGAAAAAGAACTAAGTCCCAACAGGAGCCTGATTAGAGAATGCTGAGATGCTGGCAAGCCAGACACATCCTTGGAGATCACCGAGGATGGCCCCGAAATGAAGGGCCCAGTCAGCCTTCTGGTAAAGAGAGAAATAACTGGTGAAGGCAAAGGGTGTGTAAAGACAGGAAAACGGCACATCAGAGAAATGGCTCCAGGCCTCAGGGCCAGCGCCCTGGATTAGAGAGAATGAAGCCAGGGTTAGAATCAGGGGAAATGAGAGGGCGGCAGCTCCTATGGACCAGGCAGCACCCCAAAGGCATCCTTCAGCTATACCATCTCAATTTTCTCCATTGACTTGAGGTAGTTTCTAGAAAATTCTACCCTATGGAGAAGGAATTCCGAGGTTGCGAAAAATTAAGTACTGTAATGGGATCAGCCTACACAGTCAGGAAAGGAGGCAGAGATGGGACCTCACCTCACTGTGACCCGACGCCAAAGCCCCTTGTTCCATACCCTCCACCATGCTGTCAGTCAAGGTGGGGACAGACCATGGAACACCTTAAAAAAAAAAAGAAACAGCCTGAGAAAGTTGAGAGCAATAGGAAGACTGACCCTCTTGAGGGCCCTGACATCTTAAGATGCATGTCCTACGTGACACAGTGCCTGAGCAGGATCGTTTAATATTTGGGCATATTGTCTTTCTGGGTGTGGTGTGGTGTTGTTACAGGCTGCACACCCAGACAACATTGCTGCTTACCTGGAAACTCCGGGCACCAGCATTTTAACTGCAAGAGTCAGAAGGGGTCCACCCTGTGCAGGTATCTTGCTGTAATAGTAGCTGGCACAGTCTGTGACCCACGACTTCATGAAGATAACAAAAGTACAGAGAAAGCTTGAAGCCACATTAGGAAATGAGACCGATCCAGGTACTTCCAACTAATTTACAATTTTAGGCAGCAAACTGTATGTGATACAGAAAGGAGTTTTGGCATAAACTCCCAAATTCTTCCCCTTAAAGGGTAAGAAAAACCCTTAGCCAGAGGCAGCTCACAGAAAATTCTGGTCCCGCCTGAAGTCCTCTGCATCTTGGGTTTTTAAATTCTGGTGATTCTCCTAAGCATATTCCACATTGGCCTTAGGTCTCTGAATGGGATTTGCTCAAATTTCAATTATACAGTAAACATTCAGTCATAATATTCCTAAGGAGGTATGTTCTCTGCTGTGGGCATGCCCAAATAACTGCTACTCTTTTACTGCTGCTTTGCAGACAGCTTCTCTACCAGAAAATCTGCAAACTCATTGTTCTGGCCAGTGGCATAGGAATTCTGCCCAGTTGGTGTCAGAAGAGATTATGTCCAGCTTGTTTCAATGCGAAGGGTGACCTTTTTACTCAGGACCCTCCTCTGATCAAGCACAGGGATGCTGGGATACTTTGTGTGTAGTCCATCACAAATCTCTAGGTGCTGCGGTTCAGGAGGTTTCCTAATTAACTGTTTCATCCTCAGTGCTGTGGGGGCTGCACTACAATATGCTGCGAAAGGCAAATTGGTCTTAAAAGAAAACCATCCTGGTTTTGATAATAGGGGAACTAACTTAGTTTGATTTCAATGTGGCCACTCAGGTTTGATCCCTGGGCTGGGAAGATTCCCTGGAGGAGGAAATGGCAACCCACTCCAGTATTCTTGGCTGGAAAATCCCATGGACAGAGGAACCTGACAGGCTACAGTCCATGGGGTCACAAAACAGTAGGACATGACTTAGTGACAAAAAAAAAAAAAACACCTTTTCATGTGCTAGGGTCTATGCTAGGAGCTTCACATGCATGCTTTCATTTAATCCTCAGATTATCTTTTCGAGGTGGGTGCTCTATGCCCATCTAACAGATGAGGAAACTGAGACTAAGAAATTTGCTGGTTTGTATGAGGTCAAGGTCACACAGCCATTGGGAGATTTATCTAGGATCTTTCTGTTTTTTTGGTGGTGGTAAAAACACATAACATAAAACTTACCATCCAAACTCTTTGTAAGGTAGTCTAGTAGCATTAACTCTATTCACAGATTGTGCAAAAAAATCTCTGTAATTTTTTCGTCTCGCAAAACTGAAACTCTAGATCAGTTCTGGTAACCCACTTCAGTATTCTTGCCCCATTTCCCTTCCTTGCAGCCCCTGGAAACCACAAATCTACTTTCTATGAGTTTGACTGACTCTTTTGCAACCCCGTAGCTGTAAAGAGTAGCCCTCTTTCTGTTTTGTGAAGATACCACAAGAAGTTGGCAGCCTAAAACCTGGAAAAGGGTCCTCAACTATGCTGGCACCCTGATCTCAGACTTGAGAAATATACTTGTTTATAAGTCACTCAGTCTATGGTCATTCGCTCAGTCGTGTCCAACTTTTTGTGACCCCACAGACTGTAGTCCACCAGGCTCCACTAGTATCCTCTGTTCATGGGATTCCCCAGGTAAGAATACTGGAGTGGGTTGCCATCTTCCCAACTCAGGGATCAAGCCCACACCTCCTATGTTAGCAGCTGAGTTCTTTACCACTGAGCCACCCAGAAAGCCCTTGACTACTCTGGATACCTCTTATGAGTGGAATCACACCCAGTATTTTTCTTTTTGTGACTGGATACTTTCACTGGAATAATGTCCTCAAGATCCATCCATGTTGTAGCATGTGTCAAAATTTCCTTCCTTCTTAAGGCTTCATGATATGCCATTGTGTGTAGAGACCACATTTTCTTTACAGAGCTAGGATTTTAATCTGAGTTTGGGAGACTCCAAATCCCATGCCTCTTTCTTGTGCGTAAGCCACGTTCCTTTGTCAGTGCTTTAAAGAGAATTATAACTTTCACATTATACAAATGTGAGAAAAGTGAGCTAGTGGTGTCCTGGCTCTGTTCTCAGCATTGCAAGCTCAGAGACAGTGGCGGAAGGGCTGACAGACCCCTCGGAAGTGACTTACGTACTTCTTGGGGAAGCACCCCATCCTTCTCATCACACAGGGCCCAGCTCTCTACTCCTCCCATCACCCCACACTGCCCACAACTGCCTCCCACCACCCTCCAAACTCAGCACATGCCCTGGCCTCTGGTCTCCTGTAAGTCACGTACCAAGGTCTCCAGGACATCTTCAACAGAATATAAATAGCCCTGAGGCCTCAGAGTCCCCACCCTTCCTCACGCAGCCTGCCCTGTTGCCCAGCTTCTCCATCCTCGTCCTTGTGGGCTGTGCCAGTGTCCTCCTGCTTCTGCAAGCCTCTGGCTTTGGTCATTTCTGCCGCCTCTCTGGTATTCATCACTCGCCAAGGACAGCAGCTTCCTCCTCTGCAGCCTGAACCTTTCCCTTCCCCAGAAGTCCATCCAGACCCCTCCTCCAGGCCCTGATGGCTCTGCACCTGCACCCTGGGTCTTTATATCCGCCCCCAGAACACTCCCACCCTCCCCTCCTCTCCCCCACCCCACCTTCAAGACTGGTCTTGAACCACCTATCACTGGTCTTCTCCACTATCATCTAATCAAGTCAAACTCAACATGGGCCTGCTCAGATCTTCCCCTCAGCTGCTTGTCCACCATCTTCAACCGACCCTCCCTGGTCAGCTTTGTTCGGTTCATGAGCATTTTCGGGCTCTGCCCCCACCCCTACCCCAATCCATTCACCTCACCTTCACCTCCAGCCTGTGGGCAGGCACTTAAGCCACCGTGGTCCTGGGCCGCCTCTCTCATCCAAGCATCAACCCTGCCTTCTTCTCCCTCCCTCTCCTAGGTTGCAATTTGTGACCCAGATTCACTCCACCCCATTATCTTATCATTTCTGACCTTTCTCAGGTCTTGATATAATTAACCTGTGTCTTTATAAATATTTTAATAAACTATATATGGATTTCTCTTTCTTTCTACCTAAGTTCCCTTGAGCATGAACTAGTCCGGCTCTTCAGACTCCCAAGTGGCTCCGTTGCCCTCACAGCATGTATTATACCATAAATAAATTATGCCATAAATAAATCAGGGCCGAGGACAGGCAAGGTAACATCACACTGCTTTTCCAGCTAGGATGAGTCCAGTGGAGTCAGGGATGGGAAGGACGAGACTCAGAGGCAGTGGAGCCAGGGTCCAGAGGCTGATGAGTGCCTGAGAAGGGGGTGGAATCTTCTAGCAAAACGAGCTCTGATGGTGATCCCTGAGAAGTTTCGGGGGTGTCTCTGTTCAGGTTTGGTGCCGAAGCGCGAGGGAGGGCTCCTCAGGCACTCAGCTAGAGCAGGATGCTGAGGGAGACTACCCTCCCAGCTACACCCACCCCCCAGGCTGGATGCACAGAGACCCCAAGGAAAGGGAAGCCATAGGAAGGACACCACAGTCTGGTGGGAGCCTCACTGCTGTCTAGGACCGAGGGCCACACTCTGGACCAGGGGGCGAGTGCCTGCTCATCGGAGGCCAAAGACACCACGGAACAGATGCAATCTGCTCTCGCTCCCCACCCTGTCACAGACATAAAATTAGCTGGAGCCAGCCTTCACCATCAGGAGGAAACAGGGTTGAATTGCTGAGCAGGTTTGCTGGCAGGCTGTGGAACCCTCTCTGTACAATGATGTGCCCATAAACAGCCTGTAGAAATAGGCGGCTTTTCCATTAGGCCCTCTGGGAGGGCAGGGGCTTTGGAGGTGACATAGTGGGGCCTGTCCCTTCAGTGACATTGACCCAGACCCGGGCAGGAGCAGGAATGTGGCCAGTAGGAGGGGGCCCAGCTCAGGCACCCACTCCCCTGCCCCCTCCCCCGCCAGGCATTCCATCACTGGTCACTGGTGCCCAGCACTGCTCTCCCATGAAAGCAGGAGACACCACACTGAGGGTTAGAAGAACAGGCAAACTGCGCTAATATGACAGCACTGGCTTGAATGATAGGACTTACTAATTCCCCACATCATGCCAACATCAGGATATGCAGAGCCGAAAGAAACTATTTAACACAAAAATCTAGGTGGGGCAGAGGGGCTGAGGGGGTGGGTGGGTCCTTGCCAGACCCCGCGTCGGGGTGACTCAGGGTCAGAGATCGGGCACCAGGAGCTCGCATCCTGCTAGGTGCACAAGTGGGGCACCTAGCCGGGCATCCACGGAGCTAAAGGGTTAAACTTCAGGCAGTCCTCATTCAAACAACATTTGTTTTACCTTTCACAGGACAGGTGTTTCCCTCCCCAAATCATACCCATTCCCATAATCACCTAGCACTTCTTCACAGTTACGGAAAAGTGAATGCAACTTGTTCTTACCTTTTTGTGAGTACAGTCCTCTCCCCAGTCCCCCTCAGCTTCTGAGCTAAGAGTTGAAGATGCTGGTGTCAAACGACAGAATCACATATCATCATTCTGCAGTGACTGAAGATTCATTGTCCACATGTGATGCTATGTTTCCCCCACAGAATCAAATGAGAAATGTATTCAAAATCATATTATTAATATGAGTAATCTCATAAGCTCATTATGAGTACATTTATTCCAAGTGATAAGTGGATACCTCTTTATATGGTGTCTAGACAAGCATGCCTGATGTTTCAGAAACACTTGTTGAATGAAAAGTGTCTCAGTGATTGTAGCTAAATGTCTCCTTCAATGTCATTGGCTGGAATAAGCTGAAAATTATTTTGTTAATCATACCTGTCGTTTATAATCCAAGCTATTGTTGTTTTTACACTATAAGACAAACAATATCAAGTCTGTGAACCTAGTTTAACCCGTCAAATTGTTTCTGGCTAGCTTTTAGCGGTGGGGGTGGGGGTTGCAGAGGAAACAGGCAGGTGATAGAGACGCCTGGGGCTTTGGCTTTGGGGAGACCTTCTGCCTGGGCTTATGTCCAAGTTGTCATTCAGTCGCTCAGTCGTATCTCAGTCCATGACTCTTCGACCCCATGGACTGCAGCACACCAGATTTGCCTGTCCTGCACCATCTCCTGAAGTTGGCTCAGACTCATGTCCATCGAGTCAGTGATGCCATCCAACCATCTCATCCTCGGTCTCCCCCTTCTCCTCCTGCCCTCAATCTTTCCCAGCATCAAGGTCTTTTCCACTGAGTCAGCTCTTCGAGTGAGGTGGCCAAAGGATTGGAGCTTCAGCTTCAGCATCAGTCCTTCCAGTGAATATTCAGGGTTAATGTAAGTATGTCCAAGTAAAGAGCCGTAAGTAAAATCTTGAGTTGTCCAGCCCAGGGAGCAAGGAAAGGGCCTGAGGTCGGTGGTGCTATAGACTGAGGCAGGCAGCTGAGGACGGGCAGCCAAGTTGGAGGCCTGTAGTCCTTCCTGCTCACAAACCCCCAGGTCATGACACACAGGTGAGGGTAGCCGGCACCACTTCCTCGCGTGGAATGCAAGGACAGCTAAGTTCTCTGGTGATTTTGTTCAAGGGAGAGTCAAAGGTGACAGAGCTAATAATGACCATGTGACTAAGGATCATAGGAGGAAGGCATGATGGACCCTGACAGAGACTGACCACTTGTGACCCAACCCCCACCTCCATATGTTGAAACCTAATCCCCAAGGTGATGGTATGAGGAGGTGGGGCCTTTGGGAGGTGATTAGGTCTTGAGGGTATGGCAACCCACTTCAATTTTTTTGCCTGGAGAATCCCCATGGATAGAGGAGCCTCGTGGGCTATGATCCATAGGATTGCAAAAAGTAGGACACAACTGAAGTGACTTAGCATGCACACATGTGGGTCATGAGGAGCGACCCCTCCTAAACAAGATTCATGCCCTTATAAAAGAGACCCTGGAGAGCCCTCTTGCCTTCCACCATGTGAGGACACAGCAAGAAGGTGCCAGCTATGAACCAGGAAGTGGACTCTCACTAGACACTGAATCAGATGGAGCCTTGATCTTGGACTTCTTGGCCTCTAGCACTGGAAGAAAGAAAGGTCTATTGTTTATAAGCCATCCAGCCAATGGTAGTTGTAATAGCAGCCTGAATGGGTAAGACAACCCCTTTCACAGGTAAAAAGGTCTTTGTGTGTGGTGGGTAAAGATGGAAGTGGCAGCTGAACCCTTCAGTACATACCCTTGCTCTGTTTTATTTATAATAAATAAATAAATGAGCACTGGATACTCACTGTGCACCGGGCACTCTTCTAAATGCTTGGCTCAGGCTAACATGTTTATTCGTGATGACCCTGAACCTGGTCACTCGCCCTCGGAGGTGAAGCTGGGCTGTGGATGCTTCACGGCCGGGCCAGCCTGTGCCCAGGCCCTGCGTGGCGCTGTGCTGAGGGTCAGCAGTGCCGGGTTGCAGCGTGCTCCTCGCCCTCTGGCTCTAATCACCTCTGGAACCACCTGACTATCTGTTTACTCCTTCAGCACCATGTCCTCCAAGATGGCCAAGACTAGCTGTGTGACACTCCCCACTGACTCCAGGACCAAACACGATACCTGGCACATTGTAGGCCTTAGAAAACGAATGGCTGGCTTCAAGGATCTGTTCTATTCATCCGTCATATACGTGGAACTGAGCTGAAAACGGGAACAGTCTTAGAATTCATCTTGTTTGGTTGAAATGAATACATTCCAAGTATATGAGACATTTTCAAAGTCTAAAAACTCTGGTTTTGCAAAATAGCAATATGAGATATCATCTATTAAAAATGTACTCTTTTCTAGGTAGTTATGTTAAGTATGTGGCATGCACTTTCTCATTTAATTCTTATCACAACTCCATAAAGTAGATACTATGTTTATTTTTCTTTTTGTTGGCATTTCAAATGTACTAGAATTGGGTTCACTGTAACTGGGTTAATCCGTTCAGGACACATTGTCGTTCCAGGCTTGGCGCTCTTCTGCTCATCTTTTATTCATTTATTCATATTTTAAATAACAAAATAAACTTGCCAATGAACTTACCACCCAACCCAAGAACCAAAATATGAACTGTAACTTGTGTCCCTCTCGGTGCTCCTCCCAATCCATTCTCTTGCCCGCCCCACACACAACCCCACTATCCCGATTTTTGCATTTCCTTGTTTTTTTCCATTGTACGCCCAAATGCTTGATTGCTCAGCTTTCGTTAGATTTGGACTTGATGGCAAAGGGTGGCAGGCTTTTGTTCACCAAGCATCACATTCCTTAGGTTCATCCATGCTTTCACAAGTGGCTGAGCTTCATTCATTTTCCTGGCTGTGTGATTTTTTTCCATACGTACTTCCGTTGATTAGCATTTCTGATGCCTTTCCTTTCTTTGCTGTTATGAAGGGGTGTTTCTCTCGGGTATGATGTCGATTTTACAGAGGAAGAAATGGAGGCACAGAGAAGTTAAAGAACTCACCAAAGACCTTCCAGCCAGTAAGTGGCTGAACCAGAATCTGAACCTAGATCTTTAGCTCTAAAGCATGTTCTACAGCTTCTATCGGCCTTCCCACGAGAAAGATAACAGGAGGTAAAGGGTACATTTTCCTTCCTCATTTTACCCCACCCTCACTTTGTCTATAGGAGAAGAAAAACTTGTACGTTGACTTAATTAGCCTTTCAAATAAAATCACTTACCCTCTTGAATCCAGCAGTTATCCACTCCTCCCCATTTCAAAAAAAATTGTTGGGTACAGTATTTATCTCAGAGATGACATGTCCAAATAGTTTGGCTTTACACCTTACAATCCCTTTAGCTCTTGGTTTGGGGCCTAAATTCCCTTTACGGCAGAATCAATTGCACATGCCTGTATGTATTGTGTGTGTTTTTTTTTTTTTTTCCCATCAGAAGTTTTAAAGAAGAAAATGGTGGGAAAATAAAGTAAAATGTTCACTTCTACAGTCTGCTGTTATGTATCTAGAGGCACCTCTTCAGGTTAAAAATAGGTTTTACATGGCAGACAGCTCAGTAAAATAAAAGTTGATCATATAAACTACAGACCACAATTTTAAAACACAAATGATTTTGCTTACCGGAGAAGAAACTTTCCAAAGAGAATGCTTAGTTATTTGGAATTTAGAAAAAAAAAAAAAAGGAATGAATACAATATGTTTGCATTTATCCAGTTTGCTCTTTGAAAAAAATAGACGCTGCTGTACTTCGGGCACTGAACAAGGCAAACCTTGACTTGGTGGAGATGTTACCTGTGGACCAGACTGAGGTCTGGTTTCTAAAAGGTCATGCTCTGGCTTCAGAAACCTCACTGGCCCCTGTGCCATCACCCTTGCATTCCTTACGACACACTGTGCTGTGGACAACCCATTTCCTTAACAGCTATTTCTCATGTCTGTTTGCAACCTAGGGCATGGGAATTTGAGGCAATTTGAGGGAATAAGAACACAGATGTTCTTACTATTGCTTAAAAATATGAAACAAAAAATGTTTACACTCATATAACAACTGGACATAAAGTTTAGAAAACAGAAGGAAGAAAAACCTAACATACTCTCACCATCCTCAGTCAAACTCCTGCCATTGTTGTTTTTCCCTTTCTTCCTGGCCTGTGTGTGCACACATCGTCTATAGGGAAAAACAGGGATGTGTCTACAATTCCCTGTGCTGCAGATCTTGAGACAAAGTAGTCATGCAAAGGTGGTTTATTTGAGGAGTACAGACAATACCACTGGGAGCATGGGGAATCCATACAGTGAAGGAGAGAAGCCAAGAAAGAGCACCCTTATCAAGCAATAGAAGCTTAATCCCCAAGGAAATTTGGGAACACAATGCTAAACATGCAGCTCAAAGGGGTACTGGAGGTAGGGTACTTGTACATCGACTGCCCATGGCCACTGCTTAAGGACTGGTGTGGGGTGGAAAAGAGGAGGTAATCTCAACTGTGTGTATGTCCATAATTGGGGGTGCTTGGGGAAGAGCTCCCCAATTCAGAGATGTTCAGCCTGGTGGCTGGAAATTGGTTAGAATAACTGAAAACCCTTAAGAGACATGGGTGGACCCAGAGTGTCTCCTCTATGGCTTTGTTCATTTGACATTCATTATGACACTTACCTAGACCTCCTTGTTGCTACAGTCTTATACCCTTATGAGATAAGTTTCCACATAACATTTCATAATGGAATCATAGTCTACTCCTCTGATAGAGGATATTTACATTGCTTCAAAATGGAACAGGGGAGGGACTTCCCTGGGGGTCTCTGGCAGTCCAGTAGTTAAGATGCTGAGTTTCCAGTGTAGAGGGCATGAGTTCCATCCTTGGTCAGGGAACTAAGATCCCATGTGCAGTGCAGCAAAAAAAAAAAAAAAAAAAAGGAAGAAAGAAAAGAAAAACGGAACAAGTGAGTTGGCAACAAGTAGCTAACTTATTTCTGTCCAAGCTCTCAAAGCTGAAGCTGTGTACCAGGGGAAATATGTGTTCTTAAAGAAACTGAAATTTCTCTGGTCAAACAAGCCAAGTAGAATACCTCAGATGAAGACAGCTGAGAGAATCACGACCAAGTAGCCCAGTGGCACATGCTCTAAATCGGATGTACTGTTATTTAGTGACTCTTTAATTTTTGGTGTTCTTATGATAGCTGTACTTTGTTCTTTAAGTTGTCTAAGGTCTATAAATTTCGTATATGAACACAATGTACGGGGGCCGTGATAGTTGGGAAACACAAGCTATTAAATCATCTGGTACCAGCAAGCAACACTAAAACGAGAGACCTAAATTTGGCTGTGGTTGGCCCCCAAGTAGATGCACCATCTTGGGGCAGCCACGCGTATCTCAGTGTCTCAGTGGCAAATACTGTCCGAAGCTTCTCCTATAGTCATTACCACCCTCCCCCTTCTTTACCAGCACTACTCTGATTTTCTGTAGATACCAGGTGGAGAGGCCCTGTTCTTGGGGTAAGCAGTCCTGACACAACCCCAGGGGAAAGTCCTGATTGGCTGGAGCCACCTCTAGTAATTCATTTCTCCTCAGCCACATTCTCACTTCCCCAGCTTCCTCTGAAGTTAGAAAAGTGATGGTCATTCAGTCATGTCTGACATTTTGCGACCCCATGGATCCTCTGTTCATGGGACCTCCTAGGCAAGAATACTGGAGAGGGTTGCCATTCCCTTCTCCAGGGGATCTTCCCAACCCAGGGATTGAACCCATGTCTCCTGCATTGTAGGCAGATTCTCTACCATCTGAGTCATGGGGGAAATTAGGAAAAGGCCAAGTTAAAAAAAAAAAATTAAATCACACATGACGTAACATTTTCCATATGCCCCTCTTTAAGTACTTCATGTATATTTCAACATTTAATTCTCACAACCACCCTGGGGCTAAGCATACTATTACCATCCCATTTACCAAGGAGGAAACTGTGCCCCAGAGAAGCCAAGTGAATTTCCCAGGATCACATGACTGGTAAGTCTTGGAGCAAAGACTTACCCTGGCTCATTTCCAAGATCAGTGCCCCTTTGTCATATGAGGAATATCCAGGTTTGTCTTCAGGTAACCAGGAGTCCATCCAGATATCTACCTAATTAGCAAAGGCTGTCCTGTGGAGACACTGGCTTCCTGCACCACCTTCCTCACCACTGAGAAGTCCCACAGGAGTCTCACCTCCCAGCTTTGAAGGATCAAAATTCGTAGTTTCTCGTAGAGGCCTCACAACTGATTATGAAGATCAAAGTCATATTATTGAAAGGGAGGAATGCTTAATCCTCTTTCCCCCACTCTATTAAGGTTAGGTTGTGTGGGTTAGACTGCTGGCAGAACTGCCTTCTCTCTAGTTCTTCCCTCTGTCTCACAGGAAATTACAAGTGTATGTGTGCACTCACATGCACACATACAGAGACACACACACACACACTGGGCACCCTTATCAGTGGTGCTTCAGGACACTCTTCTTCTCCATGCTCTTTCCTCAACTTCGTACTTGGAGAAACTTCCTCAAACCTCATCTCAACCTGCTCTCAGATCTTGAGGTCACCGACTTGTACTTTTTCTTCAGGTTTTCGGTTGACTCTCACTTGTTGGTCCATGACGGACCACAATCCTTCATGTGAGAAGGATGGGGTCTTTTTAAAGAGTCCTTATTTTCTGTCTTAGCAGCTGGCTGACACCACTCCCAAGTCCACAGGGTCTTTAGGTCCCAGTTACCTTGACCCCGACCTCCAGAGGAGCAACTTTGGTTGGAGCATCAAAGACTCAGGCAGTAACTTTAACTATCGGTTGTCAACAACATGAGGCTTTCCAGCAAGCACCGGTCATTCTTCATCCTAGGTCCGGGTCATCAAACCATGGTCCTGGAGGATAAGACTTGAGGTTATATTTAAAGAACCATCCTTGATTCCCTTTGATAAGAGTGGCCAGAACACTGGTTATAGGAAAACATTGTCTTGGAGTTCAAATTGCAGAAGGCTGTATTACAGAAACTGTAACCCTTCAGCTTAATCTGCCCAGGACACAGCCAAGAGCATTCAGAGAATAAGTTCAGGAAGAAGCCCTAAGAGTCATCACGAATTCACGAAGAACAAATCAGGCCAGGCTGACCTTGCGTTCACTCTTGAGAGGACTGGTAAATGAGGAAAGCAAGTCTTTAGCCTCACCCCCAATACTATCAGTGGAAGGAGGGTGGTAGAGGTATAAATTGACCCCCAGGGGTTAGACATATACTCAGTCTATATTAACCTGTTCTCTGCCTCTTGAAATATAAAAGAGAAAACTTTAAACTGGGCAATTGTTACATCTGAATACTTGGAGGGCTGTTTGTGTAGAAAAGGATTAGATTTCCAAGGGCAGAACCAGGAGCAGTGTGTGCAAACTGCAGGGAGGCAGTCCTGTGCACCGCACGGGGGAAAAACCAGCACACGCTTAGAGCAGAGCTTCTTAAACTGAGTCATGCATAGACCCTAATACAGAAAAGAACATTCTTCAAATCCCCAGGGTTTACAAGTATTTTTTTATAATGTCTCTCTTCTTTTTTATTGAAGTGTAGTTGATTTACAATGTTAGTTTCAGATGTACAACATAGTACATCTGTTGTACATCTGAGAAAGGATAGGCTGATATTTGATAAAAAAAATTTGATATTTTTATAGATTATACTCCATTTAGTTATTACAAAAGAAGGGGCTGTGCTTGTGGGTTAGATCACTGGCAGAACTAAAACAATTCTCTGTGCTGTACAATGTATTCTTGTTGTTTATCTACTTTATATGTAGTAGTTTGTATCTCTTAATCTCATACCCTTATCTTGCCCTTTCCTCCCCTCTCTTTCCCCATTAGTAACCACTAGTTCACTCTCTGTATTTGTGAGTCTATTTCTGTTTGGGTATATACATTTACTTTTTAGTTTCCACATATAAGCCATAACATAGAGTACTTGCCTTTCCCTGACTTATTTCACTAAACATTATACTCTCTAGCTCCATTCACATTGTTGCAAATGGCAGAATTTCATTCTCTTTTTAAATGGTTACGTAACATTTCATTGTAGATACAAACATACCATGTCTTCTTCATTCATCTGTTGATGGAAACTTAGGTTGCTTCTGTATCTTGGCTACTATAAACAGTGCTGCTATGAACACTGGGGAGCATATATCTTTTCAAATTAAGTGTTTTCATTTTCTTTAGGTATATACCCAGGAATGAAATCGCTGGATCATACAGTAGTTCTATTTTTTTTTGAGGAACTCCCTTACTATCTTCCCTAGTGGCTGCACCAATTTACATTCCCACCAACAGTATACAAATGTTCCTGTTTCTCCAGATTCTTGCCAATGTTTGTTATTTGCACTCTTTTTGATGATAGATACTCTGACAGGTGTGAGGTGGTATCTTATTGTGGTTTTGATTTGCATTTCCCTGGTGACCGGCGATATTGAGCATTTTTTCATGTGGCTGTTGGCCATTTGTATGTCTTCTTTGGAAAAACATTTATACAGGTCTTCTGCCTGCTTTTTAATTGGGTTGTTTTTTTGATATTGAGTTGGATGAGGTGTTCATATATTTTTGATATTAACCTCTTAACAGTCATAGCACTTGCAGGTATTTTCTCTATGAAAGCTAAAGTCACTCAGTCGTGTCCGACTCTGTGACCCCATGGACTATACGGTCCATGGAATTCTCCAGGCCACAACACTGGAGTGGATAGCCTTTCCCTTCTCCAGGTGATCTTTCCAATCCAGGGATCAAACCCAGGTCTCCCACATTGCAGGCAGATTCTTTATCAGCTGAGCAACAGGGAAGTCCAAGAATATTGGAGTTGGTAGCCTATCCTTTTGGAGAAGGCAATGGCACCCCACTCCAGTACTCTTGCCTGGAAAATCCCATGAACGGAGGAGCCTGGTAGGCTGCAGTCCATGGGGTTGCGAAGAGTTGGGAACGACTGAGCGACTTCACTTGCACTTTTCACTTTAATGCATTGGAGAAGGAAATGGCAACCCACTCCAGTGTTCTTGCCTGGAGAATCCCAGGGACAGAGGAGCCTGGTGGACTGCCATCTATGGGGTCACACAGAGTCGGACATGACTGAAGCGACTTAGCAGCAGCAGCAGCAGCAGCCTATCCGTTCTCCAGCAGATCTTCCCGACCCAGGAATTGAAGCAGCATCTCCTGCATTGCATGCGGATTCTTCACCGGTTGAGCCACCAGAAAAGCTATTTTCTCTATAGCATTTCTTAATTATGGGCATACAACTAGGTTTAAGTTATACTTACAGTTAAACAAATTTACAAATTAAATTAATGAACTACATTTACAAATGTATAAATTAAATGCAAAAAAACTACAATGTCAACAATATTGAAATATCCTTATTTTAATGAGAGATGATGTTGTTTGCTGAAAAAATCACCCTTCAGGACATGAATATGGTACTAATAATGGTTTTTATCTTGGAGGTGTAGGCCACTGCATAATTTGCAATGACTCAAACAAAACGTATTTCTTTTTCTGAACCACAGACAAACCTCCGTTAGTGAGGCATGCTGTCACTTTTCTTCACTAAAATTAACGACACTTGTTGCCTGTTCAGTCCAGGTCTGTTCTTTACTTATTAGTCCCAAAGAAAGTTGAACTAGTCTCATAAAACATAAACAGAAGTACTACTGAAAATATCTCTGGTGGTCCTCAGGTAAAAAGTGATCCTTGAATTTGTCAAACACCCTAGGCTTCAAGGAGGGATGGATTGGGAGTCTGGGATTAGCAGATGCAAACTATTATATGTAGAACAGATAAACAACAAGGTCCTACTGTATAGCACAGGGAACTACAGTCAATATCCTATGATAAACCCAATGGAAAAGAATATGAAAAAAATGTGTATATACGTATGCTGCTGCTGCTGCTAAGTCGCTTCAATTGTGTCCGACTCTGTGCGACCCCATAGACGGCAGCCCACCAGGCTCCGCCGTCCCTGGGATTCTCCAGGCAAGAACACTGGAGTGGGTTGCCATTTCCTTCTCCAATGCATGAAAATGGAAAGGGAAAGTGAAGTCGCTCAGTCGTGTCCAACTCTTAGTCATCCCACGGACTGCAGCCTACCAGGCTCCTCCGTCCATGGGATTTTCCAGGTAGGAGTACTGGAGTGGGGTGCCATTGCCTTCTCCGTATGTATGTATAACTGAATCATATCACTGTAGAGCAGAAATTAACGCACTGTAAATCAACTATACCTCAATAAAATAAATTTAAAAACAAAACCTCTAGAATGTATAACACAAAGAACAAACCCTAGTACAAAGTATGGACTTTAATTAATAATAATGCACTAATGTTGGCTCAACAAATGTGCTACACTAATGTAAGATATTAGTCATATGCAAACTGAAGGTGGAGGAGTCGGGGGTATAAGGTATGTCTATACTTTTCACTCAATTTCCCTGTAAACCTAAAACTGATCATAAACAGAAAGTTTACTAAGTAGAAAAAAATGGTCACTGTAGCATGTTTACATATTCATTCTCTTTCAGTTGTTGCCTAAATGAAAAGACAAAAATTTGCACATCTCATTTAGAATTCATAGCCCTCCAAAAATGTTTGCATGTTCCAGGCTCCTCACCATGGTTCAAGAAGTGCTAAAATCAGGGGTTCGGGAATGGAGTGGGGTATTCTGAAAAGCCGTTAGAACTCTTTCTTCAAAGTGTCCCAGAAAATGTCTTGAAGGTTGTCTTTCAAAGATGTTCTTCTGGGGATATTAGTTTTTGGAGAGAGGTTAGAACACATGATCTCTAATTCCAAGATTATATAATTTTAGTTTTTATGAAGATGTAACCCTCAATTAATTTGCTTTTAGTTCTATTTTTCACAGACTGCAGTGGCCCAATGCCAGAACAATAATGTGCTTGAACTTCTGGCTTTCTTTCTCCTAATTCCCACAAGCCTGTCCAAATAGCAACAATTTCATCTAGGCCAACCAATTGTCAATTTTTGGTCCTGGGAAAGAATAACTAATAAACCCCACTTCATTCCAGCAAACCCAGATCACATTCCTTTCTGATGGCTTATCGCATTCCACTCTGAGCTGAGTTCCATAGTTCTAGCTGCACTTGACATCTTTGGGCAATGCTCTTCCTAACTTTTCTCTTAGAGAAACCCTAGAAAACCTTTATATTAGTTATTCCCTATGGAAAATATTTCCTTCCAGAAATCTGAGGCTAGATTTATAGAGGACTCCTGTAATTCTAAACATAAACACGTTATTGAATTCACATGTGTACTTCTTTGTTTAGTTTTAGCAAACAGCAATGGCACATTAGAAGCTGGAACATCTTGGGCATTGAGAAAGTAAAAAAAACCTTCTGCAAAGTGTTCACTGGCTCTGAATATTGAATTTTTTCAACTGGGGTAGAATAGTTTTCCATTTGAAAGTAAGTAAGAGGGATCCTAGTCATAAGCATGGGTGTCCAAGGGAGGAGTAGACACCCACGATTTCTGGCTCCCGTCTCTCTCTCTCTCCTGTCGCATTACATCAGACTGCTCACACTTCTGATGTGACTTCCACCAAGGATGGCTGGCTGAGGCACGGCTTTTCAATGCCACCTACCGTCTGCCCCAAGAACTGCATTAGCATCTCAGACGTCCTGGTCCGGAATCCATGATGGATTCAACCCTCCCAATTGCAGGAAGAGATGTATTGGAATAAAAAGAAAGAATAAAATGGAAGAGGAAGTGAACAGTCAAAGATTCTGGGGAATAAGCCTGAAAAATGAGGCGGCAAGGAAAACCTGTCTCTATTTTGATATTTCCAAAAGGGAACCCTTATTTATAAAAGGTTACAATCAAACTCAAATAGGGGTGAGTGATGTTTCCAGTGTAGTAAGATCTAGTAATTACTCTCAAGTTGAATTAAAAGCAGTCATTTGATAACCTACCCATTGAAGGATGAAAAACATCCTTCTTTTAATATTGCTATCCCAGTGTGTTCCCTGTCTGAAAGCTATCACAAAGTATTTTTGAACACAGTAACAAGTTAAAAGAAAGACAAAACATGCCTCCCTAAAGTGTTGAGACTCTTCTTTTTTCACTTGAGTGGTAATTATTTTTTCTCATACTTTCACCAGTTTCAGGAAAGGGTGGGTTAGAGTCAGGGGCTTCCTGAAACTTTTCAGAACAAAAATTCTAATTCAGTGTGTTCAGAGGGGCCCCGTGAGAATCGTGTTTTGGAACATACCGACCCCATGTGGTATTATCTTTGCCAACTTTGCAGTTTCGTGTGAGATTTATTTTTAATCTTTAACAAAGCATGCCTGTGTTTATCTTAACTTACGAAAAAAGTGTAATCGTTTAAAACAAAACTTTTAAAAATAATTAAATATACAATGAATGCTGAAACATAAAAGTCAGACAGAATGTTACCTTAACAAGAAAGAGCTTCCTAAAGATCAAAGGATTGTTGTTTGTTTTATTTGCTTAAGTAACCAGTACTTTCACTTTAAGGGATTCAGTGGCTATTTGAAGGAGGCTAGGAGGTCTCCATTGCCCAACCCCCACCAAGATAAAGGCTTCCCACCCCGCACATTGAGAGCTGGGAACTTTACTTATTGACACTAAAAATATATTCTTCGTGTTTAGAATGGAATGCTGAGATTTGATTGAAGACAGTACATGAATCAAGTGAATGGCACTTGGGGGGCATGTCTTTGAATCTTATTTAGTGGTTTTGGGGAAAGACCATCTTTTGAGCTTGCCTTCTGTGTGCGTGTGGCCGTATGTCATCATTATAGCACTGAGGAGGTACTTTATGACCATCATGGAATGAGTGCTTCCGAGTGCAATGCACCTCTTATATTGTTGATTTTAATGCTAGCTTCAATAAAGGAGGGAAGAAATGGGCTTTAGAACATGTCTTTTTTTCCTCTAAGTACCTTCAGATTTGGGCTTTCCGTCAGTGATACTAGCTAAGTCATTTGTGGACTGACATGTGAGAACAGGATGAGATGGAAATACATTCTCAGTTCACTTGGTGGTGGCCTGTAAGAGGTGGGTTTGTGTAATGGTGGTTCCTCCTTCTATGAGGCCTCTGTCATCAGCCAAAGCAACCTTAGATGGTGCAATATCCAGTTGTTCCCAGTCTGCTATCAGGTGAGCACTATAAATGCTGCATAAATACCACTTAAAGAGAAATGATAGTTCATTTGTCTCCTGTGTCCCCTCCAAACAGTTTCAAAATCTTTGCTACTTTTTATGAAAACTTTCAACCAATACTTATTTTGCATGTGGCTAGATTGTGATTTCTGGGGTTTTTTAAAGGGCACTGTGGCTGAATTTTCTACCCAGGAAGTATAGCAAAATGCTGAGCTTGAGCTCTAGAACCTGACAAACTGATTTTGTCACTGACTTATGACAGTCAGTGCAGTGAAGGTTTCTAAGTCTTCATTTGCTCATTTGCAAAATGGCAATTATTAATAATGTTTAACTTGAAAGGTTTGAACACAGGTAGAGGTCTCAACACAGGGTCTGGCATTATGTGGGAACTGTTTTAAGGAAGGATATGTATCCAAGACCCTAAATCAATTACCAGAAGCCAAGTCAAAGGTTGAGGGAATCTCACACCATCTTTTTTTTTATTTTTGCTTTTTGGCCACGCCATTCAGTCAACCAGGGATCAAACCCACACCTGTTGCAGTGGAAGAAGAGTCTTAACCACTGGATCGCCAGGGAAGTTCCCCACACCACCCCTCTTTTCACCTTGGTTCCTTTCTGCTACCATCTCACAGAACGATCTGGAGGTTCTTCTCAGTAGGATGTTCCTCAGCAGGCAGTACACAGGCTCATGCTGTGAGGGTGGAAGGAAGAAGGTCCTGAAGCAAAGACAGTGACCCTGACAAATGCAGACAGGACAGAATATTCATGCTGAAGAGGGTTTTTTGGTTGTTGTTGGTTCAATCATTCTTCAGAACCCTACACAGGGCTGAATTTAATTGCAGTGTGCAACAACTATCCCAGGACTCCAGGAAATCTTACAGAAAACAAATCCTCTCACGGTTGGGAGAGCCATAATGCAAATATTCCAAACATCAGATACTCCCCAAATCATGGTTTAGGAATGCACTGAATCAGCAACTTACTTTGTTTTGCTTAGTTTACTTTAATGGGCAGCAGTATGGCAGAATGGTGAAGTGAGGAAGCGCGGTTGTTACAGTTTTAAAAATTATTTCATGGTATTGTTACCAACAATTGCTTGATTGTTGGTTGACACCTAATAGCTACAAACCCATCAGAACTGGAAAGGTAGATCATATGTATGAGAGATAATAAAAGCAAGTTTTAAAAGTACTGAAGACAGGGCAGGGGGCTAGTACTTTTAAAAGGGAAAAAATAAGACTCATTATTTGGGGTAGGCTAATTGTTATGTCAGGTTTCCAAGAGAGTTGTTTTGGTTTGCAGAAAGACTTGAGCTTGGATCCTATCAAATAAAGGCTTTTATTTAAGTTTCCAAATGACTGAATAAGTGATTTTCTAAATCCTTCATTTCATCCACAGTATGACAAACATGAATACTTGGACTGAGTCCACGGTGCTTTTCCTAATGTTGATCTCACAGCTCTTCAATTCTGGATTCAGAGAAGTTCTAGCCTAAGTGTGGCTGACTCAATGAAGTTAGATGGCTCTGTGGGCCCTGCCGTATCTCTGCTGGAATGTTTTTATAGTCACATCCTCAACTGCAAAATTACTGATGAGTAGACACTTGTAGCCCCAATCCCGTAACTCTACCACAAAAATAGAATTCAGACTCTTTCAATATAAACATTATCTAGAGAAAACTATATCTAGGTCTTCCCTGACAAGTTACATGATTCAGTGCTTTGTTTCTATAAACTAAAGTTAGAAACTCAAGAGTGACTCACTTTTCTTTTTTGCATGCATCTAAGTGAACAAGGAAGTCACACTGCTTCTGGTGTTGCTTTCTTTACAAGGAAAAAAAAAAAAACTTGCTCCTTCTCGAGCATCCTTTTTAGGTCAGCAATTTTGAAGTGCAGGACTTATTGGTGTCCAAGCGGAAAGGGCTGATGCTCTGATTTATCGCGACTCCCTCCGAGTGGAGTTCTTCCATGGCTGGAGAAAGGAAAACATTTGTTGTACTAATACTGAATGTGCTTCCTGTGTAAAATAACCTTTAACTCTGTGGAGATCCCCCATTTTAATAACTGGGATATAGTAGAAATAGAAGGAAATCCAAATGCCCCAGTAGCAGCCACTCTCCTCCCCGGTAGGTCAGGCTGCAACCCTCTGAGGGACAGAAATGGTTGCCTGGGAAGCATTCAAGGCTTCTCTTTCTCCTATTTTAAGGTATGACCATTTTGATTGTTTAAAAATGTGTGTGACATTCTGACCCTTTAAGGAGCCTGGGCTATATCAATCAGGGGGAATGAGGTGGGTAGACTGGGGAAGTCTGGCATTTACACATTTGTTGTGGGGATGGGAGGGACTCTTGTCAACTGGAGAACCAGCTCTCGAACCCACGCCAGACTGCAGCTTCTTGCATCTCCCTATCTTCATGATACAGATATGACTGAGTCTACTCAGTCTACCTCAGTTCTACTGTTCAGGGCGACTGCTCTGAGCACTGAAACGATTCTTCCTACATAGAACCTGAAATGGGATTCCCTACACTGAATGAGGTGAAAATGGGAATAATCAACTAAAGAAACAAGCTTTTCAAGCATATTTGAGTTTTTGCAGTGAAGTTGTTCTTTAGTTGCTAAGTTGTCTGACTCTTTGCAACCCCATGGACTATAGCTCACCAGGCTCCTCTGTCCATGGAAATTCCCAGGCAAGAATACCGGAGTGGATTGCTTCTAGATTTCCTTCTCCAGAGGATCTTCCCAGACCAGGGATCGAACCTGCATCTCCTGCACTTGCAGGCAGATTTTTTAACACTGAGCCACCAGGGACGCCCTTTGTAGTACAGTAGAGCCCAGCTCTTTAGGAGCTGTGAGAAAATGTCTATGTGATAGGGAAGAGAGGTTAAACACACACTTTCGGAGCTTCCCCAGATTATAGGCTCTGTGTGTCCTGTGCAGCACAAGATCACGTTCTGTCCCAGAAAGCTACACCTGAATAATGCAGTCAGCATTCTTAGAATGCATTTAGCAGTGGATGAATAGGAGCGCTTTCCACAGGTCAATCAATGGTGTCTCTGCTTCTGGCTGGCTTGCAGATTGCTCCTTCTTAAAATATGTCTTTTTAAAAGACAGCTGAGCTGGTTGGAAGACAGAAGAGTAAAGAGAATCAGCTGTTTTGATCTCTCTATCATTCTCTATCTCACTCTCTCCTTCCTCTTCTTTCCTGCTTACACTTGAAATTCCTTCAGGCCAGATCTTCTGATTAACCTTGATTTTCATTTCTTTTGCCTTCTCCTTCCTAAGAATGAATGATATATCTCAAACATAATGACTCAAGAAGCATGTATGTCTCATATGTCTTTGACTGCATTTCTGGTTCCTAAGAATTAACTTAGGAACCAGAGTTCAGTTCAGTTCAGTTGCTCAGTCATGTCTGACCCTTTGCAACCTTACGGTAGGCAGCATGCCAGGCTTCCCTTGTGGTACTTGTCCAGCTAAGTCTGACAAGCTATGGCGTAGTAGAAGAAACACTGTCTGGTACTTTTAGTAGGTATTTGATGTTAGTTTGTCTTTTTAAAAATTGATCTGTAGGTCGGCTACAGGTTTTTGATTAAAAATAAAATTCTTAAATCAAATTTATCAATATTTTCTAAGACAGACAGACTTCTTCACACACGTGATTCAATATGACCAGTAGTTGTTTGAAATGGTACCAAGCACTTACTCTGTTACAGTGCTTGTTGCACTTCACAGAGAAATAAAGGATCATGTTTCTATTAAGATTAATTTTGGATGCAACTGAGTACCTGACTAAAGAATAAACATTAAGCAAAAAGGCAATTATTTTCTTCCTATACATGGAGCCTGGTGGTGGTAGTGATTTAGTGACCAAGTTGTGTCTGACTCCTGCATCCCCATGGACTGTAGCCTGCCAGGCTCTTCTGTCCATGGGATTTCCCAGGCAAGAATACTGTAGTGGGTTGCCATTTCCTTCTCCAGGTATGAAGCCTAGAAGTAGGCAATTCAGTGCTCGGTGAGGTTATTAAGGACTTAGATTCTTTCTCTTCTACTTCTCCATTCTCATGTTTGTAATCTCATGATTTCAAGATGATTCTCACAGGACCACCTCTCTTAACTGTGTTCAAATGAGGTGGTGGCTGAGGAAGGAAGGACAGGTCAGGTAAATATGACTTTTTTTAGGAGTGCCGTCCCTGTTTGAGCAAACTCCAGGAGACCGTGAAGGACAGGGAATCCCAGCATGCTGCAGTCCATGAGGCTGCAAAGAGTTGGACATGACTTAGTGACTGAACAACGACAACAACTCCCGTTTTATCACAGAAATATGCCCAACAAATTCAAGACATGATAAATAAGAAAGCACATTCATACCAAGGTACTTTGTGGTCAAAGATAAAGAAAAAAAATCTTAAAAGCAGTCAGAGGGAGAAACAGATTATTCACAGAGGAAAAACAGACTTTGGGCACATTTAACAAGAGCAACATGGATTTCAGAAAGCACTGGAATAGTACCTTCAAAATGCAGAGAGAAAGTAACTGACATTTTCTATAACCAACAAACTATCTTTCAAGAATGATGGCGGAATAAAAACATTTTTCAACAGACTACAAAATGAGTGTTAACTATCACTCAGAGAAACTTCTACAGGATATACTTTAGGATGAAGAAAACTCATAGCAGAAAGAAGGTGAGAGATCTTCAACAGTGAAGAAAATGATGAATACATGGATAAATCTATAAAATCACTGTGTTAAATAACAATGACACCTTAATTATAGGGTTTGGAAATAATATAGAATCAAAATGCTAGTAGAAAAAAAATGGCATATAAGTAGGAAGCAGGTAATAGGAATAAGGCATTCTAAGGTCTGTACTTTGTTCAAGAGGGTAAAACACTAACTGAAGACATTAAATTACACATTTGATTAGTTACACACCTTAATAAATTACACATACACACTATGTACATTAAAATTCTAGGACATCCCACAAAATATTAAAAAAAGGTAGTAAGTGCTGAACTAATAAAAGGAAAAAACAGAGTTAAGAGAAAAAATTTAAAAATGAAGCTTAATCTAAGAAAAATTCAAGGAGATTTTAAAAAATATAGAAAAAGTAAGAGTTAACAGAATTCATAACATAAGATAGCAGAGATGGAATACAAGCTGAAAGACTTCTACAGTGTTCCTAAAGTAAGACGAAAGCTCCCAAAAGATGGTGAATGAGATTTACAGACGAAAAAGCTGAAAAAGAGAAGGCGAGGCACACGTGCAAACAAGTGCAACAATGTGCTACAGCCGCAGTCAAGCAAGTATGTGAATGTCATGGGGCACAAAGGATCCCTTCTGCCCGAAGCGGGGAGAATGGGGCGGTGGAGCAAGTCAGGCAAGACTTCACAGAGGAGGTGATGCTGACCTGAGATGGTGCAACAGAGCATGCCAGAAAGAGGGGAGAGCAAGAATAAAAGTGCAGGGGCATGAAAGCAATGACATTTTCAGAGAATTCCAAGTAATTTAATATGACTGAAGCAAAGGATTTAAGAATGAGGTTAGCAGTCAGATCACAGAAGGCCTGTTTGCCATTGGACAGAGTCTGGAATTAATCCTGGAGGCCAGGAATGAGAAGCAAGTGAAGTGCTTTGAGGAGGGAAGTCAGAGATTTGAATTTTAGGACACAAAACGTCTTTGACAGCAGCAGAGAAGATGGTCTGGAATAAGGCAAGGAGTTCTTGTGGCTCAGGCAATGGGTAATTATTTTTTAACCACGATACCCTATTTCTCATGAGATTTCACTGTGGTATTTGAGAAATAATACTTTCCTTTCTCACTGACATAAAGACGTCTTAAGTAGAATGATAAACAGGTCTTTTTTTTCCCCTCTAATGTGTAAACTTAGTTGTACACTCTAATAAATGGAGTGAGCCTGAATAGCCTTTGGCATCAATCCCAGAGACTAAAACAGTGAGAAAACAACAAAACATGGGACATAATATCTATCCATAAATCCAATTGTATGGTTAGGTCTATGGCGCATTTTAAGAGTTATGATTTCCCTGGCAAAGTACCAAAAAAACGTACCTTCAAAAATTACTCAGAACAGCCACTTGGCATCCAACCACACTGTCAGAATGAAAAATGTTGAGTAAAGAGCCTACGTGTAATTCCCCATTCTCGAAGAAGTAAAGGAAGGGTGTTTTCTAAGGCTTCAGAATGACATATTTTATTAAATAATAACATGGGTCATGAAAAAAGCCAAGAGGAAACTTCCCAGCTCACGTAGAAAATGGAGTCACTCTTATTTTCTTTAAAACGATAAACATATTCTGTCTTATAAGAGAATGTCTCAGAGCCAATGTGTTCACAGTGGTTAACTCTGTTCTCTATTCCCTTTTTCCCCCTTATATTGTTTTCTAATTTTCTACAATGAGCATGCATTGCTTCTAGAAGGAAAGAGTCAAATAAACCAGTCATACAATCAGAGTGACTTAGGCTGTCTTTTTCAGCTTTTAGATTCTAAATCAGCTTTTAGATTCCAAATAAGATTAATATAAACTGCTTCTGAGATAATCTTCTAGTGTGCTTTGAATATATGCAAATTTTCTCTCAAATTTTTGTCCTTAGGGAGTAAATTTTCCAATTTTCAAAAATATTAAAACATCCCCTCTCAGTTATTCATGACAGTGGAGGGGAACACTGACACTACTATCCAAAAACAGCATCTAAACAGAAAACATTAGGCATATGGGCATAATATATCAGGCTTTGTAAGGCACTGTACAATGTTTGTTGGCAGATATATCTTCTGAATTAAAATTTTTAGTTACTATTAAAATGATTCTATGCTCCTACATGTAGACTGGCAAATGAAAGGTAAAAGAAATGGGTCTAAAATTTAAAATTCTTTGCATATAACCTACCAGCTGTACGCTCCACAGGCAAATGAATAGACTCCCCATGCTGAAAATATAAACCGTTTCCTAAAAATACAGACCCAGGGTTTCGCAGATGGCTCAGAGGTAAAGAATCTGCCTGCAACACAGGAGACACGGGTTCGATTCCTGGCTCAGAAGATCCCCTGGAGGAGGGCATGGCAACCCACTCCAGTATTCTTGCCTGGCAAACCGCATGGACAGAGGAGGCTGCTGGGCTACAGTCCACGGGGTCGCCAAGAGTCAGACACGACTGAGTGACTGAGCACACATACACCCAAGGTAAAAATTCAAAAAGTATAGGGGAACTTCCTTGGTGGTCCAGTGGTTGGGACTTTGTGCCTCCGATGCAGGGGGCACAGGTTTGATCCTTGGTCAGGGAGCTAAGATCCCACGTGCCTCACAACACAGCCAGAACAAACAAACCACACGTACCTGAGACAGGGCTGTGAAAGCAAGGAAAATGCTTCTAGAGTTCTGCAGTTGTGGAAGTTTGCATTTCACCTGGACTCCAAAGAGTCCACTCTAGTATTATCAAAACCCAGCTTTTCATAAGCAGAGGACACTCTTTAAAAGTAGCTCTAACTGAAATCATAGCAAAATATTTCAGAAGAAATATGAAACACCCACCTTTGAGGGTTAAAGAGAAGGGTCTGTCAAGTAAACTTGATGTAACATACTCCTTCATCTCTTTAACACTTACAAAGGGACTTGCAAAGAAAGATGTGTAAATAGGATTTATCTTAAATTAAGCACACTGAACCTTTCCCAACACTGTCAGAATTCAGACAGTTTAAAGAGGAGATGGAGGTACTCTTTATAATCTGGAGGTTATTTTATGGTCCTCTGAAACATAGTAACTTTCTTCTTAGTTGAAATTTGTACCACCCTTGCCAATTGCAGGGGAGCAATTTCTGAAATTTATACTTAATACAACAGTTCTAAGTTTACCTTAGATGTTTACCAAGGGAAACATCTAATGTTTACCAAGGGAACATTTCATGCAAAGATGGGCACAATAAAAGACAGAAATGGTATGGACCTAACAGAAGCAGAAGATATTAAGAAGAGGTGGCAAGAATACACAGAACTATACAAAAAAGATCTTCACAACTCAGATAATCACGATGGTGTGATCACTCACCTACAGCCAGACATCCTGGAATGCAAAGTCAAGTGGGCCTTAGGAAGCATCACTATGTACAAAGCTAGTGAAGGTGATGGAATTCCAGTTGAGCTATTTCAAATCCTAAAAGATGATGCTATCAAAGTGCTGCACTCACTATGCCAGCAAATTTGGAAAAACTCAGCAGTGGCCACAGGACTGGAAAATGTCACTTTTCATTTCAATCTCTAAGAAAGGCAATGCCAAAGAATGCTCAAACTACCGCACAATTGCACTCATCTCAGACACTAGTAAAGTAATGCTCAAAATTCTCCAAGCCAGGCTTCAACAGTGTGTGAACCGTGAATTTCCAGATGTTCAAGCTGGATTTAGAAAAGGCAGAGGAAACAGAGATCAAATTGCCAACATCCATTGGATCATCGGAAGAGCAAGAGAGTTCCAGAAATACCTCTACTTCTGCTTTATTGACTATGCCAAAGCCTTTGACGGTATGGACTGCAACGACCTCTGGAAAATTCTTAAAGAGATGGGAATACCAGACCACCTGACCTGCCTCCTGAGAAATGTGTATGCAGGTCAGGAAGCAACAGTTAGAACTGGACATGGAACAACAGACTTGTTCCAAATTGGGAAAGGAGTACATCAAGGCTGTATACTGTCACTCTGCCTATTTAACTTATATGTAGAATACATCATGAGAAACGCTGAGCTGGATGAAGCAAAGCTGGAATCAAGATTGCCAGGAGAAGTATCAATAACCTCAGATATAGAGATGACACCACCCTTATGGCAGAAAGTGAAGAACTAAAGAGCCTCTTGATGAAAGTGAAAGAGAGTGAAAAAGCTGGCTTAAAACTCAACATTCAGAAAACTAAGATCATGGCATCTGGTCCCATCACTTCATGGCAAATAGGTGGGGAAACAATGGAAACAGTGACAGACTTTATTTTTGGGGGCTCCAAAATCTGCAGATGGTAACTGCAGCCATGAAATTAAAAGATGCTTGCTCCTTGGAAGGAAAGTTATGACCAACCTAGACAGCATATTAAAAAGTAGACACATTACTTTGCCAATAAAGGTCCATGTAGTCAAAGGTATGGTTTTGCCAGTAGTCATGTATGGATGTGAGAATTGGACAATAAAGAAAGCTGAGTGCTGAAGAATTGATGCTTTTGAACCGTGGTATTGGAGAAGACTTTTAAGAGTCCCTTGGATTGCAAGGAGATAAAACCAGTCCATCCTATTCATCGGAAGGACTGATGCTGAAGCTGAAACTCCAATCCTTTGGCCACGTGATGCAAAGAGCTGACTCATTTGAAAAGACCCTGATGCTGGGAAAGATTGAGGGCAGGAGAAGGGGACGACAGAGGATGAGATGGTTGGATGGCATCACCGACTCAATGGACATGAGTTTAAGTAAACTTCGGGAGTTGGTGATGGACAGGAAGGCCTGGCGTGCTGTGGTCCATGGGGTCCCAAAGAGTCGGACACGACTGAGCGACTGAACTGAAGTTTTACCTACCTTGAAGAGAATATGTTTTAGCTTTTTCCATGAATTGCTTTCCCTCCTTTCTCTCTCAGACAACGAAGAGCTCACTCTTCTACCTTAAATGCTGAGGGAAAACATCGCTACGCCAAGCCTTGCACCAGCCTCTCTCCAAATCCCCCCATTCTGATTTTAAAGCTCAAAAGAATCCACCTGGCTGAGAAGTGTCTAGAGAGGCTGGGAAGGAAAAAGGCTAAGCAGGTCCAGCCAGAATTTGCAGCTGGAGGCGATGAGAAGGCTGGGGACAACACACACATACACACACACACTCACACACACTGTGGCTCCTGATGTCAGCTGATGTCAGAATTGTAGAGACTGTGGTAGGATGGCAGTTTTTGTTGAGGACAGTCCTGAGGGAAGGGGCGTAATTGGAACCAGACAAGGATTTAGGGTCTTGGCTTATAGTGCTGAGCTTTCAGGTTGGGCTCCGGGCGCGGAAGGGTGCTTCTGGAAACTTCTCCAAACCTACTTCCGGCCTACTTCCCAACCCTATTAGTCAGTCTTATCTCTTAGGCACAAGTATCCATTTATGCATTCCTCCCCTCCACTTTTCATTTAATAAACATTAGTGGGTGCGTTCTACAATGCAGATACGATAATTTGTAAGACATGGCCCCTGATTGTAGGAGTCTGTGGGAAACAGTCTGGGTGCTAGAGATTATGGTCAAGTGTGTTTAGGCTGCGTAATGGCAGAAAGGAGAGAAACTGACATCTCTATACAGGTACTCCTCTGCTATTGTGGCCCTGAAAACATGCAACCAAACTTTCCTGGTCCGCTGCAACCAAGACTTCCTGGTACCTTTTACTCTGCTCCAAGTTATCTGCACATCTTAGCGCTGGCTGAAACCTAGCTTTCTCACAAATGATGCCACTGTCCTCAAAAGCTGATCCAGTGGTGTCTGCTCTTTCTTCCACTTGCCACAAGAGAACCCAAGAATACTGGAGTGGGTAGCCTCTCTCTTCTCCGGCGGATCTTCCCGACCCAGAAATTGAACCGGGGTCTCCTGCATTGCAGGCGAATTTTTTAAAGCTGAGCTACCAGGGAAGCCCCAATAAAAGCCCTCAATTATACTTAACTTAGCTGTCACCCTGGCCACCGCCAAGAGCTCCTCTACTGCTGTAGCGCAGGACCCACATCAGCCGGTTCATTTCTCTATTTCTAGCCTCGGCCCAGGGTTCTAAACAGGACGCCGTCGATACGTGATTTAAATTAGAAAAGAAGCAAAAGAAACTGGGAAAACCTTTGGGTTCAAGGCTTGCTGCAGGCTAATCACTCATCCCACCTGGGCCTTGCTTATCCTTATGGAAAAAAATGTCATATTTACCTCAGAGATTTTGTACTGACGGGGCGACGCACCTGGCAAAGCACACTGCCCCTCCCCCGGCGGTCGGGGTTGCTGACGAGGAGAGCAGAGGCCCGAGCCCCCCCTCCCCAACCTCCGCCAGCCCACATCCCTCACAGCGCCCTTGGCCCCAGGTCCCTCGGGACCTCAAGCGTGGGAGCCCCGGCCCTGCGCGGCTCCCTCCCGGCGCCCCGCGCCCTCCTTCCTTCCTTCGCCCGGACGGACGCACTTCCGGCGGATGTTGGGCGGGGGGGCAAGCCCGGAAACGGAAGTGAGCGGCGGGGCCAGTTGACCGTCAAGGGGAGAGCGTCTGTACACCGAGCAAGTCGAAGATGGTGAGTGAGACCTCCCCCCCCCACCCCGGGCGACCCGAGTGGCCGGCGGGCTCGGGTCGGTGGCCGCAGGAGCAGTCCGCCGCCTTCCTGCCGTCCCCCCGGCAGCGGCGGGAGGAGGAGGAAGCCCGCCTCTCCCGCCATGATCTGTTGAGTCACGGGATTCAGGGGTACTCGTGGCCGTCCGGGCTGGGCTCCGGCGCTGGTACCGGGAGCCGCACCTCGGCTTCTTCCTCTCTCACCTCCTCTTCTCTCTACCCACTCACCAGGTCCCCCAGCCGACCCCGACCTCGGTCCCTTCCTGGAGTCGGCGCCGAGCTGGCAGGGGCAAACCCGAAAGTTGCGGCGGTCTTGGGGTGGGGGCACCGCCCGTTAGCCCTCCTCCGAGGGGTGAACCCTTGGGAGTCGCGTCCCCCAAACTCCTCACCCGCCCCCGACCCTCGGAACCGCCTGGATAACAAACCCACAACTATGGGTCGGCTTTCCTTCACTCTGCTTTTACTTTGCCAACATTTTGGGGAGTTTGTAGCATGTCAGGCGTTGGAGGGGGTAAAATTATATACTTGTTACTCCCCCTGTGTTAGCGTTGTTAGTGGAGTCCTCCTCCTCCCCCGCCCCTTCTCTTTTTTCCTCTTCTTAAAAAATTTTGATATTTGGGAGAGATTTCCTTAATCGTCCGTCATTGCCCGTGACTCTTAATACGAGTCCAAATCTAGAAAGCTTCTGTTGGTGAATGGGCTTGCCTTGTAGCTCAGTCGGTGAAGAATCTGCCTGCAGTGCAGGAGACCCAGGTTCGATCCCTGGAGAAGGGAATGGCAACCCACTCCAGTATCCTTGCCTAGAAAATCTCATGGACACAGGGTCCTGGTGGGCTGCAGTCCATGGGATCTCAAAGAGTTGGGCATGACTGAGTGACTAACACTTACTTACTTCTGTTGGCAAATACTGCTGAACATAGAAAAGAGGTTTTATAAACACTCAGAGGGACTTCCCTGGTGGTCCAGTGGCTAAGACTCTTGGTGTTACCCATGTAGGGGGCGGGGGTTTTTCCATCCCTGGTCAGGGAACTAGATCCCATATGCTGCAACTAAGAGTTTGCATGGTGCAACTAAAGATCCCACATGCTGCAACTAAGAGCTGGCACAGCTAAATAAAAATTTTAAAGACACTCTGAAATAACTAGTGTTAACTTTTCATAGATTTGCTCCCCTCCGCTACTTTGTTAGAAACATTATGTACTGATCCCGATATTTTACAGAAGGGAATTGGCAAAGTGATAATGGGTAGAACCCAGAGATCACAATCCCCCTTTCTTTGTGCCTGGAAGAGACTTTTCTTGTGTCACTTTACAATAAAGCAGTCTGGGAGGAGGAGAACTGTGCATGTAGGAAATAACGTTTGGGAAGGTACAGTCATGCAACTCTGGTCCTGTAGGAGTTCAGATACCTGGAAGGATGAGTAGGCAGGGCCAGAAAGGTTCTGTGCCTTCGTCACAGGCACCTGTTAGGTTAGTGACAGACACTAGATTCCAGCTTCTTTTCCTAATTGACCGTGACTTCTGTTCTGGGGAGTTGAAACCTGTTGTGCAGGTTCTTGAGTTCCAGGCTTTGGGCCTTGGACATTGTTTTTCAGACAAGGCATTGACCAACCAGTGAAAGATTTTTTTTTTTGGTTTGTTTTTTGGTTTTCTCCCAGCTTTGTTGGAGGAGATTGCATGTCAAGCAGACTTTGCTGTGTAGAACTGGAAAATGGAAGCATCTACGGGCAGCAAGACCCAGTAGAGTGCTCTTCAAGTTATCCAGGTGTGAGAGCCTGGACGCAATTAGTAGATTGGAGAAACCCTGGACAAACTACAGTACCTGACCCTAGTGAAATGCACGAATTGAAGTAAAACAGCAATTTGAAAAGTTAAATTTCCCAGAGTAGTTTCTCCTAGAAGCTGTTGCTGCTGCTGCCAAGTCGCTTCAGTCGTGTCCAACTCTGTGCGACCCCATAGACGGCAGCCCACCAGGCTCCCCCATCCCAACAGGCTCCGCCATCCCTGGGATTCTCCAGGCAAGAACACTGGAGTGGGTTGCCATTTCCTTCTCCAATGCATGAAAGGGAAAAGTGAAAGTGAAGTCCCTCAGTCGTGTCCGACTCTTAGCGACCCCATGGCTGCAGCCCACCAGGCTCCTCCATCCATGGGATTTTCCAGGCAAGAGTACTAGAGTGGGGTGCCATTGCCTTCTCCTCCTAGAAGAGTATAGACTAAATACCAAACTGCTTGTAGCTTTTTGACATTTTTCTTCAGGATTGCAAGGATGTTGTATTCAGCACTAGGTGGTTTAAACTCAGCATCTTGTGTTTGTTACATTTTTATTATGCATGTTTATTCTCTCTTCATTAGACTAAGCCCTAGACGCCAGATATGTATCTTCAGAATCTAGTAGAGTGAGTACCTACCACATAGTAGATATAAATATTTGGTGATTAAATTACAGTGTAAATGAGTAGGGTGACAATACACAAGTACCACATATACTGTGAATCTTAGCGTTTTGTTTCTTTTTATTTAGGCCAGTCTGGTTAAGTGCACTTATTTTTCACAGGTAGCACCCTCTTAAGGGAACCAAACGCTTTCTGAGATTCAGTTTTTTCTTTAGCTTCTGTGCCCACTCTCTTCTAGCTCTTCTGTCCATTCTTAATTCCATTTTCCTTGTTCTTTGTCTTAAGGAATGGTACTCTTCAGGATTCTGTCCTCAACTTTTTTCATTCTGTGCTTATCATTCCAACGTAAAGAAAGGATCTTCCCAATGAAAGTAAATCTGATCATGATCTGGTGCTCAATTTCAGAACAAAATCTTAATTTCTTTGCATATTTAAGCCTTTTCATTTTTCTTTTCACCAGCCTTTCTTTCTGCCCTACTCAGACATATAGTTAGCTGATCATCTCAAACTACTAGTGGCTTGTTCATTTATATTTTTATACCTTTACCCATGTTCTTGTTTTCCTGGAATGCCTTTCAGTCTGAGTGCACTCAGCTCAGGAATCCTTCCTGCCCCAAATTCCAGATTATTCACTGAACCTTGTGCATCCCTCTACGTGATACTGAGGCTCATAGTAATGGCCTAGACTGTAGTCTCTTGGAGGACAGAGACCTTATCTTTTCTCTGATGCTTAAACAGTATTTTTACATAGAGGTTCAGTGTGAGTTGTTAAGATTTTTTTTATACATAATAGTGTTTTTTATTTGTGTTGTAGAATGCCAGAGGACTTGGATCTCAGCTAAAGGACAGTATTCCAGTTACTGAGCTGTCAGCAAGTGGACCTTTTGAAAGTCATGATCTTCTTCGAAAAGGGTATGTAGGGGAGTTGTGACTTTGTTATAATATGTGAATTATTTTTCACAATATTTCTTTAAATCTTTTGACAAGCCATAAATATGTATTTAATTTATAAGATAGCAAGTAGTATACTTTAGACTAGAGGGAGGGAGGAGAGGAAGCATGAATGTTTCTATAGTGGAAGAAGCATTTTACCAGAGTACCAGGTTCCCAAGAAAGTGTGTCCTCCTAGGAGAGATTAGCTGGCAGCACGATTTGGTGGGATTCCTCTTTTTGCTCCTGATAACTTGGAGAGCCCTTTGTTCTTCGTCTTATTAACTAAGGTAAATTGGGAGTAGTTCACTTTTCTTTGGGAGATACTAGAACATAGCAGTAAAGAACATGGGCTCTGGGTTTTGGTCATGACTCTGCTATTTACTAGATGTGTGTCCATGGGCAGATTACTTAACTGTTCTGTCTCATTGCCCTCACCTGTGAAATAAGGCTAGTAATAGCATCTGTCTTTATTTTGAAGAATAAATGAGCTAATCCCTGGAAAATACTTAGACCAATATGTGACATTAGTAAGCAGTAAGTATTAGCTGCTCTTGTTTTTCATTTCTAGTTATAGCACAGTTGTACCCCTTCCCTTTATGTTTTCCTTTATGTTTTTATATGTTTAGGCCTCATTTTCTGGTACTGGTCTTTTTTTCTTGGCAGATGGTTTTTTCTGTTTAGTCAAATATCCTCCCTACTGGGTACATAACTGTGTTTTGAATTTTATATTTACTTAGAAGGTATTTAGTCATAGAATGTCATTCTAATATTGGTCCCTGGAAGCAGACATAATGCCTCGTTGTCTTTCCATTTTGTAGTGAAAGATGCAGTATATTGCCTTTGGAATTGGAGATATAATTTGGTTTATAGTATAATCAAATTCATAAGCTAGCCAGTAACCGAGTCCTGGTGATTTGGTTTTGGGTTTTGGTCCGTTCCCCCCACTCCCACTGCACATACACGAAATGCTCCTTTTTCTTCTCAGATTGTAAGATTACCATGAGCAGGACCATTTTCAAATTCCACTTAAGGGTAATGCTTTGTACAAAGACAATATTCGATAAATACTGATGTTGCAGGATTTCTAAGGTTTCTTTCAGCTCTTAAATCCTGGTTGGAGAATAAGATGGTGATGTTTATATAGAGAGAGTGATAGGGACCCGTGGCCCAGTTCTAGCTATGTATCACCTAATATAGTACTTCGCATATAGTAGGTAGTTGGTAAATCTCAAACATGTTTTTCAGTGTGTGTTTATCAAAAATATATTAACTATTGAATATACATTAGATATGAACAGGAGAAATGTAGGTACTTTATGTAATAAAAGAATCACATCATCAGAATAATAGTAGTACACACACTATGAAGTTTCTTCCAGATACAGAGCATCACTTAGCACCACTTTTTGGAGGGTTCTCCCCAGTTTATTGAGTTCTTGACCTCCAGGATCTATAATAGATATATTTACAACAATATATAGAATACTTGATTTTTTTCCCTCTTAGTGTAGTTCTGTGAATTATATATGTATTAATGCCCACAGTCACCACCACAGTCAGCATACAGAATAGTTTGTTCATCGGCCTCAAGCTCCCTGTGCCATCTCATTGTATGACAGCACTGATAGGTAAGTGTGAGCCCTAGGCATTGCATGGTCTATAATCTCCCCTTTAAATGTTCATTTTCAGTTTCTCTTGTGTGAAAAATGAACTTCTGCCCAGTCATCCTCTTGAATTATCAGAAAAAAATGTAAGTATGTTACCTGTGTTTTTATTTTTACCCTCTGGTAGAAAAATGATGTTAGTAATACATGATTAAGACAATTCTGGTGTTGAGCATTTGACTATAAAGAACATGAAGCCTTGTTTTCAATATCCTATGGAATAGGCTTTGGTTCACTAAAGCTCCTTTTCTACACCTTTTTCTTTGTCTTTTTTATGGACATTTTTAGAGGTTGGTCCACCTGTCCATTCCTCTCATAATATTTCCTCACTTGGTGATCTTTTTTTTTTCTTTTATATTTTTCCCCTACCATTTTTGCTATTGATATCCAAGCCCGACCCTCCAGCCTTGGATCTTTTTTTCAGGCCCTTCATATCCAAGTTACTGCTAGGCACAGGACGTACACAGATGGGTATGACATCATCCCCATCCTTTAGGGGCTGAAAATTTAATGGGAAGATAAGCAGTGGATTGGGACTACCTGAAGCATTGTAGAGGACCACAGATGAAGCAGCCAACCTATGGGAGGCTTTCTAGAAGAGGGGACATTTGAAATGTTTTAGACTTATATTAGTCAGTTAAATAGGTGGAGAAAGGTCACTCCCAAAGATAGGATATGTATAGATGTCCTGAAGACCACCTAAAGGGTTCTGTGTATGTGTGTGTCACACGGATGTCAGTGCTCGTTGTTTTGAAAGCAGAATGTCACATTTAAAATTACGTGTTGTCTTTGTAGTTCCAGCTCAACCAAGATAAGATGAACTTCTCCACACTGAGAAACATCCAGGGTCTTTTTGCACCACTAAAACTGCAGATGGAATTCAGGGCAGTGCAGCAGGTGGGTTTCCAGGTGTCAGTTTGCATGCATCCCATCTGTGTGCTGAATTGATTGGGAGGAGTCTTCTATCTGGTAAAAACTGTACAAACCTCACCTTCTCTTCTTCCCTGCAGCCTCTCCTACTTTCCCCCTGTTAGGATATGATCTCCATTCCTACTTCATAGAGAAAAGCAGCTTTGAAATGGGAAACCCCTTCGATTAGAGGCTCAGTGTCTGGATAGTTACAGGCATCCACTTTTATATTTCTCTCCTTCTGGGGAGTTACTTTGAATTTGTGCTGCCTCTAGGAATATCCAAGTGGAGGTGTCTAGTGGGCAGGTTGTATATCACTGAATACACATGTTGCTCAGGAAGAAAATGTCCTTCCAGGTGTTTAAGAACTGTCCCGCATCTGTGCTCTAGATTCTGTCATATCACACTGCATTGATTCCAGTGACTGCTGGATAGCTAACAAAGAACAGAAAAATGAAAAATTTGGTTTGGCTGCATTAAGGTTTGTTGAGTATGTGCCAGTGACTGCCATGCTTTATAGCACACTGTGCTGCAGGTGTGAGGGAAAGGTGCTGCTGTCCCGTGCCACAGGTGTTGAACCAGGGTGAGACAGATCAGGTAACTAGGCAAGGCCGTAGGGTTGGTCAGTACTGAAAGCAGAGCTTGAACCTCTGATTCTATAGCCCATGCTTTCTGCACTGTACTTAGGTACTGGTCTGCAGTATAAGTGAAGGTCATCCAGTCATGTCCAACACTTTGTGACCCCCATGGACTATACAGACCATGGAGTTCTCCAGGCCAGAGTATTGGAGTGGGTAGCCTTTCCCTTCTCCAGGGGATCTTCCCAACCCAGGGATCGAACCCAGGTCTCCTGCATTGCAGGCGGATTCTTTACCAGCTGAGCCACAAGGGAACCCCAGTCTGCAATATATGTATTTAGTAATTGGAAAATGCAGATAGCACTAGTTCAGAATGGCATTGTAGTTTTTAAAAGCCCACAGATGACTTTGATCTTCATCTCTAGTTATCACTACTGTTTTAAAGGGTCATGACTTGTATTTGTCCTGTGAGCATTACAGAACAACATACAAAATGAATAATCAGTTTATTAAGTGAAGTAATGCTCTCAGTGCATTTCTTCAGAATTTCTTCAGGAATTTGATTGTCCCATGTGTTTTAGAAACAAAGCATGATGTTAGACTTGAGAATTTTGTGTTTCATCACATTGTATGCTTTGGTTTTCCTGGACAGATGCAAAGGTCCCAAATAATGTGTGGACCTGATGGGATTATTAAGTATTAGTAAAAGCTTTCAATTTCAGTATCTATATTTTGAATAAGGTTATGAAGAATTAAAAATTTTCCTCCCCCCCCCCCCAGTTAAATTGGTATTTTATTTAGTTTGTGAATTTTACAAATAATGAAGACACTGAAATGTGATCATGTGTGTTTTTTCCTCTCTACTATTTCTAAGTTTGCTCTTTTATACTTTTCCTAAAGGTTCAGCGTCTTCCATTTCTTCCAAGCTCAAACCTTTCACTGGATATTTTGAGGGGTAACGATGAGACTATTGGATTTGAAGATATTCTTAATGGTAAGTGTCATTCCACACCTTTTTCTGGAGCCCCAGTAATGTACAAGGCAACAGCAGCAAACGAAACCTACTATGTCTTTGTCATCATATAGCTTATAGTTGATTAAATTCACTTGTGTTTATTTACTGAAATAAGATAAAATTTAATGGTAATAACTGTTCTTTAACTGGTTTTAAAAGTGAAAGATGTCTGTGGAGTTCTGAGATTATAGTCATTTCAGTCAACCATTGACAGTCATTGATTTCATGTCTGGAGGATAAAGTCTGATGTGTGAATCCAGTATGATATTCTTAGGGCAGCTTAAACAAGGATTGTTGTTGCAGTATTCAGAACATTTGTGGGATATAACTAGCTTTAAAAACATCTAGAAAAAAATGAAAGGTTTCTTCAAAAATACCCTCCTTGTCCTCCTAGATGTGTTTCTGTAGATGGCGAATACTAAAGAAAAAAACTTTTATAAGTTTCTCTGGATGATTGTATTATGTTTGAGGTCAATGACTTTTAATTAAGAACATGTAGCATCCTGTTTTTTTCTGGTTCTGAGGAAAGAGAGCAAGTACAGTTCTGTCCAGTATCACCTGTGCTCAATGTGCCCCAGCAGTTCAGGAGAAACAGAAAAATGAAGCAGGATTAAATTATACTAGTTTTGCTTGGCTGCCGATGTTTGGTAAGGAAGTGCTGTGGACACAGCAGAAGTCTCATGTGCCTCTTCTGTGAGGGCACTTTTTGAGTGCAGGAAACCTTGGATTCCTAAGCTTTTACATTTAGTCCTCATTTAAAACAAGTAAGGTGAACAGCTAGGCCTTGCCTTAGCTGTTCCTTCTGCTTAGAATACTTTCCCCCCACTTCTCAAGTCCCAGCTTAAATGCCACCCCTTCACAGAGGCCTTCCTTGACTGCGCAGTCTAACATGATCCCAGTCACCCTGTCACCTCACTTTAATTCTTTGCATATCACTCTACTGGTATTTTCTTGCTTCTTATTTGTTTTCCCAACTTAAATACAGGCCCCAGGAGAGCTGGGGACTTTGTCTTGTTCACTCCAGGGCCTCCTAAGGTGCCTGGTTCATGCTGAGTGAGAAAAGCTCTGGCTCACCACTGTCTCCTCATCACCTTTGATACAGAAGGAATTTTAAAGTCTACAGTGAGGGAGTACTGTGTTAATCTAAGTGCAATATGAAGACTATTAAACTGGGATGAAAATCCGTACATTTTTTTAAAGTGTTGGAGGTGATGAAGGTTTTGCTTGCTTGCTCATCAGAGAAGTACTTGGCCAACAAAAATCTGCACGCTATATTATAAGGAAGGGAAGAGATGTGAGACTTTTTCCTAATGCTGAATGTGGCCTTCTGTTTACTCCCTTCCTGTCACTTGAAGATGAGGAAACTGAAACTGACCAAGGTGACTATTCCTGCCTGGGAGGACCCTCCACGGGCTGGGGCCTTGCTCACCAGCACAAGGTGTGCTGTCTTCTAGGGCAAGTGTTTTAGCAAATCAAAGGCTTAGACAAGCAGAGTTTCAAGGAAAGTTGGCATTATATAAATGAGGATATTCTTTGTTTAAAAACTGAGAACATTACAGCTGAGACTCAGGTCCTCCATGATTTATTACCCCCAACCCATCTTCCTCCTTCCTTCCCTGTTTGGCTGCTGCTTTTAGTTAGTGGATGTCCTTCCAGATTTTGCATATAAAATCAGAAGACATTTGTCATTGCTTAGTATTTATCTTTTAACACAGTTGGTTTAGTACTGTGTGTATCTTATAGGAGGTATGCTGCATCAGCACCTGTGTTGAGGGGTGCATATTTCTCTCTCTCTCATTAACATGAAGCACTGCTGCAGCAGACACCTTTGTTCTTTGTACTCCATTGTAAACATACTTTTGGGTTTTGGATGCCCTTTGTATACATAGTCCTCTACTCTGTTAATAATTGTAGCAAACTCTTGTACAACTAAAATTTATTAATAATTATAACAGTATCAGCTGTGGCTGAGGCTACTAGGTTGTGTGACAAGTGGCCAGAGTCAGGACTCCTGAACTGATAATGACACAGTCATCTCCAGTCTCAGGAGGTCCAGTGAGGAAATATCCAAATCGATTTGTTATTCTTGATAATCATTATTTTAATGATTATTTATTTTAACAAACTGTTTTATAGTTTAATTCATTGGGTATCTATTCTGTTTCTTGTTCTGTGTGGAGGAGTAGAGGGCAAAAAAGAAAACGCTTTATTTGTTTGTAGGAAGCTTACTGTTGGTATTCATTTTTTCTTAGGTGCATTATCACAGTTAAAGTAAGACTTTTTGTCTGACTCATCAATACAGACAAGAGAGAAGATTCCTAAGGTTTTTTTACTCTAGGATTCTGGTTTGTGTATATATGTGTTTGCAACAGAGCACAGAATGATAGAGATGAAATTGTAAATTACATTAAGGATTGCTTAATCTCTTAGCGATTGTTCCTAGACTCAACTTGGAAGCCACTGGAAAATTTAAGAACTTTGGAACATGAGAACTTTTTCAATCTATATTTTCTTTTAAAATCAACTGAATTGAGGTATAGTCGACATACAATGGAATGCATCCATTTTACAGTGTCCAGTGTGTTAATTTTAGTAAATGTGTGCAGCTGTGGAACTGTCGCCTCAATCAAGATGTAAAATGTTTTCATCATCCCCCAAAAGTTTCCTTGGTCCTTTTGCTCCTCCACCCTTGGCCCCAGGCAGCCAGCAGTATATTTTCTGTCACTTTATATTTGTTTCGCCTAATTTAAATTTTCATCTGAGTAGAATCAGAGAATTTATCTCTTTTTGAGACCCTTTAACATGTTTATTTTTGTTTCTTTTCAGACCCATCACAAAGTGAACTAATGGGAGAACCACATTTGATGGTTGAATATAAACTTGGCTTACTGTAATGCCGTGTGCTGTTCATGGAAGTAGAGGGGCTGCGTCTTGTTTATAGTTGTCTGTTTCCTATAATTTGATGTGCACAACATTAAAAGTACTAACACATGAGAATTGTTGCCTAAATATCTGTGATCATTTGAAATTATTTGGGTCATTGCTTTACGTGATAATTGAAAGCACTCAAGGGAGTTGGTTTTAAAACTTCTTATTTATATGAAAGCAACAGCTTTCTAGGTCTTTAAAAAAATGTTACTAATATAAAATTGTGCATAGGTTCCAAATCAGCCTATTTTCTAGTTATTCCATAAATTTAATTTTGAGTAGTTCTGAACCTGCAACCTTTATAGTAGCATCTTTCAGAATAAACATCTATAATTGATTTCAGTGGCAATATTTCAAAGTAAGGACAGAACAAGACTATTAGATTTTACCTTGTTTCAGTATAGTCCATTAATACTCAAAAGAGTAATACTTGCTTTGTTGATGCTACATTAGAATTATAGGTATATTCTTTGATTCTTTCAGGTTTTTGATTTTGGTCTTATCTTTAAACTGAAAACTTAAACAACCAGGAGATGTCAGTTTTAAACTATAGTACTGCATAGATTTATGTATCACAAGATGCTTAAATTTAAAACCATAACATTCATGTACATACACATGCTATCTATCCATGAACAAATTCCATGATAGTTTGTTTAAAAATAAATCTTCCCTATGGTGGTTTGTTCTTAATAAGGTATTTTTTATGAACCTAGTTTACAGAAATTAAAGATTATCTGTTTCTCAGGAACATTTTTATTGTGTGAGTCACTGATTTATGACTGAAGGCAGTGTTTCCCTCCGCTCTGGGAGGTGGGGGCAGGTCATTGAACAACATCTATGGAAGGTTTGGGTTGTTACCACTTTGGGGATGGGTTTCGAGCTGGCATCTGGTGCTTGGAGGCCAGGGATACTACTGAATATTGTAAAGTAAAAACTGCTCCTGACTGTCGAGATCAAGTGTAAAACTGTTTGCCAGCACAGTCTTTGCCACCCCACTTTACACTTAAATTATGAGAAAATATAGAAATAATGAAGGTTCACTTGTTTCTAAATGTGTTGTCTTTCAGCTAATTGTTAACAAAAGTTGGAGATTTCTGTGCCTTAGTTGAAGAATCTTAGATACCTTTCCTGACCAGTAGAGGGTACTATGAAATTAATGAACACAGTCTAAATGGTAAAGCTGATGCTTTAAACACAGAAATGGACATGATTAGTGCCTATTTTCTGAAGGTCTTTTGCTTCCTCCCCTCTGCCCCCCACCGCTTCCTCTTTAACCTTCTTTGTGTTTATGCCAATGATCCTTATCCCTGGGTGTGTGTAAAATCACCCAGAAATTTTAGGGGAAAAATGTTCGTATCAGTCTGAATCTCAATCCCAGTAGGACAAGTCTGGAGTGGATCCCAGGAAGTCTGCTTACTTTTGAAAAGCTCTCTGATTTATATGCTTGCTTTCCTTTTTTGCTTGTTTTTGCCTTTATATTAATGACATTTGTCAGCACTAGTTAATTCTTCGGGTGTACCCCAGTGCTGAAATAATTGCTACTATTTCTTAGTCTCTGCAGTCCATAGTATTTACCTGGAGTTGGGATAATTTGGGTTCCTTCATAAAGTAAACTGCAGGTTCCTCCGAGTTAACTTTGCTTAGGTGTCAGGCTCTTCAGTTAGGCATTTTTTTTTTTTTTTCAGATGCTGTGATTTTTCTTAAGGAATCAGTTTAGTATTTGAGGAGTCTAATAATAGAGTTACTTCACAGGCTGCTGCCTGATTAAAATTAATTTTATTAACACAAATGATAAAATTCACAATAAAAGATAGACTAGAATGTAGTTCTGTGTTACATTTTTTTTAAATATCTGTGAATAAAGGAACTTGTGGGTTTTACTGTCTCAAAGTATTGGGTGGGTTGGCAAACAGTTGAGCACTGGCACATTGCAGGGTGGCTCTTCAGTGAACACGCCTCTTCACACCTATCTTTGTACAAAATACATATGACAGGCTAATCACTATAATCAGTGTTTCTTTCTACACTGGGTATAATACCTTTTTCACAAGTAGACGTAAATGTAACCAGTGCTTTCATGCATTTTGTTACTCCTTGGAATATAGACATTGCAAGAATAGAAAATAGCCTGAACAAGTAGATTACTTTCAAAACAGACAGTATAGTGTATAATCTAACACTGGAATCTGCAATTGGGTGAATCTAAGTTTAACAAAGCTTTGGGCATCAGAGGACAGACACTGAAACCATACTCACAGAAAACTAGTCAATCTAATCACACTAGGACCACAGCCTTGTCTAACTAAATGAAACTAAGCCATGCCCGCGGGGCAACCCAAGATGGGCGGGTCATGGTGGAGAGATCTGACAGAATATGTCCACTGGAGAAGGGAATGACAAACCACTTCAGTATTCTTGCCTTGAGAACCCCATGAACAGTATAAAAAGGCAAAATGATAGGATACTGAAAGAGGAACTCCCCAGGTCAGTTGGTGCCCGATATGCTACTGAAGATCAGTGGAGAAATAACTCCAGAAAGAATGAAGGGATGGAGCCAAAGCAAAAACAATACCCAGCTGTGGATGTAACTGGTGATAGAAGCAAGGTCTGATGCTGTAAAGAGCAATATTGCATAGAACCTGGAATGTCAGGTCCATGAGTCAAGGCAGATTGGAAGTGGTCAAACAGGAGATGGCAAGAGTGAATGTCGACATTCTAGGAATCAGCGAACTAAAATGGACTGGGATGGGTGAATTTAACTCAGATGACCATTATATCTACTACTGCGGGCAGGAATCCCTCAGAAGAAATGGAGTGGCCATCATGGTCAACAAAAGAGTCTGAAATGCAGTACTTGGATGCAATCTCAAAAATGACAGAATGATCTCTGTTTGTTTCCAAGGCAAACCATTCAATATCACAGTAATCCAAAGTCTATGCCCCAACCAGTAATGCTGAAGAAGCTGAAGTTGAATGGTTCTATGAAGACCTACAAGACCTTTTAGAACTAACACCCCAAAAAGATGTCCTTTTCATTATAGGGGACTGGAATGCAAAAGTAGGAAGTCAAGAAACACCTGGAGTAACAGGCAAATTTGGCCTTGGAATACGGAATGAAGCAGGGCAAAGACTAAGAAGAGTTTTGCCAAGAAAATGCACTGGTCATAGCAAACACCCTCTTCCAACAACACAAGAGAAGACTCTACACATGGACATCACCAGATGGTCAACACCGACGTCAGATTGATTATATTCTTTGCAGCCAAAGATGGAGAAGCTCTATACAGTCAGCAAAACAAGACCAGGAGCTGACTGTGGCTTAGATCATGAATTCCTTATTACCAAATTTAGACTGAAATTGAAGAAAGTAGGGAAAACCACTAGACGATTCAGGTATGACCTAAATCAAATCCCTTATGATTATACAGTGGAAGTGAGAAATAGATTTAAGGGCCTAGATCTGATAGAGTGCCTGATGAACTATGGAATGAGGTTCGTGACATTGTACAGGAGACAGGGATCAAGACCATCCCCATGGAAAAGAATGCAAAAAAGCAAAATGGCTGTCTGGGGAGGCCTTACATATAGCTGTGAAAAGAAGAGAAGCGAAAAGCAAAGGAGAAAAGGAAAGATAAGCATCTGAATGCAGAGTTCCAAAGAAGAGCAAGAAGAGATAAGAAAGCCTTCCTCAGCGATCAATGCAAAGAAATAGAGGAAAACAACAGAATGGGAAAGACTAGAGATCTCTTCAAGAAAATTAGAGATACCAAGGGAACATTTCATGCAAAGATGGCTCAATAAAGGACAGAAATGGTATGGACCTAACAGAAGCAGAAGATATTAAGAAGAGATGGCAAGAATACCCAGAAGAACTGTACAAAAAAGATCTTCACGACCCAGATAATCACGATGGTGTGATCACTGACCTAGAGCCAGACATCCTGGAATGTGAAGTCAAGTGGGCCTTAGAAAGCATCACTACGAACAAAGCTAGTGGAGGTGATGGGAATTCCCAGTGGAGCTATTTCAAATCCTGAAAGATGATGCTGTGAAAGTGCTGCACTCAATATGCCAGCAAATTTGGAAAACTCAGCAGTGGCCACAGGACTGGAAAAGGTCAGTTTCATTCCAATCCCAAAGAAAGGCAATGCCAAAGAATGCTCAAACTACCGCACAATTGCACTCATCTCACACGCTAGTAAAGTAATGCTCAAGATTCTCCAAGCCAGGCTTCAGCAATACGTGAACCGTGAACTTCCTGATGTTCAAGCTGGTTTTAGAAAGGCAGAGGAACCAGAGATCAAATTGCAAACATCCGCTAGATCATGGAAAAAGCACGAGAGTTCCAGAAATACCTCTACTTCTGCTTTATTGACTATGCCAAAGCTTTGACTGTGTGGATCACAATAAACTGTGGAAAATTCTGAAAGGGGATGGGAATACCAGACCACCTGACCTGCCTCTTGAGAAATCTGTATGCAGGTCAGGAAGCAACAGTTAGAACTGGACATGGAACAACAGACTGGTTCCAAATAGGAAAAGGAGTACGTCAAGGCTATATATTGTCACCCTGCTTATTTAACTTCTATGCAGAGTACATCATGAGAAACGCTGGACTGGAAGAAACACAAGCTGGAATCAAGATTGCCAGGAGAAGTATCAGTAACCTCAGATATGCAGATGACACCACCCTTATGGCAGAAAGTGAAGAGAACTAAAAAGCCTCTTTATGAAAGTGAAAGAGGAGAGTGAAAAAGTTGGCTTAAAGCTCAACATTCAGAAAAGGAAGATCATGGCATCTGGTCTCATCACTTCATGGAAATAGATGGGGAAACAGTGGAAACAGTGTCAGACTTTATTTTTTTGGGCTCCAAAATCACTGCAGATGGTGATTGCAGCCATGAAATTAAAAGACGCTTACTCCTTGGAAGGAAAGTTATGACCAACCTAGATAGCATATTCAAAAGCAGAGACATTACTTTGCCAACAAAGGTCCATCTAGTCAAGGCTATGGTTTTTCCAGTGGTCATGTGATGGATGTGAGAGTTGGACTGTGAAGAAGGCTGAGCGCCAAAGAATTGATGCTTTTAAACTGTGGTGTTGGAGAAGACTCTTGAGAGTCCCTTGGACTGCAAGGAGATCCAACCAGTCCATCTGAAGGAGATCAGTCCTGGGATTTCTTTGGAAGGAATGATGCTGAAGCTGAAACCCCAGTACTTCGGCCACCTCATGCGAAGAATTGACTCATTGGAAAAGACTCTGATGCTGGGAGGGATTGGGAGCAGGAGGAGAAGGGGATGACAGAGGATGAGATGGCTGGATGGCATCAACGACTCGATGGACATGAGTCTGAGTGAACTCCGGGAGTTGGTGATGGACAGGGAGGCCTGGTGTGCTGCGATTCATGGGGTCGCAAAGAGTCAGACATGACTGAGCGACTGAACTAAACTGAACTGAATAAAGCAAAACCAAAACTGTGATACTTCATTGAACTTATTTAGCTCATGATTTCAAAATGAAATTCAGGTTCCTTCATGTACCATAAATCCTTAATTAAGAACCTGTACTTTGGTTTGGGAGGTGACCAAGATGCAGAGTACAGAGACCCTGAATGTACCCATGGACATGCCAGAATTACAGCTCTTTACAGAGCAAGTATCTGTGAAAACAACCTGAAGAATAACAGAAAAGATTTCCCACAAGTAAAAACATGAGGCATGAGTCAGGTAGGAGGGACAGAGATACAGTACAGTCAGGACCCACACCCAGAGGTTGGTGAGGAAACGAGGAACATCCACAATTACAGAGATCCTCCCCAAGGAGTGAGGAGTTTGCACCCATTGGACTTTCCAGCATGAGGCACCTATACCAGGAAAAACAAGCCCATAGAACATCTGGCATTGAAAACCAGTGGGGCTTAGGTTCAGAAGAGCCAGAGAGCTATAGGAAACAGACTTTTCTCTTAAAAGGGTATATATAACCCAGTGTAGATGTCAATTTGAAAGGACTTGGTCAGGCCCCACTTGCTGATCTTGGATCCAGGGAGGCAGGAGGCAGCTAGGACTCCCCCTGGGCAGGAGATGCTGGCACTTTGGAGAACTTGCTCCATAATGATAACAGCAGCATTGGCAGGCACCATTTGGAATTCTCACAGCCCTGTTAGTACCAGGGGCCTGGCCTACCTACCAGTGGGCCAGCAGAAACCCTGCACCCACCTGGGTCAAACATTCAACCACGTGGGAGGCCTACCCTGCCTTTCAGCAGGTACAAGGCACAGCCTCAAAACCAAGTGGTCCAGGGGCCAGCCCCACCTGCCAGCACACCTACAGGAGTCAGTCTTGCCACAAGAGAAGGGCACACACAGCCCACATAGGGACAACCTGGAGCACAGAGCTCTGTGGCCAGGGAGCATGCTGGGCCCAGAGGACATCGGCAACATAGGGTCACCTCCAAGATTAGGAAAGGAGCTGACTTATGCAACAGAAATGAACACAAAATTGGGCAAAATGAGACAGAGGAATGTGTTCCAAGTGAAGGAATGAGACATAACTTTAGAAAAAGAACTAAATGAAGTGGACATACACAATCTCCCTGATACAGAGTTCAAGGTAATGACCGTAAAGATACAGACTAGGGAAAAGAACTGATAAGCATAGTGAGATTTTCAGCGAAGCGTTAGAAAATATAAAGAACCAAATAGAGCTGAAGAAAACAGTAACAAAAAATACTCTAGAGGAAATCAACAGTAGATTAGATGATACAAAGGAATAGATCAGAGATCTGGAAGGCAGAGCAGTGGAAATACCAAAAACTGAACAGAAACGAGTTTTTAAAAATTGATGACAGTTTAACGAGACCTCTGAGGCAATATCAAACATGCTAACATTTGCATTACAGTGGCACCAGGAGAAAAGAGAGAGAACTTATTTGAAGAAAAAAAAGATAAAAACTTTCCTTACCTGGGAAAGAAACAGACATCCAGGTCTAAGAAGCACAGAGTCAGTTGTAATAAACAAGATGAACCCCAAGAGGTTCACAGCATGACACATTATAACTGAAGTGGCCCCCCCCCAAAAAAAAAAGAAACAAGAGAAAAGAAACTAATTACATGCAAGGAAACTTCCATAAGACTTTCAGCTGACTTTGTAGCAGAAACTTTGCAAGCCAGAAAGGAGAATATATTCAAAGTGAAGAAAGGAAAAAACTTATAACCAAGAATATTCTACCTGACAAGGTTATCATTCTACTATACAATCCAGTGAGCTTCCCAGGTGGGCTCAGCAGTAAAGAATCTGCCTGCCAATGCAGGAGATGTGTATTCGATCCTTGGGTCAGGATATCCCCTGGATAAGGAAATGGCAACCCACTCCAGTATTCTTGCCTGGAAAATCCCATGGACAGAGGGAGCCTGGTGAACAGGTGAACATGGGGTCACAAAGAGTCAGATATGACTTAGCAACTAAACAACAACAACAAATACAATCCAGCAACCTACTTCTGGGTATTTTTCTGAAGAAAACAAAAATTTGAAAAGATATGTGAACTCCTATGTTCATTGCAGCATTATTTAGAGTAGCCAAGAGGTGGGAACAACTGAAATGTCCATCAATAGAGGAATGCACAAAGATAATGGAATGCTATGCTACTCAGCCACATAAAGAAGGGAATCTTGCCATTTGTGACAATGTGGGTTGACCCAGAAGGTATTATGGTAAGTGAAGCCAGAGAAAGACATAAGGTTTCAGTTATTGTGGAATATAAAAAATGAACAAACACAACAAAGCAGAAACAGGCTCATAGGTACAGAGAGCAAACTGGTGGTCACCAAAGGGGAGGAGTTTGGAGGGTTGGGTAAGAGAGGTGAAGGGGATTAAGAGGTAGAAACCTCTAGTTATAAAAATAAATAAACCACAGTGATGTAATATACAGCATAAGGAATATGTCAATAACACTGTAAAAATTTGTATAGATGGACAGATTGGTACTAAGACTTACCATGATAATCATTTCGTAACGTATGGAAATAAATTATTATGTAGTACACCTGAAAATCGGAGAAGGCAATGGCACCCCACTCCAGTACTCTTGCCTGCCAAATCCCATGGACGGAGGAGCCTGGTAGGCTGCAGTCCATGGGGTCGCACAGAGTCGGACACGACTGAGCGACTTCACTTTCACTTTTTCACTTTCATGCATTGGAGAAGGAAATGGCAACCCACCTCCAGTGTTCTTGCCTGGAGAATCCCAGGGACGGGGGAGCCTGGTGGGCTGCCGTCTATGGGGTCGCACAGAGTTGGACACGACTGAAGTGACTTAGCAGCCAGCAGCAGCAGCAGCAGCACACCTGAAAATAACATAATGTAGTAGTCAACAATATTTCAATTTTTAAAAAACCTATACTTTTAGTTTGTTGTAGTATATGCCCTTAAATATTATTAAAATATTAGAACTTACTGTTAGGTTTGTTAACAGAATTTCAGGAGGGTTTTTTTTTTTTTTCATAATGAAAATCAAATTTTGAAAAGTTAGTTTGCTTCCAGATCTTGAATTTATTTCTGGAGCCAGTGGACGTGCTTCGTCTGCTGTACTTTGTCCTTTGGTTCTTTTTGGTTTCTTGACCTGGTGGAGACAAGAAAAAGCTATATTGTTCATCTCTGTGACAAAACAAAAGTCATATAGAGGGTATGGCTTCGGATCAGTGCGGGACCAGAAGGAATTCTGTTTTCACTTTGGCTGGGCTATTTACTTTTGGAGAGATGGATTGATTTTAAGTCAAGACTTCAACCACTGTTTTTTTGTGTGTTTTCTGTGTTGTATATAAATCTTGCAAAACAGAAACCATATTATTTTTTTCTCCAACTTTTAATTTTGAAACTTAAAGAGAAATAGAATGAATAGAGGGGAATTCCCTAGTGGTCAAGTGATTAGCACTTGGGGTTTTCTCTGCTGCAGTCCCAGATTGAATCCCTCGTGGAGGAACTAAGAACTCGAAAGCCTCATGTTGTGGCCAAAAGAACAAAAGAAAAAAATAGCACACCCAGCATAACCTTCATGAAATTCACCAGTTGTCAGCATACTGCCTTTATTTCTTCATAAATAGATTCAGGATAAATGTTTTTGGCAAGAAGGCTGCAATGGTGATGTATGTACTTATGTGTCATACCAGGAGCCGTATGAGGTCAGGTTGTCCCACTTATTGGTGTTACTAACTGCGATTGATTGGTTGACAAGTGGTGGCCGCCAGAGATCTCCATTGTAATAGTATAGTTTTCCGTTTGGAATTAATAATAGGTGAAGTAATAATTTGAGACCCATGTTTGTCCTGTTCCTCAAGAATCTTTTCACCCAGAGGTTTTAGCATCCATGAAAAATCTTTGTCTCAATCATTTATAACATGGTCACTGGGAACAGGAAAGGACAGAAAAATTGTGATCTTATTATTCCTTCTGCATTTATTGGTTGACAAATTTGGAAGGCCAGGTTTCCTACCCCACCCCCATCCCAATTTCTCCTCTTCTTTAAGGTATCCTTATGTACTAATGGATTCTTAATGTTTTATAATCCATTTCTGTCATTCTTTTTCTTACAGCCCTAAATCAAATCATTTTAATTAATACATAGACTTTCCATTTGAACAGAAAATTACACTGGTGTTAAAAGTGCTCTATTTAATTTTTAACATTACTAATGAATGTTACTTCACAAAATATTGAATATACTTGAGACACATTAGTGATCATAATCATAGTTATTATAGAAGTTATGACCAAAAGATCCCTGTTAGCCACAGGGAAACATGCTACCCTTAATCCCACCTGTGTCTCGCCTGATCCCGATCACACGAGGAAGTCACAAGATCAGAACAAGAAGCAGAGCCAGAGCCTTCCTCCCCTTGGCACTGCGGCTTAAAAGAGTCACTACAGGGACTTCCCTGATGGTCCAGTGTAAGAATCTGCCTTGCAATGCAGGGGATGCAGGTTCAATCCCTGGCTGGGGAACTAAGGTCCCATATGCTGCTGGTTAACTGAGCTCATGCGCCACAACCAGAAATCCCACAGGAGCCAGTGAAGATCCCAAGAGCCACAACTAAGTGAGACCTGGTGCAGCCAAACAAACACTTTTTTTTTTTTTTTTTTTTAAAGTAGGCATTATATTAAAAAGCAGAGACATTGCTTTGCTGACAAAGATCTGTCTAGTCAAAGCTATGGTTTTTCCAGTGGTCACGTATGGATGTGAGAGTTGGACTATAAAGAAAGCTGAGCACCGAAGAATTGGTGCTTTTGAACTGTGGTGTTGGAGAAGACTCTTGAGAGTCCCTTGGACTGCAAGAAGATCAAACCAGTCCATCCTAAAGGAAATCAGTCCTGAATATTCATTGGAAGGACTGATGCTGAAGCTGAAGCTCCAATACTTTGGCCACCTGATGCAAAGAACTGACTCCTTGTAAAAGCCCCTGATGCGGGGCAATATTGAAGGTGGGAGGAGAAGGGGACGACAGAAGATGAGATGGTTGGATGGCATCACCGATTCACTGGACATGAATTTGAGCAAGCTCTGGGAGTTGGTGATGGACAGGGAAGCCTGGCATGCTCCAGTCCATGGAGTTGCAAAGAGTTGGATACGACTGAGCGACTGAACTGAAGCATTATGAAAATTTAATAGAAGACACAGGAAACTAATAACAACCAAGAAGCTTTGCACCATTCTTATTTTTACATTTTTTAATTATGGAAAATTTCAAACACCTGAAAGTAGATGGAAAAATACAACATAATCTCATGTTTCCCTCATCTAACTTCCAGAATTTATCCTTGGCCAATTTTATTTCATCTGTATTTTTTACCCACTTTCCCCTCAAGATTATTTTGAAAGAAATTCCAGATATAATTTATAGGTCTAAATATTTCAGTTTATAAAGCTAAACATAACCACAATACTATCATTATCATTCTTACATTAATAATAATTCCTTACAGTTAAATATCAGTCAGTATTCAGATTTTTGAAGGTCCAAAAAGTTGTCATAATTTTCTTTAAGCTGTTTTGTTTGAATCAGATCCAAGTAACTTACACACATGTGATTGGCTCTTGTGTCAACTGTTGCATGATTTATGGTTCCATCTCCTGTTTTTCTTGCTGTTTCTTGAAGAAGCCAAGTTGTTTGTTCTCTGGTTTCCCACAGTCTAGTTTTCACTGTTTGCATCTTTGTGGTGTAGATGAACACATCCTTCTCAACCCTGTATTTCCTGTAAATTGCTAGTTGAGTCTGTGAACTTGGTCAGATTCAGATTCTGCTTCCTCATTTTGGGGAAGATCCCCTTATCAGTGCTATGTTCTTCCATAAAAAGACATTAATGCCTGGACTTCCCTAGTGGTCCATTGTTGAAGACTCCTCCCTCCCATAGCAAGGGGCCTGGGTTTGAACCCTGGTCAGGGAACTAAATCTTGCATGCTGCAACTAAGAGCCCACATGCCACAGCTAAGACCTGGCACAGCCAAAAACTGATGTTCATACCTAACAGGCTCTCATTCTGTGATGTTTGTGGCCATTGATACAATGCATAGATCCACTTATTTGTGAGTATCTGCAAAATGGTAATTCTAAATCTGTCATTCATTTTTTTTTCAATCAGGATACTTCCTTTGAAGGAAACTTACTGTGACCTTCCATTTGGTTACCCAAGGACAGAGTTGATACAGGAAAGACGGGGAAAATGTGCTTTCTTCTTAATTTTATTTTTGTCCATTTTCAAAATAACAAGTTTTTGTTTCTGTAATACCCTGTCCAGAAACCAATTCATTTTTGTTGTTGTTGCCGGTATCACAATGAAGGTGCATATTCTTTAATCAGTGTTTGATTTGCTTTGGTTTGCTGGTTTGAACACAGAGCACATTACCATTTTAGGGACTAAGCCTGGCTTTCAAAGCCTCTCTCTTCCGTCAATAAAATGAAAACTGAACACCTCCAGGGTTTGGGTTCAAGGGAAAGGTAGGCAAAGTCAGCACCCAAATGCCATTTCTCTCAATTTCCCCGCACTGTGTAGGACTTGTCTGTCTTATTCTGTGTGTCTGGCATCCACTGTCACTTCCTGAGAGACTTTGAACTCTCTGTGTTGTGTTGTCTGGGGGAGGTGGTGCCTGTTGTCTCTTTAAAATGCTAGGAGGGTCCACCTTTCTGCTCCTGGTGCCTCCTGGAGGCAGGCATGTGATCCCGGTCAGCTGATCAAACCTCAGTCCTGGACTTGGACTCCAGAGCGGGCCAGGAGGAGGACAGTGAGGCCACTCATCACTGGTGGAGGCCGTGCCCTTCGCGCTTCGTGCTGCATAATGGTAGCTGTGTTGCTGTGACTTTATCTCTGGAGCTCCCCGGTTCTTGGTTGTTTTCTGAACCTGAGCCTCGTTTAGGCTTTTTATTGGAGCTGTGAGCTCCTACTATCATTTCAGTAGATCCCTGTGTGCTTAAATAAACAGTGCAAGTTGGCAAGTTGTTGCCTGCAGTTGAGATCTCTGGATGATTCAGTAATTGACGTTAGACAGTTGGTTTTATAGGAGACACGTCTCCAGAGAACTGTGGGATTGGGGATGAATTATCTGACTGAGTGGGATTAGGCAGAGAGTCCAAGTAGGAAATCCAGCTGTCCCTGGCAGGCAGTTGTGAAATAGCTACCCAGCCCGGTCACGTGAATTCACGTTGCACAATTTACAGCGAGGTTCTGGGCAACCAGAATATGAACTAGTCAGGATGGTGGGGTGGCTGCTCCTGCCTGCAGGGGAAAGTTTAAAGCAAGTAAACAACACCTTCAAGTCTCCAAACTAACCTACTGAACCTAAAGTACATCATTTCTTATAGGTAGTGTGTGTGTGTGTGTGTGTGTGTATCCGCGTGCTCGCGCAGTCAGTCATGTCTGACTCGTCCAACTCTTTGTGACCTCCCCGACCATGGACTGTAGCCCACCAAGCTCCTCTGTCCATGGGATTCTCCAGGCAAGAATGCTGGAGTGGGTTGCCATTTCCTTTTATAGGGGATCTTCCCGACCCAGGGATTGAACAGGGTCTCCTGCATTGCAGGCTGATTCTTTACTGTCTGAGCCACCATGAACATTATTGAGGTATAATTTACTTCGCAGGGTTATTAAAAGGATAAAATAAGTTGATATAGAAAGCACTTTGTAAACTGTAAAGTACTGTTTGTTTTTTTGGTTTGGGAAGAGCACTGAACAGGAAGTAAAACAAAAGTCAATCAATCAATCTGAGAATAGCCCAAAGACCTTAGCTAAACCTAAAAGGAATAGTCTTGGAAATAAGAATTTCTAGTATTTTAAAATATGAGTGTTATTCGCTGGTCAAGCAATCACTGATTATCCTACAGGGAAAAACTGTAAGCAGTGCTATAAACAAGACTCTATCTGCTTTGAAGAGCTTACAAAGGAGTTAATCATCTAGGTGTACTTCAGGACATTTGTGTTATTACAGATGGAAACTTAGAAAATGGGAGATATTGAAGGACCCATAAAAGTACCATAAACCAATTTAAAATGCATATGGGTTAGCGCATTTTTCAATTTCTTTGCAAGGCTGGCTTCATGACTATGGCATATCATTGGTTAATCTCATACTGCATTAAATATATAGCTTAAAATGATTTTTTACAAGTGAAAACAAAATTCTGTGGTCACTGAATTCAACTTTTATTGAGGATATAATGAGGAATCAAACTGTCCCTGTCCTCAAGCGGCTCATTTGCAAGTACGGGAACAAATTTTACAAGACAAGGGAAGACGCTGGGAGGGCAGTGGCCACAGAGAACCTGGGGAGCCCTGCAGGGACTAGGGGGACGGTGGTGGTGGGGGGAGTAGAAATGTTTGGAAGCCACATGGAGAAAGCGGAAGCTTTGCCTTGGCTGAGGCTTGAAAGTTTCAATGCAGGGAGGGAGGGAGGAAGGCCCAGTGGAACATTTCGTGCAGACAGGAGGCAGGAAAGGATGTGGTGTTTTCAGTGACCACGGAGGTCCCGGGATAGGAATGTAAGGCAGTAGGAAATGGATTACTTTTCACAGAAATAAGGAATGAATATTGGCTCTATAAGCACTAATTTACATCACGATTCGCTGTCTACTCGGTGTTTACATTTCTTTAGGAACTATTTGTATTCTTTTTTTTCCAGTGTTATGGAAATATAATTGATGAAACATATAAGGAAAAATGTAAACATATTCATTAAAGTGCTTCTCTCTTAAGGATTTTGCAGCTACTGAAAGGTTTGACTACCACTAACACCTTAACACCACTAACACCACTAACACCTTGATGAAACAAAGCATTACCCGAGTAGAGGAGAATTATAAAGGCTTGAAACGTCTATAGTTTTCCGATCAGTGACTGACTCATCATAATTTTCAACAGTTATGCCTTCAAAATCTTTGAAAGAGATCAGAAATCCATTGTGCAGATGAAGAAACTGAAGCAAACAGGATTCTTCTTGGTCTCAATGTGAGAGACCAGAGTACATCAGGGAGATTATTGCTTTTGATTGTATCAAGTTTCTCAGACCGGTAAGTTTCAGTTTGTTTTGTAAATCCCAAAGTGGAAGGTGTTTTGAGATTTCTTCTTCTGTCTACTGGAAATATGTCACTTGATCTTCATAAAGTGCTCAGAGTGCTTGGTACTGTAAGAAGTTAGAGGAGGGACTCTTTCTCTGAGAGTTTAGAAGAAAGGACCGGCAGCATTGATTATTCATGAAGTCCTGATCACGGAGCTAGTTTAGATCCTTCAGAAGTCAGAGCGTATGATATGTGCATTCGGATTTTTTTTTTAATCACAATTAATCATCTGTCCGAAGTGTCTTCGCTGGATTCTTCTTGTATAAGAAGGACATAGCTTCCCGCATTCCTGCTGACGTACTTGGTAACACTGCCAAAGCAAATGAGACATTTAAAAACCTGTGATTAAGGCACTACATAAATAATCCGTGTTCTATCTTTTCTTTTGTTACATGATTTTTTTAATAAATTATGCAAAGAAGGAGGGTACTGGTTATTTTGAATCTAGCAGACTTTTATGCATAGATTTCTGAAAATATTAATTAAAAAAACTACATGAGTTCTACCTCTTCCAGATTCCTAAGATGTCCCTCTCCCACTGTCTACTCTGCGTAGTCCCCACAAAATATTATAAGCTATTAGTGAAGTTCATGTTTCATGCCTATAACTGAAACTTGGACAGAAGACATCTAGACATAATTAAAATAGCAGGTAATTTTAATTTTAAAAATATTGAACAGATTTAAAAAATAAAACTCAGACGACCATCTGCATTTACATTAGAAGCATTATTAAAAGGATAACAACCTTTTATCTCTCTGTACTAATTTTTCCAGTTATAAAAGTAATATGTGTCCACAACAGAATATTTCTAAATATAATGAAGAATAAAATTTAAATGAGCCATTATTCTGCTTCCCATGTAATACAGTTCTTATGAAAGTCATTTTTCACCATATGGATGCCCCATCATTTATTTAACCAATTCCTATCACCAGCCATTTTGGTCATTAAAATATTTTGCCATAATGAACTTTTTATATATAAATTTTTGACATTGCTGATCATTTCCTTAGGGTAAGATTCTAAGTGGAATCACTGGTTCAAATGCCATGAACTTTTTGGGGGAAACTTTTGATACGTGTTCATGAATTGCTTTCCAAAAATGATAATGCGGGATAACACTACTTCCAGCAAAGAACAAGGCTGCTGGTCTCATCAAGTGCTCACTGGCTCAGCATGGAGTTTTAGTATTGCCAATTCAACAGGTGAATAACCTCCTTCTAAAAAAGTATCTGGTAAGAATAGCTTTTCATCACAGTTACAGAGGACTGGTAAATTCTACTGTTGTCCAGCCTCTACAGGTCTAAGTACCAGCGTTCCACTGAGACAGACGTGCTGAGGTCCTACTCGGAACAAGGCGCCTGCCTGCCCTTGAAGGAGTTAAGAGCCTGTGCGGACAGGCTCTGCTCTCCCTCCCTCACGGCCACAGCCCACGGCGCTCGGGGGCGGGGGGCGAAGATCCCAGGCCCTGTGCCCCAGCTTACACCCCCCTTTCCTGTTCTCAGCTGCATGAGACGGGCAGGCCCAGCAGAGGCTGGTTGAAGGGCTCTTGGCTCAAGTCTTGGGCCCCACAGAACATGTCAAGTATACTTGCTCATGCTTTTTCACAACCACTTACCTAGATGGCTTACACTTTTTGTTCATTGAAAGGCAGAGGAGGAAACATTATTTCTCACGAGTCTGTGCCTCTGGTCATTTTATTCTATGTACTGTTCATAAATAGAATTCTGTACTTGGCATTTATTTGGATATTTACACTTAAAAAGGAAATCATTTAATAAGCCAACTCTCAGGAAAGGAAAGAGAATTCCTAATATCCAGTGCATTCTATCTGCTCTTATCATTTACCCAAGAATCTGTATTAAAGTATATTTTCTCAGAGCAATCTTTGACCTTCAGGGGATAATATACTATAGGAAATCATAGTTTGAATACATATATGTATATGTGAATATATATATTCTTAGAATATATATATGAATATATATATTGAATATACATATTGATATATATTCTTAAACACTAAATTCCTCAGTTGTTCATTTAAAGATAAGGGGTAGCTTCTCAGAGTCTCCGTCTAATCCAGTCTTTCTTCCTCCTAGTCCTGGAAGGCCATGCCACTATCTCTTTCTTCCTAAGTCTCCAACATTATTGACAGATGTCATAATGTCTAAAAGTTCTTGAGAAAAATACATGCTGAGGCAAAACTTCAACAGATCTGTGTTATTGTATCGGTGGAGTCAGGGAATTCGTTCAATCCATCTAGCCTTTGATAAAAGGATAAAAAAAAGTAATGACCTACCAGAGACTGATGGCTGGAATTAGTAATAAAACAGCGGAGAGCAGAAAGACAAAGCCTTTGCACCAAGCAACGGTGGCTGAATAAATTCCGTTGAAAGTAGAAACCGCAGTGATCCCGCCAAGTGTTTCTAAGAAGGCAAGACAAGCAAACATGGTCCCTGTTTGGGGTTGGGGTGTGGAGGGAAAGAGAAACGGCTGTTACAAAAAAACAAGCAAAACTAACACAGAAAACTGCAAACACAGGGGCACTGCCTGGTGACGGAGGCAGTCACCCATTTTGTGGGTGAAGAAACTGAGGTCAAGAGTTCTCCTTGGACCTGACGAGAGAGGAGCTGGAATCAGTACTTCAGGATCCACGGGGCAAAGCTAAGAAGCACCGGCCGCTTAGGCGTGTGCAATCAGCTGTGTGTCTGCCCTGACCACAGCCTCAGACACAGAACCACCTGCCCCTGAGGTTCCAATCTCCCCCCCTGCCACTCTTGGTCCCTGGGCTAATCTGTGACACAGCTGCGGGGCAGGATGGCTCCCTGTGGCCAACATCCAGGTCAGGTCAGATCTGGCAAGAGTGACAGGCAAGGCAGAGAGATATAATCTTATCATATGTGCCTGCATGCTAAGTCGCTTCAGTCGTGTCCGACTCTTTGTGACCCCATGGACCGTAGCCCTCCAGCCTCCTCTGTCCATGGGATTCTCCACACAAGAATACTGGAGTGGGTTGCCATGCCCTCCTCCAGGGGATCTTCCCAACCCAGGGATCTTACGTCTCCTGCATTGGCAACCTGGTTCTTTACCACTAGCGTCACCTGGGAAGCCCTTGGGAATCTTATCACATGTTCTGGAATTTGAATTTGATCCCTTCCTCTAGAGTAACAAAAATATCAGTTACATCAGTTTCCTGTTTGACTCTTCCAGTAACTACATCACTGCCCTGTGCTCTAGTGAAGGTTATGCCATAGGCTGTTATTAAGTGATTCTCTAAAACATACTTTTCTGTCTTAACCTGCTTACAACTGTCTCCCCTCGGAGGGGACTCTGCTGTCCTTCCTGCTTGCTACACCCCAGGCATGGGAAAGGGCAGGTCTCGGAGCATGCTCAAGAAGCCTGAAAATGGCTTCGGGGTCAGCTCAAGCTCAGAGAAATGGTCCTTATTCCACAAGTTTTGAGTCCTGTCTGGAATCCAAGACCATGTTGACTGAAGAGTTAAACTGAAGAGTCAAACCTCCAAAAGACAGTTGAGCATCTTGACGCACTTTTCTTCCTCTTGGTCAAATTTCACATCACTAAGAACTGTTCTCAGCCCTTGGCTTCGGTGGTGTAAGTTCCTACAGTTTCTGCAGATTCTTCTTTCTTTTTTAAGCTGCTGTGTTTGTTCCCTACTTTGCCGAGTTTCCTTTTCCATGATAAGCTGTAATGCATTTTCCTTATAGACAGTGCTATTTATGTAAATAATTGTGCTTAATTGGACTGATAAGGAAGGAAAAAACAAGCTTGAGGACCACCTTTCACAGCTGGATTATAGTTTATGTGTCTAGCCTCTTATTTTCCCCATGGTCTTGCTTTTTTAAACTGTGTATTGATTTTTGTCTATTTATATCTTCACTCTATTATACACATTCTGGTGTGTGTGTGTGAAGTTGCTTCAGTAATGTCCCACTCTTTGCAGCCCTGTGGACTGTAGCCCGTCGGGCCCCTCTCCATGGGATTTTCCAGGCAAGAGTACTAGAGTGGGTTGCCATTTCTTTCCTTCTCCAACATATTCTCATATATTGCTTCAGAGTCTTCATTGAACAACAGGACATATGTTCATAAAACAAAGCTCTCTCTGCAGAATGCCAAGTTATCAGAGATGTGTCTTCTTTGACCCCAGTGAAAGTTCTGCCCATGTCAAGTGCAATTTGCTTTGCTCAGTGCTGTGTCCCCAGGGTCTAGCCGTGCTGGCACATGGTAGACATCTAATACGTACTTGTCAAGTGATTGGATAAAAGCTTCATTCAAGGGCACAGTTATGCATCATCATGTAGCATATGGACCTGGTGCCTCCATGATAATACAGGATTATACAGAATATTATGATATTTATGATAATACAGGAAGTCTCCTAGTTATCTAACTATGGCATTGTTTTATTTTATTTCTGATTCCTTGCTAAAGCCAGGGATGGTGCCATGGTGCTAATCCTATTACACAGTGGCTTGAGTCTTTTCTTGTTGGAAACTTGGTCAGGCTGTGCAAATAACAGCTACCCTCTCAAGAAATAGCTCTAGTTTCTTGTTGCAACTCCCTGAGTAGTGCAACTTGTTTAATAGTTACCAAAGATAAATTGATTAAATAAAAGCGCAATGGAGTTTATTTTCTAAACTTAAAAAAAGTCCAATAGATGTGAAAAGTCAAGTCTGTCTGTTTTTACTGGGTCCCATATATTAAAGTGGCTCAGCTGGTAGAGAATCCGCCTGCAACGTGGGAGACCTGCATTCGATCCCTGGGTTGGGAAGATCCCCTGGAGAAGGGTAAGGCCACTCACTCCAGTATTCTGGCCTGGAGAGTTCCGTGGACTGTATAGTCCATGGGGTCACAAAAAGTTGGACATGACTGAGCAACTTTCACTTTCACTTTCATGTATTAATAGAATTTCAAGGAGTACCCAGATGACAAAGAGGGAGTCCAGGGTGCTCTAGCGATGAACTTCATAGCTGTATGGAGCACAGAGATTTCAAAATAATTAGCAAAAGTCAGTTTCCTCCTCTTTTTTACACAAGGTATTATAATAGAAATAGGGTGAAGCACCTGAAAACCTCTGTAGCACTTCCCTTCTCAGATTATTTTAAGGTGCCTAATGTTTTAACAAAAATATCCATTTTTAGAAGTAATGAAGGATGGAAGTACATTCACTTTCATACATTTCAATACCACCAGAAGGATTTCTTCATTTGCAGTTAAGAACAAAATGACTCTACTATCCTGGAGCAATGGAATCACAATGGAATTGATAAAATTATTTTAACTCATAATAAGACATGCCAAAATGCAAACTACACCTTTTGAAATGTCACTGTATTTAATAATATGAAACCATGTCTTAAAAGAGTTGATACATAAACCAAGCTAAACTAAACCAAAGTAGATAATACATTCTAACAAGTCTATTGTAGTTCTAAGTCAAAGAAGGTTGATATTTCTTTTGTTTCCTGAACAGCTTTATTGAGATATAATTCACATAATATAAAACTCACCCTTTTAAATTGTACAGTTTAATGGTTCTTCTATGTTCATAGAAACTGAGCAACCATCACCACCATCTAATTTTAGGACATTTTCATCTCCCCCAAAGAGTCTTTGTGCCTATTATCGGTCACTCCCTTTTCTCTAGTTCGTGGGGAAGCACTGGTGGAATTTCTGTCTCCGTGAATTTGCCTATTCTGGAAATTTTGTGTAAAATGGAATCATATTTATATAATAATGTGTGGCCTTTTGTGACCAGCTTCTTTCATTTAGCATAATGATTTCAAGGTTCATTCCTGTTGTAATGTGTATCATGACTTCATTTCTTTCTATTGTGAAGTCACATTCCGTGAGACAGACACACCTCATTCTGCTTACGTATTCACCAATTCATGGACATTCGCATTGTTTGTGCTTCTTGGCTATTATAAATAATCCTGCTATGAACATTTGTGTGCAAGATTTTGTGTGGACATATGTTTTCATTTCTCTTCAGGGAATACCTGGGAATGGAATTGCTGAGTCATACAGTAACTCTATTTAACTTTATCAGGAGCTATCAAACTGTTTTGTTAAATGGCCGCATCATTTTAGATGATTTTCTCACCAGCAGAGCATGAGGGTTCCAGCTTCTCCACATCCTCATCAACACTTCTTACGGTCTGTCTTTTTCATTTCACCCATCCCAGTGGGTCTCAGTGTGGTTCCAATTTGCATTTCCCGGATGGCTAAGGATGTTGATCATTTTTCATGTGTTTGTTTGGCCATTTGTACGTCTTCTCTGTAGATGTCAGTTCAAATCCTTCACCCGTTTCTTAATTGGATCATCTTTTTATTGCTGAGTTTTAGTATATATTTGGTGGCTCAGAGGTTAAAGTGTCTGCCTGGAATGCGGGAGACCCAGGTTTGATCCCTGGGTCGGGAAGATCCCCTGGAGAAGGAAATGGCAACCCACTCCAGTACTCTTGCCTGGAGAATCCCATGGAGGGAGGAGCCTGGTAGGCTTCAGTCCATGGGGTCGCAAAGAGTCAGACATGACTGAGCGACTTCACTTCACTTCACTTAGTATATTTTGGACACAAGTTCCTTATCAGACATATGATTTGCAAGTATCAATACATTTTCCCATTCAGTGGGCTGTCCTTTCACTTCCCCTTTTTTTTGTTCCTCTCTCTTTCTTTTTTATTTTTTAAAGTATGGAAGTATGGTAAAATATTTACAGGAGACTTAGAAAATACAGACCAAAGTTACATATTCTTTTCACTTTCCTGATCGTGTCCTTTGAAGTATAAAAATTTTTAATCTGGAAAAAGTCTAATTTATCTGTTTTGTTGTTGTTGTGCTTTTGGTGTTGCATCTAAGAAACCATTACATAATTCAAGGGAGCAGCTAGGTTTTTATATACCGTAGTTTTTATATTCCTAAGTGATTTTCCAATTACTCTGCATCACACTATCAACAAACATCTGTGTGAATATACAGCTACATCTTATGCGTGGAAAAGAATCCAGAAATATATTTTTAAATGTATTGATTTATGCAATCTTCTGCAGTGGGGCGGGGCATGTCCAGAGCAAGCCCTCCGCAGCACCAGGCCCTGGGCAGGGGCTCCCTTGCCTGAATATCAGCTCTTCCTAACACAGACCTTACCGCTTGATTCAAAAGGAGTTCTGTGCAGGAAAAGGGCTGAGAATATTCTGAAGAAGCAAACACCGATCGTACACAGCTATGAGGTGGTACAGATTATAGAGTCATTCTGTTTCTTGAGCAAATTAGACTCACCTTGCTCAGTAGAATGAACCACTTTTGATATCATGGACCGTAGAACAGAGAGCGGCATGACAGTGAAGAGAAACGGCAGCCTGACTGTGAGAGGAAGAGATAACAATTAACTGGGTCGATCGGAAAACTCAGGGTCAGTTTTAAGCCTGAAACAGTTTCCCTCTAAATAGTTCATTTTCTCTAAGCATCCTGCTTCATTGCTTCTAATGACTAAATTAATTAATGGAAGAATTCTGCTTAATAAAGGAAGATAGACAATGGTCAGGTCAGTTTAAGATGAGTTTACTTTCTGCAGATGTAGAAAACAAACAGGGTTCCTGGGGGTAAGGGGAGAGAAGAAGGAGGAACTGGGAGATTGGGACTGACACATACACACTACTAGATATAAAATAGATAACTAATAAGGACCTACTGTAGAGCACAGGGAACTCTACTCAACACTCTGTAATGGCCTATATGGGAAAACAATCTAAAAAAGAGTGGGTATATGTATGTATTTGTATCACAGATTCACAATTAGTTTTTGGTTTGGTAATAAGTTTTTTGTTTGTTTTCTGGTTTTGCTCTCAGACTCGGCATTTTTGGTGCTAGAATTCTTTTATTGATCTGCTCATTGGCAAACTGATCCCTTATCTTCTTGGTTGTTCATCTTTGTGGCTGAAAAATTTCAGGAACGCAAATTGCCTCTGTTCTTAAATTCTGACCCTTAAGAGTCAGTAGCATTTTTCATTATAAGATAACACAGTAAGATATGACATTTGCAGATCACTGTAAAGTTCTCACATAGATTAACTGACTTTGGCCTTGGCAATTCCAAGGGAGACGGGGAGAGGGACCTGTCCTTTTCTGAACTCTTGGCATTGTGCTAAGTGATTTATAGTTATCTCTTCTAATATTCGTGACAATCCTCTGAATCAAGCACCATGATGCCCATTTTAGAGATTAAAAAATAAGGGCTCAGAGCAGTTCAGTAACTAGCCTAAGATCACCTGGCTCTGCAGATGGCAATTAAGCACAATTCTGCTTGGTCATCCTGCCTCCCTGCAGGGTAGCAAGAGGTTAATACTGCCTTTGTAGAAAAAGACTAAATGGACCTCTCCTGAGGTGTTACTTTACAGATCCTTTAACCTTTGCAAGTGCAGTATTTTCACTCAAGCCTTACAAAAACCACTGATGGGGTGCAGGTAGTTAAGGAAACAGTCCAGCTTGCCAGAATGTGATTCATCAAAAGTCAATTCATGAAATGACCAATTTGCTGAAATTTCAATTTGCAAAGTCTTTTTGAATACATCCAGAGGAGATCGGGCACGTTCAGGGTGGTATGGTCATAGGCTTGAATATATTCAATGAATATTTTTCTTATAAATCTTTTGAGCATCCTTTACATAATGGTCTTATTTTTTTTTAATTTAAAGTAGCCTTCTTAGTAGTGCTTTAAGAAATATTTTAAGTTGGTGAATGTTATATCGAAGAACTGATTCACAAGAAGAAGTTTCCTCAAGACAATTTTTGGGCAAATATGCAAATTTAGAAAATTGTGGTTATTAAAAAAAATTTAAGTCAGTTGTTTTTCAGCCTCTAGCAAATTTGCTTTTAACAAATTACCTTTAATTAAACTAGAATACATTAAATAGAGAATTTTGTATTAAAGTTTCTCAACCATCAGACTGCATTCATTTTATATAAACATCAAATACGAAATTCTAGGATACACTTGTAACTCATAACTTACCTAAAAACATCATCAATGTTGTTCTGGCAAAAGCAGTCATAGCCATGCCCACCATGGTGGTAAAAGTTCCTATGAAGGCCATGTGAATATCTTCCATACAGTAAGAAAAAAGCCATATTCCTAGGAAACTGCTGAAAAAAGTGACACTACCCAAAGCTGATCCGTAACCTATTAAAACTTCATCCCAGCAGAGTGGCGAATCCAGTTCATAAAGGACAAAAATGGGGGAAACACCAATGGTCACAAAAAAGTAAGTGATCATCGTGAAAAGCAACAAACAGCACAAAGACCGTTGCTCACGAGAAGCATTTTTAAAAAGCATGTACGTTCGGTGAAATAGGTTTTTAAAGGTTTCGGTCCACGATACAGAAATATTCTGAGATGAAGACTCTTTCATCGAATCCTCAAGAAAAAATAAAATATAAATCAAGTTCACAGAAAGAGCCATGGTAACAATTAAAAAGGACCACACAAAACCTAACCCTCTAATAAAATAGCCAGAAGACAATCCTGTTAATCCACTAACAACTCCAAACAGGAAGTCAATTATGGCAATTCGAATCGTTCTTTGTTTCTTTTCTTTACATTGATCAACTATGTAGGCAAAAGAAGCTCCCACAAATGTGGTGTAATTGCCAAAAAGTGCACCAATGAAGGTGGATGCGATCAGAAGCTGGATTGGAAGGGCAAAATAGGAGAGCAGGCAGAGCCAAGCGCTGTTGGCAAGAGCGCCGACAGAAGACAAAATCAGAGGGAACTTCCTTCCTCCATGGTCACTGTGCGACAGAAACACGAACGTAGACACGAGACCAGGAATTAACCCACTTAGGTCCATCTCCAGGTTAAAAAGAGACACCTTTTTCTGGACTTCCTGCAAAGAAAAAGAAGACAAAGTGTTTACAGAGGTTTTTACAATGTGCCTGGAAATATTTTGGTATAGACTTTTGACAAATCAAGCAAGAGCTGGTAAGTCAGGGATGGGGAATTTATAGTGCATGAATTTTTTGTTTTTTAAAAATATTTATTTGTTTGGTTGCCCTGGGTCTTAGTTGTGGCAAGCTGAATCTTTGATCTTTGTTGCACCACGTGAACTCTTAGGTGCAGGTCCCCCAGCATTGGGCAAGAAGTCTCAGCCACTGGACCACCAGGGAAGCTCTCAACTTGAAACTTTATCCAGTTCACAATGCAAAGATCAAGAGCTGATATAATCATCAATGCTCAGTCATAATGTTCAAGCTCCACAGTGGAGACATTGACCCATAAAAATAAAATGTGTGTATTAGTGTATGTCTGACTCACATCAAGGATCCACAGAGCTCAAGGCCTCAGGCCTGGCCATGTAATGGCTTCTCTTTCTTCTGTGGACTTCCCTGATAGCTCATCTGGTAAAGAATCTGCCTGCAACGCAGGAGGCCCAGGTTTAATTCCTGGCTTGGGAATATCCCCTGCAGAAGGGATAGGCTACCCATTCCAGTATTCTTGGGCTTCCCTTGTGGCTCAGCTGGTAAAAAAATCCACCTGCAATATGGGAGGCCTGGGTTCAATCCCTGGGTTGGGAAGATCCTCTAGAGAAGGGAAAGGTTGCCTACTCCAATATTTTGGCCTGAAGAATTCCACGGAATGGGGTCTCAAAGAGTCAGACATGACTGAGCAAATTTCATTTTCTTTCACTTTCTTCTGCGGACAGTTCACCCTAAGAGATTGCGTTCTAAAGGAAGAAGGATACCTTTTCCCATGATACATCTTTCTGTCTACACTAAGGGAATGAATATCACATGTAAGTGTCATATTTGACAGACTTTTATTTAGGCAGAGCTCAGTTGTCCTTTTTACATGTGTCTCCACAAGTATTCCTTTATTTACTAAAAATTAAGATAAAACCCAAAGAAGAGTTCTGTATTGACAAAAGACGGTAGTGTGCCATGAACTAAGGAGATGAACTCCGCTTTCCTGAGGCCTGACACAACTATTTGATGTTTATATAAAATGAATGCAGTCTGATGGTTGAGAAACTTTAATACAAAATTCTCTATTTAATGTATTCTAGTTTAATTAAAGGTAATTTGTTAAAAGCAAATTTGCCAGAGGCTGAAAAACAACTGACTTAAATTTTTTTTAATAACCACAATTTTCTAAATTTGCATATTTGCCCAAAAATTGTCTTGAGGAAACTTCTTCTTGTGAATCAGTTCTTCGATATAACATTCACCAACTTAAAATATTTCTTAAAGCACTACTAAGAAGGCTACTTTAAATTAAAAAAAAATAAGACCATTATGTAAAGGATGCTCAAAAGATTTATAAGAAAAATATTCATTGAATATATTCAAGCCTATGACCATACCACCCTGAACGTGCCCGATCTCCTCTGGATGTATTCAAAAAGACTTTGCAAATTGAAATTTCAGCAAATTGGTCATTTCATGAATTGACTTTTGATGAATCACATTCTGGCAAGCTGGACTGTTTCCTTAACTACCTGCACCCCATCAGTGGTTTTTGTAAGGCTTGAGTGAAAATACTGCACTTGCAAAGGTTAAAGGATCTGTAAAGTAACACCTCAGGAGAGGTCCATTTAGTCTTTTTCTACAAAGGCAGTATTAACCTCTTGCTACCCTGCAGGGAGGCAGGATGACCAAGCAGAATTGTGCTTAATTGCCATCTGCAGAGCCAGGTGATCTTAGGCTAGTTACTGAACTGCTCTGAGCCCTTATTTTTTAATCTCTAAAATGGGCATCATGGTGCTTGATTCAGAGGATTGTCACGAATATTAGAAGAGATAACTATAAATCACTTAGCACAATGCCAAGAGTTCAGAAAAGGACAGGTCCCTCTCCCCGTCTCCCTTGGAATTGCCAAGGCCAAAGTCAGTTAATCTATGTGAGAACTTTACAGTGATCTGCAAATGTCATATCTTACTGTGTTATCTTATAATGAAAAATGCTACTGACTCTTAAGGGTCAGAATTTAAGAACAGAGGCAATTTGCGTTCCTGAAATTTTTCAGCCACAAAGATGAACAACCAAGAAGATAAGGGATCAGTTTGCCAATGAGCAGATCAATAAAAGAATTCTAGCACCAAAAATGCCGAGTCTGAGAGCAAAACCAGAAAACAAACAAAAAACTTATTACCAAACCAAAAACTAATTGTGAATCTGTGATACAAATACATACATATACCCACTCTTTTTTAGATTGTTTTCCCATATAGGCCATTACAGAGTGTTGAGTAGAGTTCCCTGTGCTCTACAGTAGGTCCTTATTAGTTATCTATTTTATATCTAGTAGTGTGTATGTGTCAGTCCCAATCTCCCAGTTCCTCCTTCTTCTCTCCCCTTACCCCCAGGAACCCTGTTTGTTTTCTACATCTGCAGAAAGTAAACTCATCTTAAACTGACCTGACCATTGTCTATCTTCCTTTATTAAGCAAAATTCTTCCATTAATTAATTCAGTCATTAGAAGCAATGCCAACTAGTTATTTAATGTAAAGAACTTGGGGTGATTTAAAAGCATTGTCTTCTTGCCTCTTCTCTGTATTTTCCAAACTTTATATTAAGGCTGGGAGCCATTTTTATAATGGTGATGACTAAACTCAGTTTAAAGGCTTTCCACATGGCACTAGTGGTAAAGAACCCACTTGCCATATGTCTCATTGGCAGGGCAAGATCAGAAACAGGTTCAGTCCCAGGGTCAGGAAGATCCCCTGGAGGAGGGCATGGCAACCCACTCCAGTATTCTTATGTGGAGAATTCCATGGACAGAGGAGCCTGGCGGGCTACAGTCCATGGGGTTGCAAAGAGTTGGACACAACTGAAGTGTTTTAGCACACATGCAAACTCATTTAAAAAAATGTATTCATGTCATATTGAGAAGGCACCCTAAAACCCTGATGAACCACAAAAATATCAGATACTGAATTAATTTTTAAATAGTGAGCCTATTTTTATTTTTATGTATTTATACAATTCAAGCCATTCTGTATTGCCAAAACTTGAGTCATCTTTGCTTCTAACCTTTCCCTTCGTCCATGTCCACCAGCACAATCTATCCTGCCCTCCCCTCCTCCCCCCACCAGTCTTTCTCATGCCTTTATCTTCTTGATGGTCCCATAGTTGCCATGTGAACAACTCCCATTGGTTTTCCTCTCCACTACTCTGGCATCTCACTGGTCTCTTTACTCAGTTCACGTGTAACTTATCATTTATCAGATCACTTGCAGATCACAGACCCGGATGCTGGGCACATCTCCCAGAGCACGCTGTCAGTGTCTCTCTCACCTCTCAAAGCTGCACTGTCTCCCCAGCCTGCCTGAGAAAAGTCCACGCTCCTTGGCCTGGTACCTGGGGTCCCCGAGATGTGACCTGGCCTCACTCCTCTGCGTTATGCCCACTGACTCCCAGTACAGTCTATGTTCCAGGCACCATCCACAGTCAGTCCTGCTTGGATTTCCCTGAAATTCCCAAACCCATGTCATTACTCCTCCTTCCGAAGCTTCTCACACAACAGTTATCCTCCCCTAGCTGTACTTTCTGTGTAACGATTAAGAGCTTGAGCTCTGGAATCAGAGGAACCCGGACTCCATCCAGTCAGCTATGTACATAGCAGTTTTGGGTGATCTTTATGGCTGATTTGGGTTGTAGTATACAACAGTGTAAAAAACAAAAAATAAAAAAAAAAATTTTTAATTAAACAGAAGGACAGAAGACAGTCCTGTTAATCCACTGACAATTCCAAACAGGAAGTCAATTATGGCAAGTTGAATCATTCTTTCCTACTTTTCTTAACATTGATCAACTATGTAGGCAAAAGGGACTCCCGGAAGTGTGGTGTAACTGCTAAAAAGTGCACCAAGGAAGGTAGACGCACATCAGCTCACGTTACTCCTCTCATCATGAGCACGTCGGGTCATGTCACAGTCCCTCAACGACTTTCCTTCCACTGGAGTAAATGCAAACTCCTTGCAGGTGGTGGTGGGGGGTGGGGGGGCAGCCCCCCAGCACAGACTCTGCAAACCTCCAGGCTACTTGCTGTTCTCTCTGCTTGATTGATCTGCACACAGCTTGCTTCCTTAATTCAGAACCACCTCCTCAGAGAGACCTTCCCTGACCATCACTCCAACTAAAGCAATCCCAATGACCCCCACCCAATGCTCCAGCCCCTCATTCTGCTGTTTTTCTCCCTAGAGACTCACCACCCCTTGACAGGACATGATATGTTACTCTAGGTGTGCATTGCATGACCTCCCTACTCCAACCTAAGCTCCCAGGGCAGGTGTGGAACCTTATTCTTTCACCACAGGATCACTGGCTCCAAGAACAGTGCTTCCAGGTACTCAATAGTCAGATGGATGACATGAATGAACCATCAAGTAAAGCAGGAGTCTGTAACTGGCTGTGTGTGAACCTGACCAAATTACTTAACTCCAGAGCTTCTTCATCTGACGAGAGAGGGAATGTCAACAGTCCCAATCTCGAAGGCTGCCAGGAGACTTAAAATTAAATATAAGGTGCTCCACACAGGGCCCTCGTACAGTCAGTGCTAAATCACTCTTGCCTGTTTTATGTCTATACTAGAATAAATTTCTTGAGCACATCTTGGTACCTCCTACAGACATAGGAGCCATCAAGTAAGTATTTATTGAATAAACAAACAAGTGAAACAGTTATCTTTTAATCAACTCCTCAACAAGATGTTCCAATTTGGGGTTCTCCTCCCTTTTCCACGCCTCCTCCTATGTCCTGGTCTCCTCTCCTTTCTATCGACTGTTATTCCAACCCAGTCTTTTACACAGACTGCTCTCATCTGCAACCCATGTTTTGAAATGCAGATTTTAACAAAGCAAACTCAAAGCATCTGTCAACCATAAATGTTGAGACAGAAGAAATCCTTGTGTGTCTGTATGCTTTAAACTCTGGAGAATTATAATTATATGTCATATAAGGGTAGATGATAGAAATCAGAGTGGAAAAAAAAGCTATTTCCTATACAAGATGGAACAGAATAACAATGTACTGAGACAGGAGAAACTAAGGAAAGTACTGTCAGTTTTAAGGAAGTCAGAATTTCATAGGCTAAAATGTATATATTAATTTCAGTTGAGTAGAAAATATTCCTTATCTGCTGGTAACAAGGGACTCTGTTAGTTATTAAAAGGTTTATACACGAATTCTTGGGCGAGAACAATTTCATGATCTGCTGGGTAACCTGAAATTGTCCCCTCCAAGTTTAGAGGTTTGTCTCTTATTTTTAAGGGTATAAGAGCAGTCCACAAACCTCTCAACTTGCATGTGGCCAGAACACATCGAGGGAGCTGGGCATTGAGACAGCCACTCAGGAAACGGGCAACATGTGTTCTTGGATTTAAAGAGGGGAGAATATTCTCTGAAAAGCTGGACAGGGCCAGGGAGGGGCCCAGAAGGAAGTGCTCTTCAGTCCTAAGGTGCAGGTGGTGAGGAGGCTGCCACACGCCATCCCAGTTGTGGGCGGGGTGGCATCCAGTTCCCCAATTTGCGAAAAATCACCTAAAGCTCCAGTGCACTGATGGTGAACCGAGGCATCCGGGGCGGCGGGCTCTCCTGACTATTAATTCAATGAAAGCACAGCCAGGCAGTGAAAAAGTTTGGCAAAAATCTTCAAAATGAGACCACTGCTCTGGGCAGCGAGGGGTTTTCAGCAGCTGGGCCAGGCGGCAAGTGGGGCCAGTCCTCATGACCACACAGTCACAGAGGTCACCGCGGCAGCTGGACCGAGGCCTGTCTCCCCTCAGCTGGAGGGCGAGGGCAGAAGACTTTTCAGACACTTGAGTCCTCTCCTCCTCCATCCCCCGCTCTGCTCCCAGGGCTCTGGTGAAGGAACACACAGAATCAAATGCAGAGACTGATGAGACTCTGGAAACTTCTCACTCCCTGGCAATGACATCCATGTAACAGGAAACATTCTTTTTTGTTTGTTTGTTGGCCTTGGCATGCGGAACTTCCCCGACCAGGGATCGAACCTGTGGCCCCCACAGTGAAACACACAAAATCTTAACCACTGGACCACCAGGGAAGTCCAAAGAAACATTCTTGAAGGGAGACAAAACCAAGAAGAGAGACCATTGGCCCTTCTGTTTTTATGACCTCCTTCTAGGCCAGAAATTTGATATCCACATGGCTGTTCGGAAATAATCTCTTTTTCTCTGAGGGTGCAGGTGACCCAGAGTCCCTTGACGGTTTTTTCCTCTTTTGACTGGGGAGGCAGTGCCACTCTTTTGCCTCTCTTCCCAAGCAGAAGAATTCAAAGCTCCTAAGTGTGGTGGTTTTTCAGGCATTGTTGCTGGGGGCGGGGTGGGGCAGGGCATTTCCCAATCTGGCTGCTCTCTCCTTTGCATTTGGACATTGGCAGGCTCTGTTAAGAACTGCCTAAGAGAGCAGGAGACTGGCGGTGTCCTTTTTGGGGGTGGAGGGTGGGCGGGGGAGGAGGGGGGAGAAGGACAGGCTCTGTGGTATCTGGCGGGACATTTTCATTGACCTCAGAGCACAAGTGGGAGCTCTCCACCCACCACATCCCCATACAGATGCTCCTCAGCATTTGAGGGGGGGGGGTGGTCAAAGCTGATTTGATAACACCAAATGGTGGATGGCACATGCCACCCTTACCCCATGACAGACACTGGCCCGGGGCCCACAGTCTTCAGGGATGGGCTATGTTCTGGGGTCACCGAAAACTGGGTCAGGTGGGCAGTGGAAAGAGGCGGGGGCAGGGGGCAAGGGAAAGGTAAGACCCATGTTTCACTCCACCTGTGTCCACCGAGCACTCATTCCAGCCTGCCCTGCCTGACTTTCAGGCTTTCTGTGGGGAAGGAGGAAAGAGACAGCCACACAGGAGAGGAGACTGCACTGAAATCTTCTGAGAGAAAGGAGAAGAGCCAGAATCACAGGAGAAGAAAGGGGTTTTAAGGAGAAGAGGCAGATTAGAGGTGTCAGGGAGCTTCAAACAAAAAGAGAACTGAATAAAGGCTCTTGCTTTGGGACTTTGGGGTTTTAGGGTGACCCTTCAGAGATCAATGTATGATGAGAGCAGTATCCTCCTTCCTTTAAAACCCCGCTGCACATTCCTCTTTTATAATACACTTTGGGGCTATTTTCATGTCTTACCTCCTGGAATGCAAACACCGGGCTGCTTTTGTTCTTTGCACACTCAGAAGTATTGCTCTCAAGTGCAATGCTGTAGTTGCCCGTTTCCTCCCATATCCTCCTGTACACATATTGTGTCGTCAGTGGGCTGTTCAGAGTCAGAGCGAATACACTAAGGCAAATGACAGGTTCTACAAATGGAATCTTCATCTTGCTTGGGTGGAGAGCTGGAGTTCTGTTAAAGAGAAAAGGAGAAAATCAGTTGTACTCTTATAGGATAGGCTAGGTTTTCAACGATGGGGAAGTTAGGGGTATTTTGTGGAGTAAACAACCACACTAGGGAACAGAAAGCAGTAAGCATTTCTGAAGAAAATAACTTTTCGGTACTCAGTAAACCTGAGACTGTCATACTTCTCATTTTTAAGAGTTGGACCTTTAAGGACTCAGGATGATTAACTTGGACCTTTAAGAACTCAAGGGACCTTTAAGGATCTTTAAGTATGTTAGTCACTCATCCCTATCCGACCCTTTGTGACCCCATGGACTGTAGCCCTCGAGGTTCCTCTGTCCATGGGATTTCCCAGGCAAGAGTACTGGAGTGGGTTGGCATTCCCTGCTCCAGGGGATCTTCTGGACCCAGGGATTGAACCTGGGTCTCCTGTATCCGCAGGCAGATTCTTTACCATCTGAGCCACCAGGGAAGTCCAAGGACCCTTAAGAAGATTCTTTAAAATAGTCTTAATAAGTTATCTCCCACTTGGGCAATCCAGTGACCACACGATAACTCCCACGTTATATACTGCCAGCTGGTTTTCATAAAGGAAACAGTGAGGTTGCTCTTGGGACACGACACTTACGTAATTGTTTATTATTGCTTTGGCTGCTGGTGAACAGCGGGCAGGAAGGGGGCCTTTAACGAAGCAGCTCTCAGTCGTAATAAGGAGTTGTTTCTTCTGTTTAACTCACCCCACGGTCACGGTCTTCCTGCCAGGCTGCTGGGCGCGGGTTTGACCATTGTCGGGGCCCGGAGTCTTGGGGGCTGTCTCCTTTTGGGGGTGCCTGCCTGGAGCGCCTCCCGGGCAGCAGGTGCGCACGGAGGCTGGGTCTGCGCCGCCGCGCTGGGGCGGGAAGGGGAATGAAAGTCCGTTGAATTCGACCAAATGCACCTGCTCGGGAAACCTCAAGCCCTAATTTTAAAGCAAACCAAGACAGCGCCCTTCCGCGTCCAGGGGACAAGCGCGACAGTCCACCGCGCAGCCCTCGCTCTGCTCCGGCGCGGCCCTGCGTGCGATCTCGGTCCGGCGGGTCCCGGGGCCCGCGCGAGACAGCGGCTCCTGCGACCCCGGCCGGCAGTTCCTGAATCCCCAGCCCGGCCTGCGCGCGCAGTGACTCAGCGGCGCCGCCAGTCCCGGGGACGCGCCTCTGGGGTATCCGCAGAGTCCCCCCCTCACCCCAGCCGCCGGGGCGGGCACTGTCCTGATTTCCTGCGATTGGGCCCCGTGGCCAGCGCCCGCGCAGGGATTGGTCCGCTCCGACGCCACTCTCGAGCTCCCGCCCCCAGAGGCCCGCCCACGCCCGCGGGTCCCTCTCCAGCCCCCGCGGGTCCCTCTCCAGCCCCCGCAGCTCCCCCGCAAGTTCAAGGACTGTGGGTAGATTTCTGGGACCTAATAGCGCTTTTCACGAGAACACACAGGAGATCTGTTGCAGAAGTGACATTCTGGGTTGCAACCACCCCCGCCCCCAGCAGCTCAGTGGGTTGGTCAAGTGCCCTGGGAAACGCGGGAAAGGGGCACCGGGTAGGGGTGCCCATGGAGGGTGCAGGAGAGAGAGCGCTCCAAGCAGAGTTAGGTCGGTCGAGTGTGGTCGCTGGCTCTTCCTGGTGGTACGAACTTGAGCTAATTATTTTATCTCTGTGAGCTTCCATTTATTTGTCAAGTGGACAGAACAGTCTCACAGGATCGTATTGCTGAAACCCTTGAGGTGGACACAAAGCATAACCCTGGAGCAAAGCGGGGATTGCACCTTCCCTCCAGCGAACCGCCAGGAACACCCCTGAAGATGAACGAGCTGAATTTACTACTTGTAAGGGGGAGGGATGCATACTTAGGAGACCAGGCGGGGATCAAAAGCTGTCTTTTCCAGAAACCTACAGAGGTTTCCAGGCAAGAAGTGTTCTGGAATGGAGGGAGAACCAGGGTAAACTGTTTGGGTGACCCGGATCAACCTATTTAAAACCAGACTCACAAAACAGCTTGACTCATCGACCACAGAAACCTTCTAGTCTAGGCTCCTGACTTTACCCCTAAGAAAACTGAAACCAAAGTAACTGTATTATTTGTCAACGACAAATTGGCACTTGCTGTCTACCTCTACAAGGATTGACTCATCTGTTGCTGCAGCTTCTGACCTTCAACATCCCCTGAAGGAGATCAAGGTGGAGAGAAATGAGGCACTCTGTGCTGGGGGTGGGAATGGCTACTGGCAAGACAGGTCTTCAGATAGTTAGATATTTTTAGGAGAAGACTTTTATGAGCCGAATTCTTATATCTCCTCATATCTAGAAAAGGACTAAAATCCATGACGACTGTGCCTCATGACTAGCAGAAACGTTCTGGGAAAACATGTGCTTAATTGCCTGTGCATGCGTGCGTGCTCAGTCGCTTCAGTCGTGTCTGACTCTTTGGGACCCCATGGACTGTAGCCTGACAAGCTCCTCTGTTCGTGGAATTCTCCAGGCAAGAATACTGGAGTGGGTAGCCATTCCCTTCTCCAGGGGAATCTTTCCCACCCAGGGATGGAACCTCAAATTACACATACAATGTCCTTCCTCCCTACCTCTTTGAAGCATTTTCTCAGGGCTATCTGAGGTGCTGCCTCCTGGGCTGCAGTCCTCATTCTGCCCCCAATAAAACTTAACTTGAAACTCTCACATTGTGCATTTTTTTTTTTAAGTCGACATATTCTTCCTGGAACATATTAGTTGCGGTCTTCTAGTCATCTGCTCAGAGAGATAAGAAAAGGACTCTAGTTGGAATCCAGGCCCTACTACTGCTTGTCTTTCTTCCTTCATTTTCCTGATAAAAAATGAGTGAAGTTTTTAAGGGCAGGGGAGTGGTTAAGAAGGCAATTTGGAAGTTAAAGAAGGAGACTTATTTTCTTTTTTAAAATTTACTTATTTATTTTAGTTTTGATTGCCTTGGGTCTTCAGTGCTGCACAAGGGCTTTCTCTAGTAGTGGCAAATGAGGGCTACTCTTCCTTGCCATACATGAGCTTCTCATTGCGGTGGCTTCTCTTGCAGAGCACAGGCTCTAGGTCGCGCGGGCTCAGTATTTGTGGCACACAGGTTTTAGTTGCTCTGCCACATATGGGATCATCCAGACTGGGGATCCCCAGACTGAGGATCAAACCTGTGTCCCCTGAATTGGCAGGCAGATTCCTACCCATTGCACCACCAGGGAAGTCCAAGAAGGAGACTTTATAAAGGGGAAGCTCTTATGTACACATGTGCTGCAGGAAGGTGAAATGTATCCTCTTATCTTTCTCCTTGGCAGCTGCTCCCACCATTGCTCAGTATTTACTGCCCTTCTCCAGGCCACTGCACTCTCCATAAAAACAGGGCGGTCACACCACCTTCTCTGTGACACTGATGCGGAGCGAGCCCTTAGGTATTTTTAAATGAAAGGAACTATAACTTATGCTGTCAGCATCCACACCAGTCCCGCCCAACCGGATGCGTATTTCTTATTTTATATCTCATGTAACTCTGACCATAGATTTCTAATCTGCAGAAAACCTTCAAGCTGAGGGGAAAGAATAGGGCAAGAGAATAACCCTGATAGTGAGAAGAGAAAGGGGAAGAGGGAATAGGGAAAAAAGAGAAAACTTTTAAGAGAGGAGAGTTTTTGTTTTGTTTTGCTTTTAATTGGAGTATAGTTGCTTTATAGTATTGTGTTAGTTTCAGACATATGGCAACATTTCTCACTTATACATATATATATATATCTCCCCTCATTTTTAGAGTCTTTTCCCATGCAGACCTTCACAGAGTATTGAGGAGAGTCCCTCCCTGTGCTAGACCTTTTTTTTCTTTTTAAAATAAGTTTACTTATTTATTTGTCTGCACCAACCAGGTCTTAGTGGCAGCATGTAAGAACTCTTAGTTGGGGCATGTGGGATCTAATTCCCTGACCTGGGATCAAACCCGGGCCCCCTACACTGGGAGCGCAGAGTCTTAGCCCTTGGTCTACCAGGGAAGTCCCAAGAGGAAAGTCTTATCTCATCACCTTTCTTGGCTTCTCTCTCTCTCCCTACACTCTCTGGAGTATATAAAAGGGTAAATCCAGTCATTACCTCCTGACCAGTGCCTTCTGTGATGGGCAGAATAGCACCTGTGTTAGAGAGGCCAGGTCCTCGTCGATGGCACCTGAGGACAGGTTATCTCGCACAGCTGCAGGGACCTTTCAGGTATGTGATGTTTCTGGATGGCCCCAGTGTGATCGCAAGGGTCCTAACAATGGAAAGATGGACATCAGAGGGTAACAACCAGAGAAAGAAGATGCTAAACTACTTGCTTTGGACTTTCCAAGTGGCACTAGTGGAAAAGAACCTGCCTACCAATGCAGGAGACTTGGGAGATGTGGGTTTGATCCCTGGGTCAGAGGACACCTGGAGGAGGGCATGACAATCCACTCCAGTATTCTTGCCTGGAGAATCCCATGGACAGAGGAACCTGGTGGGCTGCAGTCCACAGGGTTGCAGAGTCGGACATGACTGAAGTGACTGAGCACACATACCTCTTGCTTTAAATACAGAGAAGTGTCCATAAACGAAGGAACACAGTTGGTATCTAAAAGCTGGAAAAGTTCAGGAAACTGGATTATTCCCTTAAAGGCTCCTGAGGGAGTGTAGCCCTGGTAGCACTTTGGTTTTAGCCCACAGAGACCCATTCCAGACTTCTGACCTCTAGACCTTAAGTGAATAGATTTGTGTTGTTTCCAAAAAAAAAAAAAAGGAAAAAAAGGGGGGGAAAGAAAACCTTCAGGTAATCTGAAAGTATTCAGGACAAAACTAAGGAGAACTCCTTATTCATGAGCTTTTTTGTTTGTTAGCCTTTTGTTTTCCTTCCCTAAATTATCTGCTCCCCACTGTATTGGGCTTCCCTGGTGGCTCAGATGTTAGAGAATTCACCTGCAACGCTGGAGACCTGGGTTCGATCCCTGGTTTGGGAAGATCCCCTGGAGAAGGGAATGGCTACCCACTCCAGTATTCTGGCCTGGAGAATCCCATGGACAGAGAAGCCTGGTAGGCTACAGTCCATGGGGTCGCAAACACGAGTGAGTGACTTTCACTTTCTTTTCCACTGTATTCCCTCCCCCACAGTGGTCCATGCTCACTCCAGCCAGATCTGGGTATCATCCTGGACTCCCTGCTCCACGGTATTCCTGCACAGATGCTCACTCAGACCTGATGATTGTGCTGTATTCAGTCAACAGCCTGAGGTACTGGTTTCAGCTCCAGCGTGTAAAGAACTTGGAAATCGTCACTCTTGTTCCTAGAGCAAAAGGAGCTGAAGGAGCTGGAAATCGGTGCTTTATCTTGTGCCCTTCCGAGCCCCAGGGCACAGGGCACAGCAACATCCCATGATCTGGAGAATCAGGAAAGCCCAGATCACAATCAAGATCTCCTTAGCTAGACAGATGGTGCTGGAGTTACATGCTGGCAAGAGCATTTTGATGAATTGCTGGAGGCTGAGTGTGGACTAGCCTGAGACTAAGAAGCTCTTGGGGTGTGTCACCTAAATGGGGCTCCATGCTTTTTTGGTTGTCTACAGGAACCCCACTGGTTTCTCTCAATGAAGAATCCAGAATGAGTTGCTATTGTCTCTGGCAGAGGGGTGGGGAGGATTTTGAAATATGCCTAGAGCATCCTCAAAGGCCTACCTCTTAGGGAAAGCACCTGTAACCACCTGGAGAAGGGCCCTTCCCTGATTCCAGCCCCCTCTAGCCTTCCTGTCTCACCTGAGGAAGAGCAAAGTTAATAAATGCTTGTGAAGGTCATAGCCCAGGAGCATGGGTCTAGTGAAAGACTGCTATTGAATTGTAAGATTATATAAGCAAGCTTCTCCCCAACACCTGGTCATCAGCATCAGAGCTCCAGTAAGAAACAGTGGATTACAGCGGAGAGAGCCAGCTCTGTTTACTCTCAAGCCTCTGAAAGCTGCAGCTACAACAAAGATTAAACACAGCCTAAAACCCTAGCTGGTTTCCCAGGTGGCTAGTGGTAAAGAATCTGCCTGCCAATGCAGGAGACACACATTCAGTCCCTGGGTTGGAGAGGTCTCCTGGAGGAGGAAATGGCAATCCACTCCAGTATTCATGCCTGGAGAACCACGTGGACAGAGGAGCCTGGTGGGCTACCGTTCATGGTGTTGCAAAGAGTCAGACACGACTGAGCATGCGTGGCACACAAAAACCCCAGCCAGACTAATATAAAAGCTCAGACTAAAGGCCTAGATAGCTCAGTTCTTTTACCTGACGAGTCATGTCCTACTTTCAACAAAAATTGCAAGGCATTTAAAAAGGCAAGCGAAAGCACAGTCTGAAAAGCACTAGAAGCAGACTGCAGATAAGGCTGAAATTTGGGCATTACTAGACAGACAATTTACAACAGCTATGATTAATATTTTAAGAATTCTTTTGGACAAAGCAGGCAACTTGTAAGAACAGATGGGTAATGTGAGTAGCAAGGTGGAATTCTTAAAACGCATCAAAAGGAAATGCCAGAAGTCAGAAACAAAGATCCTGCAAGCTTTGTGGTATGGCGCAGAAAAAAGAACGCAAGTAAGCAAAAAACCACTGTAACAGAAATGAAGACTGCCTTTCATGGAGTCAACAGTAGATTGGACAAGGCCAAGGACAGAACCAGTATGGGCGATTCTTTGACTTGCTGCTAAAAAAATGTCAATCTCGAATATAAAACTGGCTGCTTTTTCTCTGTTTCAGTGGTTATATATATGTATGCTCAGTTGCTCAGTCATGTCTGACTTTGGTGACTCTATGGACTGTAGCCTGTCAGGCTCCTCTGTCTATAGGATTTCCCAGGCAAGAATACTGGAGTGGGTTGCCATTTCCTCCTCCAGAGGGTCTTCCTGACCCAGGGATAGAACCTTCATCCCCTGCATCTCCTGCATTGGCAGGCGGATCCTTTACCATTGAGCCACCAGTTACATATTCAGTTCAGTTCAGTTCAGTTGCTCAGTCGTGACTGGCTCTTTGCGACCCCATGAATCGCAGCATGCCAGGCCTTCCTGTCCATCACCAACTCCCGGAGTTCACTCAAACTCATGTCCATCGAGTCGGTGATGCCATCCAGCCATCTCACCCTCTGTCGTCCCCTTCTCCTCCTGCCCCCAATCCCTCCCAGCATCAGAGTCTTTTCCAATGAGTCAACTCTTCGCATGAGGTGGCCAAAGTATTGGAGTTTCAGCTTCAACATCAGTCCTTCCAAATAAATCCCAGGACTGATCTCCTTCAGAATGGACTGGTTGGATCTCCTTGCAGTCCAAGGGACTCTCAAGAGTCTTCTCCAACACCACACTTCAAAAGCATCAATTCTTTGGCGCTCAGCTTTCTTCGCAGTCCAACTCTCATATCCATACATGATCACAGGAAAAACCATAGCCTCGACTAGATGGACCTTTGTTGGCAAAGTAATGTCTCTGCTTTTGAATATGCTATCTAGGTTGGTCATAACTTTCCTTCCAAGGAGTAAGCGTCTTTTAATTTCATGGCTGCAGTCACCATCTGCAGTGATTTTGGAGCCCAGAAAAATAAAGTCACCCACTGTTTCCCCATCTATTTGCCATGAAGTAATGGGACCCAATGCCATGATCTTCGTTTTCTCAATGTTGAGCTTTAAGCCAACTTTTTCACTCTCCTCTTTCACTTTCATCAACAGGCTCTTTAGTTCTTCTTCACTTTCTGTCATAAGGGTGGTGTCATCTGCATATCTGAGGTTATTGATATTTCTCCCGGCAATCTTGATTCCAGTTTGTGCTTCTTCCAGCCCAGAGTTTCTCATGACGTACTCTGCATAGAAGTTAAATAAGCAGGGTGACAATATACAGCCTTGACGTACTCCTTTTCCTATTTGGAACCAGTCTGTTGTTCCATGTCCAGTTCTAACTGTTGCTTCATGATCTGCATATAGGTTTCTCAAGAGGCAGGTGAGGTGGTCTGGTATTCCCATTTCTTTCAGAATTTTCCACAGTTTATTGTGATCCACACAGTAAAAGGCTTTGGCATAGTCAATAAAGCAGAAATAATTGCTATTACAAAAGTTCAGATTCCTAAGTGAGACCTACAGCAATGACCTCTACCTGCTTCTATGGCTTCAACCTTTACCACTCCTCCCCTAGAATATTATGTATAGACACATGGAACTCTGGTTCAGTAACTTGATGTGCTGACCAGCTTAATTCCCTCCTCTTCATGCAATGTCCCTCCTCTTCCCCATCCTGTCTTGCCATCCAGTTTATCCCTGAAGACACAGTTCAGGGAGCAGTGGCCACAGGATGCCTCCTACCACCACCACCCGCCACTAATGTATAAGTCAGGAGCTTTTTCTCATGATCATAGTAATTACCACCCTGTAGCATAATCATTGGTTTTTTTTTTTTTTTTTTTTTTTTTGACTTCTCTGCCCTGCACTAGGCTGTGGGTCTTTTAAGGGAAGGGGCCATGTCTTTATAGGCTATGTATTCCAAGCACCTAGTACTTGTTCTGACATACAAGGCAACCCAGTAAATGTTCCATGGATGAGTGAACGAACGGATGAATGAATGCAGTAGGCTCTCAGGAGGAAAGAAATGGGTAATACAAGAAGCCAAACTAAACAGATATTTGAGTCAAAAGCCAATTTCCAGGCTGTATTAGTCAGAGTTCTTGGGTACAAACAACAGAGATTGACTCTAGTTCACTTAAGCAGAGAAGGAATTTTCTGGAAGGGCACTACGTTGCTCACAGAATCGACAGGAAGTCAGGAGAGTCAGAGAAAAAACAAAATGAAGAAGCTGCCACAGGAATGGCCCTGGGACACTAGCCACAGTGCTTCAGCCTCTGCAGGAATCTCAGATTGATGACTCAGTCCCTCTTAAAGGTTCAGAGGCTAAAAGTGAGACTGATTGCCACACTTGGGTGAAGCGTCTGTGGAACAAACCCACCAGGAGCAGTTCCAGCGATTGTTTCTGCTGTTTGGGGCCAGTTGGAGCGTGTCGTACAGGAGCACTGAAGTCTCGTGGGTTTTCCCCCCAGGACACAGTCATAGCTTGTGAATAACACTGCCAGGTTTGCAGACAGTGCAGTTTACATTTGTCTTTGTTTTCAAGTCTAAGGCTGGGACCTTTAATTAAAAACTTTATTTAGAGCTGGAGAGGGTGTGGAGAGAGGGGAACCCTCCTACCCTGTTGGTGGGAGTGTAAATTGGTACAGCCACTAGGGAGAACATAGAGCTACCATATGACCCTGCTACCCCACTCCTGGGCACGTATCTGGAGAAAAACATGATCTGAAAGGATACATGCACCCCAATGTTCATTGAAGCACTGTTTACAAAAGCCAGTACATGGAAGCAACCTAAGTGTTTATCAACAGAGGAATGAATAAAGAAGATGTGACACATACATACTATGGAATATTACGCAGCTATTAAAAAGAATGAAATAATGTCATTTGCAGCAACATGGATGGACCTAGAGACTGTCATACTGAGTGAAGTCAGATAGAGAAGGAGAAATATCGTATGGCATCCCTTATAAGCAGAACCTAAAAGAGACGTGATACAATTTGAACGTAAAGAGACTCACAGACTTCGAGAATGAGCTCATACCAGGGGGAAGGGATAGTTAAGGAGATCGGGATGGACATGTACACACTTCTATATTTAAAATGCATAACCAACAAGGACCTATTGTACAGCACATGGATCTCTGCTCAATATCGTGTGGCAGCCTGGACGGGAGGGGAGTCTGGGGGAGAATGGAACGTGTATATATATGGCTGAGTCCCTTTGCCGTCAATCTGAAACTATCACAACATTGTTTGTTAATCTACTATATGTCAATACGAAATTAAAAGTTTTTTTAAAAACACTGTATTTAGAGCCTCTATAGTTGTGGGGACTATTGATCAGTTCTAGTTGGACCAGGCATCTTGGAGGGAGCCCTGGGAAGCCAGGGTCCTGGGTCCAGCTGGGTTTCCAGTGGCCTCCCGATCTTGGGAGAATCTCTGTTTCTCTAAGCCTCTTTGCCACCAGCCTTTAAATATAGAGTTTGATGAGATGATCTTTAAATTGCCTTCAGATTCTGAAGTGTTGTTTTGTGAATGCTAAAGGTCAAAATTGTAAAGGCTTGATTTGATGGCAGATCGTTGAGATGATTCCTGTAATATTGCCCTCGTCCCTGCAATTTTGCCTTGTCATAATTCCAGTCCTTTATCTGGCTCATGGCACCACCCTGGGGCCATGCTGTAGAGGGTGCTGAGGGGCGCAGCCCTGACCCCACAGCACCCAGCCCTGCCCGCAAAAGAAATACCTCAAGGGAAGGGAGCTCCTCACCTAACAGGCCACTCCTTCCCTGGGGGATCACTCCCATCCATGCACTGGCCAGGGGCCTGTGTATCAGCCTGCTTTGGAGGCCAAAACAAAGCACCACAGGCTAGGTGGCTTTCAAACACACACTTGTTTTCTCATAGTTTGGAGGCCGGAAGTCCAAGATCAGGGAGGGTTGGTTTCTCCTGAGACCTGTCTCCTTGGCCTGTAGATGGATGTTCTCTTGCTGTGGCCATGTGGCCTTTTCTCTGATCACTCATTCCTGGTACCCCTTCCTTTGAATGAAGGACACCAATCACTGGATTAGAGCCCTACCCTTATGACCCCATTTAACCTTAAAAGACCCTGATGCTGGGAAAGATTGAGAGCAAGAGGAGAAGAGGGGTGACAGAGGATGAGATGGTTGGATGGCATCACTGACTCAATGGGCATGAGTTTGAGCAAACTCCAGGAGATGGTGAAGGACAGGAAAGCCTGGTGTGCTACAGTCCATGGGGTGGCAAAGAGTTGGACATGACTGAGTGACTGAACAACAACAATAACAACAACCGCTTTAGAGGTTGCATCTCCAAAAACCGTTGTTTTCTAGGGTTCTAGCAGTTAGGGCTTCAACATATGAGCTGTGGGACTGAATCATCCAGGCTTCAGAGCTTCCTAGACACCAGCCACGGCCTCTGCTGCTCTGCTTCTGCTCTGCCCACTCCTCCCACAGCCTCCACTCCCCTTCAGGTGTCCACCCAGAGCCCTTCTCAGTACACATCCTTGCTCCCAAGGCTCCAAAACATTCTGTCTGTTTCCTGGGGAACTGGCCCCCAGACATGTGCCATTCACCTTGCCTTCATTTCTTTATTTCTCTTCTGGGGAGGACCACTTTTGTATTAATAGCATATCCAGAAGGCTATAGATAAATGTTCATCTTCATACAATAAAGAATGACCACTGCTGGAGAAGCTCCAGTAGAAAGAGATGGTCTGACCAGGGGAGCTCTCAGGTGGTCTGACCAGGGGAGCTGTCAGGTGGTCTGATTAGGGGAGCTCTCAGGTGGTCTGGTCAGGGGAGCTCTCAGGTGGCCTGATCAGGGGAGCTCTCAGGTGGTCTGGTCAGGGGAGCTCTCAGATGTTCTGATCAGGTGAACTCTCAGACGGTCTGACCAGGTAAGCTCTTAGGTCCCTTTTATGGGACGTCTCTGTTCTAACTCATTGTCACCTGATAACTCTTCCTTAAATAGTCAAAGGGAGCAGAGGCTTGAATAAACATGAAAACTACATTTCTTGTACCTGATTCTGTGGTTCTTAGGCCAAACTTAGCTCCTTCCCCAGGCTCCTAGGTGCCCCCAAACAGTTCCACTTTCTCTCTTCTTGTATAAATTAAGGAAAGATCTCCGGTCATCAAAACTGCAGAAATGAAAATTACAACAGAGTGAATGTCATTGAGAATTGACTATTGAACAACTCTCTTATATGGGGCATTCCACCATGGGGAATAGAAAAAAAGTAGAAGAAAAACCCTTCTTCTAGAGTTGTTAAAGGGAATTCCCTGGCAGTCCGGTGGTTAGGACTCAGTAGTTTTACTGATGTGGGCTGGGGTTTGAGTCTTGGCTGGGGAGCTAAGATCCTGCAAGCCTCATGTGGCACAGCCAAAAAATAGAGTCATTGCAGAGCAGGTGGAGGGGTGAGTTATATTTGGACTAAAACTTGTCATTATCATGGGACACTTTGGGGAGGACTCGATGATGGAGGACTTGGAAAATCCAGGTCCTATGACCAAGGGTAACTCCAGCCTTGAAAATCTCTGTATGTCTCTTCCCCGGGTCATTAAACACCACGTGCCTTCTAGGAGGCACCAGTTAAAGATCTGTGATAATTTTTCTGGATTTTTCCCTTGGGGGAAGATGTAGGGAAGAATGGGTCTCCAGTTGCCTTGGACCACGGTTTCCCACGCCAATCTGGGTGCAACCAATGGGATGGGAACCTCTTAAAACCATCTGAAAAGCCTTTGGAGTTCTTTGGAAACAGACATGGAGAAAACATAGAGTTCATGTTTGCTACATGTATACACAAAGAGTAACACATTTCTCAGTTGTTCTGTTCATACTGGCAACGGCTATTGTTCACAGAATCTATAGCCTCAACAAAAAGTTAGTATATTTATGTCTGTCCTGTTTCCTCTAAGAGTCCTACGCGTGTTGCTCGGGAAAAGATCCAAATCCAGAACCTATGCAGTGAGTACAGGAAACGCTCAAAGGTTTAAAAGACCTCCTAAGACTCAGATGGGGACAGTGGCCGCATGGGGCTCTCAAGACCATTCCCTGCCTTCTGTCGCCTCAGGCAGGAGCCTCAGAAGAGAAGGGCCTGTCTCCGCTCTCCTCCGGGAGCTTATCTGCCATAGACATCACAGGAGAATCAGCTTCCTGCAGAGCTGGGTACCAAGTCTAACCAAAGCCCCCAGGGAGCCTTGGCCTGAATTCTGAGACGGTTCCAGAGTCGGACACGACTGAGCAACTACCACTTTCACACACTAGGTGGTGCTAGGCAGAGTTTGGGTCTTTGTGTAGACTGTTGACCCCAGACTGTTAACGGTTTAGTACTCAGTCAAATTACATTCAGTTCTTTCTTATGACATACATTTGTCTATATGTCCTCTGTTGTTGGAAAAGACCCTGATGCTGGGAAAGATTGAAGACGGGAGGAGGAGGGGATGACAGAGGATGAGATGGTTGGATGGCACCACCGACTCAAGGGACATGAGTTTGAGTAAGCTGTGGGAGTTGGTGATGGACAGGGAGGCCTGGCCTGCTGCAGTCCATGGGTCGCAAAGAAGCAGACAGGACTGAGCGACTGAACTGAACTGAACCATTCAGTTCACTGAACTGAAATGAACTGAGTCATTTTCTTGAAATTTTTTTTTTTTTTTTCAGTAAAAGAACACCCCTTTTAGCCTTTGGGGGAAAACGGGCTTTTCTGCATTGTGCAGTAAGTTTGATGAGGGGGAACGAGCCCATTCACCCAATGATGCATAATGAAAATACACTGCATTCACATGTTGGGATATTCTTGCAGAGACCACTCCCAACCATCATCTGTTTAACATTATAGACATGAAGAAACCATATATGGGGCTTCCCAGGTGACGCTAGTGGTAAAGAACCCACCTATCAATGTAGCAGACATAAGAGACACAGCTTCGCTCCCTGGGTCGGGAAGATCCCCTGGAGGAGGGCATGGCAACCCACTCCAGTATTCTTGCCTGGAGAATCCCATGGACAGAGGAGCCTGGTGGGGTCCATGGGGTCACAAGAGTTGGACACAACTGAAGTGACTTAGCACATACCCACAGACATGTATATAGATACACATATGAAACCAGATGACTATGCACTACATATAAAGATGTAGTTATTTAATGTGTGTTTATATATATGTGTGAATTAGTATTGTGTTGTTATTGTTTAGTCACCAAAGGGTGGAGCGGAGACTTTGGCCCTTTCACTCTTTGTGACCCTTCTTTCAGTTCACTGGGTGTCTACCCAGAAGTGGGATTGCTGGGTCATATGGTAACAGATTTTGTTTTTTGGCTGTGCCATGCGGCATCTGGAACTTCCCCAACCAGGGATGGAACCCATGCCCCCCGTGCAGTGGAAGCACAGAGTCTTAACCACTGGCTGGCCAGGGAAGTCCAGCCATATGGTAATTTTTTGTCTAATTTTTTGAGGAACCTCCATACTGTTTTCCTCAGCGGTTGCACCCTTCCACAATCCCATGAACAGCGCACAAGATTTCTTAATTTCTCTACATTCTCAGCAACACTTGTTATTTTTGTTTTTGTTTTTTTTTTGTATGGATTTTTTTTTTTAAAGATGAGGAATTAACTGGGTTGTAATCAGTGATTCTCTGAACTCATTCTGAATATCACCTCCTCAGATCCATCTTATAAAAATGCAGACTCCTATACATAAATAATAAAAATAAATAAAAAGGCAGACATGTAATCCCACTTCAGACCAGGTGTGAGACCTCAGAGGATGAGCTTTTAAGTAAACTCCTGTAAGCACTGCCACGAGCACTCTCAAGAACATCTCTTACAAGTGGGACTGCAGAGAATTTGGGGGAGAGATAAACTTCTGCCCCGCCCCCCCGCCCCCCGAAAATCACAGCATGGAGAACTCAAGCCACACCCATCAAGAGAATGGATATGTGTATAAGTATGGCTGAGTCACTCTTCTGTGAACCTGAAACTACCACAATGCTGTTAATCAGTTACAAAGAAGTGAATTGAAAGTCGGTCAGTCGTGTCCAACTCTTTGCGACCCCTCGGACTATACTGTCCATGGAATTCTCCAGGCCAGAATACTGGAGTGGGTAGCCTTTCCCTTCTCCAGGTGATCTTCCCAACCCAGGAATCAAACCCAGGTCTCCCGCATTGCAGGCAGATTCTTTACCAGCTGAGCCACAATGGAAGCCCTGTTAAACGGCTATCAGTTCAGTTCAGTTCAGTTCAGTTGCTCAGTTGTGTCAGACTCTTTGTGACCCCACAACAGGCCTCCCTGTTCATCACCAACTCCCGAAGTTCACTCAAACTCACGTCCATCAAGTCGGTGATGCCATCCAGCCATCTCATCCTCTGTCGTCCCCTTTTCCTCCTGCCCTCAATCCCTCCCAGCATCAGAATCTATAATCCAATATAAATAAAAAGTTTAGTCATAATATTGTAAAGTAATTATCCTCCAATTAAATGTTAGTTTTAAAAAGTTGAAAAAAAAAAAAGATGAACAACAACCCTAGGAAAAAAGATAGCCTCCCCACATAGCGTCAAATGGCAGCACACTTAAAAAAAATCACCTTCATTCATATTGTTTTTTTCCAGTTCAGTCTTCTCAGCCATGATCTACTAAAACGTCAAATCAGGGCCTGGAAACATGACATTTTTAGCTAAGGAAATGCTCTTGACCAAAACCCGATTTTTACTGGTGATCCTCGCATGAGATCGCCCATTATCAGCTTCCTACAGAGTCTCTGCAGAGCTATTCTAGGACCTCAGGGAAGCAATCTTCCCTGGGACCACTTCCCCGGCCATCACGCCTACTGGCCTCTGACTCATGCCTTTTGTCTTGTGCCTGGAATTTGGGGATGTTTATGAAACGCTCTTGTAAATACTAGTCATAATTCCTCTTTTCACAAGATTCTTTATTTCAGAAAACAGGAGTAGCTCATCACGTACAAACGTCATGTCACTTCCAGCCCCATTGTCACCTGGAAATATCCCCTCAACTGTTTTACTAGAGACTTTTAAAAGGTTTTTGAGAACAGTGTGTCATAGAAACCTTCCAGAGAACATCATTTCTGGGTTCCTACCAGCCTTGTTAAAATACACTTTTGCATCAACTGTACCTACTTCATCTTTTTCAGGGCAGAAAATGGAGCTTTGCATTAAGAAGTAAATGCTAATGAAAAGCATTTTTTTTTTTTTTTAATGCAGACTCCTTGAGTTTAACATCTGTTTCTCTGCTTCACTTAACTTCTCAAAGCAGGTGGCGATGCAATTAACACACACGTCACGATATTTTCTTTAGCACAGTAAAACCTTATTTTCAAATTAGACTGCCCTGATATTAAGCATGAACATTTTAAGGTAAAATGTGCTGGTTCAAAACGTGGCAAAAGATAGAGACTAGATTGCTTCAGCTGTCTTACCAGGTGGTCAGCTTTCCACTGATGCCCCCAGATATGGATGTTCGACTAGACTAGATGAACACCGAAAAGCAGGGCATAGTCCAGACTGCCCAGTTTGTCTTAAGCAAAACAAACACAGCAAATGAAAAAGTCAACATCCCAATGAATTCCTGCAAGTAGAAATACCTGCACGTGTTATGTAAACTGTCACTTATCCCTGTTTGTACTTGGCAGATGTTGGCAGAGGGAGAGAAGAAAGTTAGAAATAAAATGGTCAGATGTGTGTCTAATCAACAGTCTGGGAGAAATATGTGTACTGCTTATGGAAGTGACTATTTAAAATCGATTTCTTTTTAAGGGGAAAAAAGTATGCTTTTAGTTCCTATAAAGACACACTGAAATGGAATTGTCCAAAGTAAGTGCAGTTCCATTCATGCAAATATCAGCTATTGTGAAAGACTCTGAGGCAGATGAATTATTAATTGGGCGTTTGGTGTCCATTTGACTGTCTGACAACAAGATGGGAGAGAAGACAGGCCGGGAAAAGTGGTCTTGATTTTTTAAAAAAATAATTTTATTTATTTATTTATTTAATTCGGGCCTTGCTGGGTCTTCTTTGTTGCTCAGGCTTTTCTCTAGTTGCAGCTCCTGAACTCTAGAACAGGGGCTCAGTAGCTGTGGTGCACGGGCTTAGTTGCTCCGTGGCATGTGAAATCTTCCCAGACCAGGGATCCAACCCGTGTCTCCTGCTTTGGCAGGCGGATTCTTTACCACTGAGCCACCAGGGACACCTGGCCTTCATTTCTAATTCTGTTCAACAGAAAACAGTAGCAATGGCATCTCTCAAAGTAATGTGAATGCATACCACCTGGAGTGCGTGCTTAGTTGCTCAGTCATGTATAAGTAACCCTACGGACTGTAACCCTCCAGGCTTCTCTGTCCGTGGGACTTCCCAGGAAAGAATACTGGAGTGGGTTACCATGCCCTTTTCAAGGGTATCTTCCCAACCCAGGGATCGAACCCAGGTCTCCTGCATCACAAGCCACCAGGGTGGGGTCTGAGAGTCTGCACTAAGAAGAAGCTCCAGGTAATGCTGATATTACTGGTGGGAGGAACACACTGAGCGGCCAGACTAGAGTTCTTTGTTGTGCTGTCTCTTGGCTGTTCTGGAGCACATTGGATCCGCACCCAGAGTTGCCAAGAAGATTTGTGTCTCTCACAGCTGCAGAGCAGAAAGCCCTGCTTTTGCTCTGAAGATGCGTGTGGCTCACAACCTGCACCCTCTCAGCTGTCAACCTGCTTGGCTCTGTTATCAAACTGAGTCCTTGCTTTGAAATTTAAAATTGTGCTTTATACTTTCTAGTGGGCTTAGAGAGTGCAAACGAGATTGGTATGGATGGTGGATGACTGGCCGGCTTCATCAGAGACAACAGTGTCCCCTTTTTACAGAGAAATCCAGCCCCTGCAGACAACATCCTCTTTTGGGGAGAAGCCCTTGCAGATGGGTGGTGCCACGGACATTTCCCTCTCGTGATGAGCTCCCGTTTTCCCCCCCATATTCCTGGTCCTGTCTGTTCTTTTATTTCATGCAAAAAGAGTGTTAGTTACATTTTATCAGGAACGAGAGGTCATTTTTGTCCCAGTGTTCTGCCATAGAGAAACATCACAGATTTATCTAACAGTTTGAAAGACTGAATTTCTGGTGTCCGGTTTCTCTTTGATGGGATAGTTTCTTTGATCCACTGTTTATGCTGGCTGTCAACAGGGCAACGCCTAAGAATTTTTTTTATGATCTAATGTAGTCCCAGAAATTCTCTGAAACACAAACATTTTTAGGGGCAAAAATAAAATTGAGGCTTCCATTTAGTTCTTGCTACTGCTGCTAAATTGCTTCAGTCGTGTCCGACTCTGTGCAACTTCGTAGACGGCAGCCCACTAGGCTCCCCCGTTCCTGGGATTCTCCAGGCAAGAACACTGGAGTGGGTTGCCATTTCTTAAACATACCTTATAACTCATCTCCCAGATGCTAGCATTTTCCTTCACACCCTAATACTCTGCCAGAAACTGCATGCTGTGACATCTAAGATGAGAATTATTTGGGTTCATTCAGTACATTCTTTTTGGTCTGAGGTGTATTTTATTTTGGAAGTTGAGAAGAATTACCTGTGTCTTATGTTTAGACTATAGTGACTTGTTTTTCCATCTTATGCATTGATTCAGGTCTGATCCCTATTTTATTTCACAATCCCTAAAAGGGCATTGATTTCAAGGCTTCTTCGGTGAAGTCTCCAGGTGTTTCAGAATTAGGCTATTTACTGCACCTTCCCACTTCTGAGAAACACCCTATTCATCTCAATTCCTGAGTCAAAAAGGTCTCTACAAGTATCTGTAGGTATGGACATTTACGATGTCCACACATTTACATTTATGATGAGAAAAACAGCGTCTCTTTTTACCTCTTAACTCTTAAGTGTGTAAACAGTTTTCTCTGTTCAAGGCAAGCTGCATGCATGCATGCTAAGTCACTTCAGTTGTGTCCAACTCTGTGTGACCCCATGAACTATAGCCCGCCAGGCTTCTCTGTCCATAGGAGTCTCCAGGCCACAACACAGGAGCGGGTTGCCATGCCCTCCTCCAGGGGATTTTCCCCACCCAGAGATGGGAACCCATATTGGGAAGTGGGTTCCTTACCACTGGCACCACCTGAGAAGCCCATCAAGGCAAGTTACTTCTCTCAAAATACTACCACTGAGTTTATTCAGGAATACAACAATCTCACACATATTCAGTAACGAACACTCCTGAGGAGGAAGCTTTTGCTCCTCTTTCTCCCGAGAACATTCCCCTTTTAGAAAACTGCTGACACGTTGCCTGGCTACACTCACGAGCCTGCAGTTTCTAACGAAGCCACGTGCTGCAAAGTTCAGCCGGGACTCTGGCCGTTCACCACCTGCCTTGTGACTGGACAGGGCTCTCTGCAATGCCAGCAATGTCTCTTTGGTTGAAATCTCTCTATGAAACTGCAACAAATACCAAATCACTAAATACTTTGATGGGGTCTCCACCACTCATCGTCAAAAGGGGGCCCACAAAGACCAAGGACCAGCCAGGTTGGGTTCATTCAGTTCAGAATGGAAGAGGTGGTAGAGGCTTCATGGGGAATGATGAGCTGGGAAAGTGGCGTCTGACTCAGGAACATGTGAAAAAACCTGGACCTCTGAGTGCTGGGCATTCGTGGGAAGGAAGTGTAGAGCAGGCTGAATGTGATGGAAGTCTGCTTCAGCTGAACACGAGTCGGTGGGGGAAAGTCATCTTGAAAAGGAAGCATGGCACATGGGTAGCTGCAACCAGAGTATCTTAACTGAATAATTTGGTATTTGGGAAGATGGAGAAGTCGTGTGGGTGAAGGAAGCCACAGTCCCACAACCTCATTCCAAGTGTACCTCCTGGGCCCAGCCCCATGATCAGAAGTGGGTGGCAGCTCGCACACACACCAGTCCATTCCAGCTATGGTCCTTGCGGTGGAGCTGCAGACAGAATGGCATGATTTGAGAATGGCTTAACGGAAGATCTCAGTTCCACAGGGCTCGGTATATGAACGGATGTCCTCTGCCCACCCTGAGGTACCATCCTCAGCATCATCTCTGAGGTGTCAGGGGATGCAGCCCGGCCTTGCACACACTCATGAATAAACACCTTCAGCCACCTGCTCCTTATCTCTGCTTCTCCCTCTGTGCTCTGCTTAGGTCTCCAGAAGGTGACCCTGAATTGTAGCCACTTCTCTCTCTGACCTTTCTTCAAAATCTTCCTCCTTTGAGCTGATAACATCGACTGGGGCAATTCAAATTTCTGCAGCTCTTGATGGACTAGTTGATCCTCCACATAGTGATAGGCAAGGTTATTTATTTCTTCCCAGGAAACTTAAACATCTAGGTGGGAAAGGCCTGGTTTCCTGGAAGAGCACTTCTGGAAAGATCCTCCCCGCCACTTCAGGAAATGAAATAAACTTTTTATCTAGGTACTTCCTGTTTCCTCAGTTTAAAGTACTCCCTCCCGTGGCCATACTCTTGTAAAAACTTCAAAGCTGGGCTTCTCTGCTTTTTCCTTTTAACTCTTTGTGGTTCACTCTAACTGGGCATTTAGTTATCTTGCAGAATGGTCTGTGGCTGTTGAAAGAACACCACCGTTAGATGCTATTCAACTGATTTCTGCTAGTAATCTTGCATGTATCCAATCTGAACACGCAGATGAGATTATTCCTGTGGTTTGTGGCTTCAGAGGAGAATGCATGCCTTGTTCAGATGTGCTTGTGAAATGAAAGGAACACAGTGGATGATATTATCACTTCCAAATGTAGATATTTAGATTCATTGATTACAATTGGCAAAACCCATTACAAGTTCACTTGCAAAATTACGATCATTTCTATTTCTCCGTGGCCCGCCTTCAGTTCTACATGTAGTCATTCACCTGGAGAGGCACAAACAATGGTGATGTTTAAGAGTCTCAAGGTTAGGGAATCATTTCATAGGTACAAATGTTGTTCGTGTATGTGTGTTTTTTAAACTTCCTTTCATAAAGGTAATGATTCTTGAAGAGAATGTGTAAAGAAGCTACCCATCATTCAAACCTCCTTATAAGTAAATCTGGGCTTCTCAGGTGGTGATAGTGGTAAAGAACCCACCTGCCAATGCAGGAGATGTGAGTTCGATTCCTGGGTTGGGAGGATCCCCTGGAAAGGAAATGGCAACTCACTCCAGTGTTCTTACCTGGAGAATCCTGTGGACAGAGGAACCTGGCAGGCTACAGTCCATGGGAACACAAAGAGTCGGACATGCCTGAAAGGACTGAGCTCACACGCATGCATAAATAAATCTTTTAGAGATTGGAAGGATCTTAAGGAAAGGAGGCACAAGAAAGCTGAACTGTGTGAACTTGGGGCAAATAAGCTCCTCATAGAGCCTCATTTTCCTTGTGAAACAGGAGAATGGAAAACTACTTTACAAAGCAGTTTGAAGATCAAAATCCAAGGATGATAAATGGGAAAGTGCTTCATAAAACTCCAGGGCACAGAACAAAGGTCAGGCACTAGTGTGGTTTTGATGGAGACAGACAGGAGGCTGCAGGAATGGGGAATGAAGCGGGCAAGGGGCGGGATAGCTGTCTGGATGGGTGAGCACCCCCAGCGTCAAGAAAGGGGAGCAAGGAAATGAGGAGGCCTGAGATAGATGCAAGGCTCTGGGGGTCGAGTCAGTCAGAGGTGGTGATGAGAGGTGGTGTTTCCAAGAAGACAGCGTGGGATTTTATGTCAGTAAAGCTGGTGCTGCCTGTTGACAACATGAAGACTCTGGGGAAGTTTCTCAAGCCCTTATTTCTCAGTGTCTGGTCTGTGAATAGCAAATAATGATAAGTGTCAGCATTAAATGGGGGAAAATAGAAAAATTGACTTTGTAAACTGTAAAGGGGTGTTGATCAGCAGTATTGACCAGCTCACTCTCTGAAGTGTTGCAGTGGTACCAATCCATGCCAGTAGCCACTGGACACATAAGAATGTCTTTAAGGAAGCTGAAACATTAGGTTTCTCAAATGTCAGCCCTTGAGTACCTGTCTTTTCAATATTCTCTGTGATGAAATGGAAGCACAGTTAAAGTGCTTCTGCTGTATGACGGTTAAGTGCTTGAGAAAAAAACATTCATTGAGTTGAGATGTGAGCTCAGTAAGCCAGTCCCTCCCCACAGAACATTACTTTTATTTACAGAATGAGTAACAGACAAATTACTATTTTTCAGTCCTGAGTATTTGAATACCAGAATATTTCATATGTTTCCTCTAATGAGACTGAAGTTTTACACATGGGACTGTATTCAATATCTTGTAATAACTTAGAATGGAAAAGAATCTGAAAATGAACATATATATATATTACTATTTTGCATCCCTGGAATAAATCTCATTTGATCATGGTGTATAATCTTTTAAATGTGCTGTTGAAGTTGTCTTGCTAGTATTTTGTTGAGGATTTTGGAGTATTTATAAGGGATATTGAGCTGTAGTTTCTTTTGCTACAGTGTCTTCGTCTTATTTTAGTATCAAGGTAAGGCTGCTAGTGTAAAATCAATTAGGAAGCATTCTTTCCTTTCCAATTTTTTTTGGAAGAGTTGGAGAAGGATTGGTGTCAGGTCTTCTTTAAATGTTTGAGAGAATTCTCCAGTGAAGCCATTTGGTTGGTCCTGGGCCAGTGTGATTTTTTGATTATATAACGAAAGGTGTCTACATTGGAAAGATCCCTATTACTAGTGAATCAAAAATTTTCAACTGACCAATGTATGATGCTATAAAATCATGCCTGAGTAAAAGTGTCATTCAAAGTGCAAGATAGATCAGTGCATTTTAATGTAACAAAGTATGAAAATCTCACTATATGGTTTCAAATTCTACACTGCAACCAACCATTTGTTGTGTTTTGGGGTTATATCAAAGAAAATACCAACAGTTTTTTTTGAAAGATTATTAATGCTCATCCTGTTATAATTGCATATTTTTGTGAGGCTGGATTTTTCTCTTACACTTCACAACATATGACCTAACAAATATGTTGTGACAAGAATCGTGAAGAGGAGGGAGGGCATCTTTGCACTCTTGGGGGAGTTGGCTGAGATGACCTCTAAAAAGTCCTCCATTCCAATCCTTAAATTCTAAGATCTCAATTTTTTTAAAGTAAGATTTTAAAAACTCTTGCCTAAAAAATTGTTGCCAAATTGAAACCAATAATTTGTTGCCATCTTTCTGTAAAACAGCAGGGCAATATGTATATGTGTGTGTATCCGTTCATCCTTTTGCCCTGATAACCTTATTACTAGGTGTATAGTTTGTGGAAATAGGTTCCAAAGAATACTAAAAGACAAAAAAGGCAACTTGCATAAATATGTGTATCATAGCACAATTCATGGTAATGAAAAATTGGAGCGACTCAAGTAACTGATAAAATGATATAATGAGTCTGGCAGGCTACAGTCTGTGGAGGTCACAGAGTCAGACATAACTGAGCACAGCACAGCAAAAAAAAAGTAACCACTGTACTGCAAGTGGTAAGCAAACAACAGTATGTGAGTACAATAAAACTCTGTGTAATGGTTAATGTGGCGAGTATACAGACTATAGTCAGTGAAAATGAGCACACTCTATAGAGTGTAACTCATTGGTTACAACTGTGTAAAAATTCAAGTTTCCATATTGACCAGAATTAGAAACATTTTAGTTGAATAGATTTTTTTTTTTTTTTTGGTGAAGTGGGTTATGTGTTCATTAACATTTTAAATGATAGACAATCACTGAAAGAATATTCTGTTCTGGATACACACAGGCCAGGATGAGCCACTTCGATGCTGGTGGAGGCCTCTCTGGGTATTCCCATCCCCTCTCTGGCCTCCCATCTCCTCACCGCCTGGAAGAGGGAAGTAGGTAGAACAGGGCAGCTGGGGGATACCACAGGCTAAGGCATTGACCCAGGGTCCATGAGGAGGACCAGAAGAAGTTGGGGTGCCAGCTGGGGATGCTCGGTTGACTTGGCAGTATGTCACAGCTCATCAGGTCTCTCTGGTTATTCCTGGATTGGCAGAGCTGAGAGTTTTCAGTCCAATCCAGCTAGATTAACCGAGTGCCTCTCTGTACCAGGTACTTCATAAGGCCTCATGAGGCCCTTGTGGTGTTGAATAAAGCCCATAAATGGCTCTCAGTCTGAAGAACAGAAGTAGACACCAGAAAGCCTCCATGGCATCCCTGGTGGCTCAGCGGGAAAGAATCCTCCTGTAATGCAGGAGACACAGGAAATGCAGGTTCCATCCCTGGGTTGGGAAGATCCCCTGGAGGAGGGCATGGCAACCCACTCCAGTATTCTTGCCTGGAGAATCCTGTTGACAGAGGAGCCTGGAGGGCTTCTGTGCATGGGGTCTCAAAGAGTCAGACAACTGAGTACAAGCATGAGGCAGTCTTCATCAGCCATGAAATGGATAAGCAGTGATATTTTAGATAGTTGAAGATAAAATGATAAAAAAAAAAACCCAATAACCCTACTGATTAATAAGTTGTCACGATTTGGGTTGCTCTCTGGTGGCCTGCCACCTGTGTTTCAGTAATTCGTTCTGTTCCAGGGTGTCTTGGATTACAGGACTGGGGATGCTCAGAAGGGAGGAAAAGTGACCAAAATAAAACAGCAATCATGCAAACAGGGTTGCTTAGTCATAAATCATATGACTTTTTGGAGGAAGATACAAAAGGAAAGAATTTTTTTTCTGAAGATAGATAGTTTATTTTGTCTCCAAATTGTTTTTTTTTTTTTTTTTTTCTGTAGCCAAAGAAAAATAAATTTAGGGCCAAATGAAACTTTCTTCAAGTTCAGCTTTAGACCTTTTCCAATGTAATAATAATAATAATATTGAGAAGAATGGTATTGTTTTACCTTTCTAGAAATCACTTTAATATCTGGCTTAATAGAAGACAGCTGGGTTTTCATACCTGCTTCTTCATCCAGTCTGTTGTGATGTCACACATTGCATAGCCTCTTGACAACTCCAGGTACACTGGTGAGAGAATAAAAGTGAAAAAGGCAAGTAAAATTGTATTATTTTGAAAATAATTTTGACAATCTCTATCCACTGAAAGGGTCTTGGGGATACCAGGGGAGACTGTTTTGAGACCCTTTCTTAAGGTGGTCCTACTCTTCCTTAGATGGGAGGGGGCACATCCTACAATCCTCAAACCTTGGGACACTTGAAAGACCTGTTCTTTCCTGGGTCAAGAGCAAACGCAAGTTTCCAAGACTCAAAGCCACGATTACTTTCTAAGAGGAGGGTGAGAAAAACACTTCTCATCATTTTTTCATGAGACACCAGCAGAAATTACTCCTGCAAATTTCTCAGTCAGATTAATCGGCTACCAAGGGAGCGCAGGTGTTGCTGGGTAAGGGTGGACGAGGAAAGGTTTGGAAGGCACAGCAGAGAGAGGAAGGGGGGTGGGAAATGAGCAGTGCCCCCCCATCCCCAGGAGCACTCAGGACACACCCAGTTCCCCATTAAGTCTGAATACTGTTGCATTCCACCCTGGTCTTCTCCAGGCTTCCCCAGTGGCTCAGTGGTAAAGAATTTGCCTGCTAATGCATAAGATGTAAGAGATGCAGTTTTGAATCCTGGGTTGGGAAGATCCCCTGGAGGAGGGCATGGCAACCCACTCCAGTGTTCTTGCCTGGGAAATCCCCTGGACAGAGGAGCGTGGTGGGCTACAGTCCATGATGAATCAGACACAACTGAGCACACACACACGACAGTTTTCTCTCTGCCTGATATTTTCCTGAAATGTCTACTTCACACCCACTACGGGGACAGATACAAGGATCTCACTGGCCTCTCTCCTTCCTCCTATTTCCCTCTCACCAGACTAGCATCCCTTGATATCCAGTTGAAATCTTCCTAGCAGTGTGGCCTTGAGCAAGTTCTTAACCTCTGTAAACACCACTTTCCTGGTCTGTAAGTGGGGGATTATAGTAGAACCTACCCCAGAAGTTTGTGAAATCACATAAGAAAATGCATGCAGGTCATTTAGCACAGTCATTGTCTGGTCTGGCATACAACAGACATCCCCTTCACATTAGCCATTATAAGCATCTCTGGGAAGGACTCTTGAGAGATGGAAGAGCCAGCTGACCTTTTTTGTAACACAGGGCCTTACTCCACACCCGCTGTCTAGTTTATTAAAGGCCCCAGACGCAGTAATAGTTCGAATTCTGTTTATATCCTGTCTGGAAGTCTGTGAGCATCTTCTTGTGCGTAAGTATTCAGTATCCATCTCAGTTACTTCATCACCAGACACTGGCCACAATAATCCTATCGGCACAGCTCCTCCCTTTCTTGAGTTTCTGTTCATCTCTTTTAAACCCAGGACCAGTCTTAGCCCACATGAGATTCATCATGGATCACAAACACAGCACGTACAGAAATGCAAAGCCATTTCTCCATGGACCATGTCCACTCAGCTGCTTGCTTCTTCCCCTGGCTTGTTGGGCTGGCCGGGGAGGGGCAGCATGACTTCCACAGCAGCTGCAGTCCCTCCTTGGGGCTCCACTCTCCAGACAGACGGAGCTGAACCATCCACTCCGTCACAAAGTCCTCACCATCCTTTGCCCAGATGCTCAATTCGGAGGCTAATTTGGCAGGAAACAGGACTTGCATTGAGATAACAGAGGAGGGTGAGGAGCAGAAAACGCACAGGGAAACAAATCAGAAGAGAGTCTAGAAGCCAGGTGTACCAGAGAGAGATTTTGGTCAATAGCAACAGAAACTGACTTGAGCAAAATGCAGAAGAAGGAGTTTACTGGGAAGATTCAGATACAGGATCGATCGAGTATTATTCTTGTCCCTTTTATAATAATTATACATCAGACACTATTAGAGAACCATGTTGTGAGGCTTATGGTCACATGGAAAATTTTACATTTATCCAGAAGTTATCTACGGGGTAAGATCTGTTGGGTTATTTAGTCACGATAAGTTCTGAAAATACAGTTGATATGTGAGCATAGGCACTCAGTGAGTAAGTCTAAGATCTTCCTTTCAAGAGGAATAAGCAATCGCAATTTGCAATTTAATTAGAAAAACACAATTAAAGGAATAAGAGTATCTCTTCTGCTGAATATTAAAGTTCACCGCAAAGAAAAACCTCATGTGAGATGGTAGCTGTGGCTAATTAGCTACAGTACATGGGCTGGAACAACTGTCAGCTCAGGGCTAGACAATGAACTCCACAGGGGCCAGAGATCAATGTTTATTTAGGAAGCTGATGCTTAGATTCACATGACTCGGAATATGCCTGTCTATTGCAGTATTTCACAACACGCTGTACATTCCCTTATCTTTTCTCTTGATATTCAATAGCTCAGAAACACCATACACTTGGGCTTATTAATAAAGAGTGATTGATACATTGACCCCGAACGGCATTCAAAACAAAGCTGATCGGTCTCTGTGAACAAAATGAGTCAATTCCAAAGCCACTAAGTCTATCTTCCTGACACTAGGGTGGAATGAAAAGGTCAGGTGGCAGACCCCACGTCTGGGACAGCGTGATCTCAGAAAAAGCAAGAGGATAAACTTGAGTCTTGCCTGATTTCTGGTCTTTCAGATTAGGCTCTGCCACGGGGAGCTATGTGACTTTGGAATCTTGTGTAAGAGTCTCTGCGTCTCTGGGCTTTCCTCATTTCACCTGTAGAAGGAGCGAAGCTGTCACTCCCCAGGGACGTGGTAAGGGTATCATAGATTAGGCAATGGGAAGACAATGGTTCTCTTCAGAGTCATCATTCTATTTTCAGAGTAAGGCTGCATATAAGGGATCTTCTTTCCCATCCCCTCTGCTGAGCTAATGGACATGCCCCACCACAGGCCTCGCCCTGGTTATTCCTTGGTCTTTATTTCTGTTTCATCAGAGGGTCATCTCCACATTCCAGTGTGAGGTACCATTTCAGAAGCTGGGGGTACAGTCATGGACCAAAATCTCCCCTCAGTTCCTGCTCACGGACATTCTAGTAAGTGCAGACTAATTCATATTAGATATCAGGTATTGGTGACAAGTGCTGGGAGGAAAAAGTAAAGCTGGTTAAAGGGTCAGGCCTCACCTTGGAGGGGAATGCCATTTAGGCCGGGGAAGGCCTCCCTGAAAAGGTGACCACTGAGCCGAGTTCTGAGTGAATGGATGAGGGTACCCCACAGTTTCTGAGAATCCAGGGGAGCAGACTTGAGGCGCTTTTGGACAAGGGGCCCATCTTTTCATTCTGCACTGGCCCTGCTGCTCCTCCACGTGGGGAGAGTGCCGTCCGCCTTGGCCATGGCCCTGGGTGGCCTCTCCTGGGGAGTCTCTTTTTAAAACCTGGCTGAGACTCAAGCTGCTTTCCCGTGGGGCCTGTTGCCCTCTGCTGGGCAGACCAGGCATTAGTAGCCCAGCCTCAGAATCTGTGAAGAGAGCATTTCCAAACCATGAAATTTCAAGACGCAATTTCAGGCAATGGTTGAGTGGATGATGTTCTTCCTCTGGGCTCTGAAGGTTCTTGCAGGTTTGAGGACCCAATTTCCAAGTGAATTGCTTTGTAGGCAGATGGGTTTTATTACAAAACCAGCAATCACAAACCTTAGTATCCATATCTAAGATATAAAGTGGAGCAGAAACACAACATTTGGGACAGTTGGTGATGTTGTTCTATTGGATCATCATGTAATATTGCTTACTGAGTGTGAAATGTTCTTTAAAATAAAAAGATTATTGGGAGGGACCTATACTTTAATGGTATCTTTGTGCAGGATTTAAAGAACCCAATTACTACAATTTCCGAGTTCCATGTATCTGGTGACTTTTCCTTTTATTGGACATAGTGGGAGATGCCTAGAGAAGATTTCTTTAATGATTGTAAGACATCAAGAAGTGAACATTTAACCATTAAATCGCTGCCTTTAAGGTAGCCTCTCTTTTTGGCCCTCCTGGTACCAAAACCATGGGGAAAAAGTCACTAAAATTGGACCTCTTCTATCTTTACCTATTCTGCAGTGTGTGTGTGCATGTGTGTGTGTGTGCATGTGTGTGTGTGTGTGTGCAGTGTATGAGAGCATCAGTGAAGGATGCAAGATGAGCTTCCTCTCTGTGCAAGGACAGAGGAAGCTGTGTGCAATGAACACGATTGAGGTTTCCGTCTAGACTCCACTGCAGGCTAAGCACGGTGCTACCTGCTTCATCTGCCTCATCTCACTGAAATTTCACAGCAGCTTTGCAAGAGAGGTATTCTACGTCCCACAGAAAACCAAGCAATCAGTGAAGTTAAATAACTCTCCCAAGGTTGTTAATCTAGTAACTGACAGTTTGGACTCAATGCCCCAACTGCCTGACCGCAAAGCCCCGCATCCTTCCGTGTGCAGTGTGGCTGCCTGCTGAGAACCCCTCAATCTGATTAGTTTGGTTCAGAACTAAAGTCCTAAGGACTTAGACTGTGCAATGTGGTGGCACATCAGAATCTGTGGAGCAAAACTGCAGTCCCAGGTCATGGACGTGAGCGGTTCTAAGCTGGATATTAAGGGGAAGAGCTCAACTTGGACCCTAAGTCCTCCTACCCCTCGCTCAGTGTTCTTGCCAGCATATCACAGTGCTAGCGTCACTTAGTTATAGAAACTGGAGATACTTTTGTTTATTTATGGCTGTGTTGGGCTTCCCTGATAGCTCAGTTGGTAAAGAATCTGTCTGCAATGCAGGAGACCCCTGTTCGATTCCTGGGTGGGGAAGATCCTCTGGAGAAGGGATAAGCTATCCACTCCAGTATTCTTGGGCTTCCCTTGTGGCTCAGCTGGTAAAGAGTTCCACCTGCAATGCGGGAGATCTGGGTTTGATCCCTGGGTTGGGAAGATCCCCTGGAGAAGGGAAAGGCTACCCACTCCGGAATTCTGGCCTGGAGAATTCCATGGTATAGTCCATGATGTCACAAAGAATAGACACAACTGAGCGACTTTCACTTTCATGGCTATGTTGGGTCTTCATTGCTGCATGAAAGCTTTCTCTAGCTGCAGCGAGTGGGGCCTAGTCTCCAGTAGCGGTGCATGGGACTTCTCCTTGTGGTATTTCCTCTTGTTGCAGAGCACAGGCACACTGGCTTAGCTGTCCTGAGGCATGTGGAATCTTCCCAGACCAGGGACTGAAGCTGTGTCCCCTGCATTGGCAGGTGGATTCTTAACCACTGGACCACCAGGGCAGTCCTGGGATAATTTTTTCAGTCCCCACTTTCATATCTCCTGGGGCATTCCAGTAACTACCTAGAGTGAGAGATGTAAAAGAATGATGTGGCATAAGAGTGTAAATGAATTATGTATTGATCGTGGTCTGACAGAGAGGAAAGAGAAAGGAAGCTTACCGAATAGGCTGGCCCCTGTCACTTCACTATCAGCCAGCGCAACCTTCCAATCAATTGATCAACCAACCAATAGGTACAGAGCATTTTCTCTGAGCCAAGTATCAAGACGGGGGCTAGACAACGGGAAATGAGTGAGTGCCAACGGGAGACTCGCAGTCAAGTGGGTGGCCAAACATGTAAACAAAAGCACATTGCAATGCAAGTTCTAGAACACACTGTCACGGGACCACGGGGAGAAGAGCAGCAACCGCCGCCCCCCACCCCCAGAGAATCAGGGAAGGGTCCACGGAGACCCACCTTCACTCACGGGAGGATACCTTCAATAGAGTGATGCTGTTCCATGCTCACTATGCCATTATGCCTCCTTTAACTACAACTAGTACAGATAAAAGAATCGTAAGACAATCTAGGAGCTGGAAGTCATAAAAAATTTTGGGAGCAATTAAGCTATTTTGATTAATAAGGAACAGAGATGTGGATTACTAGAAGACTATGGTTGGAGAAGGCAATGGCACCCTACTCCAGTACTCTTGCCTGGAAAATCCCATGGATGGAGGGGCCTGGTGGGCTGCAGTCCATGGGGTTGCTAGAGTTGGACACGACTGAGTGACTTCACTTTCACTTTTCACTTTCATGCATTGGAGAAGGAAATGGCAACCCACTCCAGTGTTCTTGCCTGGAGAATCCCAGGGATGGGGGAGCCTGGTGGGCTGCCGTCTATGGGGTCGCACAGAGTTGGACACGACTAAAGCGACTTAGCAGCAGCAGCAGCAGAAGATTATGGTAGATCTGAGTTCTCTAGAGGATTGGACAGCAAATGAAAGTGTAATTTTAGCTTGGTTAACCACAAAGTAATTAGGATCGTTAAATTGGTGTGCTAATTTAATTTAAAATTTAAGGCAAAAACAAACATATTAGCTAAAAGGGTGGCTGTTACATAATCTTAATGAGTTTTCAACATAAACATTTTTCCAGTTAGAATTGGAATTAATTTTTAGAGCTCCCAGATATATCACACTGAACTCAGGAATAAAATAAGAGGATCTAGGAGTGATTAATATACCACTGTTATATTTTCCAATATTATACTTAAACATATGATTAAGAAAAAGGGAAGAAATTGGATACTATGCTTTTAAAGTTCTAGAAAAACAGAAAATGGAATTGATTATTTATTAAGTCTCAGAACTGGGGAGACTGTTAAGGTTTAAAAGTAGTAGAAGAGTAAGAGGAAAAAAATGTGTACAAACTTAAAAATGAAAGTTTCCCTATATAAAATTAAGAAACACCATCAAAATACAAGACAAACTCTAGCATGGGGGGGTTAGTTACAGAATAAACTAATAATTATATAACTTCCTTAAATATTAATTATTACATTATATAAATTGATAAATTACAGAAAGTGATAAATTCTCTAACACCTTGATAGATAAATATTGGGTTGACCAAGAAGTTCATTTGGGTTTTTCCATAAGCTGTCATGGAAAAAATCCAAACAAACTTTCTGGCACCCAATATTATAGATGTGTTAGTTAGCTCTTAACTACAGTATTACTGGATAACAAATCACCTTAAAACTCACTGGCTTATAACAACAGCTTTGATTCTCATACAAGTCTGCCGGTGAGTCTGAGTTGGCTGACTTAGGCTGGGCTTGAGCTGGGTGGCTCTGCTTCTGGTTGCACGTTCACTGGGCTTGGCTCTGGAAAGCAGTGTGGGTACAGGTCTTTCCCAAGTGAAACCAGTCCCCACTCATCACTCTAAGGCCAGCGATTACTCAGGGCTGGCTATCAAGATGATAGCACTCGTGCAAGACATAAGCCCGTCTGAGCAGCGTAAGTAAAGCCTTTAGCTTGTGTCATGTCTGCTAACATTCTGTTGGTCAAAGAGGTCATGTGGTCAAGCCCTATCACTGGGGTAGGGAATGGTACTCCATCCACTGTTGGGGGAGAAGCTGAATTAATCTAAATGATCACAGTAGGAAAGAAAAATAAACTGGAAATCTATAGTACAGGAAACCCACAATTAATAGACACATGGAAAGATGAGCAACTCCATTAGGAATATAAAACATGGAAATGAAGACTGCATGGAGGGAGTAATCACTACTTATTTATAAAGAAAGTATTAAAATCACATGTTTTATTTTGTTTTATAACTTACAAACACATTACATATGTTCTTCTATGTTTTCTAATATTATATTTAAACATATGATGAAAAAGCAGAGAAGTTGGATACTATTTATATTTATCAAATTTGCAAACATTTTTAAGGGAGATTAAAAGAAATGTGAAATAGCTTTTCTTATGCATTAATGATAGGAGTATAAATTGGTGCAAACTTTTTATTTGGATTTCTCTCTCTGTTTATGTATATGTTGTGGCATATATGAAATATAAAGGAAAAATATATAATATTATATATATCATATATATGCCACACAAAATCTCATATAATTACATACAAACATCTATATATAATGCATACACATGTGTAGTATAGTGCATGTGTGATCAGCTGTGTCTGTCTCTTTGCTGCCCCATGCACTATAGCCCACCAGGTTGCTCTGTTCATGGAATTCTCCAGGCAAGAATACTGGAGCCAGTTGCCATTCCCTTCTCCAGGGGATCTTCCTGACCCAGGGACTGAATGCACGTCTCTTGTGTCTCCTGTGTCTCCTGCATTGGCAGGCTGGTTTTTTAGCATAAGTGCCAGCTAGGAAGCCCATATGTAGTCATAAACTAGTTAATATTCTTTAATTCAATTTTGGGAAAATTAAGTCTAAAAAGAAACTGAAATTAAAAAAAAAAACCTTCAAAATTAGTTCTCATAATCAGAAAAAAGTTACGAGCACACAGACATAGTTAGCAAGCTCCTTCCCACTTGGGCACTTGTTACTGTCCTTTCCCTCTGAACTCTATGACCAGGGACACACAGAGCCCATGAAGGGGTGGTTCATGCCCCAAACTCCGCCCCCTCTGAGTTTCCATCACCTTGTCCCATTTATTTCTCCCCCCCGGTCCTCACAACACCTGTCATCACTCAGAATGTAAATTCCCTGAGAGGAGAGATCAGGTCAACCTGGGCCTCACACCGCGGTAAGGTCAAGTAGGTGTCCAGTAAGCACCTGTGGGGAAATAATGCCTAGTGAAAGAGAAAACAGCCTTTCTTGGACTAAACTGGTCAAGATATGGAAGGCCTGAAGGAATAGAAGTGCTTTGTGTTCCAGTATTGTGACAATAGAATAATCATGTCTGACTTTTTGGTCAATATCCACTGTTCTCCAGAGAAACACCTTTCTGAGATCCTAGGTAAAATGCCAGGGGAGTCTCCTTTTTGCTGAAAAGCCTCTTGCAAGGTCTTTGGTGATTAGGCTTTCAGACACTACAGCAAAAGATAAAATTAAGAGATTTGGGAGGTTAGGAAAACTGATTTGAATATATCAGATTTCTTGAAAAAGATTCTTTGTATGCTATTTGTTGCTGTTGTTTGTTTCCTAAATCGTGTCCAACACTTTTGTGATCCCACGAACTGTAGCCCACCAGATTCCTCTGTCCATGGGTTTTCCCAGGCACGAATACTGGAGTGGGCTGCCATTTCCTCCTCCAGGGGATCTTCCCAACTCAGGGACTGAACCCACCTTTCCTGCATTGGCAGGCAGATTCTTCTACCACTGACCACCAGGGAAGCCCACTTGTATGCCATGCTGCTGCTGCTGCTAAGTCGCTTCAGTCGTGTCCGACTCTGTGCGACCCCATAGACGGCAGCCCACCAGGCTCCCCCATCCTGGAGATTCTTCAGGCAAGAACACTGGAGTGGGTTGCCATTTTGTGTTAAAATGTATGCATACACTCCCTGGGATTCTCCAGGGAAGAACACTGGAGTCGGTTGCCATTTCCTTCTCCAATGAAAGTGAAAAGTGAAAGTGAAGTTGCTCAGTCGTGTCCGACTCTTCACGACCCCATGGACTGCAGCCTACCAGGCTCCTCCGTCCATGGGATTTTCCAGGCAAGAGTACTGGAGTGGGGTGCCATTGCCTTCTCCATTGTATGCCATGCTGCTGCTGCTAAGTCCCTTCAGTCGTGTCCGACTCTGTGCGACCCCATAGATGGCAGCCCACCAGGCTCCCCCATCCTGGAGATTCTGCAGGCAAGAACACTGGAATGGGTTGCCATTTTGAGTTAAAATGTATGCATACACTTTTCAATAGGCTTTGCCATAATATCTGAAGCTTGTAAGTGTACTCACCATAAGTACACAAAGCAAGCCAAGGGAAGCAAAGCATATGTCTTTCGATATATAGTATTTTAGTTATAGCCCTAAATTAATGTCATGTTCTCAAGAGAGTTCTAATTTCATAAATACATTAGAAATTCAAGTAACTTCAGAAGGATTGCAGCCATTTTTATTCTACCCATGTTTCTGCCACGCCAAATACAATTGCCTGGGGAATTTATCTTACATTTAGGGACAGAAGTTATGACTTTTGTACCAGTTGAGCAGCCTCAAACTGGAGGAAAGACTGACCTTTAGGGCAAACGTGAGAAGAGAGAGTGCATATTTGAGGCAAAACCCAGTTTGCGTCAGGGTCTTTTAACTACAGTACTCTAAACTATGGGGCTTCCCTGGTGGCTCAGCCAGTAAAGAATCCTCCTGCAGTGTGGGAGGCTGGGGTTCAGTCCTTGGGTTGGGAAGATTCCCTGGAGGAGGGAACGGCTACAAATTTCAGGAGAAAAAAGGTCTTTAAACTGTTGAACATTAGAGCCATTTTTCAAGAACAGGAACTGACCATGTCATCTACACTGGAGATAGTGTTGACAATATTGGAGAACTTCAGCCAATGTCCAGTGAACATGCTGAGGAAAGAGAGATGGACAGGTAAGTCCAGCTCCTGTAGACTGTCAGAAGCCTGAGGGGTTTTGCCTTTGGTACTCCCGTCTTCCAGCCTTTCTCTCTCCGCCCTGGTGAAAGGCTTTCACACTACTGGGAGCCAGGCTGGTGGGCCCAGAGCAGCAGTAGCGGGATGAGGAATAGCTGGGAGTCCAGATCGCCTCGTGCGGAGCCCAGGACTTAGGAGAGACAGGCTTTAAGGCTGTGTGTGGTCACTTGCCTGGGAGCTGGGCAGTGTGTGCAGAGGTGTGGTCCCTATCAATGGATGGGTAATGTCCACACCCATCACTTGAGCCTTTACACAGAGTGAAGTTGCTCAGTCGTGTCCAACTCTTTGCGACCCCATGGACTGTAGCTTACCAGGCTCCTCCGTCCATGGGATTTTCCAGGCAAAAGTATTGGAGTGGGTTGCCATTTCCTTCTCCAGAGGATCTTCCTGACCCAGGGATCGAACCCAGATCTCCCACATTGTAGGCAGATGCTTTACCATCTGAGCCATTAGGCAGGTCCCAAAGCCTGCAGCCTCCAGCCACCTGACCAGGGAAGGAGGCACGGAGGAGCCCTCTGATCCTTGAGGCGGCGGCTGCTCTCATTATAAAAACCGTCTTTGGCTTCCTATACTATTTTGATTGTGGGTTCCATTTCTAAAAAACTGTGGTAAAATAAAATTTGTCATCTTCACCATTTTAAGTGTGCTGTTCTGTGGCACGTGTTCCCATTGCTGTGAACCATCGCCACCATCCCTTTCCAGAGCTCTTTGCATCTTGTACAACTGAAACTCTGTCCCCATCAAACAACTCATCTCCCCTTCCTCCAGCCCCTGGTGATCATTTCACTTCCTGTTTCGAATCTGACTGCTCTAGGGACCTCATATAAGTGGACTCTTATAATTGTCCTTTGGTGTCTGGCTTGTTTTACTTAGCATATTGTCCTCAAGGTTCGTCCATGTTGTTGTGTTTTTTAAAAATTTAATTTCTATTTTATATCACAGTAAGCTGATTCGCAATACTGTGTTAGTTTCAGGCGAACAGCAGAGTGACTCATTTATACATATACATAGAACCATTCTTTTTCAGATTCTTTTCCCATATAGATTATTACAGAATATTGAGTAGAGCTTCCTGTGCTGCACCGTAGGTTCTTGCTGACCATCTACTTCATATATAGCACTGTGTATCCATGTTGTTACACTTATCAGAATTTCCTTTCTTTCCAAAACTGGAAAATATTCCATTATATGTACATACCACATTTTGTTTATGCATTTATCTGTCAGTGGGATACTTGGGTTGTTTCCACCTTATTGCTGTTGTGAATACTGTTCAGGGGTACAGAAATACCTCTGAGTCTCTTTCAATTCTTTGGGTATATATCTAGAAGTAGAATTGCTAAATCATATTGCAATTCTATTTTTTTTTGGAGGAACTGCCATACTGTTTTCTCTAACACTGCCTCACTTTAACAGGCACCAACGGTGCACGAGGGCCCCAGAGTTTCCGCATCTCTGCCCCTAGTTACACGTTAGGAGACAAAGCACACCACCATGACATATCTATGCTATGCTAAGTCGCTTCAGTCGTGTCCGACTCTGTGTGACCCCACAGACGGCAGCCACCTGGCTCCCCCGTCCCTGGGATTCTCCAGGCAAGAACACTGGAGTGGGTTGCCATTTCCTTCTCCATATCTACTTCATTTCAAAAACTGACATCATAGCTGGTTTATCTTTTCCCTCCTTCTCTCAAATGTTTCTCTCACATCGATTTTTTTCCTATTAAAAGCCCAGTTGGTTTAGTTTTGACTTGGGACCTGGGTGCACAGAGCGGCCAGGACACCAGGAATAAGCCTTATCGTTCACAATTATCATACATTATATTGTTGGGGGCATTTTGCTGCTTGTAAAATGCTTTTACATTTGTTACCACTTTGATCCTGTCCTATAAAGTCAGTAAAGCATTTGTTATCATCTCCCTCAAGGATGCAGACATTGGGGCTCGTAGGAGCTCAGTGTCCTGCTTAGGTTATGTGACCAATGGCACACCTTCTGATTTGTGATACATTTGCTGCTTTTCCCATCATACTGTGAGATTTCTCTTTCCACTTGACAGGCACAGAGACCAGTGTGATTATTCTCTTTCCAGATGTAGGAAGGAAAGAAGAAGCAAGTAACTTCTGACTCAAACACTTAATGCTGCTGTAAAATATGCAGCTAGTGTCCGTTTTGGGCTCTGCATGGGGTTCTCTCTAAATTCTCCTGGTCCCACCATTGGCTTCAGCCGCTGCTGCAGCAACCAAGCCCAGGAGGCTTAGACCAGTTTCTCTTCTGTAGAATTAGAGAGCACTTCACCTTGATTCGCTATTTCAGATCCTGAAAGATGATGCTGTGAAAGTGCTGCACTCAATATGCCAGCAAATTTGGAAAACTCAGCAGTGGCCACAGGACTGGAAAAGGTCAGTTTTTATTCCAATGCCAAAGAAAGGCAATGCCAAAGAATGCTCAAACTACCGCACAAGTGCACTCATCTCACACGTTAGTAAAGTAATGCTCAAAATTCTCCAAGCCAGGCTTCAGCAATACGTGAACCGTGAAATTCCAGTTCAAGCTGGTTTTAGAAAAGGCAGAGGAACCAGAGATCAAATTGCCAACATCCGCTGGATCATCGAAAAAGCAAGAGAGTTCCAGAAAAACATCTATTTCTGCTTTATTTTATTATTATTATTATTATTTTTAAATCCAGGGACGGGGGCTACCTTATCTCCTCCATGGCTTCTGGCTTAGAGGCAGGGACATTGCCAGAAGCGTCGACATGCTGCCTGCCTGGACCCGCAGAACGCTCCCGGCATCGCTGCCGAGGACGCCCCTGCGGAGGTGAGCAGGAAGCAGCCGCTGCCGCCGCTGGAGCCGGGCCCGGCTGGGCGCTCAGAGCTCCCGCCGGCTGCGGGAGAACGCGACCAGTACCCTGGGGTCGCCTAAAAGAGCTGAAAGAGGAGGCAGGGGGAAAGAGAGAGAGGCAGGGGGAAAGAGAGAGAGGTAGGGGAAGAGAGACAGAGAGACTGGACCAAAGAGACTAAGAAGTCTTAAATAAGAAAAACAGACTGAGACACACAGGATAGAATAAGAAAATATAATATGCATGTGATTGGAATTCCGATGGATAGAATGGGGAAAATCAGTATTAGAAGATGGTGTTGGAGAATTTTCTAAAGTTGATAAGAGATAAGAATTATTAGATGCAGGAAGCACAATAAATCACAGAAAAGAGAAATAAAATGAAATCCACACCTTGACATAAAGAAGTAAACTGAAAAACAACAAAGATGATGGGAAGACAGTAAAAGCAGACAGAAGCGATGGGTCGCTCCCAAAGGAATAGTGACAAAATTGGCAGCTGACTTCACAGCAGGAGCAATGGAAATGCAAAGAGAAAGTGACTGTTAACCTAGAGTTGTGGATATGGGTTAACTTTCATGTGAAGGTAGAAATGAAATAAAGACATATTTAGGGCTTCCCTGTGGCTCAGATGGTAAAGAATGCAGGAGACCCAGGTTTGTTTCCTGGGTCTGGAAGATCCCCTGGAGAAGGGAATGGCAATCCACTCCAGTACTCTTGCCTAGAGAATTCTATTGACAGAGAAGCCTGGCGGGCTATAGCCCATGGGGCCGCAAAGAGTCAGACATGAATGAGCAACTATACTTTTTCTTCTTTAGGGAGCCAAACTGCAAGAGTATTTATCACCAAAAGGTGTTCACAAAGAATTTTTGATGATGTATTCCAGAAAAAAGGAAACTTATCCCAGAAGATGTGAGTCAAGAATGAAGAATAAGCAAACACTGACTGTAAAATAATAATAATACTTCTAATTTTCAAAGGAAAAATTTGAACTAAAATGTTGCATGATGTCATGTAAGATGGAGAAATGATAATTGAAGAGTTTAAAAGCCCTTTATTGTTCAAGAGAAGCACAGAGATATAAAAATTTAGAATTTCCATTTACCTATTCATATTACAAGCTTAAGAATAATTACTGGAAGAAAAAAATAGAATGTCTAATTCTTATAACAGGAAATATAAAACAATGGAAAATTTCCCTTAATCAATCTAAGGGAAGCAGAAAAGATACTAAAAAAAAAAAGACCAGTAGAAAGTTCACAATTAAATAGCAGAAGTTCAGTTCAGTTCAGTTGCTCAGTCATGTCTGACTCTTTGTGACCCCATGGACTGCAGCACACCAGGCCTCCCTATCCATCACCAGCTCCCAGAGTTAACTCAAACTCATGTCCATTGAGTTGGTGATGTCATCCAACCATCTCATTCTCCTGTCGCCCCCTTCTCCTCCTGCCTTCTATCCTTTCCAGCATCAGGGTCTTTTCTAATGAGTCGGTTCTTTGCATCAGGTGGCCAAAGTATTGGAGTTTCAGCTTTAGCATCAGTCCTTCCAATGAATATTCTGGACTGACTTCCTTTAGGAAGGATGTTGGATCTCCTTGCAGTCCAAGGGACTCTCAAGAGTCTTCTCCAACACCACAGCTCAAAAGCATCAATTCTTCAGTGCTCAGCTTTCTTTATAAAAATAATGGTTATAATTACACACTAGTTATTTAGTAATTAAATGAAGCATATTTACAAATGAAAAGATGGAGATTGTCAGATTGAATATAAATAACCAGATGTTGCAAACTTACAGACAGGGGGCAGTTCTGAGAAAGCCTTGGCAGGATGAAGAGGAGTTTTGGAACTAAGGCTGCCCTGTAGATGGGTCTTAAATGAGGCAGAAACGGCCCAACCCCAGTGCTCCCACCATGGAGGAACTGCCGGGGTGAGGCGTGACCCAGGGGTGAGTACCACCATGGACCTGAAGATGTGACGTCATCAGTTACTCTCCAAATGTGAGAAGCACATGTCTATGGCCACCACAGAGAGAGGGGTCTCCACGTTTAAAAGAGAGGCTTGGGCCAGCTTTGTAGGTTTTGCTGAGTAAGAGTTCTGCTGTTTTCAACTGAGATTTAGGTAGAGGAGAGAGTGATTAGAGAGAAGGTTGGTAGCAAGAATTATAGGGTGCTCTTAGGGAGAGGGGCAGACCAGTCACTTCATGCAAAGAAAGGGGTCTGGAGAACTACCTGGGAAGGTTGGCAGGGATCAGCTGGGGTTTGGGGACATGTATGAAGTCAGAAAGTCCTGACTCCTACATGGTAAGCTTCAAAGAGCCAGGCTGGTCAAAACTGCCTGCGACCAGGGAACGAGGAGGGTGTGCGGCTGTGGCCATGACCTGGATGGACAGGGTGGAAGGCAGCTGGGTCCACCTGCTCGGACACGTGATGCCTGCAGAGAGAGATGCACGATCAGTGAGAAGCTCACCTGGAAGCCAAGACCAGAACAGGCTCCCCACTAAGCCATCCTGGAGCAGCTAGTCTGCACGAAGCCAGGGGAAGAGGTGAAGAAGAAAACGGCCTTTCCCTTCCCCAGGCAGGCTTGTGAGCTTTGCGCCCACTGGCAGCTAGTGGCTGGCAGGAGAGGCGGGAGGTAGGCAGGCTCAGGTGCAGTGAGACCACAGTTTTGACTTGGATTGTACTGGACTTTTTAATATCAGAGAATCAGACTGTTTATTAACAACTGAAAGTGACAGGAAAAGCTATGAAGTCTGCCCTAGATTCTTCCCGAGGAGACAGGAGATCTGTTAGAATAATTTTAAAAGACAGTGGTGTGGGAAAAGGTACTGTACCATTTCGTGATTTCCCTTTACCAAGTAGTCCAGTGCTGCTTCAAATATTAACTGGTGTAAAATACTGCTTAATGTGGTAATTAGGACTGCTGCTGCTGCTGCATCACTTCAGTCGTGTCCGACTCTGTGTGACCCCAGAGACGGCAGCCCACTAGGCTCCCCCATCCCTGAGATTCTCCAGGCAAGAACACTGGAGTGGGTTGCCATTTCCTTCTCCAATGCATGAAAGTGAAAAGTGAAAGTGAAGTCCCTCAGTCGGCCCGACTCTTAGTGACCCCATGGACTGCAGCCTTCCAGACTCCTCCATCCATGGGATTTTCCAGGCAAGAGTACTGGAGTGGGGTGCCATTGCCTTCTTCGGGTAATTAGGACAAAGACTCCCTAAAAAGTTGAAAGTGAAAGTGTTAGTCGCTCAGTCTTGTCCAATTCTTTGTTATCCCATGGACTGAAGCCTGCCAGGCTCCTCCATCCATAGAATTCTCCAGGCAAGGATACTTAAGTGGGTGGCCATTCCGTTCTCCAGGGGATCTTCTGGACCCAGGGATCGAACCCAGGTCTCCCTCATTGCAGGCAGATTCTTTACTAACTGAGTCACCAAGAAAACACTTCTAATTAGGGCGGGGACCAGCACCCACATTTCATTTCTATAAGCGCAAATGCTTATCCCACTGATATTTGAACCCGAGGCAGCGGAAGTCCTCTGACCTGGCTCACCTCTTGAAGCCTGCCACGCGCACTGCTTAGGGAAGCCGGGAGCACTTTTTTGAGAAATAAATTAACATATTTATTCCTGAGAGGCTCTCTAGCACCCCTCGACGAGTGTTAACCGCACTTGGTGTTTATTAGACACAGATAAACCCGATTCTCGAAAGAAACGCCTGTATTTTTCGCAAACCTTCCAGAGGTCACTTTGGGGCCCCTCCTGCATCAGGAGTCCCCGTGCCCTCCACGTTCCTCGTGCTGGGTCCCAATTCCTGCTGCAGCTTATACTGGAAGCTGTCCCCAGGGGAGAAGAGCAGACCCCACTCCTAGAAGCCCCCTGCCCCCGGGGGTGCCGGGACCTCGGGGGGCCGCGGCGGCGCGGAGCCGGAGCGGGACGGCGCGCGCACGGCGGCCCCGGGGCCGGCAGAGGGCGCTGCGGCCTCCCCGGCGGGGCTGCGGGGCTGCAGGGCGCGGGTCCCGGCGTGTGCGTCTCGGGGAGGCCTGGACGGGGAGCGCGCCTCTCCACCCGCCCGCCCTCGCGGTCCCCGCCGCCCGCACCTCTCAGGCCAGGCGCGCGGGGGGCGCGGCGCGCTCCGAGGCCCGCGCTTCGCCGCCCCCCTCTCCCACCCCGCCCCGCCGCTTCTCTTTGTCCAGGCAAGGCGGCCGGAGGGGCGGCCGCTGCATCCGTGGGGGGGCTTCAGCCTCTGGGTCCGCGCTCCCCTGCCTCCCCCGCGCTCCGAGCCTGGGCGGTGCCGGCGCGGGGTGAGCGCGGGGCGCGAGCGGGCGTGGGCGGACGGCGGCGGGGACCGCGCGCGGGGGGCGCCCCTGCCTCCTCCGCCCGCGCCGCCGCTGCCGCCGGCTTCTCCTCGCAAGTTTGTGGCCCCCCCACCCCCGTCTGCGGACCTGCGCGGCCGCTTGGCCGGGTCCAGACCTGTCGCCAAAGAGGAAAACTCGAGCTGGAGGCGGAGAAGGCGTGCGGGAAGGCGGTCCGCTATGAGCCTCTCCAACAGGGCAGCGTGGCTTCCTGGGCACCTCCCGAGGCTCTTTCCCACCCAGGTGAGCGGAATCTCCTCTGCCCCGTCCGTCTGGGTCTGGCGGGGCCCCGGGGCCGGCGCTCTCGGACCCTGCGCGGAGCCGGGGAGCGCCCGCCGCGGGGGCGCTGGGCTGCGCGGGGTGGATTTGGGCTTTTCTGCCATCCGAGCGCTTGCTCTCTCCTGCCTGCATCACCTGCTCTGGCTGAGGTTTTTTTTGCAGCTCCTCCGGCACCTTCGCGTGCTGTCAGGTTAAACATCCTCTGTTTTCTAAGGGCTGGTAGGTTGGTTCAACCGAATCCCTACCTCTCCATCCTCCCCCCACCCCCAACAACACCCCCAGCTTTGGATAATTTGTTCTGCCTCTTCGTCTTAATTTAGTATGAATGTGTTATTTCCTTTGAGCTGTGTAATGGTAAAGCAGCGAAGCGGTTTGCTACATCCATTTTTTTTTTCTTTCTTTCTTTTTTTTTTTTTTTTTCATTCTGAGCCTGTGCACAGAAGGAATTTCAGGCGCACAAGTGATGTTACTACCATTCTATTTTAAATACAAACACGGAAAGAAGTACTCTTGGCAGGGTACCAAAGGCGCCTGTACTCTCTGTTATATAAGTGCTTTTAAAAAAAATATTTGCTCATTGGTAAAGTTATAAAAGGAATTACCAGAGCATCTCTGAAGAGAGGGTGAAGAGAAGTCAGAGCCACAATTTCTGCTTTAAACCAAAACTTTCCTGGAAGATGAACATGGTCTTAGCTGGAGATAGCCTTAAAGATAACATAGGGTCCTTTCTTTGAACTCATTAGGTAAAATTGTAAAACGTTAAAAAAAAATAGAATAGTTTTGTAAAGGCTCTTGAGAGACTTGGTGAAAATTCTTTAACTACGTATTGATAAGTAATAAAAAAGATCCCGCAGATATTCTTTGTGAAACTAGTGACTTATTTTATTTTTTTATAGCTGATGGAAACTTAGTAATTATGAGCTGCCAGTTATTAAAGATTTAAATAACCTTTAATATCTCTACTTGTGTTTATGGATTTTTTTTTTTTCAGGGAAGAAGACAGAAGTAGGAATATCAAGTGTACTGTTGTCTGGGCACTTCCTTTTGTGACCCCCACCTCAGTGTTCTATTCTAATTGGGTTTTGGTGATGCTGTGATATTTGGAATGTTAAAAACTCCTTAGTGTTTCTAATCTGTAGCTGAGGTGAGACCCATAGGATAGCACTGTTTCTTCTAATTTGTCACTTTGTAGCCGAAGGTGTCGGAGAAGGCAATGGCACCCCATTCCGATATTCCTGCCTGGAAAATCCCATGGACAGAGGAGCCTGGTAGGCTGCAGTCCATGGGGTCGCTGAGGGTCCGACACGACTGAGCGACTTCACTTTCACTTTTCACTTTCATGCATCGGAGAAGGAAATGGCAACCCACTCCAGTGTTCTTGCCTGGAGAATCCCAGGGACGGGGAAGCCTGGTGGGCTGCCGTCTATGGGGTCGCACAGAGTCGGACACGACTGAAGTGACTTAGCAGCAGCAGCACCCCCAAGGTGTGGCTACAGTGGTTTAAAGAAAGTAAAAAACAAGTGGTTAGAAATATGGGGAGAGAAAAATGGTATAGGAAAGGAGATATGTTGAAGAATTATAGCATGTTCACCTCTGTATTTTGTCAAAATATCTTCTTGATTTTTTAAAAATCCACAAGGAGTAGTTGATACTGTTGTTTAGTTGCTAAATCATGTCCGACTCTGTGCGACCGCATGGACTGTAGCCGGCCAGGCTCCTCTGTCCATGGAATTTCCCAGGCAAGAGTACTGGAGTGGGTTGCCATTGCCTCCTCCAGGGGATCTTCCCGACTCAGGGATCCAACCTGTGTCTCCTGCGTTGGCAGCTGGGTTCTTTACCACTGAGCCACCAGGGAAGTCCCCCGGTAGTTGATGTTTATCAGGACACATGGTCCCCTGTTGACTAAGTTGGGGAGTGAGACATTTCTCTGTGCAGAAGTGACAGTGACATTGAGTCGTGGTATCAAGATACTCCTTTCTGTTTACATGGAAAGACAGTCAAGTCTTATTAAAAGATCATTCTCTCTATTGCATTCAACACTCATTGAGTGAATACAGACTAGCCAAAAAGGTGCAAAAAAGCTTTTATTGTCTTTAAGATTGGAAAAAAACCTGGCTGCTGAATCAGTGTTTTCTTTCTATCTTATGTAATTCCCAATATTGCAGTCTTATGGGTGGTTTGTGAAGGCTTATGTAAGAGCTGCGACTATGCTTTTCGTATTCTGTGAAACTCCCTGTTTTGGCTATTACATAATTGACACAGTGCTGGATCGGAGAAGCCCAAACAGGGAAAGGATGTACAAGCCCAGCCCAGCACAGGCGCTTTCATAATGAATCGCTGCTGCCAAATTAGAGGGAACAGCAGGGACGGAGGTTTGTGAAAGAGAGATAAGAATAGCGTCCAGAGGACCGATGTAAGAGACAACAGTTCTGCTTAGCGGTTTTCTGGAGATTTTAATGCTGCCTTATTAACCTCTCTAGCCTTTTGTGTCTCCCAGCAGAGGTGCCTTGACTGGAAAGCTAATGAATGTTAAGCTTCAGGGTCCCTTACTCTGGCTCCATTTAAGCCCCCAGGAGGGACACTGGCAATGTGCTCCCATGGCCACAGAAGTTTGCATTTGTAATTATGGATTTTTTTTTTTAAATAAGGAAGACACTCTCTGCCTCTCACCTCCCGTACGTCATATAAATGTAAGGCTCTACAAACCCTGAATCTCCCCTGTTTCCTAATTATATTCAAATGTTAACTTTCAAAAATGCTTTTTCTTATTTCAACATCTGAAGTCTTATGAAAAGACCAAAAAAAAAAAAAAAAAAAATCTGGCCAATATTGTAGCTGAGCTGCCGAGAAAATGCAGATTGCTAATACCAGGGCTGAGTGGTATTATCAGGAATCAGGTGGTTACCTGGAGAACCAGCTCTGCCTTGTGAACACACACATGGACTTTTTTGGATCTCGGTGTGAGCCAGAGGCACAGAAAAGCTGAGACGGAGGCGGGTAAGGAAAGAAAGTGGGTTAAAGCTCTTCCACATCTCAGAGAGATGGCTGCAGAGGGGAAAGGGAGAAAAAAATGAACTACCAGAAGCTGCTTCATTAATAAAGTTAATAGCAACAGATAGCATCAGCTCCATAGGAGACCTTCCTGTAAACTCCTTAGGCTCTGCCTTTAATATGAATTCTAAACAGGGAGCAAACTCAGGCCTGGAAAATATCCTGCAGGAAACAAGTGCAGGCTGGGAAGGGCTGGGATGAACTGCTGAATTGTTCCCATTAGCAGTTTTATGGATAAATGGAAGACTGTAATGTCCACCACAGGAATGTTTGAGAGGGGGTTGTTGAAATGGGTGGAGGGTTTTCCTTTTCTCTGAAGTATTTCTACTTCATATCTGAATTAAGATTCCTCAGATCTTACCATTTTGACCCCTTCCCACCAACCCTCATACCCCTTCCACCCACTTATTTGTCCATCCACCCACCCATCCCATTTACCTGCCTACCTAACCTCCCACCCACCCATCTGCCCATCCGTCTATTCACCCATCCACCCATTCATCCATCCAGCTTCCCACCTATCACCCACCCACCCATCCATCCACTCACCTACCCATACATCCATCCACCCACTCACCCATACATCCATCCACCCACTCACCCATTTATCCATCCAACTACCCACCCATCCATCCACTTACCCACCTGTCACCCACCCATGCACCTGTCCACCCACCCATCCAAACATCCATCCATCCATCCATCCATCCACAAAGACACTCCCTTTAACCAAACTTTAGTTTGGCTTCTGGAACTGTGTTGGTGCTTACGAGGGGGACCTGGTGCTGTAGGCAGGCTCATGGACAGTGCTTCCCCACAATAGCACTCACCCCTCTAATTCTGTTGCGGTGATTTCTCAGACCTGCCCTGGGACCCTCCTCTTTGGTGATGTGAGGTTGTGTTCCTCTTGGGCCTTGGGTGGTGTGTTGGTTTGGGATCAGGTACGGCTGAGGGCTGTGCAGGGCAGCTGGAGTCCAGTCCACACCACTACATAAACCAGGAGTAGAGGGGAGGTTGTCTGTCTTTGTTGATGGTTCCCACTGGCTTGTAGGAGAGCGGCTGGCAGGAGAGTCTCATTTCAGCCCGGATTCCTGCAGTTCCCTTGGAACAAGTGGTTAAGTGAAAAATGCTGACACTGGGAACTCCACGGCTCTTTCTTGGGGGATATCAAGAACTTAGAGCAACTTTGGAGGTGAAACTGAACCCCAGAGAACCTCTGGGGCCTGAAGGTGTTGGGTTGGTTAGGGTTTGAGAAGGGGCGAGTGCTCATTGGCTGGTGAGGCTCCTGTGTGCTCGGATGGCCACCCCGTGTGTACTTATCAGAAGACATGTGTGTTGACTTGGCAGCAGGTGGTCGTGGATCCCTCAGTGGAAAAGATGAGAAGCCAGTAGGGGAGCAGCTAGCAGGAACTCTCTGCTGGAGAAAGGCCTAGCCTTCCGGGGTGCACGGGGGACGGGGTGGGGGACAGGATCCACAGCTGTTTACTTCATCAAGCCATTAGTGAATAATCATTTCTATCCCTGACACGGCCAAGGAAATCCTCCTTGTAGATTAAGTCTCCTTGGGTTGTTCACTGGCGGGTTGGAGCATAAGGGCGGCCTGGAGGAATGAGCACACAGGTAAGTGGCATTAGGAAGATGGCAAGAGCAGGAGGTTGACAGGTGGCATTTGGAAGGTTGTGTGTGTAGGAGGCTGGCGGGCTTACCTCTTCTCTGTGCCTTTCATTTGCTGTGTGTGGTCTCTCACATGGCCGGCTTCTCTCACGTCACCTACTGTGTTTGGAAAATGGGGGATTGAAGGTTATTCCTGGCTGTGTTATACTCTTTCCTTAGCTTTTGTAAGCGAGCTCTCTTCTTATTGGCTGTTGTTATGTAATTGTTGTTCAGTCACTAAGTCGTGTCTGACTCTTTGGGACATCAAAGCATGCCAGGCGTCCCTGTCCTTCACCATCTCCTGAGTTTGCTCAAACTCGTGTCCATTGAGCTGGTGATGCCATCCAGCCATGTCATCCTCTGTTTCCCCCTTCTCCTCCTGCCCTCAGTCTTTCCCAGCATCACAGTTACATAATGAATCAATTACATATACTATGCACAGTGGTAATATGACACTGTCTTAGTCCCTCTGGACTGCTGTAACAACATACATCAGACTGGTGCCTTATATACAGCAGACATTTATTCTCACTGTTGTGGGTTCTGGTTGGTCCAGGATCGTGGTGCTGGCAGGTCTTCTAAGGGACTGCTTTTTGCTCTGTCCTCACTTGATGGAAGGAGCAGGCCAGATGCTCTCTGGGGCCTCTCTTATTAAGGTACCAATCTCATTCATGGGCTTCCCAGGTGGCACTAGTGGTAAAGAACCTGCCTGCCAATACAGAAACGTGAGAGATGTGAGTTCGATCCCTGGATGGGGAAGAGCTCCTGGAAGAGGACATGGCAACCACTCCAGTATTCTTGCCTGGAGAATCCCATGGTCAGAGGAGCCTCGCCAGCTACAGTTCATGGGGTCCCAAAGAATTGGACAAAGATTCGCTGAAGCAACTTAGCACGCTCATGCAATCTCATTCTTTTGAAGGTTCTGCCCTCATGATCCACTCATCTCCCAAAGTCCCCACCTCTTAACACCATTATCTTGGGCATTAGGTTTTTAACATATGAATTCTGGAGAAACTCAAACATTCAGACTGTAGTATATATTTAACCAATACTTTATGTATAGAAACCTATTGATTTTAAGATATAATTGTGTAACTGGGCACTTTTCAAGCTTCGATCAATTCTAACCTCTTTTTGATTATTTTTCTTGAATTTTCTAGGTAGACAATCATATCATTTATAGGTAATTATTATTTTGGTTTCTTTTCTTATTTCTGTTTCATGTTTTATTGCCAGAGTTTAGACTAGATAGGAGAAGAGATTGTTAACTCTGTTGAGTGATTTTTTAAAATATAAGATTGAGTTTTGTTTTCTAGGTTGGTGTGTTTCTCCTGTCCCGTAGCGGGATTTCTCCTTATTAGTCTTGTGATCCTTTGTGCACCTGCAGACTCACTGTGCAGGAAGCTCAGTTTCCTTAGACAAACAAAGCAGTGTGTCCGCATAGTCAGAGCTGAGGCAGCAGTGTGTGTGAGGAGGACTGAGCCAGTATCGATGACAGCTTGATGTTGACTTGGAGAACTTGGACTCACCTGCAGAAATGAAAAGCCAACATAGTGTATTAGCTTCTATAAAGACTGTAATAAGGCAAATGCATTTGTCCAGAAACATGCTAGTATTGATATAGTGATTTTAAGTGCTTTTCAAAAGTAATATGGCTGAAGCATGGAGTACAGAGCCTTGGATTATAAGAAATGGCAACGAAACAGCAGAAGCAAATAACGAACACTTCATAGAGAAGTTACATTTTTATGCTTGACCAGACTTACTGCAAAATACTAATCTGAAAACTTAATATGAGCACAATTGCTGTTAAATGACAGTGTAAGAGAAGTAATCTCAAATCATCCAGAATTAATTGTCTTTGTACAAGGCTGTTTGAAATTACTTAAAATAGCTTCTGAAGGCAGACAACCCTTCTTTACACACAAAGAATTGCCTTCTCAGGTTGTAAATGTTGCTGCATATTAAACCAAGCATATTTTTGTACCTAATTCTTATATTTCTATCAGTTTATTTTATGGGGAAGCCAATTTGAGAACTGAAATCATGCGACAGAGTAACTGTGGTTGAAGTGAATATCTCTAAGCTTGATGCGTTTTGTCTTCGTGTTGCATAATATCTTAGGAAGTGTGTATGACAGACATGCCAAAAATTGCATTTAATTTCCTAAAGACTCTAGTATTAACAAATTTTATAGTCGTTTAACTGGTAGCTAGTAATATGTTTTATACTGAGAGAGTCAATATGCTTCTACCAGCAGAGGAAGTTAGTTTAATATAACTACTTTGTGCTCTGCTCCCAAACTTCATACTGAATTTTTTCTGCTGTGTTTTAGGATTATCATTTTGACAACTATCCAAGGTATTGTAATGGAATGTAAATGTGAGTTAGAACTAATATCTCAGTTTGAAGAGTTAAAACAGAAGAAAGCAGATATGTGGTCTGAAAATCACCCTTGTGCAGGGTTGGGACTAGAAAGAGATGAGTCAGGCAGTTGCCTCAAGCACAAAGTGTAAGGGGGTGCTAAAAACCTAAGCAATAAAAATAAACAATATTTTAATATGGTTAAAAAATGAAAAATAATGCAAAAATTCATGAACTAATTAGCAAACATTTTAAAAAGACAAACATTTTAAAGAGTCTTTTGTGTAAGACTCCAATATGGCATATGATGACTAATCATGTTACTGATCATATTTAAAAAAATTTTGCTGATCGTGTTTTAATTTAAACTTTTGATATTATTCATTAATTTTTTTGAATTAGTTTTCAATTTTAAAAATATCATTTATCTTAGAACCACCTCTGGAATGTTAGAGTAAGGACATTCTGTAAATTCTTTTTTTCCAAAACAGTATGAGAACAAAATTTCACTGAGTGAGGCGAAAATTGTCAAAGCTGAAACAAAAAGACTCTTAGAAGAAAACACAGAAGTAAATTTTCGTAATCTTAGACTAGGCAATGGTTTCTTAGTATGATACCAAAAACATATAAGTAGCAAAAGAAAGCACATTTAGGTTGGGCTTCATAAAAATGGATATTAGAGAGTATCATCAACAAAAAGCCCATAGAAGGGGAGCAAATTTTTACAAATTATGTATGTAATAAGAACTTGTATACCAAATAGATCAAGAATGGTTGCAACTCAATTATATAAAGATAGAAAGTGAAAGTCGCTCAGTTGTGTCTGACTCTTTGTGACCCCATGGACTATATAGTTCATGGAATTCTCCAAGCCAGAATACTGGAGTGGGTAGCCTTTCCCTTCTCCAGGGGACCTTCCCAACCCAGGGATCGAACCCAGGTCTCCCACATTGCAGGAGGGTTCTTTACCAGCTGAGCCACAGGGAAGCCCATATAAAGATAAACAACCCAATTAAAAGTTGAGCAAAGACTTCAAGTTGATATTTCTCCAAAGAAGATATACTAATGGCAATTCTACCTATTAAAAGGTGGTGAGCCTCGGTTATTAGGGAGATGCAAATGAAAAGCACAATGAGATAATCACTACTCTCCACTAAGATGGCTGACATAAAAAATACAGGCAACACCAAGTATTGATGACTATTGGAACCCTGATCTGTTGTTTGTGGAACTGTGAAACAGTGCGGCCACTTTGGAAAATTGTTGCTGGTTACTCAAATTATAAACATAGAGATATAATATAGCCAGCAATTTCCTTCCTAAGCATATACCTAAGAGAATTGAAACTTATACACCAGTTTGTGTGTAATAGCCCCAAACTGGAAACAGCCCTGGTGTCCATCAGCTGATGAATGGGTAGAATGTGGCATGTTCATACAGTAGAATGTTAGTCATTCATAAAAAGGAGTAAAGTACAGTCTCATGATACAACACGTGTGAACTTGGAAACATTTTAGGTGGAAGAAGCCAGACATAAAAGGCCACATGTTATGTGTTCCATTTATATAAAATATCTAGAATAGGCAGATTTGTAGAGACAAAATAGATCAGTGGCTGTCAGATGCTGGGTGTAGGGAGAATAATGGGGTGCCTGCTAATCGGGACAGGGTTTCTTTGTGGGACAGTGAAAATGTCTTCGATTTTGATAGTAACAAATGAAGTGAGTCTGTTAAAACCACTGAATTGTACCCTTAAAATGGTACATTTTATGGTATGTTAGTTGCGTATCAGTTAAGCTGTTATTTAAAAATGTATTCACCTTGGTTACTGCGTTTTTTGCTTCCTCTTAAATTTCATGCCAGAGGCAAAAGCTTTGTCTCATCTTAGACCTGACCCCTGTGTTGCTTAACAACAGGCTTGTTGCCTTTGAATTCAGTCAGATATCTAGGTCAGAAGATCAGAAACCTCAGGAAGGTTGGTCCTTATGTGTGAAGCAGCAGCAACTGATACTAGAGAAGGAAACTCCAGCGAGTTGGTAGAACCTTGACAGCAACATTCAGAAAACGAAGATCATGGCATCTAGTCCCATCACTTCATGGGAAATAGATGGGGAAACAGTGGAAACAGTGTCAGACTTTATTTTTTGGGGCTCCAAAATCACTGCAGATGGTGACTGCAGCCATGAAATTAAAAGACGCTTACTCCTTGGAAGGAAAGTTATGACCAACCTAGATAGCATATTGAAAAGCAGAGACATTAGTTTGCCAACAAAGGTCCGTCTAGTCAAGGCTATGGTTTTTCCTGTGGTCATATATGGATGTGAAAGTTGGACTGTGAAGAAAGCTGAGTGCCAAAGAATTGATGCTTTTGACCTGTGGTGTTGGAGAAGACTCTTGAGAGTCCCTTGGACTGCAAGGAGATCCAGCCAGTCCATTCTGAAGGAGATCAGCCCTGGGATTTCTTTGGAAGGAATGATGCTAAAGCTGAAACTCCAGTACTTTGGCCACCTCATGCAAAGAGTTGACTCATTGGAAAAGACTTTGATGCTGGGAGGGATTGGGGGCAGGAGGAGAAGGGGACGACAGAGGATGAGATGGCTGGATGGCATCACTGACTCGATGGACGTGAGTCTGAGTGAACTCTGGGAGTTGGTGATGGACAGAGAGGCCTGGTGTGCTGTGATTCATGGGGTCACAAAGAGTCGGACATGACTGAGCTACTGAACTGAACTGAGAGCAACATTGTGTGAGCTTTTAGTGGGGGCTTCCCCAGGTGGAACTAATGGTAAAGAACACCCTCCTCCACCTACCCACCCACCTAGTCAATGCAGAAGACATAAGAGACATTGGTTTGAGCCCTGAGTTGGGAAGATCCCTGGAGGAGGGCATGGCAACCCACTCCAGTGGGTTGAATGCCAAGGACAGAGAGCCTCGTGGGCTATAGGCCATGGGGTCACAGAGAGTCAGACACAACTGAAGCAATTTAGCATGTGTGCAAAATCTGTGTGTCCAGCAGGGCCCTGCTGCGTATCAGTCACGGGAGTGCCATCTGGTGTTCATGGCTCTGTAATCACTGGGAAAAGCCAACAGCATTGTAACAGATATTTGTTTTTAATTGTCAACTTTTTATTTTATAGTGGGGTATAGCTGATTAACAATGTTGTAGTTTCAGGTGAACAGCCAAGGGACTCAGCTGTATATATCCATGTATCCATTCTCCC